>NC_057861.1:592056181-592656181 GCF_019393635.1 Dromiciops gliroides | reverse complement strand
TATAAAATAAATCCACATAAATCATCAGCTTTTCTATACATGACCAACAAAGTCCAGCAGCAAGAGATAGAAAGAGAAATTCCATTTAAAGTAACGGTAGATAATATAAAATACTTGGGAGTCTATTTGCCAAGACAAACCCAGGAACTCTATGAACACAACTACCAAACACTCTTCACACAAATCAAATCAGATCTACATAATTGGAAAGATATCAATTGCTCATGGATAGGGAGTGCTAATATAGTAAAAATGACAATACTGCCTAAATTAATTTACTTATTCAGTGCCATACCAATCAGACTACCTAAAAATTATTTTATAGAGCTAGAAAAAAATAACAAAATTCATCTGGAAAAACAAAAAATCAAGAATATCCAGGGAAATAATGAAAAAAATTCACAGGAAGGTGGGTTAGTTTTACCAAGCCTAGAGCTTTACTATAAAGTGGCATTCATTAAAACTATCTGGTACTGGCTAAGAAATAGAGTGGAGGATCAGTGGAATAGGTTAGGCACAGGAAACGCAGTAGTAAATGACACTAGTAATGTAGTGTTTGATAAGCCCAAGGACTCCAGCTACTGGGATAGGAACTCAGTATTTGACAAAAACTGCTGGGAAAACTGGAAGATAGTATGGCAGAAATTAGGCATAGACCAACATCTTACACCTTATACTAAAATAAGGTCAAAATGGATACATGATTTATACATAAGAGGTGATACCATAGGAAAATTAGGAGAGAAATGTATAGTCTACCTTTCAGACCTTTGAAAGGAAAACAATTTATGACCAAACAAGAGATAGAGTATATTATAAAATGCAAAATGGATAATTTTGATTACATTAAATTAAAAAGGTTTTGTACAAACAGAAACAATGCATCCAAAATTAGAAGGGAGGCAGAAAGCTGGGAAACAATTTTTATGGCCAGTACTTCTGATAAAGGCCTCATTTCTAAAATATATAGGGAACTAAATCAAATTTATAAGAATCCAAGTCATTCCCCAATTGAGAAATGGTCAAAGGATATGAACAGGCACTTTTCTGATGAAGAAATCAAAGCTATCTATTACCACGTGAAAAAAATGCTCTAAATCACTAATGATTAGAGAGATGCAAATTAAAACAACTCTGAGGTACCACCTGACACCTATCAGTTTGGCTAAAATGATAAAAAAGGGAAATAATAAATGTTGGAGAAGCTGTGGAAAAATCGGAACACTAATGCATTGTTGGTGGAGCTGTGAATTGATCCAACCATTCTGGAGAACAATTTGGAATTATGCCCAAAGGGCTGTGAAGCTGTGCATACCCTTTGACCCAGCAATACCATTTTTGGGTCTTTTTCCCAAAGAGATTTTGGAAAGGGGAGAAGGACCCACATGTACAAAGATATTTATAACTGTTCTTTATGTTGTGGCAAGGAATTGGAAGTTGAGGGGATGCCCATCAATTGGGGAATGGCTGGACAAATTGTGGTATATGAATGTAATGGAATAGTATTGTGCTATAAGAAACAATGAACAGGAGGAGTTCAGAGAAACCTGGAGGGTCTTGCGTGGACTTATGATGAGTGAGATGAGCAGAACCAGAAGAACATTGTACATAGTATCATCAACATTGTGTGTTGACCTACTGTGATGGACTATATTCTTCTCACCAATGCAATGGTACAGAAGGGTTCCAGGGAACTCATGGTGGAGGAGGTCTTCAAATCCAGGAAAAAAAAAAAAGAACTGTGGAGTATAGATGCTGCATGAACCATACTATTTCTTTTGTTTTTGGTGCTGTTGTTTTTCTATTTTGAGGTTTTTCCTCATTGCTCTGATTTTTCTCTTATAACATGACTAATGCAGAAATATGTTTAATGTTATATATATATATATATATATATATATATATATATATATATATATATATATATATATATATATATATATATAAAACCTATATCAGATTACCTGCTGTCTAGGGGAAGTGGGAGGGAGAAAAATCTGAAATTAGAAAGCTTGTATAAACAAAAGTTGAGAACTTCCTTTACATGTAACAGAAAAAAATAAATAAAATTAAAAAAATAAAAATAAAAAAATAAAAATTCAAGCTTTTTGTCAACTGAATTCAGTGAGATGTGTGTGTGTGTGCATGTGCACATGCATGCACATGTAGATATGCAGACACAGCTGGAATTTTTTGTCTGTCAAAAGATCAATTCATATCCCTGACACAATCAAAGTAGAGACCTGGACATAGAGTTGGTGATAGAACCATATGTGGGAAAGAAGTCAGACTGAAATAGAGAAATGTGGGGAAGGAAAACTATAAATTTGATAAGAGAAATGAAGCATTGAATAAGCAACTGCCTTTTTTTTTTTTAAGATTACATCCATGCTTCCTCAGCTATGATCTTTCCTGCTCCAGATCAATACCATGCCCCTAAATAATGAATGCTGAGCTGCAGGGTGGTCTCCAGTTGCACTGGTTCTGAATCAGGTATACTTTAGGTCTAACACAGTGTGCTGGTTTGGGCCCAAAGGGAAACAAACACTTTCTTCCTCATAAGAAACAGAAATGCTATATAAGCTCTTTTATATAAGATTGTAAATTTAGAACTGAAAGGAATTTTAGAGGTTGTTGAGACCAACCCACTCATTCTGCAAATGTGGAAACTGAGGCCCTTGGAAGTTAACTACTTTCCTGGTGTTACCCCACTCATATGTATCTAAGGCAGTATTTAAATTCTACTTCCTTGACTTTTAGCTCATTACTCTTCATTGTGTCACCTAGTTGCTTTTTTCCTCAATATATTTTTATTTATTTCATTAAATTTTTCCCAATTACATATAAATTTTAACATTCATTTTTCAAAATTTTGAATTCCAAATTTTCTCCCTCCCTCCTTTTCCTCTCCCCATTTGATTTTGCACATGAAGTCACACAGAACATATTTCCACATTCACCATTTTACAAAAGAAAACCCAGACCAAAAAAGAAGGAAAGAAAGAAAGAAAGAAAGAAAGAAAGAAAGAAAGAAAGAAAGAAAGAAAGAAAGAAAGAAAGAAAGAGTAAAAAAAAACTTTTCTTCAGTATGCATTCAGTTGCCTTTTAAATAGCCTCTATTATCTGGAATTCTGACTTATCTATTTTATTTTGTTGGATAAGTTTAAGGCAGCTCCCTCCCTCTGACTGGAAGGTGAAAAGCAGAGATCTGCTCCAAAATTTCTGTTTAAGGAGGATGACCTAGCTAACCATCTTTTCATTTCCCATTGGGCTGTAGTCATATAGACTTCTCTTTCATCTGTCTCCCTCACCTCCCCATGAAAGGTACCTTCCCTCTCCCTCCTTTCAGATACTTTTTGTATGTTATCTTCTCCTATCTTCTCTCATTAGACTATAAGCTCCTTAAGGGTAAGGGTTGTGTTTTGCCTTTCTTTGTATTCCTATCACTTAGCACAGCACCTGAAAAATATTTGCACCCAACCTGTGATACAGCCTTCCTAGCTCTATTGCTCTGATCAGCCAGTCATACATACTGTACCTTGACCCCAACATGGTGATGTAATTTTGGTCCTCTTCTAGAATGAAGGACAGTAACCAACCAACCTGACAAACATTAGGCACTTCATGAATGTTCATTGACTGACTGACCAAACAAAAACACCTGCATTTGATACTAAAGGCTTTGGGGAACCAATGAAACTTCTTAAACAATCCATTGTTCAAACATTGACATGGTTAGATCTCTTCTGTAGGATTATCAACTTGCCAACTTTGTTGAGGATAGATTGAAGATGAGAGACCCTAGATATAAGATGACTAATTAATAAGTTATTTCATTAGTTCACAAAAACTTTAGTAAGCTCATTGTGGTATAAATAGGAACAATATGGCAAAAATGTGAGGGATCAAATTCAGGAAATCAAACAGGATTTAGTAACTTGGATATGGGGAGCAGGGTGAGTGCAGGTGCAAGTATTAAAGATGACTCCCTAGGTTACTGACTCTAGTGACAAAAGAATGGTGATGTCCTTGACTGAAATACATAAAAGTTACAAGGAGGAGAGAGTTTAGAAGAAAATTTAATGAACCCTATTTTGGACATTTTGAATTTGAGATGTCAATGAGACATCCAGGTAGAGATGTCCAGGGAGTAATTAGGGATCAGAGAGTGAAACTCAGAAGAGAGATTATGCCATGATGGCTGGATTGGTAGACTTAGGAGGCATCTGCATAGGGATGAGAGGTGACTCTGTGGAGCTAAAAAGATCATCAAGAATGAGTATGTAGAAAGAGAAGGAAGTCCTGGGGTGCACTGCACCCAGAAGAATCAGTCTGAGTGTATCAACTCACACTGAGGTTTTGTACTATGCATTAATGATAAAGGAAACAGGGTCTTTCTCTGGCTATCTCATATGTCTTTTTTTTTTTTAATTTCAGAAATGTTTTTGATCCCAGGAATTCTAGCCTATGCCAATAATCTTTCTCACTTATATCATGCCCCTGAGCTAAAGGTAAACAGTTTGGATTGGAGAGTATCACTCACAAAATTTTCCAAAATGGGGCACGGAGGTGAAGCAGTGGATAAAGCATGGGCCTTGAACTCAGGAGGACCTAAGTTCAAATCTGGGCTTAGACACTTACTAGCTGTATAGACCCTTGGTAAGTCACTTGGCAAGGGACCCCACTTGCCTCCAAAAAATTTTGTCTGAAATGACTTTGTTTTAGCCAATTACCAATCCTATGTTTACTACAGACCACTGACTTAGTATGTTTTTTTAAGACTATTTACTCACAATCGGCCACTACTGAAAGAAAATTGGATAACCTTACTCTGACTTCACAGTGACTAACCCCTTATGGAATGTTTTCATAACAAAATGTCCTCTAATGGTAGAGGAGTTTTATTCATAAAGTGATTTACAATTAAATGGACAATTGCTTTAACTTTAATTAAGAATTAATGACCTTGGCTTTAGTCACACTGTGTTCATAGTTGACCCAAAAATTACAGTAGCAAAAGTATTCAGTGTTCTGTATGTAAAGGAATTTTCCCAGAAACTTCTTCACTCTGTATTGCAAGTCTAGAGTTGCCTATTCAGATGGAGGTAGCTATCTAAAGTTCATAGAAAATAAGAGTAATGGTGACAAGGATTTTTTTTTTTTTATGACAGGATGCCTGGCAATGATCAATAGCTTTGCCCCTCTGCTTCCTGTGTTTTAGTGGCTTCTCGAGGCTTAATGAAACCTATGGGCAATTCAGATATCCTGACACTAATCAACCAGGAAGATGCTGGAAGCTGGAAAGAGACAAGAAAGGGATATGAGTGCAGATCCCCAGCAGGACTCAGCAAGAGGCCATAGGAGGACAATTGTGGTGCATGCTGCCTACACTGTGAGACAGTGAAGAAGTGAATGGAATTGAGTTGCCTCACTTAGGAATAAGGTCCTGGCACTTTCAGTAGGGAGTGTCTAGAAGATCATGTAATCAGAGTAACTTCTTCCCCCCGCCCACCCCCGCCGCCAACCCCTTCTTTCCTACAGATGGGTCTATAAGACAAATAGTAAATGTGAAAATGTACTTACAACTCTTGGGACCTTTTGACATGGGAGGTGTAATGATTGGAATGACGTCACCTGCTGGGGAGTTACTGTAGGAAAGCTCCGCCATGAGGAGAAGGCATCTAAGAGCAAGCCACGCAGTCAGGTCCTTGGCTTCAGGAAGTGACATTTGCTCGTGGGTACTGTCAATCAAGGCTACCAGCCAATTAGCTTGGAGATGTGTGTGCATGTGGATGGGATGTGGTGAGTTTCACAGGAGGCTCGTGGGATGAAGGAGGTGTGGCTCGTGCTCTTTCTTGAGGACTCTCATGGAGAGTGGAGCTAAAATGCGCTCTCCCTTTGATAGATAGGTGAATCTAGGCCTTTCTCTTTCTCTTCACCAAATTCTTATTCTCCTCAATAAATGCTTAAAAGTCTAAACTCTTGCTAAACTTTATAATTTATTGGTGACCACTCATTAGATTTTAGATAGTATAGCTAGAATTTTAGCCCCTTACAGAGGTCTCACTTGAAAAGATTGGTAGTAATTTTTCAAAGTGGCAGCAATTCGACTTGTAGGAAGCAGATATCAGCCTTGGAGATGGACCGCCATAATAGTACCAGCAGAGTGGCAGGGCTTCCACGTCATGACATAGGTGGATGCTGGTTGAGCTGAAGTGGGGGTGTGACAACAGTTCCTGGACCATGATGAGAAGCTGTAGGATGTGGAACTGAGAAGCAGTGAGTCACAGAAACATGATATAAAGGAACAAACCTTGACCTTACCTTCACTGGTCCTGTGAGTAATGAAAACTATGTAGGCTACAAAGACATCCAGAGAAGAGAGCTGCTAAATGTTCTAGCTGCACCAGGGTCTTTTCTTCCTGCTCGGGGAGAGAGGAAACCCAGACTGGCACTATAAGTTTAAGGTGCCTACATAGGTTCTTGGGGAACATTGTTGTTCAGTAATTTCAGACTCTTTCTGACCCCATGGACCATAGCATGCCAATACTGTCCATGGAGCTCTCTTGGCAAAGATGCTGGAATGGTTTTGCCATTTCCTTCTCCAGTGGATTAAGGAAAACAGAGATTAAGTGACTTGCCCAGGGTCACACAGCCAGCAAATGTCTAAGGATAGATTTGAATTCAGGTCTTCCTGACTCCAGGGCCAGCTCTCTATCCACTGAGCCATATAGATCTAGCTGCCTCTCTTGGGGAACATGGGGATTATCAAAAGAGTCAGTTGTCTTGATCCCGTATGGTATTGAGTCATTTTGGTGTTCTTTATGGCATGTAAACAAATTATTGTATGTACTGTGCTTTGTTAGCTTATCACTGATAAGGAGAAGGGAGGAGAAAGAAATAGGCATTTATTAAGTGCCTAGTGTGTGCCATGTAGTTAAGCACTTTACAAACATCATCTCATTTCAATCACGCAAGTATCCCATGAGGCATATGCAATTAATATCTACATTTTTACATTTGAGGAAACTGAGGCAAAAAGAGGTGAAGTGACTTACCTGGTGGCACATAGCTAGTAAGTGTCTGACTCCATGTTTTCTGCTCTATCCACCACATCACCTGGTAGCCTCTAACTGAAAGGGAATGGAATACACCTAAATGAGAGCAAACTGAATTATGATGTTCTCGAGAAACACTGGGTGAGGGCCCAAGTCAAAAATAGTATGATTATTGAGAAGCTCCCAAGACTGAACTCAGTAAGTTTACAAACCTATATGAATAAACCTAAAGCATCAGTTCTGAGCCACAAGTTACATAGAAAAAGCGGCTAACAGATATGATTTTAGAAGCAATAAGTACCTCCTATGCAAAGGATGGCTCCCCAGCCAGTTCCCTGATGTCTGAAATGCCTCTGTAAAGGGTCATTGGGTCACAGGAAGATTAACAAAATTGTCATGACCAAAAGATCCTAGATTTAGAACTGTGAGGAAACTCAGAAGGTGTCTTGATTCAACGCACTTGTTTTGCAGATGAGGAAATTGAGTTAAAGCCTTTCATTCCACAATTAGTAACTGAGCCTAAAATGCAAATCTATCTGGGAGAAATTCACATCAATTAAATTCTTAATAGCTTTTTTATATAGAGGAGGAAGAGTGAGAGAATCAAAGACGAAACACCTTGAAGTTTTGAGAGGTTAGCATGGCATAGAGGATAAGAAACTGGCCTTGGAATCAAGAAGACCTAAGTTAAAATCCTACTTCTCTTACCAGCTGTGTTAAACTGGGCCTATTATTTAATTTCCCCATGACTCTTTTTCCTCAGCTATAAAATGAAAAGACTGGACTCAATAGTCCCTAAGATTGCTTTTAAATCTATGGTCAGATGATGTTATGAAGGGCACCTTAAAGAGATAAGAGTTTTAAGTGCCTGAATGAGATAAGAGGTGGAGGGAGATCGAGAAAAGTAAAAATAAATTCTGTCCTGTGCATTTTCAGGTGCACATTAAAATGTGTACATGCAATTCACATAAGGAAACTAGCTCTGAATCTCATTTCTTATACCTTGGGACCAAGGTGAGCATTGGGAGTTGTGGTCTGGATGCTCATTCATTGAACCAGGGAGAGGTGAGTACAAAGTAAAGCTCCTAAGCTTGTGGTGGACACTGTAGTAGGTGGCCTTGAAGTTGCCTTCACCCGGGGTTACCTTATCGAACTGTTCCCATGCTTAAGATGTCCTAGAAATTGGAGCAGCAGAAGTAGGTCCATTTGGGAGATGGATTGCCACTGAAGCCAGAAAAGCTAGGATGATAATAAAAAGGCTGCACGATCACTGGAGCACAAAATGCAAACAGAAACCACCTGAAAAATACTATGAGCCTTGCAAAAGGTATTTTTCTTCCTATGCAATCAGCTACCATTGAATATATGGGCTTTCCAACAGGGTGACGCTGCAGATAAGCATTTGAGGTGCATACAAATAACCAGTTTTGTGTCACTGCTATGCATTATTGCCCAACATTCATATGCTGCCCCGAGCACTTTCATATTTGCAAAGAGTGCTATGTAGCATGCTTTTATCAGGATTTTCACAGGATAAATCCACTGAAGATCTACTGTCTTAATGCCCCCTACCTGCCCCCCACAAAAAGCAAACAAAAAAATATCCCAACCCTCCAGTGGCTAGCTACAGGATCATAGCCAGACTCCTTAGGGCATTCAAGGTCTTCTACATTTCGACCCCTTTATATTTTTCCATTCTTATCCCCCCTATTTCTTGACATGATTCAAGCAATGTGGTCTCCTAATCTGCCCTCAAGCCACCTTTCTCTTCCCAAAGGACCTGGGTGCAAATCCCATTTCTGTTCTTTACAATCTATGACAAGTCACTCCTCCCTGGGCTACAGTTTCCTTACTTGAAAAATGAGAAGGTTAAATTAGATGCCCTTTGAAGTCCTTTCAAGAGGCAGCTAGGTGGCACAGTGGATAAAACACTAGCCCTGGTTTTAGGAGGAGCTGAGTTCAAATCTGGCCTCAAACACTTGACACCTACTAGCTGTGTGACCCTGGGCAAGTCACTCAACCCTGATTGCCCCACAAAAAAAGTCCCTTCTAGTTCTAGATTTATGATTTTTGCCTTACCTTTGGGACCTGTGTGTAGATTCAATAATAACATTATAGCTCTTGCACTAGTCAGATAAAACTGAAAACATTGGGATTTGGCTTGCTTCTTAGGAGATTTGCCAGTTCAGAAGAGCTAACAAAAGACAACAAATAAATGTTTGAGCATAAATATATTTATTAGGATATAGATAAGAATATTATTGTGAAGTATGATATACTAGATAAAAGGATATCCTCAGAGTCAGGAAAAACTAGGTTCAAGTATCAACTCTAAAATATACTAGTTGTGTGACTGGACAAGTCATTTAACTTTTGAATTACCCTAGGCAAGTCTCTTAAGACTGTAAGTTACAAAATTGTTGATCTGTTAGCTAGTTAGAGCATTTATTAAGCAATTCCTTTGTTTTGGACACTGTGCAAAATGTTGTTCTTATTGCTGCTGTTGAGTCATTTTCCATCATGTCTGACTCTTCATGACTCCATTTGGGGTTTTCTTGACAAAGATACTGGAGTGTTTCCTGACCCCAGGCTCAAAACTCTATCCATTGTACCACCTAGCTACCTCCTGTGCAAAATGCTAGGGACACAAATACAAGTAAGCAAAACAGTCCTTGCCCTCAAGAAGCTTATATTCTATTAAAGGAAGACAACAAATAGGGGCAGTTAGAAAGGGTATAGTGCATGGAAGCATGATTTGGAGGAGGCTGAGAAGTGTGATGGAGACTTGATTCTAGGAAAGATAACACAAAAGCTCACCTATTAGGACTTAGTGGGGCTACCAGGATGGAGTCCACATTTCTAATAAGGAAATGGTGGGGAAGAAAGATGGAATAGAAGACTCATGGTTTGGTACAGGGAGTTTCTTCACCAAAAAGTACTTACACCAATGCAATAACAGGTTTGGACCCAAAGAAGGGTAGAATTAGGATTTGAATTGAATGGTACAATAGCATGGAACAAATCTACAACTTCAATTAAGAAATTACTTGCAATACTGGTGAACTCTTTAGGGAAATCCAAGTTGAGATTCCCTCCTGTCCTTCTCATTCTGCTTAGTCTAGAAGTTAGGCAGGTTCTATCACTCTTCTATTTTATCTAAAAACACTTCTACTTAGTCCAGGAACTTTCTGTATTATACAAACTCCTCTGTGGCTTAGCCAGTATCTATCAACTTAAGATTCCTGCCTGGTTTAGGCTTATTGCTTGTATCATTCAAGCAGAACACTTGTTTTCTACCTTATGTACTTTACCCCAGAATCCCTGGCAATGCTTTCCTTTGAGCTTTCATCTTCTACTTCTAGCATTCTGGATAGTATCATACCTTTACTTTCTGCTCCAACCCCCACTACAGTTAAAAAAAACAAAACCTCACAGTGCCTACAAATTATACCTGTTGCATATGTATAATCTTTAGGTACTATATATGTTATACAATATCCATCAAGCTGGACATAGATTAATAACACACAATCTGTCCCAGGTACATAGACTATATAGTAGTACATATAGAATACTATCACACACTTCTCAGCTTCTAGATCACTATTTTCCTCTCTACCTCAAATATCACCCCATACAAGAATACTTTAACAATCACACTGATACTCCCTCAAACTCTTTAACTTTCCGATTTTCAGTCTTTTAAAAATCTTATTACTTGCTCCTTCCTTCCACCATAGCCATAAAAGGATGGTTATACACTGGGTCTCACCATTTCCCAAAAGTATTCCATCTCCTTAGTTAAAAACTTTAACATTCCCCTATCTGACCATAATCTTCTGCCATTCAATCTCTTCCTATGCCTTACCTAAAATCTAGTCTTCTACCCCATCTAGACTTCATTTCACTTATCTATGACATAAAAATAAAGAAATTTTGAGAACAAGAAGCAGCAGTGTAATATTCAACTTCATACTCAACTTGCCAAGAATTCCAACTAGAGAAATCTTGATATAAAATCTTGATCTCCTAAGAAAACTCAGAGTAGAATACTAATAGAGACAGACTAATGGAGAGCTATCCCATTCCACCTAGTATAAAGGCCAAGTAATCTTCTAGTCTATTAAACAGCTCTAGAGAATGGCCAGGAAGTGAAAAAATAATATATCAAAACTACTTGTTGCCCATTGGGAAGTTGGAATCCCTGGCAAATAAGAGAAAAGGACAATGAAATTGTCAAGAAATTAAATCCCAAGAAGGGCTGGCTAATCATCTAGGTCCAATTAATCAACAGGCATTTGTTAAGCATCTATTATATACCAGGCTTAATAAATGTTTTTTGAGTTTACTTCAGTTGAAGGTAACTTTGTATGGAAAAACATAAGCACCTCAGGGGACCAGGAAAGACATCCTAAAGAAGATACCTTTTGATCTGAAGAATGAATACCAGGAATTCTAAAAAGGTTAAGTGAGAAAGTATTCTAGTCATGAGGGAATAGCCAGATAGATAAGAGATTGAACATTATGGGGGGCAGGGGGAGTGGAATGCAAAGTAGGACATTATGCTTGGAGTATAGAGTGTGCATAGTGGGAAATAATGTGAAAGTAGACTAGAGAGTTAGGAAGGACCCAGGTTATAAAGAACTTTAAACTCCAAACAAAGAAGTTTGTATTCAAACTTAAAGGAAATAGCAAATCACATGACTTTATGGAGCAGGAGGATGACATAGTAGAATATAGACTTTAGAAAATTCAGTTTACCTGGTTGGAAGATTGGCTCAATTTTTTGTGTGTGTGCGGGGGCGGGTGGGGGGCAGATCAAGCTAGGGAAAACAATTAGAAAGCCATTAAAATTGTCCAGGTAAAGTTGATGATAGCCTTAATGAAAGTTGCAGCTACATGAATTTAGAGAATGGGGTATTATGTGAGAAATGTGAAGATAGGAATAACTCAATTAGTCAAACAACTAGCTATGGAAAATGAAGTAGAGTGAGGAGTTGGCTATGGAATATAAGAGAGAGCTATGATGGAGCTCAAAACCCAGGGGAATGCAGATGAAACATAGCAGAAGTGGGCTCAAAAGAAAAGGGACATCTGATATTTGGCCTTTTAATATTATCCTCTTTAAAAAGCCTGGCAGAGTTGTGTTTCTCTTTTTTTGTCAAAATATGGTTATTAAACATTTACTATGCATAAGGCACTATGCTAAGCACTAGGGATACAAAGAAAGGCAAAAAACACTCTGATGGGGGAGGCAACAGATAAATGACTATGTACAAACTAAATATATGCAGAATATTTACAAACAGAAGGAAGGAAGAGGATAAGGAGGAAAGGGCAAAGAAAGACCCTCTGCAGAAGGTGATTTGAGTGTTAAAAGAAGCTAGGAAGTGGAAATGAAGAGGGAGAGAATTCCAGACATGTCTGACATCCAGTGAAAATAATGGGAGTAGGGGGATGGAGTGTCTTGTTCAAGTAACAGCAAGGAAACAAGTGTAATTGGATTGTAGAGTAAATTGGGGAAGTACGGTATAAGAACACTGGAAAGGTAGGAGATGTCAGGTTATAAATGGTTTTAAGTGCCAGACACAGGGCTTTGCATTTGATCCCTAAAGTAATAGGGAGTCACTGGAGTTTACTGATTTGCATTTTAGGAAAATTCCTTTGGCAGCTGAGTGGATGATGGATTACAGTAAGGATATATGAGGTAAGAAACAAACTAGTAGGTCAGGTGTAAGGCCTGCATAAGGATGTTGGCTGTGTGAATGTTGAGAGGGGGCTATATATAAGAAATGGAGAGAGAGAGAGAGAGAGAGAGAGAGAGAGAGGGAGGGAGGGAGGGAGGGAGAGGGAAATAGAAACAGAGAGACTGAGAGAGAGAGGTCTGAGAACCATGAGAGCTGAATTTTAAATACCAAATGAAACAGTATATAGAAAGAAGAGAAGAAGACCCAGAAGAGAACCTCAACTATTAGGCATTGATTGGAAGAAGATCTAGCAAAAGACACAGAAAAGAATGGCTCTGATAGATGTAAGGAGAGTAAAGAGAGAGGAAGGTTATGAATAGAGAGGGAGGAAAGAGGGTGCAGGAGGAAGTGATTAGCAGTGTCAATAACTGAAAAGAGGTCAAGAAGAATGAGAAAATATAATTCATTTTTGGCAATTAAGAAATCATTGAGGGGCAGCTAGGTGGTGCAATGGATGAAGCACCGGCCCTGGATTCAGGAGGACCTGAGTTCAAATTCTGCCTCAGATACTTAATACTTATTAGTTGTGTGACCCAGGGCAAGTCACTTAATGCTCATTTCCCCACAAAAAAAAAAAGAAAAAGAAAGGGAAAGAAAAAACATTATTTTTAAAAAAGGAAAGAAATCATTGGGAACTTTGGAGAGAAGAGTTTTGTCAAATAACAAAGCCAGAAGCCAGATTACAAAGGGCTTAGAAGCAAATGAAGAAACAAAAGTATCTACTATAGATGGCCTTTTCAAGCAATTTAGTCAAGATGTAAAGGAGATATAGGACAATAATACCTAACTAGTATGGTCAGATCAAATGAGAGCTTTTTTAGGAAAGAGAAAACCTGGGCTTGTTTATAGGCAAAAGGGAAGGAGGGAGGAAAAGAAGGAGTTAGGGGGATGGGGAGAGACAGAGACTAAGAGAGAGACAGAGACAGACAGACAGAGACAGAGTGAGACAGAGAAAGGAGGAGTAGGAGGAAGAGGAGACAAAAGAGAGACAGTGATAGAATATCCATAATAGTGAAAAGCAAATTTCTGGAGAAGATGGTAAGGGGTGGATTCAAGGGTGCATGTAGCAGGATTAGCCTTGGCCTTGAGAAGGAGAAAGGTAACCTCTTCACTTCCCCAAAGCCCCAAAGGCACAAAGTAGCAGAGCTGGGCATTTGAATCCAGCTATCCTGATTTCAAAATCTTAAACTCTTCTTACAATACTATGTTGCTGTTTGTTTACTTATTCTCATGCTTTGAGCTTCTGGATCCTATTATTTCATTGGCATTTTCTTCTCACCAAATATGGATGGACTCAGTGCCTCTATTTCCTCAGTGGGAGGGAATGGCTTTTTAGAAGCCAACTAAATTCCTAGGGTCCAATAGTACAGATCTAATGGGTAAGATATGAAAGACAGTAATGATAACTGGGTAAGTTAATACTAATGAATGTAAATCTTTTCTGAGAAAGATTTGAATAATGTTAATCCAAGCCTGAAATCACTATCTTTATAGATCACTTTCTCTATAGAGTATTTTAAGTAGAATCAGATTGTAAATTATTTTTCCTTGAACCCTAGAGGCAGTTGCATATAGTAGAAAGTGAAGAAGTCTGAGTCAATCATGAAACCTGGGTTCTAGTTCCAACCCAGCCTCTATCTAGGCTTATGATTCCCCAATTTTGAACCTCACATTCTTCAGCTGGAAATAAGTTTCTTGGGCCATGTGGTCTCTAAACCCTTCCATCTTTGTCTCTTCTCTATGAAGTGGTATGCCCTCCTCCCCTGCCCAAATGAATTTGTTTTATTTCAAGCTTTATTCATGAAGTTCATCATGAAAGTTGATCAGAGGATGCTTGTGCTATTTGGCCAGGTACCAAAATTGCAATTTGCAGCTATGTTATTTGCTACCTGTGCAATCTTGGAATCAGAGGCAACCTTGGAAGGAAAACTATGGCAAATATGGACAGCCTACTAAAATGCAGAGACATCACCTTGCCAACAAAATCTATATAGTAAAAGATATGGTTGTTCTAGTAGCAATGTATGGCTGTGGAAGTTGGATTCTAAGGAAAGCTGAGCACCACAGAATTAATGCTTTTAAATTATGGTGTTGGGGGGCAGCTAGGTGGCACAGTAGATAGAGCACCAGCCCTGGAGTCAGAAGGATCTGAGTTCAAATCCAGCCTCAGACACTTGACACTTACTAGCTGTGTGACCCTGGGCAAGTCATTTAACCCCGATTGCCTCACCAAAATTAATGAATGAATAAATAAATAAATAAGCAAATAAATAAATAAGCAAACAAATAAATAAATGCATGAATAAATAAATGAATGAATAAATAAATAAATAGTGGTGTTGGAGAGGACTTTTGATGGTTCCTTGGACAGCAAGGAGATCGAATCAGTCAATACTCAAAGAAATGAATTCAGACTATTCATTGGAAGGTCAAATGTTGAATGGGAAGCTTAAATACTTTGGCCACATAATGAGAAGACAGGACTCATTGGAAAAGACCCTGATGTTGGGAAAGATTGAAGGCAAAAGAAGGGGAGAGCAGAGGATGAGATGGAGAGATCGTGTTATTGGACAAACTTTGGGAGATAGTAAAGGATAAAAGGACCTATCATGCTATGGTACATTAGACATGACCATATTAGTCATTTTGTATAAGAAAACTTGAATAAAATAAAAAAAAGGAAAAATAGAAAAATAGCATGCTTCAGTCTGTGTTCAATCAATATCAGTTCTTTCTCTGGAGGTGGATAGTTTGCTTCATCATTTGTCCTTTGGGAATGTCTTGGATCATTGTATTGCTGAGAGTAGTTAAGTCATTCACAGTTTTTTATTGAATATTGCTGTCAATGGGCACAACGTTCTTCTGGTTCTGATCACTTCACTACATATCAGTTCACACAAATCTTTCCAGGCCTTTCTGAAATCATCCTTCTTGTCATTTCTTATAGCACAATAATATTCCATCAACATCATATACTACAGCTTGTTTAGCCATTCCACAATTGATGGGCATTCCTTTGTTTTCCAATTCTTAGTCACTACAGAAAGAACTGCTATAAGTAGGTCTTTTTCTCTTTTTTTTTTGGATGTCTTTGGGATATAAACCTAGCAGTGTTATGCAAGGTACTTTATATGGCTTAACTCACATGATACTCACAATAACCCTGGGAGGTAACATTATTATTATCCCCATTTTATATATGAGAAAACTGAAGCACAGAGAGGTTATTATGCCTATTTTATAGATGAGGCAACCAGAGCAAGTGACTTGCCCAGGGTCTCATAGATAGTAAGTATCTGAGACAGGAATCAAACTCAGGTCTTATGACTCCATATCTTCTATCTCCTGTTCTCTCAGCCTCTTTTATCTCTGGCTTCTGACATCTAGTCAACTGAATGTCCAGGAGCCTCTTGCTGATCATGCTGACTAAAAAATATTATATGTATTTATGTATATATGTATGTGTGTGTGTACATGTGTAGACCCATGCAGAGTGTGTGTAGGGGAGAGCAGCAGACATCACAAACAAAGAGGTATGTTGGATAATTAGATGCCACTTTTACAGAATGATTTTTCAAACCTAAACCATGCTTTGGGAACAAAATGTGTTTTGGAAGATGTCATAGCTCTGATTTTCCCTTTGCTGTGGAGATGTTTGGGACTTCTTTCCCACTGCGTGTCTGCCTCGCTATGCTGCAGGCTAGGATAGATGTCTTTAGGCCAAGTAGAACTTTCACACCACAGGCTGCTCTCTCTCTTAGCAGGCCCCTGCCTTTTCTTCCTTGCTATCTATCTAGCTGCAATCACTAGCATGCCTCAGCTCTTGCTTATTCCTGATGCTGACAGATAAGTCCCCCAACAATATTTTTTATAGCCTCCATGAAAGTGAAGGGAAGGATCTGAGCCAAACTGGAAGAAAAATGGGCTGCTTCAAACCTGTCCTATGTTTCTACAGGCTGATAAGCTGACAGTCAAGAATGGAGAGTCAAAAATCAGCAAATTTTGATATTTCACGGTGTATTTGGGCTTTATAAATGTCTTCTCATCCCTTTGTCCTTGATGTTTCATTATGTCGCCGATCAGTTCTGACAGCCTAAACAGAACTTGATCCGGACAGTTTATTCTTTAAATGAATGATCTTTAGATCCTCTGACACTCTTTTTCTCCTCTTCCTGAAATGTGTTTCAACATCTGGTGGAACCAGTTGTAGCTGCCAGAACTTTTTTAATTCAATAATAAAAACAGGTGCCAGAGAAGTAAATCTGCTACTGTTAATTTTCAATTCCCCAGCTCTCGGTTTCTGCCTCCCTAAATTATTTGGAAATGAATGGCAACTCAACTCAGAAGATTAGAAGGAATGAGAATAAACACTCTCAATTTAATACCCAGAGAGTGACTTTATATATATATATATATATATATATATATATATATATATATATATATATATATATATATATATATATATATATATATTGCTTTAAATGAAATCACTTCACTGACTTAGATTCTGGTTTAGAATAGGATGCTATTGAACATGGATGGGAAACATTTTTTTTTATCCCCACCAAAGGGTATATCAATTGAGAGACAACATATAAATTAATTAATTAATTAGTTTTATTTATTTAATTTGTTTTTATTCTTCTTAGAAAAACGTAAGACCTTCAAGTGACCTGATTTTTAAGTTAAGAAACTAGAATGTAAAAGGATAATTAATTGAGTTAAAAAATAGTCAATTCTATTTATAGTCAGGGAGAAGATTTGGGGGTGAGGATGTATGGGAGAAAAAGGAGTACAGAAAAAGTGAAGATAGGAGAGAGGCAGATACAAAAGAAGCAAAAGGGTAAAATAGTAAAGATAGAGAAAGAGGCAGAAAGAAAAAGAGAAGAAAGACAACAAGAGTAGAAGTCAGTAAATTTGAGGTGAATGTCAATTGGAAACCACATCCTACTGTTTAGTTGAACTATGGTCTCCAAAGTAACGTAAATTGTTACATTTCTCCTCTGAAAATCTTTATTAACTGGTTGTTGTTGTTGTTTGCTGTTTGTTCTCAAAGAGGACCATGATAGATGTTATGACTTGCAATGAATTGGATTTAAGTGAGTCAGGGTTGAGCAAAGTCACCAGCCTCACTCTCTCCTCTAGAAATAGCTAGGTCCACTCCCAAGATACATTATCAGGGTGATTGAAGATGGCCCCACATGTTTTAGTCAGTTGGTGTTAAGTGACTTACCTAGGGTCACACAGCTAGTAAGTGTCTGAGGTTGAACTCAGGTCCTCTTGACTTCAGGGCCAGTGCTCTATCCACTGCGCCACATAGTTGCCTCCTATTAACTGGTTAAATATTGTTCAAAGTGCTTCCTTAAACTGTTCCAATACTTAAACTTTCAGAAGCTCCCCTCTGGACTCAACAAAATATATTCTGCAAACACTTCCCACTATGAAAATAACAGTTCCTGCCCTAGGGAGTTTACAGTCTGGACAATGAAGTACATCATGTGTACAAAGAACCCTTTCAGCTGGTAATCATGGGAGGCTTGATGGAGAATGTGGTACATGAGCTGAGCCCTGAGAAAAGATAAGAAATTTGAAAGGAAGAGATGACAAGGGAGTGCATTTCCTCATCTATAAGAATATAACAAGGTGGGAAATGGATTGTCAGGTTTGGAGGACAGGTGATGTTGGTCCAGCTTGTGTGGAACATAAAATGTACAAAAGGAGAATGAAAAAAATGAATGAGAAAAATGAAAAAAAGGGAGAATGAGAAAATTGAGAATGAAATTGGAAAGGTAGATTGGAGCCAGTTTGTAGAGAATTATGTTTGATGCTTGAAGGAATTGGAATCCACTGAAGGTTTTTGAGGAGTGACATACTTAGACCAGAGCCTCGAGAAGATTGTCTTGGTGATTGGGTAAAAGTTGAATTGTAATGGGTGAAGAAACTGGTGACATTGAAGTGGATGGGAAATAAATAACTATAGCACAGTACTCCTTACAAAACATGTGCTTGATAGATGTGTTTTATATTTTTACTTGGATTTTGCACATTAGTGCCTTTTGGGGGAGTTTGTTTTTCGGGGCAATGAGGGTCAAATAACTTGCCCAGGGTCACACAGCTAGTAAGTGTCAAGTGTCTGAGGCAGAATTTGAACTCAGGTACTCCTGAATCCAGGGCAGGTGCTTTATCCACTGCACGACCTAGCTGCCTCCTCATTAATGCCTTCTTCAGCCACTGATTGGAGTCTATGGTTAAAATGCAAGAGCATTATCAATGAGAAGTAACAAATTAAGTCATTTAATGAGCACTTTGGCATAAATTAATTAGCTCATATCCCCTGTCAAATAATGGAATATAGGACAGAAGAGTTTTGATGGGGGTAGGAAGGAATAGGAAAATCAGGCTAAATGAAGTAGTTACTATAAGTAAGTTCCATGTGGGATATGAGATCCTAGGTAGCAGGAGACAACATGAGGGAACTGGGTACTTGGAGAGGAAATGGGAAAATGATGCAAACTTAGCTGTTTTAAAAGATGCTGATTGGTGCAGCTAGGTGGCACAGTGGATAAAGCACCGGCCCTAGATTCAGGAGGACCTGAGTTCAAATCCGGCCTCAAACACTTGACACTTACTATCTGTGTGACCCTGGGCAAGTCACTTAACCCTCATTGCCCTGAAAAAAAAAAGATGCTGAAAGGCTTACCCATATGGAGAAATGATAACAAGCTAAGACTAGCCAAAAAGGTGGTGGTGGGGGGGGGGGGTTTAAACATTTTCTTAATGGTATAAACACTATTAAATGTGCATAAATAGTTATATCAATTAAGAGTCATATTTCCATTTTCAAAGCATCTATTAATAGGAGAACATCTTAATCTATCCTTTTCAACTAACCACACCTTGGGGATGTCTATCCAGATCATAAAGGCACAATTGTATACATTATAGCTTACCTGAATTCCATCATCATTATCTATGGATATCTGTTTTGTTATCATTTCCAAATAGGAAACTGAGCAACTGTTGATGAAAGTTCTACCTTAGAGTTAAACCTGGAAAAGCCATGAGAGACCACCTTGTCCAATCTCTTCATTTTACAGATGAGGGAGCTGGGTGGCACTGTGGGTAAGAGACCCAGACCTGGAGTTGGAAAGACCTCAGTTCAAATTCTGCCTCAGACACTTTCTATTGTGACCTTGGGGAAGTCATTTAACTTTTCTTAGCCTCAGTTTCCATATCTATAAAACAGAGGTAATAATCTATGTAATTAGGTTGTTGTGACAATCAAGTGAGATGATCTATATAATAACACAATGGTAGACTTAAAGTACTATGTAAAATGCTAGTTGTTGTTATTATTATTATTATTATTATTATTATAAAACTGAGGCCCAAAGGGGGGGACTTGCCCAACATCAAAGCATATATTTACTTTTTTTCTATTATTAAAATACAGGAGCAAATTCATTCTCAGAATGTGAGGACTCCAAAATTTTTCTCTACCTCCATGTTAAAAACAAATTGAAATAGAAAATCATCAAGAAATACTAAAATTTCCATATAAACAAGAAGCCAAGAGAAAAGGATTATATATGATAGTGTGATATTGCTCACAGTTTTTTAAAATATACATTGAATTGAACATATTACTTATCCCTTATCCTCTCCTCAGCAACTCTCCTCCTTGTCTCACCTTCCTCCCATTTTTAATCATCTTCTCACTATGTTCCTGCTGCCAATTATAATGTCCATCTTGTTGTTCTTTATAAATGCCATCCAAATGCATTATGGGCATAACCTATCCATTGCACCTTCACCAAATCACATACAACCAAAGCCATAGATAGATAGATAGATAGATAGATAGATAGATAGATAGATAGATAGATAGATAGATAGATAGATAGATATAGATATGTATATATGTGTATATATGTATATATATGTATATATGTATATATGTGTGTGTCTGTCTGAGTATGCATATGCATATGTATATGCATGTGTATATATATATGTATATGTGTGTATATATGTATGTATGTGTGTGTATATATATACATATATACATACATACATACATACATACATACATACATACATATATATATATATATATATATATATATATATATATATATATATATATATATATATATATATATATATATATATATACAGATACAGGTGGTAAGTGGCAGACGCTGGATTCAAATCTATTACATATTAATTCATACATTACTCTCCTATTCTCTCCTTGGTAGTTAATTTCTCCATTCTAGACCAAGTAAAAGCTTCTCTCTCAGAAAGAAGAGCCTATATTTGGGTGCTTTATGGCCAAGAAGGAAGGAGTTCAAATGCCGTAGGGACAGAGGAACTCTCTCCTCCTAGAAATAAGCTGTTAGATGGAGGTGAATTCAGGGGACCAAAATCCTCATCCTGAATGTGATATTTCTCCTGCAAGATGTATTTTCTCTTAATTTAAATATTTTAGAAAGGAGATTAAGAAACCAACAATAAAAAAGAAGGCTGTTTCAAAAATGCCTATCCCTGGAGGGACTCCTTGCTAACGAAGAATCTGAGTGGCTTAGAGGCCTTCCCCGTGATGGGCCGCCTGGGCAAATCAGGCATGCACTCTGACACATCCTACATCGCCCATTTATCACCGTCGTCTATGATTTATTTACTTCTTATTCTCTGGAAGTCAGCAGGCTGCCTTTGGGATAACATGCCTGTTCTATTTGTTGGGCTATAAATTAATATATTCACTTTGCTTAAAACTCACTCCGCTTGAGGTTTCCATCTTTTTTTTTTTTTTTTAAGGAACTAAAATTGCTTCTAAGTCCCCTCTCTGAGCTAGATACTTCATAAGTGGTTTGCAACTGCTCCCAGGCTGATTACACCTGCAGTCAGCAGGTCTGTTTGAGGTATACAATAGAGGTAAAATATAATCTTTTGGGAAAAAAACACAATAACAAAAACAACAACAACAACAAAACAACAAACAGAAGTTAGAGGTGATGCTCCTCAGCATGCAGGGTTAGTTGCCTCCCATGATTCAACTTCCACTTAGCTAATGCTACTTTCATTGCAGCATTCATGAGAGACTGTGTACTCCTCCTCCATTGGGCCTAGCCCCAAGGCAGACTTCCTTCTGGAACTCTCACACCTGAGCCCTGATAAAAGGCATTGTGATGTTGCCACTAGAGGCCCCCCTCCCCCAACTTGGAATCAGGGAGTCCTAATTTCAAATCCTCCTCTGCTGATGTATACCAGCTGTGTTACCATGGGCAAATCACTCCCTTTCTCTGAGACTCAGTTTCCTCATCTATTAAATGGGATTGATGGCAACTATAATACCTCCTTTAAAGGATAGTCCTGAGACTCAGAACAGATGATATAAACAAAGCAGCTTTCATACTTCAAAATGATTGTAGAAACATCAGTGTCTTTACCCTGTAGGGACAAATGAAAGGATTAAGGTGGTCCCTTCCTGCCTGGGATACCTTGCCCTGTTTGTGACTTTTTTTCCCCCTGCCAGACTGAAATCAAAGAGTTAGAAAAAAAATCTTATTCAACTCCCTCAAGATTCTAACCTCCCCCTGTGTTTGAGCTGGGCTTAGTAATTGCTTTAAGGAATGTCTGAAAATGTCAGGATACAAATTCTTATCTTATCTACCAGATCATGAACTTGAAATGGCAGCCACTATGTCTTATTTAATCATAGGACTTCTCCCAGCACCTACAACAGTGTTTTTTGTTTGTTTGTTTGTTTGTTTTTTAAGTGAGGCAATTGGGTTTAAGTGACTTGCCCAGGGTCACACAGCTAATAAGTGTTAAGTGTCTGAGGCTGGATTTGAACTCAGGTACTCCTGACTCCAGGGCTAGTGCTCTATCAACTGTGCCACCTAGCTGCCCCCTACAACAGTGTTTTGAAGACACTGGGTGCTTAATAAATGATTTTTTAGAAGTAGAAGTTTGCATATCACTCATAGCAGAACACCAGCATTCTTAAAAGTGGCATCTTTGTAGTAAAAAAAATGCACTGGGTATGAAGCTAGAAAGCCTGGATTTGAAACCTAGTTCAGTTATTTGGAGATTGTGAGTTCCTTGAATACTAGGGCTATCTTTTACCTCTTTTTTATTCCCAGTGCTTAGCACAGTGCCTGGAACACAGTAAATGAATAAATATTTATTGAATTTATTGAAATTAACTGGAGTGACCCTGGTGAAGTCACTTGTCTGGGCTTCAGTTACCTTTTCTTTAAAATGAAGGGGTTGGACTAAATGATCTCTTGCAATCCTTTCCATCTCCAAAATCTCAAGGCACAAGAATTCATCATGGGGTTGAAAGATCTAGAGCAGGAAGGGATCTCAGAGGGCAGCTAGCCCAAACCCATCATTTTATTAATGAAGAAACCAAAATTCAAATTGGGTAATTGACTTCGTCTAGGTCACTCCCCATGAAAATAGCAGAATGAGAATTTGAACCCAGATCTTCTAACTCCAGCCATCATCATGGCTTTCCACTGTACCACAGTGAGTCATATCCCATTACCTCTTTCTCAAAATGTCTAATAATCAAGCTCTAGGTCCATTGTGACCTTTGAGAAACTTAGGGAGGGGCAGCTAGATCATGCAGTGGATAAAGCACTGGCCATGGATTCAAGAAGACCTGAGCTCAAATCCGGCCTCAGACACTTGACACTTACTAGCTGTGTGACCCTGGGCAAGTCACTTAACCCCCATTGCCCTGCCAAAAAGAAAGAAAGAAAGAAAGAGAAACTTAGGGAGAAGTGGTTAGTGCATATGTAATCAGCCTTTAAGAAGGCCTTATGTTACTCTTGAAAGACTGCCATTTTTGGAATTAGAAAACCTAATGTTGGGCAAGGCACTTAGCTCTCTGGGCTTTAGTTTCCTCACCTCTCAAATCTTAGGGTTCAGGAGTTAGATTATACAACCTTAGCGATCCATTCCATCTATGATCCTATGAGAACATGCTTGTTCCAATAGACAAATGTGTCAGGGGTGGTTACCTAATAGCTGAGATAGTTTTTTTCCTTTTCTTTTTCTTCTCAGTTCCAACTTCTCTCTATTTCTCTACGTCTTCCCCATGCCATTGAGAAGGAAAGAAATATGATACCCACTATGAACTACCCAAAATGAAGTCATGCAAAACATATTTCCACATTAGCCATGTTGTGGAATGAGGCAAGAAAAATAAAGTGGAAAAAATAATTCATTCTACACTCAAAATTCATTAGTTGTCTCTCTCTGGAGGTGACATTTTTAAAAAAATCATGAGTCATTTGGAGTTGTGGATAAATGTCTTGATCAGAATAGCTAAGTCTTTCACAGTTGATCATCATTATATAACGGCTATCACTGTGTATAATGTTCTCTTGACTCGGCACACTTAACTTAGAATCAGCTCATATAATTCTTCCCAGGTTTCTCTGAAATCATCCTTTCATCATTTCTCACAGCACTTTTGTATTCCATCACATTCATAAACCACAGGGCTGCTAGGTGGCACAGTGGATAAAGAAGCGTCCCTGGATTCAGGATGACCTGAGTTCAAATCCAGTCTCAGACATTTGACACTTACTAACTGTGTGACCCTGGCAAGTCACTTAACCCTCATTGCCCATCAAAAAAAAACAACCCACAAAACAAAACAAAAAAAAACAAAAAAAAGCATTCATATACCACAACTTGTTTAGCCATTACTCAATTGATGGGCATCTCCTCAGTTTCCAATTCTTTGCCAGTACAAAAGAGGTGCTATAAATATTTTTGTATATATAGGTCCCTTTCCTTTTCCTTTGATCTCTTGAGGTATAGAACAAGTAGGAGGATACAGTTCTATAGCCCTTCTGGGTTAGGTCCAAATTATTAAAAATGTTCTTTTACTTCTCTTCTTTATTC
This sequence comes from Dromiciops gliroides, assembly GCF_019393635.1. Classification (NCBI taxonomy): domain Eukaryota; kingdom Metazoa; phylum Chordata; class Mammalia; order Microbiotheria; family Microbiotheriidae; genus Dromiciops; species Dromiciops gliroides. Next base: position 592,631,448 of record NC_057861.1, on the reverse strand, counting down.
TCACTTGACTTTGCTCACTCTGTATACAGCTGCCTACTAGATTTCATCTATCCTGCCTCACAGAATGATAATTAGTAATCATGATATCTCAGGCAAACATGCCCAAATTGACATGAAATGCATTAGAAAAAGAAAAGGTTTTCTAATGGAAATTTACTTGGGGGTAGGGGCAGAGCTCTTGGAGCATAGGGCAGCATGGTGTTGAGTGGGAGATACATCACAAAAAGAGGGCTAGAGCCCTCATGTGAAGAGGCTCCATTTAGGGAAGAGCTCTTCTATGGCCTGGTTGCCAGGGGTGAGGAAGCACTTCATCTAATGTAGTAACTTCCTATTTTAATTAATTATTCCCACCTATAGGTGGGAAGAATGGCCTGGACCCACCAAAGCTTTGAAAATTTTTGAGATTTGGCTCATCATCCTGGCCAAGGAATTATTATGCAAAGTAAACAACAGGGGGGTGCTGGGTTGAACCCATGAAAAGAAAGCAAAAAGAGGAGCCAGAGAGAGGTGAACTACATGGAATCTTGTATTTATTTTTTTTTTTCTGGGACATGGTAGCTGAGTAGGGGCAAGAACTATTAAGAAGGGGTTTTTTTGTTTTGTTTTTTGTTTTGTTTATTGGTGAGGCAATTGGGGTTAAGTGACTTGCCCAGGGTCACACAGCTAGTGAATGTTAAGTGTCTGAGGCCGGATTTGAACTCAGGTCTTCTTGACTCCAGGGCTGGTGCTCTATCCACTGTGCCACCTAGCTGCCCCTAAGATGCTTTTTCACCTCTGAAGAGGAAAAGTGAAAATGATGCTGGCAATTGGAAGGGCACATAGATCTGCTCTGCCTGATCGTGGCAACTCACTATGTGGCTAAAGTTCTGGTCTCAGGCAGGTGCCTTGTGGGAAATGTGGAGGAACAGAACTGTCTTCATTCTTTACCCTGCTTCCCCTTTCAGCTGGGCATGACTGGTCCTCTTTTCTGAGCCTATTCCTTTATTTGGCTGTTAAGACCTAGTTATGCTTCCCATAAACATTTGTGGTTGGTCCAGACGTAATTTCCAAGTCATTTAACCCTCTGAATATAGCTTTCCTCATAGATAAATAAGGGGTTGATTTAGATGGCCTCTGGGCCCCGCCCAACTCTAAATCTATGATCCTGGGTTTTAAACCAATCTGTCTTGGAGCTCCAACCCAGGACATGACTGACTCCTAGAGACATAAGCCAGGCCAGGCTAAATATTTCCAACCTACACACGTTCTCCTCACCAGTGCAAAAACAAAAGAAAACAAAAATCCAATTAAATTTAAAACCCCCCAAAATCATAAAAAATAATTTGGGGAAGATTTTCTTCACTCATAAAGGAACCATGATTGTGATTGTTTTTCTTTAAATATTGATTTCTCCCACCCTAGACTTTTTGTAGTAAAAATTTAAATGTGCCCCCAAAAATGCACTCTTAAAAAGGTGTTCACACATTTTTCTTTGACATTTCTTTTCATTGGATTTTATATTTTGACCAGTCCAAGGCACACTAAGTCCTTTCCTAGTAGCCCCCCACTCCCTTTGTAGGATCGCTGTGATCCTAGACACTCTCTGAGCTTCTTTTTCCTCATGTATAAAATGAGGGGAGCTTAGAAGATATCGAAGTTACCTTCTGGCTCTTTGATTCTATGTCCCTATGAGATGATCTGATGTGACCCTTTCCTCCCATTGAGATCCTCTAAGTCAATCTGCGGTTTTACAGTGACGTTCATTTCATGTCGATCAATCCAGAAAAATGCTCAGAACCAAAAGATGTGTTGATTCTACAGTCAGATTATAAGGATAGAGCCTTCCTGACAGTGATTTTTTTTTTCCTTTGATGCTTTTAGTTTCAGAAAATTCTGGAAGCATACTGCAGTTTTTAAATTTTGAAAACGAAAGCTTTTTCAATATATCAAAAAAACTGCATTCCAAAATGGTCCTTGGCATTTGCCCAAGTAATTATAATAAATCATCAGTGGTATAATTCTCAAATACTGAAGGACTAATTAATAATAGCTCACATTTATGTAGCACTTTACAGTTACAAGGAACATTACATCCATTATCTCAGTTGGTCCTCCTAAAGACCCTGGGAGGTTGGCAGAGAGGGTATTGTTATCCCCAGCCGTCAGATCAAGAAACTGAGGTGCTAAGAAAGTGACTTGCCCAGGATTACACAGCTAGTTAAGTGGGAGAAGAAGAGCTCAAAACCAAATCTTGCAACTACAGGATGATGCTTTCTTCATGAAGACAAACATTTTTTACCTTTTTTTTAAAAAAAAAAAAAAAGCCATATAATTATATAAATGGGAACAACATGTAAGATGAAATGAGCACCAAATTAGGAATCAGGATACCTGCTTCTCATTACTGTTCTGTCACAAATTAAGTATATAATCTTATTCCCCCAGCAAAATGTAAGCTCCTTTTGTCTTTTTATCACCAGAACTTAATACAATGATAGGTACTTAATCTGTAAGCCAAAGAACATTTATTAAATGCCCAGTGTTAAATGATGGGGATACAAAAAAGAAAAAGAAAGATCCTCCTGCTCCTCAAGGAGTTCACAATCTAATGGGGGAAGATGATACAAGAAAGGAAGGTGAAAAGAGGGAGAGGGACAAAGGGTGGTCCATCCATGGAAGATCCAGTTGAAACCAAGCATGGGAGATGTTGATGGCAAATCAAGATTTGGGGCTGGAAAGTTCTGAACCCCCTATAAAGGAAGATGTTGGGAGGACTCTCTTGCTCTGCCCTCTAGGCCTCAAATCAGAAGAGGAACTGAGGGTGTTGAGAAAAGTTGAGTATCGAAGCTGAGTCTATCTGAATGATGATGAGATTTCAGATGATGAAATTATCTTGGGGAGGGCAAAACTATACAGGTCCATCTGAAGGAAAATCAAATTGAATTGAATTATTAAGGTAATTTCCCCTTTTTGGATCTCAGATCCATCATCTGTAAAAGGAGGGAGTTAAACTAGATGAACTCTAAATTCTTTACTCACTTTGATATTTTATGATCCTATGGTTGTTTTTTTTTTCTTATACACTGTATTTTTAAAATAATCATTCTCAGAAACCATGGTACAAGAGCAGTATTTGGTAATTTCTTTCTTATTCCTCTCATTTGTTTGTGATGTGACCTATTGTCTACATCAGGTATCTGTTTGTAGCTTATCTTGGTATATGATTTGAAGTTTGGGCCAAATCAAATCCAGTTTTCCAAATAATTTTTATTGAATTCTGAGTCCTTATCCCAGTAACTTGGGTCTTAGCTTTATAGAATACTAGGATACTAGGTTTTTTTTAAGAATTCTGTATATTGTGTATTTAATCTATTCCATTGATTGAACTCTCCATTTTTTTAGCCAAGTGGTTTTGGTAACTACTACCTTGTTATATTATTTAAGAAACATCATATTTTTTAAAAAATAAAAAAATAAAAAACTGGGGCGGCTAGGTGGCACAGTGGATAAAGCACCAGCCCTGGATTCAGGAGGACCTGAGTCCAAATCTGGCCTCAGATACTTGACACTAACTGTGTGACCCTGGGCAAGTCACTTAACCCTCATTGCTCTGCAACAAAATAAAATTAAATTTTAAAATTAAAAAAAAAAACCCTAGAAGCCAAGTTTTTTTCAGTGATTGGAAAGGTTGACTTTATGTCAATAGGCAAGATAACATTATATGTAATTGAAGTAGGCATAATGATTACTCATGTTTACACAATGCTTTAATGTTTACAAAGTTATTCATTCATAAAAACTATATCAGGCAGGTATTGCAAATGTGATTAGCCTGCTTTGCAGATGAAGAAACTGGTCACACACACCTCAAGCAAGTGACTAAACTGGGATTTGAATCCAGATATCTTCTAACTCTTACTGTACTCCTTCCAATATATCAAAGGTTCTTGGACTATTTTGTGACATAAGACTCTATTGGTAGACTGGTGAAGTTTATGGACCCTTTCTCAGAACAGTGTGCTTAAATACTTGAAGAAAATGCTAAATTTCAATTAGAAGGGAGTGAAAATAAAGATGTAATTTTCTCCCATTCAAATTCATGAACCTCCTGAAATCTATCACTGGACCCTTTGAAAGTTCATGGACCCCAAGTTAAGAACCACTGATCTATTTAAGTAAGGTCTAAAAAGGACTTTCTGGGCAGCTAGGTTGCGTATTGAATAAAGCACCAGCCTTGGATGCAGGAGGACCTGAGTTTGATTCCAGCTTCAGACACTAGACCCTTACTAGCTGTGTGACCTTGGGCAAGTTACCTAACCCTTATTGCCCCACAAAAAACAAAAACAAAACCCCAAAACATACAAACAAAACACTAAAAAGGAGTTTCTTTCCCTTGAACCCACTCACTCATGGATCATTCTTTTGGATTATCTTTTTTTTTTAATGGATTATCTTTTTGCTTCTATTAATTCAAGTAATCTGAGTTTGAGTAAGGAAGATATAGAAATGTACTTGAATGAATAAATGTAGTGGGTCAAATATAGATTGCCTTCTTATATAAGCTCTCTCTCTCTCTCTCTCTCTCTCTCTCTCTCTGTATGTGTGTGTGTGTGTGCTCATTTTTGAGCACATGCTCCACAATATCAGGATGGCTTCCAAGTTCTTACTTTGAAAAATATATATCATGGATATTATTGCTACTGAAAAAGGTTATCAAGAAAATATCAGTAACTACCAGCCTATATAACTACCATTTAAAAAATATCTTCAGGAGTATAATCTATGCATGTATTGAGGGTATCCTTGATGAAGGTTTTTTTTGATCCTTCATTTTTGAAGAGTTTGACATCATGGTTAATGTCTTGATTTGCATGTGAATTAGATTTAAATGAGGCAGAGTTTCAAAGTCATTAGCCTCACTCTCTCTTTTTGAGTCATTCAAATCTAGTGGTGGGACAAAAGTAAAGACAATTGGTGATGACCCAGAATGCAGTGGCTGTCCTCTGCATTGTCAATGTCTGACCAAGCTCTAAGCATTCCATAGTACTTGCTTGAGCCACCTTCTTGGCTGTTGGAACAAATTGTTCTCATCTGCCCATTCTACCAGGAAAACTCTTCACATGCTTGGGGCAGACATCCCCCTAACTCACCAACAGGTGTGAGACCTGTTAGTTACCCTCAACCTGGTTTAGTGCATCTTTTGAAACATTTTGCTCAAAATGGCCATTGCGCGTGTTACAGCTTCTTAGAGCCATAAGTGAAAGTTTGGTGAAGGTCATTACCAAGGGTGGATGAGCAGCATTGAATGGCTTGGCAAGCCCTCACGCCACAGGTACTAGTCCTCTCTGAATACTCCATAAATATCCCCTTGATGAAAGTATGAGAAAAGAAAAGGTAGGCTTTCACAAAGGATACTCTACAGTATATCACATTTTATAGTCACATAATTGTCAAAAAGGAAGGGTGAATACAAAATCCTACTGTGCTTAGAAGAAAAAGTCAATAAAGAATGAGTATTGTTCAGCCTTTAACACAGGGCCTTGCACACAGTAAGTGCTTAATAAATGCTTATTGACTTGCTGACTTCAAGGTGTCTAGAATATGATATGCATTTAAGAATACAGCTTACAGACTACACACAGTGTCTTGGATAGATACTATAGACAGGAAATAAGATGTGAATGTGACCCAAAATAAAAAAGAAGAGAATGGGGCTAGATTCCATTTTGGAAATGACCTCCAACATTTCCCATAAACAAAGATGTATCTTCTTAACACCAACATTCTTCTGATGATATAATATGGCAGTCATAAGCTATAGCCTATTTGTTGCCATCATATATCTCTCTTTTGCCCTTTAAGTGAACCACAACTTTAATACTTTGGAGACTGTTTTATTCCATGTAGCACATTATCAGTGAACAACAGTGGCAGTGTGAAAGATGTCACTGAAGATATGTAGTATTTCAACGGCCCACTCATGTAGTGAGAGCTAGGGCTAAAAAAATGAATCATATGAATGCTCCATAGGTATCCACATAATGTTCAGAGATCTAGGGGAAGACCCCCTGCACAATGTATGGACTTTGGATGACCTTTAGAGACTTAACATGAAGTCATGAGAACATTTGTAGAGGATGAGATGGTATGAATGGGTCTTAATATGCACCACTGGAAGAGTATCCACAGTGGTATTTGTGAAGCTGCCATTTTCTTATAAGGCCTTTGCTTTCAGTATTGCTTCTACTTAGCTATTTTCTTTCTCTGTCTCTTCCTCCATCTCTCCATCTGTCTCTGACTCTGTACCCTCATTCTACCTCTTTTTACATCTATCTTTGTTTTCCTCTCTGTCTCTTGTTTTCTTCCCCTTTCTCTCTTTTCTCTTCTTAACAGATCAGAGCATATAATTACTTTTCCTTTATTAATGACAGGAGCAGATTCATACTCAGAATGTGAGGACTCCAAAATTTTTCTCTACCTCCATGTTAAAAAACAATTTAAAATAGAAAATCATCAAGAAACACTAACATTTCCATATAAACAAGAAGCCAAGAGAAAAATAATTGTATATGACAGTGTGCTATTACCCACAGTTTTTTAAATATATATTGAATTGAACATATTACTTGTCCCTTATCCTCTCCTAAGCAACTCTCCTCCTTGTCTCACCTCCCTCCCATTTTTAATCATCTTCTCACTATGTTCCTGCTGCCAATTATAATGTCCACCTTGTTCTATATATATATGCCATCCAAATGCATTATGGGCATAATCTATCCATTGCACCTTCTCCAAATCACATACAAACAAAGCCATATATATGTGTATGCATATATGTATATGTGTGCATTTGTGTGTATGCATATGCATGTGTAAATGTATGCATGTATGTGTGTGTATGTATATATATATATATATACATATATATGTGGCATGATTTTATTCTTTGATAAGGTGTTAGCACTAGCCTCTAATACTTTTGTATCAGCTTTTGGATATTCTTTTTTTGCTGGCCTGCCTCGTTTTGTTTTGTTTTGTTTTGTTTTGCTTTTAATCTTGGTTTCTTATTGTATAATTAAAATGTGATTATTTGTTTTTAATTAATAAAAAGTAATTAACCTATGACTTATTCTATAATATGATTGACTCCATGGAGAAAATAGAAGAATGTATATCTTTGCTTCTTGCAGGCTGCTTATTCACCATAATTTTATTTGACTAGGTAGGTTTGTAAATTCTAATCCCTCAATCGCAAAGGCTATCTATTGCCAATCCCACTCTTAATGCCCTTTGTTTTAGGCTTTTGCATGAAAAAGTAAATTCTAGAAGCATGAAATTTCAGATTACTTCTTGGGTGAAGCCAAAGTTGATATACCAAATTGAGTAACCCTATAAAAACATACAGCTATGCCATATAGTGCAGTACAACTCAGAGGTGAGAGTATCTGTGGAGTGTTTAGCAAGATCTCAAGGAAACAGCCTCTTTGGTGAAGAGAAAAAAAAAAATCAAAGGCACAAATGTATTTCATCTTTTGAGCCTCCAAAGACAGTTATTGAATTTACTCAGGGGTTTTGGCAAATGTCTGAGTTGGGTCCTTCTCAATCAAAAACAAATCATTTATTGCTAGGTCTAAACAGAATGTGTTTGACCTTTGATTATAGAAAGCAGCTCTCTATCCTCCCCCTCTTAAAGAACATGGCCATTGCCTCTGTTTTAAAACAACTGAATGGCCATTAACTTTTCTGGAGTAATTAATTCCCTGCTTGTTCCGCATGAAAGGGCCTAGGTAAAAAGCCTGCTTTTTCACTGACCCATGCCAACTCCCAAAACACCAACAAAGACTGAGATTTACATTCTTGGTCTGGTCCTTCATGGGGCAGTCTCCCAGCTATGGACTTGATTTATTCATTCCTTGACTTTGGCTTGGTTGTTTATCAAAATTCCTTCAACAGTTCAATTATAAAATCCTTCCTTCCCAAACTGGGCTGGGTTTTCTCTCATCTCTTGGTCAGTTCATGGGCTACACAGCTGGGTTGGCCACCCCTGATTTGGGCCACCAGATGAAATCAATCACTCCTCAGATTTATCGACATTACAATTTTCTCTGAACAAAGGCCTGACAAAGGGGACAGGGCAGCTAAGCCTTTGCCCTTTTCTCTGAACCTATTATTTTTTTCAGGGTTGAAAAATACCTCCTAGTCCCTTAGCCTGGAATTAGCCACTTAACCAGAGTTCTGGGGCACTCCAACTCACCCCTGGCCTTGGCTTTTTCATAGTCTTGGCCTAACTGGTGTCTGTGGCATTTCAATCCCAACAACAAGAGGCCTCAGAACTTCCCCCCACCCCTTCACAGAAAACAATGGGGCTGGTGTAAATAGCATCTGATTGTTTGCTGGAAACTCCACTAGAAGTTGATATACTTCCACAGTAATTCAACATTATTACATGTCAAATATAATTTATGGCTTAATACAATACCAGTTTTATAACTGCATTATTGCTATATATTTACATCTGGAAAAAAAATAAATCACTGTGAAATTTTCCACTTTGAAGGACTTCATATGTGATTAAGTGCTGTGTCATCTGACATTGTGTTCTCCAGAGCTGAAATGGGGGGCACTGCCAGGTGCTTCTAGAAACAAGAGGAAATGCTTAAGAGGTTTGCTGAATATTTCCAAAGGGGGAAGGACACAGGCCCTCTAACTAAAGGCCTTTCTACTGTTCTTTTAAGACATAGTCACCCTAGTAGAAAGCATTGCACCTGGAATCTGGACACTCAGGTTTTGAATTCTGAGTCTGATCCTTAATGCCTCTGTAAGGGTGGTTATGATGAAACCCATGCTCCCACCACCTCCCTTACACCCGTATGGCCCTGGATGAGTCTCTTAGCCTCAGTTTCCTTACCTTTAAAGTATGGGTACACATTGTTATGGTACCTATCTTACAAGCTGACTTTGAGAAGAGTTCCTTAAAAAAAACCCTAAAAGTGTCATATAAATGTGAGTTACTCATGAAGCAGGTGTTGTTAGGTCTCAAAGAGCAGAATTTAATCAGAATATAGTCCTTACTTTCCAGGAGCTGAAATTCTGAAGTGACATATGAGAGCACTGTTAGAACCCAATGAACCAAACTGCCTAGTTTGTCTCTTCTAATAATAGGTCCCTTTGAGGGGTAGGAAAGGGCCCAGCTGATCTCCCAAAAGGAAGCCACACTGAGTTATATATAGTTCATAGAAGCTTGTCTCAATTCTTCATTTCCTTCCTGAACCTACCATCTGAACTGTTCCTCTTCTTCATTTTGTGTTATATGTACATATACATATATATGCATGTGTTCATGCATGTATATACATATGTATGTATGTATATATGTATGTATAGTTTTGGCTTTTTCCCTCCTTTCTGTTTCTCCTTGACACTTTCCATAAGTCTCTGGTGCTCCCAGCATTTCTGTTCAAGTTACACTTTCCTCTGAGTGTCCTTTACAATGGTTTGTGGTTTCAGCTTAGCCTGGTGCATTCTTAGTTGGCAAGTCTGCTTTCATCTCACTCCCTGACAACATCTGTAAACCTTCAGAGCCCAAACAAGCCCTATCTCCTCCTGGCCTCTTTGCTTGGCCACTGGACTTCCCAGCCCAGAGGGTTGGAATGTGACATGAAATTTATGTAAGACTACAACCTAGAAATCACCTTTCCTTTCCTCCATTACTCTCGTCTTTTTCCCCCTCTTATTTTATTTGGGGAACAACCAAAAATCCATCTGAGTTTAGAGTTAATATGCCCAATCTGGCCAAAGAGAGGAGCCAGAATTCACTGGGACCATCAAAAAACCCTGCAATGCAGGTTTGTTCATGTGTTGCAGTTTTTTCTTTGCCAGTCACTTTGAAAATATGTCCTAATTACTGATTGGTTAAAGTGTTCCCCATCATTTCAGAGAGTAACCCTGGGGAGATTTGACCTGACAATTGACACTACAGATGCCACAGTCTCTACCTCTTCAGTAACAAGAACCACTAACAACCCCAAAAAGAAAGATTTTGTTACCAAAATGCTTGGCAATGTCAAATGGTTCATCATCACAAATGGGTATCAATTTGTGAATTGAAATGACATTCTAAGGGGACAGCTAGGTGGCCCAGTGGATAAAGCATGGGTCCTGGATTCAGGAGGACCTGAGTTCAAATATGGCCTCAGACACTTGACACTTGCTAGCTGTGTGACCCTGGGCAAGTCACTTAACCCTCATTGCCCCACCAAAAAAAAAATGACATTCTAAAATATGCACAAACTTCTGATTGACCGGTGCACCTTAAGGAGTCTTAGACCCATGTAATTCACAACTGAAACCTCCTGTATATGTTGTCACCCCCTAGAAGCATCTAAGCTTCTGAGAACAAGGGCCATTTTGTTTTTCTATTTGTGTCTATACAGAGTTGCCCAATGCTTTGCACATAGTAAGTTCTTAATATTTTTTAACTTGTCCATTTGTTCATTCATTCATGTACTCGTATTGTTTGGCACACATTCACATATTCCATTTCTATGTAAAAAACTATCAATCATATATTTGAAGTTAGAATTAGGTCATCTAGTCCATTACCTTCCCTTTAGAAACTAGTAAACTGAGGCTCTAAGGGCATTCAGTGACTTTTGTGAGGTCACACACATAGCAACTAAATGTCAGAGGTGGCTCTCAAACTCTGGTTCCCTAAGTCAGTGGTCATTCCACTTTTCTGGGAACTTTATCATCGGTCTTAGACTATCTTTACAGAAAGATTCCCAAGCTGTTTAAAGTGTGACAACTTGTGTTATTCAATTTTGTGACCTGTTCACCACCCCCCCCCCCCACCTCATCCCTCTAAGCTTTATGGCATACTTTTGTTGTTGTTGTTGTTGTGAGGAAGGGTTTAAAATTTTTCTCCACCCTAATTACAGGCTTCAGATTGGATATTTCTGGTATGGAGGGGTAAGTTCCATGCAAAATGTTTCCTCAAAAACAATATTAGCTTGGTAAGTGCTACATGAACAAAAGGAATAAATGAATGGATGAATCAATATTTATTCATTAAATATTAAGTGCCCACAATAAGCAAAGCACTATGTTGTAGCTACTAGGCATAAAAAGATAATACACAAATACAGAATTAAGCAAGTAAAAGGTATTTTGAAGAGGGACAATACAAACAGCTGGTGGGGGGAGCTGGAGAGCTCAAGGAATGTTTCACAGTATTAAAGGAAGGGCAAAATTGAGCAGCGTATATATTCTAGGCTTTCTGAATGTGTGGATGAAGGAGATGGAATGCTAAGTTTAGGGTGCAGATAATAAGGAAGAGACCAATTTGACTGGAATGAAGTTTGTATAAAGGAGAGAAAAGCAGAATAAGGATAGAAAGGTAGGTTGGAGCCAGATTATAGATGGGCTTCACAATTGTAAGTGTTTTGTTTAATTATCTGTTGACAGTATTCCAAAAACTGATGCACTTACCTCTGGTTCTTAATGCCAGGTAGAAAGGGAGAAGGGTTTACCCAAAATCTTACTGTCTGAAGCTGGGGATGTTCTGGGATTGACACGAGAAAGAGCAGCTGCTATGCACTGGCATCCTCAGGCCAATAGAGGTGCTTCCAATTTCTATAGGTCTATTTAAGAGTTCTAACATAGGTTATGTTCTGAAATAGACCTCTGTTGTTTGGAAGTGGCCTGGGTATTGGGTTGGAATAAGACAGGAGGGAGACTTGACTAAGTAAATGAGCTTGCATAGAAAGGGAGACTCACCTAAATCCTTGCAAAATTCCACAGATTGCACAAGTAGTGAAAAAGCAGGAGAGCACTAGAGTTTTTTGCTGTCAGAGATCTTCCTCAAGTCCAGGTCTGACCATGTCTCATGCTTGCTCAATAAATTCCAGCAGGTTCCTATTATATCCAAGATCAAATATAAAAGGCTGGTTTTGGCTCTGTTGAAATTCTTTCATAACCTGGCCCCTTCCTAACATTTCTGTCTTCTTACACAGTTTCTGTCCCTGTCTCCTGTAATCCAATGACATTGGCTTTCCTGTTCCTCACATAGAGTACTCAATCTCCTGAATGCTTATTGACTGACTGTGCTCAAGTCCTTCCCTCATGCCTAGAATCTACTCTCATCTCATCTCCAAATTTCAGAATCCATACCTTCCTTAGAGGCTGAGCTCAGGAGTCATCCTTCTCATTGAAGTCTTCCCTGCATTCTTCTCCCCTACTCCAGTGGTTTGGCTTCCCTCCCCCTTCACTTTTATTTATCTATGTGCATGTTCTACATGCCCCTCCCAGTAGACTATCAGCTCCTTGAGGGAAAGAACTATTCTTTTTTGTCTTTGAATACCCAGGACCAAGTGGCAGTGCTTGGCACATCTGCGTGGTTAGAAGATGGTCATTGAAATTGGATTGGCTACAGAAGAGTGATTGAATAAGTGTGTGCCAGGAATATCAGAGGGTTGCTTTGAATCCAGATCTAAAGGAGACTATGCAAGTGGTTTAGATTGACATAAGTGAGAGCACAGAACATTTGGGACAATGAGTGTCAGTTAGTGTGATATCTTCTTGCAGTAACTTCCCCCTCATGAAGGTCTATGGACATACACAACAAGCAGAAGTACTGTCTACTTGCCAGGATACTTTGGGGAGAAATCTTTTCCAGACCATCTCAGTGCCAGAGGTGTTACCTGCTATGTTTATTGAGTAGAAGCTGCCTTTTTCTTAGCCTAGATAACTCTTATCTATGCAGCAGAGTCATTTCTTAGTTCTTGCCATAGCCTCCTCATATTCATTGCCTTCTCCCCACCACTCCCCTCCTGTGGAGGGCAGCCCTCTCCCTCCTCAATATTTTTTAAAATTTTCTATTGAAGATTGAAGGGAGCAAAGGATTCCTTAGACAATGAAAGCCTCCCAGAAAATTTCACCCCAGGAAGGCTCCTGTGACACAGCCACCCACCTGATTGGAGATGGCTGTGAACAAACTCTACTGTGTCTGCTGATGGTGATGGGAGAAGTCGTAGCTAGCACCAGAAGACATCAGAGACCTCCCATAGTGAGTCAGTTGTCATAGTGTGCTAGGAAATTGAGAAGTTACATGCCTGACAAGGAAGAGGAGAGCAAAGTTCTTGAAAATTTGATACTGCATAAAAGTAGGCTGTACTTGGCATTCCCCATACACCTCTGGGCTCCAACAAGGTTTTTTGTTAGCACCAGCTGAAATGATTTCCCAGCCCCCAAGTTTCTAGAAGTTACAGAAAAAAATATACATGCTGCAGAATCAGAATAACTCCTACTGTATCTTCTTAATTAGATAAGAGTTCATTAACATGGTGGGCCATCACAACAGAGTGTCAATTCTTGCCCATTAATTTGATGTGAGGAAATTAAAAGTCAGCATTGCTTCAGGAGTGCTCCAAATATGCCACTAAATAAATGAATGCTTTTTCCTACATAATTTGAGGCATGCCAGCCCTTTCCTGTTTTTTAAGGTACATAGAGCCTAAGGCAGATTTTTCCTTTCTGCATCATCAGATCTGAATTCTGGAGTCTGGATGAGCTGTGATCAATGCTTTCTGGTCAGCCAGATTGATTTCTAGAGCTTGGGTAGGCCATGCCTTTCCATGAGAACAAGGTGAAGCAAATCCTCTTGCCCCCCAAGTGTGGCTGAATTTAGTAAGTTCCAAACTGGAACTGAAAATCTTTGGGGAGCAACCTCAAGACAATATATAGGAGGATGCATAGGAGGGAATAGTAGACAGACAGCTTTCATGGGAAGACACATTTGAGCAGTAAAATTTATCTATCATTACGCTTCTTCCAATTTGGAGAATTTGGAGCTAAATACCTCCACTTCTAACATGGGGCACCTTTTAGCAGAGATGTAACTGGTACTGGATAAGCAATGATTTGCTGAGGGAATTCAAAGTCGGTACATAGGATATACTGGGGACAGGAGAAGGAACATCTTTATAGCTCTGCAAACGAGAATTAAGACCAAGTACTCTGAGAACTCCTCTAGAGAATATTGTTTGCCCACTACTGCCCCTATTCTAGGATCCAAGGAACATTAAGCCAGGCATCCCCTTTTTCTTGCATGTAGCAGAATCAGTAACTTGGATTTCTCCCTCTTCAGCTATGTAAGCTAGAAGTGGAAGCAGGGCATAGGAATATCAGCAGCTAATGGTCTCTGAGTCTTTCAATTTCCAGGCTGAAGGAAAATGGGTATTTATGTAAAAGGAAGATAATAGGGACCAATAACTGCCCCATAATTCAGATTGGAGAGCAAGGATTGAGTCATCTGGAAATATGGACCTATGCTTCCTGCTTCTGGGCTTTCTCAAGAGCTGTACGTAATTCAGCATTTATTAAGCACCCACTATATGTCAGACACTGTACTAAGCACTGGGGATATAAAGAGAGGCAAAAAAAGAGAAAAATCCCTGCCCTTTAGGAGGAAGCAAACAAACATGTACAAAGATAGAAATACAAATAGAAAACAACAAACAGAATGAAAACATTAGAATTAAGAAGGGTTGCTCAAGACTTCCTGGAGGAGGTGAGATTTTAGTTAGGACTTGAAGGAAGCCAGGGAAGTCAGAAGGTAGAGATGAGGAGGAAGAACATTTCAGGCATGGGAGACAGTCAACAAAAATGCCCATAGCTGAGACATGGAGTGCCACGTTCGTGGAATGTCAAGTAGGCCAGCTGGTAGTGGGGAAGGGTTTTAGGGCCATGTGTTGGTAATTAACATGTGTCTTCCATGTTCTTGGCCCCCACCATGTGCTTTGCTAAATCTGGGAATTTCTAGACCAAAGGTGGTGGGGGGGGGGAGGGTAGAAGTATTTACATCCAACCCCAACCAGGCTGAGATGAGCAGATGAGTAGTATTATTCCCTTGATTTGTGTATGCACAAGGGCGTGTGTGTGTGTGTGTGTGTGTGTGTGTGTGTGTGTCCATTCCTCTGCTTTCACTTGGAGGTTTTTTCAAATTTTTTAAAGGGCTGGGGAAGGGGGAGGGAGTGGGGAGTGGGGAAGTTGCAGAGCCAAGAGGGAGGTGCAGGTGAGAGAGAGCACAGTACTGTACAGTAAAGTTAACATGGGCAGGGTTTTTTGAATGCAGATTCCTTTCAAAATTATTTACCCAAATTGAGAACTGTCTGTATACAATTAGATGTTTACATGTTATATTCCTCTTTTCCCATCTTCATTAGAATACAATCGCAGGGGAGCAGCTAAGTGGTGCACCAGCCCTGGATTCAGGAGAACCTGAATTCAAATCCATCCTCAGACACTAGACAGTTACTAGCTGTGTGACCCTGAGCAAGTCACTTAACCCTCATTGCCCCACAAAAAAATTAAAAATTAAAAATTTAATTTAATTTAAAAATATAATAGCATGGAATGGATTTACTTGTCTTTGTAAATCTAGAACTCCACACATTGTTTTATACAAAGCAGGTATGTAAATGTTTGTTGGAATGGATTGGAGTGGGTCAGATTGGATTGGATGGGATGGGATTCTAGGCTACCAAGTGATCCACAGAGTTGAGCTGCATTAACAGGGGTCTGGGTCTCCCTCTTCTCAACCCCCACTGAAGGTGCCTTTCCTGCCCCTTACCCTAAGCACAGAAATTCCTAGTAACAATTTTTCTTATTAATATCATTGTATTCCTTTTTGTATACATATAGCTTCCTGGCTCCTCCATCTTGTATATAGAGATAGTTAAGATAGATAGATACATACATAAATATTGATAGATACATGGATACATAGACAGACATATAGACATAACTAGATCTCTCTCTCTCTCTCTCTCTCTCTCTCTCTCTCTCTCTCTCTCTCTCTCTTTCTCTATCTCTCTATCTATCTCTCTATCTATCTATCTATTCCTGCCACAGACCACACTTCGGAAAAGAATATTCTGTTATACACAGATAAAACTCGTCATTGTGATATGCATGTCACTTTTCCAATCTTGTTTAAAGAAATGAACAGACATCACCTGGAGTGAAAATGATAGATTTACTAGACATGTCTGGCCTTACAAAATAAAGTATTCCTTACTTTAAAGAATAGAAATATTCCAGAAAAGTTGCCTGTAAATGAATCCTATTTTCTCATTGATTTCTATGATAAAATTGGAGATGGGTTCCCACAGGAAAATATCTTCACTAGAATTAGTTGAAAACTTTAGATGAGTATTTAACTGCAATCTCCTATGCTGTAAATTAAACCCAACTCCTCTAATTCAGCTCTTGGAATACCTGGGGATTGACTAGTCACTGTTCTTTATATCTTTGATTTGGATACTGGTCTTTGGAGAAAATTAATCAAATTCTACCAATGAGAAAAATATGCAAATGACAGATTTTTTCTTTCCTCTGAATAATTGAAATAATATAATTTTGGAAAAATGAGTCATCTCACCCAGTCATCTAATCTAAATCCCTTGTCTTGTGGGTAAGAAAACTGAAGGCCATTTTATTGATATATTCAAAGTCCTATATACAATGCAGTTAATTAAAACCTGAAAGTAAAGATTGTTTTGTTCTGGTATTCATACCCACAATGCCTATAACAGTGGCTAGCACATAATAGAATGTTCAATAAATACTTATTGTTTTATGTCAATAGTCAATATAAGGGGGGCAGCTAGGTGACACAGTGGATAAAGCACTGGCCCTGGATTCAGGAGGACCTGAGTTCAAATCTGCCCTCAGACACTTGACACTTACAAGCTGTGTGACCCTGGGCAAGTCACTTAACCCTCACTGCCCTGCAAAAGAAAAAAAAATAGTCGATAGAAGAGATAGGATTAGAAGCCAGATCACACTTTTTAATTACATGATTCAGCTATGACCTTATATAATCAAATTAACAAAAAGTATTCATAGAAACGTCATATGGTGCTTTGGTTGGGGTTGGGGGGGGATGTCTGGTTTTAGAGTCTGAGAACCTGGGTTCAAATTTTATTTTTGCTATCAATGTGACCATGGGCATGTTGCTTAACTTTCCTACCCCGGTTTTCTTATCTGTAAAATGAACAAACTGAACTAAAATTTTCAGGACCCTGCCAGGTCTCATTCACATATTACATGGTAACAATATTGTCAGTGCAATTCAATAGGCATATATATTATATTTAGGCATTGTGGTAGGTACTGGAGAAAAAAATACAAAACAAAAAGAACCTCTGCTCTCAAGGAGCTTACAGTCTACTGGGGAGAAACATATCTGCAGAGAAGTATTTACAAAAATACGTATGAGTTCAATGAAAAGTAATTATAGGTCATTAAAGTTTCTTATAAGAACTAGTATTTAATGGAGCATTGAAGGGGTCTAGGGATTCTCAAATATGGGAATGAAGATGGAGAACGTTCCAGGCACAAATGGAAGCCTGTGAAAAGGCATGGACATGGGAAAGGAAGTATTGTTTGTGGGAAATATCAAATAAGCTAGAGATAAATTGTAACTTCACTTTATTAAATTGTAACTTTAAAGTTTTCAGTGTATTTTATGTACATTATCTCATTTCATAGATGAAGAAACCAGGGCTCAGAGAAATTAAATGATTTTCTCATATTTGCATAGTGAATATGTTTGAGGCAGGATTTGATCTCAAGTCTTCTGACTCCACACTACATCTACCATATCACACAATCTTTATTTGACTTATATTTTATGTGGAAACTGATCTTCAATTCAATAAACATTTAAGTACCTGTTATGTGTCAGGCAGTGTACTAAGCACTAGGGATACAAAATAAAAAAAGACATCCCCTGCCCTCAAGAAGCTTATAATCTAATGGGGGAAAGACAGTACACAAAGGGAAACTGAAAGAGATGGGAGGGGAACACAAGAGGGCACCATAGCTCAACATTTATTATTAAACACTTACTATGTACCTAACCTGGGGGCATGATGTACCTCGAGTTGAAACCAAGCAGAACTGTTGGTGGAAAATGGAGTGTCTGTTTGAAGATACATACTTACTTGGAAATCACTAGATTATCCCTGTGCAAAAAGGGAAAAGCTAAATACATATCTACAATAATCAATCATCTAATATTTATCAAAAGCCTACTATGTGCCAAGCAATGCAGCTTATTAGAGGCAGGAGAAGTGAGTGGGTTCTCCTGTTCGTTTTCCCCAATATGTAGTAGCAAATGCCTCATAAATGGTTGATGTCATAAGTCACTGAGCACAATAAAAAGACCAAATACAGTTTATGTGCTAAACTTACACATTTAATATGGACTTTTTGGAATGAAATTTTGGGTGCAGTTATATAGCCCTTGGTCTCATATAAATATAAAAAACATCAAGAACACTGAACACTTATGACTGGGGGAGCATTTGCAAATCTGAATGTCTTTCTAGGTTTCCAGGAAGACTCCATGGTTCAAGACAATTCATCCAATGGAACAACAGAATTGTCTTCTTTCCAAAAATACCTTTCCTACTTAAAAAGTATGTAGTAGTGTACTAGATCTTTTGAATGTGACCTTCATTTTGTTCCCAATTACTGCCCAAATCGACAATGCTTTTGCAGGTCCAGACCTTCCATTTCCAGGGAGTTTTGGTGCATATACTCATCTCAACAATTGATGGTACAGAAAGTGTTCCTCAAGTCTTGGACCTTCATTAGTACCTGTAAGGATCTTTCTAAACCAGTCAATAAATTAATCAATGAGCATTTATTATTAAGCACCTACTATGTACCAGGCTCTGTGTTAATTTAACTTTGCTAACACTTTGTACAAAGTTGGTGAAACCAGTCAAGCCGCTCAAAATTAATCTCTTGTGTTTGCTATGGGACCATTTCCCCCCCTCACACATACTTGTCAAGGCAGGTAGTCATGCATTTTTAATAAAGTGTTAAAAGTGTGAGAGAAATACTTAGGGTCTGGACCTTGTACATCTTATCAGGAGAAAATCTTTTAAAGAGTTTAATATCTAGTTAAAGAAATATAAGACTCAGTGTTAGTGCCTCTCCCCCTACTTCCCCAAATATTTTGTATATATATTTTGTGTTTATTTGTATGCATATTGTTCCCCCCCCCAGTAGAATTGAAGCTCATTGAAGGCAGGGATTATGTTTTCCTTTTATCCTTAGTGTTTAGGCCAATACCTTACACATATTAGGTACTTTAAAAATGTTTGTCGATTGAATCACATGTCTCAGGGGACTTTTTGTTATCATGGCCTAACATTCTAAAAGCTAAGGAAGCCCTTCCTATCCACAAGAGTTATAAACGTTGGAGAGTCATCTACAGCAGTGTTGTCATACTCAGATAGAACTGATCCCTGTGCCATCATATTGACTTAGAAAACCACAAGTTAACATTATCTGTGTTGTATCCTATATTTTTATATTGTTAAACATTTCCCAATTACATTTTTTTTAGTGAGGCAATTGGGGTTAAGTGACTTGCCCAGGGTCACACTACTAGTAAATGTTAAGTGTCTGAGGCCAGATTTGAACTCAGGTACTCCTGACCCCAGGGCCAGTGCTCTATCCACTGCACCACCTAGCCTTCCCCCAATTACATTTTAATATAGTTCCTGCCCCACTCAGGAGTTTTGCTGCTTGCCTATGAGTGTGAATCCTCTGATCTACAGGATTTCCCCTGATGCATTAGGCCTGTGAGCAGGTGTCCTTTCAAAGAACACAAAATATATATATTTGGGAATGAGGCAACAGAGAGCACTTTATCTCCCCACCCATTCAAATGCTGGCAAGTACAAACAAGGAAAACTATTAACAACACTAGTCTTAGTTGGAGAGATGAGGTTCCTCTTGTGAAGAGAGCCAAGAACATCCATCTTTGAAACTCTGTTTTCTTTATAGACTTATTTCCGAGACACTGGTATTTAATCCAGTAAGATTATCAAAAGTCCAGAAGGCAGAAACCCTGCAGGTCTTCCCTGGATTCTAGAGAGACTTCCACATTTAGGAAAGAAGAGAAGTGTGCCCATGGTTTACTTTGTCTGGAATGCAATTTTTAAACCATAGGAAAGTATATAATGTAAGTTCAAGAGGAGCCAGAGAAAATGCTCTTGAATTCTTTCAATTAGATGTTAATCCAGTGAAAATATATAGATTAAAAAAAAGAAAAGATATGGATAGATGGATGGATGGATGGATGGATGGATGGATGGATGGATAGATCCATGTGCTCTTATTGTAATAGAAAAGGTTTCATAATGAAAAAATATTTCATAAAAAGAGCATAGTATTAAAGAATCCATTGGTACAATATGATGCAAATAATCTGTTTGTCCAAATTCAAGAATCTCTATTAAAACATACTTGTAGGGCCAGCTAGGTGGCACAATGAATAAAGCACTGGCCCTGAATTCAGGAGAACCTGAGTTCAAATTCAGCCTCAGACACTTGACACTTACTAGCGGTGTGACCCTGGGGAAGTCACTTAATCCTCATCGCCCTGCAAAAAAAAAATCCCAAAACAAACAAACAAAAATACATACTTGTAGGTGGAGGAAACTCTGGCTTGTTTCTCCTATGCCTTAGACTCAATCAGAAAGTAACAGCAACAAATAATATTTTCCTCATGGCTAGAAGAACAAAAAGACAGAGAAGTACAGAGATTTTTTTCCAAACTTAAGAAATAAAACAAACATTTCCATAACACACTAGAATAGAAAGGGGGAAAATGATTGTACATGGAACTGCAAATATATTATTTGCTACTTGCTATTCCTTTTAAATCTATAATAAAGTTATCATATAACTTTTTTTACTTTTTTCTTCTTTCCCGTTTCCCACCCTAGAGATGGCTATAATTAGAAACAAGTAGGAGTGTATATATGTGTGTGTGTGTGTGTACACATACATATATATGTATATATACACACATACATATGTATATGTGCATGTGTGTATACACACATATAAAATTATTCTATACATACTTCTATTTATCAGCTTTTCATCTAGATTAAGATAGTGTTTTCCTTCATATGTCCTTTGTAGTTAATTTGAGTATTTATAATAGTCAAAATTACTTAGTCACTCAAAGTTGTTCTTAAAAAACATTGCTGTTACTATATACAATGTTCTCTTGGTTCAATTCCTTTCACTTTTCATGATTTTGTTCTTTTTGGGGGGGGGGAGCTGGGCAATAAGGGTTCAGTGATTTGCCCAAGGTCGCACAGCTAGTTTGGGTCAAGTGTCTGAGGTCAGATTTGAACTCAGGTTCTCCTGAATCCAGGGGTTGTGCTTTATCTACTGCATCACCTAGCTGCCCCTACTATTCATTATTATGTATAGGTTTATCCATGTTTTTTTAAAAAAATCATTGAACTCATCATTTCTTATAGGACAATGGTATTCCATCATAATCATATACCACAACTTGTTCAGCCATTCCCCAACCGATGAGCTTACATGTATATGTTTTATGTGGGAAGTTTTTCCCAGTGTTGGGATGCTTTAGAAAAAAATTCTTAATTCAAGGCAATGTACATCGTAACTGTATATGTAAAATATATACAGACAGTGCCACTGACAATGTGTAACAATTGAAAATTATTATTTGTAGTTTTTCTTGCTATATAGCCTCTGCATCTCCCTGCCATCTCCCCTAAATATTTTTTCTCAAAGTGCAAAAAAGAGAAGATATGGGGAAAAATTATTTTGAGAGATGAGGGTCTTGAATACATTCCCACTTGCCTAAATATTTCAATAGCTCAGTTAACTGGTGAAAACAAGGCATGAAAACATATGCCAGTTACAAAATGTTTTTTTCACTGATTCCCTTTGGAAGAGTTTTTCCTTTATCTATAGCTATACATGACTCCTTCCCCAGGGGAAGAGTAGTGACAGAAACCTCTCAAGATAATTTTAAGGTCTTCAGTTAACACACTCTTCCCCTCACCATCAGCAGAACATTGCGAAACTTTTGTGAAGGTAGGGAAAAGTGTTGGTTCATCCCCTGGCTGACCTTGTAAGTTAGAGATGGGGACTGTTTTCATGGCTTTGCAGGTGGCTTATCTGTATGCCCATAACTCTTTGAAAGTAGAAAACCTAGGCAGGAGGGCACCATATAGCTCAGAAATGTAAAGAGTAAGCACATAGAAAAGCAAACTAAAAATGGTGCCATTAAATCTGTTCCTGGTATAAGTAGATGACTTAAATCTTAATAATAGCTGACATTTATATAAAGCTTTAATGGTTACAAAGTGTTTTAAATATATTATCTCATTTGATTCTCGCAATAACCCTGTGAGGTAGGTGCTATTATTCTCCCCACTTTAGAGATGAGGAAACAAAGACTAACAGAGGGTAGGCAACTTTTCAGAATCACAGAGCAATTAAGTGTCAGAGACAAGATTTGAATACAGATCTTATGGACTCCAGTTCTCCCAAGTCAATCTCCAGATTAAATGGTGCTATTTAAAGGAGCAAAAACCAAATTTTCGATTTTGTCATTTCTTACCTGTGTTACCTTGTGCAAGTAATTTTATCTGTCTGGGCCTCAATTTCCACAACACGGTCTCTAACTTCTCTCCCAATTCTAGAATGTTTATACTATGGTATTTTGATTCTAAGTTCATTAAATAGATAAACATTTGCTCAGGGATTTTGTTCAATAGTTCCTATATTTGGATTTCTCAAATGTGAAGATGGACTATCAGGCAAATACAGGGGCTAGAAAGGGTTCCTCTGCAACATATAATTACATGATCTATTCATATATGTTTAAATACATTTAAAAAACAACAATGTCAGTATTGTGGATGCCTATGCAAGTAATACAATAACTCTTTTCCTTCAGAGACAGTTTCCTGAGTTGCTCTAGCAAAGTTATGAGTGTGTTGTCATACAGTGGTAACACACACACACACACACACACACACACAAAATCTCCAAATCTAGGAAGGCCCATGTTTAGACAATAACCAATAACCATCACTTGGTCCATACTACAAGTCTTTTTAGCCTTGCAGGACCTATCAGAACTTGTGTTCTACTGATAGAGTCATTGAGAATCCAGAATCACCTAAAATTTATGTTATTAGAGTAGTACTTAAGTAAAGAGTGTATATAAAGAGAATGATATGTATTATTCAAATCCATTTCCCCCCCTTTCTTCATGTTTTCACTTTTGCTGGATGATTTCACAGAGAACCAATAACTAATAGCAATTCTATCTCAATTTATCCGGTGATCTTCTTTTTCTTCTATTATCCCTTCATGGAACACCAATCCAATACATCCAATAAGCATTCATTAAGTGCCTACTATCACCAGGCACTGTGCTGAGCTATAGCCACTTGACTTGAAGCAAATTCTTTTGAAAAGGAAGGGGACAACACAGAAGATGATTTTCCCTGGATTCAGTCATGCCAGGAGATGAAGGGTCTCTTTCCCCAGAGAGCCCAACCCTTGAACAGAAATCTACAGGAACAAGTATTAAGATGCATTAGTGGGAAAAGCTAAGCCCAGAGAAAGCCAGGCAATTGTGATAGGGTCTTGGGAATTTGTTCCTATAACTAGGCATAAAAGTGATATTAAGTGTATTGTGTGACTAGAGAGTATAGGAATAGGTGGAGTAGTATCTATCTAAAACCATCAGCAAGCATTATATGAAATGGGGATAAGTTAGAGGCCTTCCCAATAAGGTCAGGGGTGAAACAGGAATGTCCATTATCACCTCTATTATTTAATGTTGTACTAGAAATGTTAGCTTTAGCAATCAGAGAAGAAAAAGGAATTAAAGAATTAGAATAGACAAGGAGGAAACAAAACTATCACTCTTTGCAGATGATATGATTGTATACTTAGAGAATCCTAGAGAATCAACTAAAAAATTACTTGAAACAATGAACAGCTTTAGCAAAGTTGCAGGATATAAAATAAATCTACATAAATCATCACCATTTCTATAGATGACCAACAAAGTCCAGCAGCAAGAGATAGAAAGAGAAATTCCATTTAAAGTAACAGTAGACAATATAAAATACTTGGGAGTCTACTTGCCAAGACAAACCCAGGAACTCTATGAACATAATTACAAAACACTTTTCACACAAATCAAACCAGATCTAAATAATTAGAAAAATATCAATTGCCTGTGGATAGGCCGAGCTAATATAATAAAAATGACAATTCCACCTAAATTAATTTACTTGTTCAGTGCCATACCAATTAGACTACCTAAAAATTATTTTATAGAGCTAGAAAAAATAACAACAAAATTTATCTGGAAAAACAAAAGGTCAAGAATATCAAGGGAACTAATGAAAAAAATGCACAGGAAGGTAGGCTAGCTGTACCAAATCTGAAGTTTTACTATAAAGTAACAGTCATCAAAACTATTTTGTACTGAGGGGCAGCTAGAAGGCGCAGTGGATAGAGCACTGGCCCTGGATTCAGTAGTACCTGAGTTCAAATCTGGCCTCAGACACTTAACACTTACTAGCTGTGTGACCCTGGGCAAGTTGCTTAACCCCAATTGCCTCACCAAAAAAAAGCAAAAAACAAAAAAATAACAAAAAACTATTTTGTACTGGTTAAAAAATAGAGTGGTGGATCAATGGAAGAGGTTAGGCACAGGAAACATAGTAGTAAATGACTTTATTAATGTACCGTTTGATAGGTCCAAAGACTCCAGCTTCTGGTACAGGAACACAGTATTTGACAAAAACTGCAGGGAAAACTGGAAGATAGTATGGCAGAAACTAGTCATAAATGAACATTTTACACCTTATACTAAAATAAGGTCAAAATGGGTACATGATTTAGACATAAAAGGTGATACCATAGGTAAATTAGGAGAGGAAGGAATAGTTTACCTCTCAGATTTATGGAAAGGAGAACATTTTATGACCAAAGAAGAGATAGAGAATATTATGAAATGCAAAATGGATGATTTTTATTGCATTAAATTAAAAAGATTTTGTATAAACAGAAACAATGCATCCAAAATTAGAAGGGAGGCAGAAAGCAGGAGAACAATTTTTATAGCTAGTATTTCTGATAAAGGCCTCATTTCTAAAATATATTGGGAATTAAATCCAATTTATAAGAATCCAAGTCATTCCCCAATTGAGAAATGGTCAAAGGATATGAACAGGCAGTTTTCTGATGAAGAAATAAAAGCTATCTATTGCCAAATGAAAAAAAAATGCTCCAAATCACAATTGATTAGAGAAATGCAAATTAAAACAACTCTGAGGTACCTATCAGATAGGCTAATATGACAAAAAAGGAAAATAATAAATGTTGGAGAAGCTGTGGAAAAAACTGGAACACTAATGCATTGTTGGTGGAGCTGTGAACTGATCCAACCATTCTGGAGAACAATTTAGAACTATGCCCAAAGGGCTATAAAGCTGTGCATACCCTTTGACCCAGCAATACCAATATTAGATCTTTTTTCCCAAAGAGATCATAAAAAAAGGGAAAAGGACCCACATGTACAAAAATATTTATAGCTGCTCTTTTTGTGGTAGCAAGGAATTGGAAGTTGAGGGGCTGCCCATCAATTGGGGAATGGCTGAACAAGTTGTGGTATATGAATGTAATGGAATTCTATTGTGGTGTAAGAAACAATGAGGAGGAGGAGTTCAGAGAAACCTGGAGGGTCTTGTGTGAGCTGAGCAGAACCAGGAGAACATTGCACACAGTGTTGATTAACTGATAGACTTGACTCTTCTCAGCAATACAATAGTCCAAGATATTTCCAAAGGACTCATGATGGAAAATGCTCTCCAAATCCAGAAAAAAAAAAGAATTGTGGAATCTAGATGCAGATTGAACCATATTATTTCTATTTTTTTCTTTTTTGAGTTTTTTGAGTTTTTTCCTTTTTGCTCTGATTCTTCTTTCACAGTATGACTAATGCAGAAATATGTTTAATATGATTGTACATATATAACCTATATCATATTGCTTACTGTCTTAGGGAGGGGGGAGGGAGGATAGGGAGGAGGGAGGAAGAGGGAGAAAAATTTGAAACTAGAAATCTTATAAAAACAAATGTTGAAAAATGTCTCTACATGGAAAATAATTAAGTACTTTTATGGGAAAAATATATGAGAATTGTGAAATGAGACAATAATTCATTAAACACACTGCAAATTTTAAAGAACTATTTAAGTTCTAACTATAATAATAATGATTATTATTATTATTATTATTATGGAATCATTTAGGGAGGAGTTGTCAATTGTCCACAATTTTGATGCCTTGGGACAAAGCTCTGACCACTACCCTAGTCTTGGCATTATCTTTTCACAAAGACTCTAGTGAAAGAGAGATATGAGTATTGGGAAGGGAGGGGGGGTAAAGATGCCAATGTCATTCACTATATTCTGGACCATTATCAGTTGTTCTGACATTTATCTTGCCACTGGACTTTGATGACTCTGAAAAAGAGAATTAAACTGATGATTTTGTGCAACTCTACCTCACTTAAATCCAATTCACATGCAAGTCAAGACATCACTCCATGATGTCATTAGTCCTCTTCACAAACAAAAGACAAACAAGAACAACAATTTGTGGATAAACAGATCCAGAGCAGTGACTTATTCAAATCCTTAAGAAAGAGGGTAGTGTTATTAGAATAAGAATCTGGAGCAAAACAGGCCAAAAAGTTAAACATTAAATGTGTAAATATTTTTTTTAAAAAATCACAGCTAGGTGGCGCAGTGGATAGAGCACTGGCCTTGGATTCAGGAGGACCTGAGTTCAAATACAGAGCCTCAGACACTTTACACTTACTAGCTGTGTGACCCTGGGCAAGTCACTTAACCCCAATTGCCTCACCAAAAAAAAAAATCACCATGATACAAATTTGGTTTATCAATTACTTTGGATTCATTGGACACCCAATCAACAAGCATTTGTCAAGCACCTACTTTGTGTCAGACACTGTTAATGGTGGAAATTTTTTAAAAAATAAATAAATATAAAATGAAATGGTCCCTATCTTTAAGGAGGTCACAATAAATAGTACTCACCAAGGACATTGAGATTTTAAAATGTCATCATTTACTACAAACATTCAAATGAACATCTTTATATCTGGTCTTTTGGCTTGAATGTGTGTTCTTAGCAGTTTAATGTGGGGCACTAGTCAGAATTCTGGATTTGAATTCTGATTGTTCTTTACTACGTCTATGACCTTAATCCCTTTAATCCTCTAAATAAATTTCTTCATTTGAGAAATGAAAAATTTGTTCTCTAAGGTCCCTTCCAACTCTAAATGGATGCTCCTATTAAAACAGATCAGAGGATGGGAGCTGTGTAATAGTCTCCCCATACATACTTGTTGGATTAAATTGAGTAAACAATTTGAATTTTGACATCCCTTCTTTTGCCACAAGCCAAACTTCCAAATAAGCCCTGGCAAGACTGAACCCTGATGGAGCCCACACACATATGATTCAGACCAGCTGTTTACTTCTCTTCTGAACCAACCCAAGCTACCTTTGGGCAACTACTGCCAGAAAACAGATAGATTAGGCACAGAGCTCACAGCCCCCATTTGTGCTCACCCCCAGGGGAGGACTGATTCAAAGGCTTTATGGGGCTGTCCACAGCAAAGGAGTTTGGAGAGAGGCTTGGCAAGATCAATGCTGAGCCTCTCAGGTACATTAACTCAGGGAAGCAGATATAATGTACGAGTCTAGAGAAGATATTCATTCTCACCTGGTTTAGCTTTCTCTCTTGGGTCAAGGTTTCACTGATTTTTGGCTCTGTTTCCTTTGATGCACCTGACATACTAAGTGAGGCATACTATCCATGGGGAGATGGACTAGCTCTTGAAAACACAGTCTCTCTGATAGAGATGTAGTTACCATGATGCATCAGGAAAGACACCAATCCTCCTTTGATGATCCAAATAGAAGGGCAGAAAGGAGCATTGGATGTCACCATGCAATTTATAAAATGGTTGTCAGATTCATTGCTTGAAGATGAGTGGATATATTTAGTGACCCACATTCAGACAGATAAAGCACTTTGGTCCCTGTTTAAAAGCTTGTCTTAAAACTGAGTACCTTCCCTTACTCTATAAACAGAACCTCTGATTATAATTCATGATGAGACAGCACAGTAGTATATGACGACCTCTGGAGAACAAAAAAAAGAACTCCCATAATTTTGATCCAATAACCTGATTGTGGGCCCTTTTTCCCCTCTCCCAGTCATTTTTGACTATCAAACTTCCATTTGAGACTTCTCAGTAATTCCTCAAGAGGATATTTGGAGCCTATAATGTCTGTTCTTCCTGTCTGTTTTCCTTCTTTCCTCCTCACTGGAGACTATTCTATCTCCTAAGAACAACACCAACTTGGAGTTTCCAAAGAACTGGTCAGTTTCCTCTAGATTGCTGGGGATTTATACCTTCTGCCCAGGCCATTGACTGAGATGATCTTCAGAGTAGTGGGTGATTTCTCCCAGTAATCTTACAGAACACTTTCATCTACAAAGCAAGTGTTTAACTCTAGTACAAGAGATCATAGGACCATAGATTAAGAGGTAGAAGGGACCTCAGATATCATCTAATACAGACTCTCATTTTACATGTGGGAAAACTGAGGCCTAGAAAAGTTAGACATAGTAGAGAAAGTTCTAGACTTGGAGTCAGGAAGACCTGGGTTCAAATCTCATCTAAGGCATTAGCTGCGGGATCCTGGACTAGTCATTTGACTTTTCTGGATCTCAGTTTTCTCACCTAAAATCATGGTATTAGATTTGATTACCTTTAAGGTCCCTTCTAGCTTTAAATCTATTAAGCTATAATATGCCTACGGTCACACAGTAAATTCTTTAGGTGGAACTTAAACCAATATCTTCCTGACTTTATTTTTCTGGGTTTTTTTTTGGTTTTGGGGGGGTTTTATGGGGCAATGAGGGTTAAGTGACTTGCCCAGGTTCACACAGCTAGTAAATGTCAAGTGTCTAAGGCCAGATTTGAGCTCAGATCCTCCTGAATCCAGGCTGGTGCTTTATCCACTGTGCCACCTAGCTGCCCCATCTTCCTGACTTTAAGCACAGTGAACTATTGTACTGTGTCACATTGCCTTTCAAACAAAGCTTCAAAGAAATCTATAAACCTGACTGAACTCGGATCTCTGAAGAATAGTGAGAAAATCTTGGAGTCACAGAATTTTAGAGTTAGAAGGGATCATCTTAGCCCAATCCCTTTATTTTGCAGATGAGGAAACTGAGCCAAAGTGAAGTTATGTGACTCTCCCAAAGTAACTGAACCAGTTAATGACAGAATAATACCTAGACCCTTGGTCTCATAGTCCAGAACCCTTTCTTCCAGTGAGAGACTTTAGGGGATCATGAATAGTGTTTCAAGGTGTTGCCTTCACTGCAGGCTCTACATCAGCTCCTTGGATCCATCTTCTAGGTACTTCCAAAGAGTGGTTCCTCATTAAATTATAAAACCTTTATCTCAGAGAAGCAAAGAAAGATCCTAGGATCATGGATTCAGAGTTGGAAAGGTCTTGGAGGTCAACTAATACCTCATTTTACACTTGAGGAAACTGAAGCTAAGAAAGTTAAGGCAACTTGCCAAGGGTCACAGAGGCAGTAGGTGGTAAAATCAGGATTTGAACCCTGTTCCTCTTACTCAAAATCCAACCCTGCTTCCATTCTATCAAACTGCCTCTCAAGGAGACCATAGTCAGTTGAGGGAAAATACGTGTTCATTTATTCTCAGAGCTTATTAGGAGTGTTATTTTCTGGCTTTATGATTTCAGTTAGCTGTGTCTAGAACCAAAGCAAAATGCTTCATAAGTAAGCTTTCAAAGAAAGAAATTTATTGTACCTAAGGGCTATAAACTCATATTTATGGTGTAACCACAATGTTTATGGTGGGTGTAGGGGATGTAAACTGTCTTCGGAAAAATTACATTAATGGAGTTTAATATGGTGCGGTGCTCACTATATTGGAAACATCTTGTTTGTATCAGAAGATCCCATGAATAGGAAATGATATTTCCAAAGTGGTGCATTGAAACACTGCTCCTTGCTGAGCAGGAGCTGTCTGTCAGATAGGCCATTACATTTCGGGGGCTAAAGCCCTTTACAGATAGCTTTGGGTAGTTAGAAATGGTTTAGGCTAAGACCTGAGGCTCACAAAGGAAGATTCCCCCAAGGTTTGATTGTGGTTCACAACAGAACTGAATTTGGTCAGGCTTATAAATTATCTGCAATTTCTGTTTGCCCCTGAGATAGTGCAAATGCCTGCCTTGCAGACAGACTTGTTCTTTCAAATTATAGTGAAAAGTCTTGCTTTTTGTGGAGGGAGATGTACTGGGGAGAGAGTGAAGAGCTTCAAATTAGCTTTTTAAAAGAAATTACATAGGCAACCTAGATACCAATTTCATTTTTGCCTAAGACAAGCTTTGAGGATATAAATGAATGAATGAGAAATTAAGGAAAAATATCACAAATAGTGAATAAGTCTAGTAAAATGGAAAGAGCTGAATTTGGAGTCAGAAGCTCTTGGTTTGAGCTTTGGCTCTGACCTTTGTGTGACTTCTGCAAAGTCACTTCACTTCTCTAGGCCTCAGTTTCCTCTATTGTAAAATGACAGGGTTGGACTAGTTGACTTATGATCATAGATTTAGAGCTCAAAAGGACCTTAGTAGTTATCTATTCTTACTTCTCATTTATAAAATAGGAAGAACTAAGGACAAGAGAAGTTAAGTAATTTGTTCAAAGTCACAAAGGAAATAAATGACACAGTCAGGAGTTAAATCAAGATCCTTTGATACTCAAGTAAAGATTTTTCCCATTATACTTTGTAACCTCTTCAAAGATCTCTTTGAGGATGAAATATATGATCATATTGTAGAGCCCATTTAAGTGATGTGATGTTATCTGATTTCTATATGATAGAGAATTCTTTGCTCCCCCCCCCCACACTCTCATCCCCATTCCAGAACAGGTCATTTAAATATAATTTTACTGTTTTATGTCAGCCATAAGGTCTCTTCTAACTGCTGAGCCAGAACTCTATGGATATGCTAAATGGTCAACCTCTACCCCATAGCTCCCTTAGTCTGGCCTCAAGGTGGAATAACAGCTCTCTGAGCTCTGGAAGGTCAGTGGATGGATGCCCTTTTCTCCCTCTTAACCCCTACAGGGCCTCAAGTTATTGGTTCATGGTTTTCTAGGCAGGCCTTTGTCTGGATTAGGACTGCCTACTGTTTGTGTTTTCTTCCTTTTAGTATATGGCCTTATATGATCTAGAAATGTAAGCTGTATCTTCCCTTTTTCCTGGTATTGGCTACTAGCCTAGTTGCAATGGAAACTAAGGCAGCTAAAAGGGAAATGGTCATCCACATGGAAAAAGAGATCACTAAATATATTTGGTGTTGATTCAGGCAGTACTAAGTTGAAGTGAAATATAAAATAGATTATATATGTTTGCAAATGTCCTTTGTCTTGGATTTTAGCCTTTCAAATTATTGTAATCATTATATGATTCATTATTGCTAAGTTTTCTCTTTCTATGTAGGAATAAAACTGCCTGGTGGGAAGGACTACTTTATTGTTATTGTTTAGTCATTCTTTTATGATGTCCAACTCTTTGTGATCCCATTTGGTGCTTTCTTAGCAAAGATACTGGAGTGGTTTGCCATTTACTTCTACAGCTCTATTTGGCTAGAACCTGTAACGATTGGAATGACGCCACCTGCTGGAGACTTACTGTAGAAGAGTTCTGCCCATGAAGTGAAGGTCTTTGAGGGCAAGACCAGGAGTCTTTTCTTTGGTGTCAGGAAGTGACGCAGACTAGTGGGAGGAGAAAGGAAGAGACTGGCGCTCAGTCTCGGGCTCTTTCCTTTGGACTCTGGTGGAGAGCGGAGCTAGAAATGTGCTCTCCCTTTAATAGATAGGAATCTATGCCTTTCTCTCTCTTTACCAAATTCTTATTCTCCTTTATTCTTCTTAATAAATGCTTAAAAGTCTAACTCTTGCTAAAGCTTATAATTTATTGGCGACCACTCATTAAATAGTTTAGACAGTTTAGCTAGAATTTTAGCCCTTAACAAACCCAAAAGTGAATTGTTCATCAGAAATCAGAGGTAGGCATAGAATTGAAGCACTAGGAGCCTAGTACCCTAGTTCTAGGTAAAACCATCCAATCGGAGGGGAGGGACCAAGAGTGGAAAAGGGTACTTCTTAGCTGTTAACTCCAGGACTGTATTGATCTTCGATGTTGAAGAAGTTTCTAGAACATAGTAGAGATGTCTATAGTATACCATGGTGAGAAATGAAGACACTGACATTCTACAGCTGATCCATTTCCTGTTTGACCCAAGGTATGTGCCACAAATCTAGATGGCATAATGAATAGAAATATGGACTTGAAGCAGAAAGACTTGAGTTTGAATCCTGTCTCAGAAACACTAGGATCTTGGCCAAGTTACATACCCTTGGTCAACCTCGATTTCTTCATCTGTAAAATAGGAATCATAATATTACTTAGCTTACTTGATTGTTTTGAAGATCAACATATGTAAAACAAAACAAAACAAAACAAACAAAAAACTCTTTTAAACTTCCATATAAATTCCAGCTACTATTTGCTGTACTTGTGGTCACGATTCCTTCTTTTTTTTTTTTTTTTTTTAGGGCAATGAGGGTTAAGTGATTTGCCCAGGGTCACACAGCTAGTAAGTGTCAAGTGTCTGAGGCCATATGTGAACTCAGGTCCTCCCGAATCCAGAGCCAGTGCTTTATTCACTGAGTCACCTAGCTGCCCCTGAAATTCACTTTTGAGCCCAAATTTATCCTCATCAATCAGCCATTTGGTAAACAAGCATTTATTAAATGTTTACCATGTGCTAGGTACTCTGCTAAGTTCTGGGAATACAAAGAAAGTTAAACATGGCTTCTGCCTTTAAGTAGATATTCAGTGGATAGAGTGCCAACCCTTTAATCAGGAGGAACTATGTTCAAAACCAGCCTCAGATACTTATTAGTTATGTGTCTCTGAGCAAGTCATTTAACCCTGTTTTCCTCAGTTCATTTTTTAAATGAGTTGCAGGGGGCAGCTAGGTGGTGTAGTGGATAAAGCACCAGCCCTGGATTCAGGAGTACCTGATTTCAAATCCAGCCTCAGACACTTGACACTTAATAGCTATGTGACCCTGGGCAAGTCACTTAACCCCCATTGCCTCGCAAAAAATAAAAAAAATAAATAAAATGAATTGCAAAAGGGGGCAGCTAGGTGACACAGTGGATAAAGCACTGGCCCTGGATTCAGGAGGACCTGAGTTCAAATCTAGCCTCAGACACTTGACACTTATTAGCTGTGTGACCCTAGGCAAATCACTTAACCCTCTGCCCCACAAAAAAAAGATCTGAAGAAGGAAATGGCAAGACACTCCATTATGTTGTCAAGAAAATCCTGAATGTGTTCATGGAGACTGGGATACAAATGAAACAACTCAACAATAGAGTAAAGGATTGTGTGAGGAATAGCAAGTAGGCCACTGGAGGGGGATTATAGCA
This sequence comes from Dromiciops gliroides, assembly GCF_019393635.1. Taxonomy (NCBI): domain Eukaryota; kingdom Metazoa; phylum Chordata; class Mammalia; order Microbiotheria; family Microbiotheriidae; genus Dromiciops; species Dromiciops gliroides. The sequence continues at coordinate 592,597,944 of NC_057861.1, read as the reverse complement.
TTTGTGCAGGAAAATACAGTGTAAAAAGACTTGAAAGGTAGAAAGGACCCAGCATATAAGTAGCTTTAACTGACAAATAGCATCTTATTTTTTTAATCTGGATATAATAGAGAGGTAATGGAGTATATTGTATATAGACTTGGGGAGTGACATGGTCAGACATGTATTACAAGGAAATCACTGTAAAAACTAAAGGGAAGATATATTGGAGTAGTGAAAGAGTTGAGTCAGGGATACAAATGAGGAGGCTATTCCAATAGATTAGCCAAAAGGTGATGAAGCTCAGTGAAAAAGGTCATTAATAGGGTAGTGGCTATGTGAGTAGATGGAAGGGGGCATTTATAATAATTGTTATGAAGGAAGAAATGATAAGATTTGAAAACCGTTGAATGGGGGCAGCTAGGTGGCACAGTGGATAGAGCACCGGCCCTGGAGTCAGGAGTACCTGAGTTCAATCCGGCCTCAGACACTTAACACTTACTAGCTGTGTGACCCTGGGCAAGTCACTTAACCCCAATTGCCTCACTAAAAAAAAAAAAAAAGAAAAGAAAACAGTTGAATGACTATGAGTTGAGGATTTGAATATGACACCGAGGTTGGGAGCCTAATGGGACTGGGAGGTTGACAGTAATAGGAAAGTTGGCAAGAGAGGAAGACTTTTTGGGAAAAGATGATGAGTTCTGTTTTGGGCATGTTGAGTTTGATGTGCCTACTGAATATCTAATTCTAGGTGTCCAGAAGGTAGTTGGGAATGTGGGAATGGAATTTCACAAAAAGATTAAAGTTGGATATATAGATCTTGGAATCATCTGCAGAGATGATAGTTGAACCCATCATAGCTGTTGAGCTTACCAAGTGAGACAGTTTTTAACTAGAGTCCATAAGTGTATGTAGAGAGAGAGAGAGAGAGAGAGAGAGAGAGAGAGAGAGAGAAACTGTGTTTTAAAACAATTGGTTTCCTTAGTAATCCTATGTATTTTATTGTATGCATTTAAAAACCTCATTTTTATAATGAGTCCATAAACTGAACCAGACTGCCAAAAGGGGTCCATGACATACAAAAAAGGTGAACCCCTGGCTAAAGGCAGCTAAGTGGTTTAATGGATCCTCTTCCAAATCTACATCCTTGATCCTCTATGATCTTCCTTCTCTGGTTCTTTCTTCACACAGATGCCAAACTGAGATTCTTAAGACATAGATATGGTCATATCATTTGCCCTACTTAAAAATGTTCAATGCCTCCCTATTGCTTTTAGGGGAAAACAAAACCTTCAGCCTGATATTTAATGTCATGCATTATCTAGTTCCTGTGCAACTTTCTGACCTTATTTCAAACAATGTCATCAGGGCTTTAGAGTTCATCTAGTTCAATACACTCATTTTACAAATTAGAAAAAATAAGTCCTCAGAGTACTTCAGTCCTGAGAAATCCCAAGAGCACCTCATAATCAAGTGAAGTGAATTGCCCAAAGTAATAATCATTTAGTGACAAGGTTTAGAAACAATTTTTTACTTTTAGTCTGGTGCTCAAGATGATGGGGAGGAGGATGGGATGGGGATGAGGGTGGGGATGGGGGGTGGTAATGGGCATGAGGGTAGGGGATGATAATGCCACTTGGCATTTAAGTGACACTTTGATGTTTACAATGTTTTATTAACATTATCTCATTTAAGCCTCAAAATAATCATATCACTGAAGTTCAAAAGTAAGACTGGGAGAGGTTATCTTACTCATATATGATCATACAATTAGTATTAAAGGGAGGGTCAGAGGTGAAGGTCTTTCTTTCCTGACTCCAAACCCAGTATTCTTGCTATATATTATATGTTAGCAGTACGCTAATGTGGAGATAATTTTTAGGTAGCTAGAAATAGTTCATAGGGTTGAAATCCAGAAAAAGAAAGAGAAATCATGTAGTGCTCCTCCCTTCATATTTAACATTGGAGTTTGGATGAGCAGTTATACCTGAACGTGTACAATTGGACATCAGCTAGATGGAGGAAGTAGCTAAGAGAAAGGGCTAAGTTAGAGAACCGCCTAAGTCTTTCTATTACTTTCCTAAGTGGACTAAGAAAATGAAGCAGAATGTGGGTGGTTTGGTATCAGTGCTAAAACTAAATGACCTTTATATAAGTATTAGTGTACATGTTTGATGGATAAGACAGTTCACCATTCTTTGTAAGTAGTCTCAGACATGCTAAAAAATTCAGCCTCTATATTGCACAAGTTAGATCCAAATCAAATTAGTCTATTGTAGAGAGGATTCTAGAATGATGGAGGAGTAGATCAGAAAACTTTTGGCTCTCCAAATTTCCTCCATAAAAATAACAGAACATCACCTCAGAGCAACAGAAATAAATATGATGTAAAGCAGTTGTCCTCCTAAGACAATTTGAGAAGACCCCAGAGAGACAGGACCTCCAGGGGCAGAGGTTCTGGTGAATGAAGTGCAAACACTTCCAGGTCACTTCTGCAGACCCAACAAACAACAAGCCCTGGGGGCAACTGGGTTAAGAGGCAGCTTCAGCCTTAGAAACTTTCATCTCACCAACAGTGTGGAGGTCTGACAACTGAGTAAGAAAAGATTGAAAGACCTCGTCAGATTTCTGGGGTGGAGCCAAGATGGTGGAGTTAAGGCAGTAAGCTTTCAGAACACATTGCATAATTGCTCAAAAAAAAAACCCTCCAAATAATGCCATAGGACAATTCCTGGAACCGCATAACCTACAAAAGAACGTACTGGGATTATTTTCCAGCCAAAATGGCTTAGAAGGTCAGCAGGAGGGGGCTGCTGTGCCAGGGCAAGAGTGGAGCCCAACCCTACAGTCACTCTGACACAGATCCAGTCCTAGGCAGGCCAAGCCAGGGAAAGAGACACCCTGAGCCTATGAATCAGCAGCAGCACTAGTGTCATCTGGAACTAAGATCATAATCTGATGAGAGAACTGAGTGGTTGGAAGGGGGGAGATTACAGGGGTCTCTGCTGGTGCTGAGGCAGAACTTGGGTGTTTCACCCCTGCTTAGAACCAGGAAGTAGGCTTGAGTAGCAGTGGCCCAGGTGGTGGAGTGGCACAGACTCATAAGAGCTAACAACCACAACACACAAAGTTTTGCTGCCTGGTTAATTAGCAATTTGGCCTGGGGTTATCTACAGACCAGAGAATGGGCTAGGTGAGTGAAGAACCTGCCTCTCCTCAAATCATACCACCTTAGACCCCCTGAAGCTTGTGACAGTACATCCAGAAAGTTAGTGCCCCACTTTAATCAGGAGTTAATAGTCAAGTAAAAGAGGGGCAAGATAGGTAGACAGAGAAAGAGATGCAGACCAGAGAAAGTTTCTTTAGTGACAAGGTAGATCAAAAACACCCTCAGAAGAGGATAGCAATGTCAGGGGTCCTACATCCAAAGCTTCCAAGAAAAATATGAATTGATCTCAGGCCATGGAAGAACTCAAAAAAGACTTTAAAGATAAAGCAAGAGAGGTATAGGGAAGATTTAGAGAGGTAGAAGAAAAAATGGAAAGAGAAATGAGAGTGATGAAAGAGGGCCATGAAAAAAAAAAGTCAACAGCTTGAATAGCCAAATTGGCCAAATGGAAAAGGAGATACAAAAGCTCTCTGAAGATTGAAAGACCTTGACTGTCTCAGGATGTCAGTAACAGTCATGATGACCAGAAGCATCCCAGGATCTGGCTTCAGGGAGGAGCTAGCACACACCTGGTAAGTACAATAGCAAGGGGTAGCAACTCTGTTGTTGGCTGTGGGCACCTGCATGCTCTCTCTCTCTCTCTCTCTCTCTCTCTCTCTCTCTCTCTATATATATATATATATATATATATATATATATATATATATATATACATATATATATATATATATATATATGTATGTATGTGTGTGTGTGTGTGTGTGTGTGTTATCTCCATACTTAATTGTAGCCTTCTTTTGCAGGGGGAGGGAGGGGAAAAATAAAAGTAAAAAGTGTACAGCAAAGAAAAAAAGAAAACCAAGAAGCAAGGAAAAGCTGGGCTTTGAAAACAATGCAAAGTATTTATTATATAGGTTTTCTTGTTATGAAAATTTTTTGTTTCATATTGAATCCTCTCATATTCTGCTGTGTAGATGGCAGTTTTTTTTTTCCTTTTCCCATTTGTATGTAAGTTTAAAATAAATTTTAAAAGTTACCAAATTCAGGCTATCATATTTTAGTAACTTGAGAAATATGTATGTATGTATGTATGTATATATATATATATATATATATATATATATATATATAATAAAAGAAATCCTTAATTAGAGTTCAATGAAAGAAAAGGTTTTCCAGGAAGCTGCCTTACTAATCATATTTGCAGTGTTCTCGTGCACTATTTCAAAATGCCATAGCCTAGTCTCATTTGATAAAAATGTTAATAAACTTCTCTAAGTAAGCTAGGGGACTTCATCTTTTAAAAACAAAACCATAAAATAATTGTGCCCTTGAAACTTACATGTGGTTGTCCTCATTTTTTTTTTCCTTTATAATATTGAATTGGAAGATTTAGTAGTCATATATTGCTATAGTACTGTAAAATATAGCCATTTTAATTGCTCATTACTAATGAGAGCTGCTCAAGTTAGAATAGGCAGGGAACACAAAGCTGTACCATGAAAACAGTACTGCACTGTTCCTCAGGAAAGCCAGGACTGATTCTCCTTCTATCATTTACTATAAGGCAAAGTCCTCATGGTATTTTTTTTGTCCATGTATATCTCAAAAGATCTAGATGAAGGAACCTAGAATATTGTTAGATGAACCCCCAAGAAGGATTCATGGAATGATAAGGACAAGAATTCCATAGGATGGGCAATCATAAATGCATTACAATTTGCATCATGTGGGGGGATGGAGGAAACACACCCATTGACGAGACCACAGTTCCATTGAAGTACTGAGGTATGTCACCATCTAAAGAGTAAAGTTAACTGATTTATTTTACAGGGCACGCCTATTCCAATACACAAATAAATAGGTGACCTCCCCTATAGGCATTCTTTCAAATGAAATATAGATCATAATCTCCATCCCATGAGATTCTTATTCATAGACTCTTATTAGTTTGTCATAGAGGATCTACTCCATGTTCTGGATCTCTTCCTTAAGCTCTACTGCCATTGTAAGAATGCCAAAAGAACACACAAGTTGTTTAATCAGTTATATCTCACTCTTACCATGCAACCAGGCCCTCTTCTTTTTAAATCAGATATATCGTTGATAATCTCCTCTGCAGCAGGGATTCTTAAACTTTTTCCACTCACGACCATTTTCAACTGAGAAAATTTTATGTGACCCCAGGTATATAGGTCCACAAAATAGGTATACAAATTTAACAATTACTGCCAATTTTTGTGACCCCCACATTCAGTTATGTGACCCCATATGGGGTTGCAACCCACAGTTTAAGAAGCTTCACTCTATATAACTTCTCCTTCATGATTTCCTGCTTATCATGTTTTGCAGATTGTTCATGCCTACCATACATCTTTCCATTTTCCTTTGGGTGATGCTGAGCTTCAGTTCTTCAGGGTTTTCAGTATTCTATTATTATGTCATACAAAATCACTGGGAAAATATTGGTACAATGTTTTAAATGATGGGGCTTGGTTTCAGGGATCATTAAAACTAATTGGCTGACTAGTAGCTACCAAATCCATACTTATCTTAAATTTCTAGGACCAGTAGGGCAATATGTCCTATTGCTAACATTCAAATGAGACTATGGGAACAAGAGTTGTTATTACATCAGTAGAAGAATGTTCTCCACATTTAATGAGACCAGCAGAGCAGAAGACACTACCAACATAGCAGTCACCACTGATCATCAGAAGCTGAACCTAGAAGACCAAGGTGACTAGCAGACTTGCTCCTAACTGAAATGCCATACCCATTGGTGGTCCCAGTGAGAGCAGTGTGATGACAGAGCTAGAAAAAAAAATCAGTGATCTTGCAATGTGGCAGGTATACATTTGTCTCTCATGTGTATTCCCAACATATAGGTCCCTCATCTGTGATCCCTATTGTGAGAGTTGGAATAACACCCCCTGCTGGGAGGAACATTTTGTGAGCTCTGGCCTGAGGACATAGCCATGTGGCCTTGGCATCAGGAAGTGACTTTTGCTCATGGGTACTGTCAATCAAAGCTATGAGCTAATTAGCTTGGAGCTCTGTGTGTGTGTTAAGCCCTTTTTTTTTCCTGTTTCATGAGAGGCTTCTGGGAGGAGGAAGGAAGCGTTGGCCTTTTGGTTCCTCATTTCATTATGGCAGGTCGGATGCTGGGGTCTCTTAGAAATAGTTAGATTTTTACCTTTCTCTCTGATCATTAAATTCTTATGCTCCTTAATAAATACTTAAAAGTCTAAACTCTTGCTAAAGTTTATAATTTATGGTGACCACTCATTAGATTTATAGACAATCTGGCTAGAATTTTAGCCCATTACAAATAGCAACCTTACACTATGTATGATTACTCTTCAACTAATGGTGCTTATATATATATATGATAGAGATTGCCCTTGGTTTGAGTAGGAAGGAAGAGAGGGGAATGTTCTGTTGCAAGTCTTAGCATGCTATTATTTTTTGCAGGGCAATGGGGGTTAAGTGACTTGCCCAGGGTCACACAGCTAGTGTCAAGTGTCTAAGACCAGATTTGAACTCAGGTCCCCCTGAATCCAGGGCCAGTGCTTTATCTACTGTGCCACCTAGCTGCCCCCTTCATTAAATGTCTTTTCTTTGAAAAAAATAGCTGTTGACCATAACAATTCATCCTGTTCTCATTTCAATTCTGTGCCCAATTCATTTTTGATTTGTAGTGCCTGACCTAGGTATACACACTGACTCTATAGATTGTTTATCCATTTTCATAGCTAACCCTCAATAATAGGCATTCTTCATTCTATTAATTAATTCTATTCTTCATTCTATTTCCTGTATGAAATGGGCCAAACTCTTTCAAATGGTTATAGACCTAAATTTGGAGGGATTGAAACAATCAGCTTAATGTTTTCCATAAAGAGGATCAAATGACGAACCTTATCATCTAAAAAGAATTACTCTTCAATTTGGTCTTTACACTGGATCTCCTTTGTGACACTGGCAAATATCTTTGTCAAGTTATACACCCTGAATAATCTCTCAATCTCTCACTTGATATGAGTAAAAGGGCACAAACAACACTATCTCTGGTTTTATATTTTCCAAAGATTCATCACTTTTAACATATACATTTTTAAAATTTTATATTTTATGGAATAAGACAAGTATTTCAATAACATAGTACAATAAAAAGATGATTGCACATGAAACTGCAAAACTACAATGTACAATTTATTATTCCTCTCAAATATACAGCAAAATGACCATGTAAATTTCTTTTTCCATTTTTTTCTCCCCCCACCCTAAAGATGGCTACCACGACACACAAATAAGTAAGTGTGTGTGTGTGTATACATATATATGTAATAATTCTGTGGCCCTCCCAAATGATCAGCTAAAAAACTGCAATAATAATTTTACCACAAATAATTTTTACCACAACTGTATATAGTGCTCTTAGTTCTACTTATTTTGTTCTTCAATATTTCTCTTTTTTTAATAAAGTATTTTATTTTTTCCCATTACATGTAAAGATAGTTCTCTACTTTTGTTTATACAAGTTTTCCAATTTCAGATTTTTCTCCCTCCCTCCCCTCCCTCCTACCTCCCCTAGACAGCAGATAATCTGATATAAGTTATATATATACATTAACATAATTTCTGCATTAGAAATGTTATAAGAGAAAAATCAGAGCAATGAGGAAAAACCTCAAAATAGAAATACAACAGTACCAAAAACAAAAGAAATAGTATGGTTCATTCAGCATCTATACTCCACAGTTCTTTTTTTCCCCCTGGATTTGGAGATCCTCCTCCATCATGAGTTCCCTGGAACCTTTCTGTACCATTGCATTGGTGAGAAGAATATAGTCCATCACAGTAGGTCAACACACAATGTTGATGATACTGTGTACAATGTTCTTCTGGTTCTGCTCATCTCACTCATCATCAGTCCATGCAAGACCCTCCAGGTTTCTCTGAACTCCTCCTGTTCATTGTTTCTTACAGCACAATAGTATTCCATTACATTCATATACCACAACTTGTCCAGCCATTCCCCAATTGATGGGCATCCCCTCAAATTCCAATTCCTTGCTACAACATAAAGAGCAGCTATAAATATCTTTGTACATGTGGGTCCTTCTCCCCTTTCCATGATCTCCTTGGGAAAGAGACCCAAAAGTGGTATTGCTGGGTCAAAGGGTATGCACAGCTTCACAGCCCTTTAGGCATAATTCACAGCTCCACCAACAATGCATTAGTGTTCCAATTTTTCCACAGCTTCTCCAACATTTATTATTTTTCTTTTTTGTCATTTTAGCCAATCTGATAGGTGTCAGGTGGTACCTCAGAGTTGCTTTAGTTTGCATCTCTCTAATCATTAGTGATTTAGAGCATTTTTTCATATGGGAATAGATAGTTTTGATTTCTTCATCAGAAAAATGCCTGTTCATGTCCTTTGACCATTTCTCAATTGGGGAATCTTCAATATTTCTAGCAAATGTTTCCATGTTTTTCTAAAATCATTGAACTCATTGTTTCTTATATCACAATAGCATTCTGCCATAATCATATACCAAAATTTGTTCGGCCATTCCCGAACTGCATATTTAACATTTTGATCATACAATTTTTAGATGGTATTTATTTATAGTAGCTATTGATACTCTAAATGAGAGGTCCTTGTTTAATGACAAGTAAGTGGACTTACTACTAAAGATATGGATTTTCTCGAGCTTGGTATTGTCACTATAAATGAAACCAGAAAACCAAAGAAAATTGCAGCCAAATAGAAGAATGGCTCACTAGTTCTCCTTATAGTATGCCCAGAAGAAAATCTACAAAGTAAATGAAGTGGGCTTAATGGGTATAGAGATGTACAATCAGAAGGTGTTTGGTGTAAAATCGTTTCCTTTGAATATTCATTGCCTTTAAATACCCCCCATCATATGTAGAATAATTGAATTTTAGATCTGAAAGGAACTTTAGTGGTATAATGGAAAGAGTACTAAACTTAGAGAAAAACCTGGGTCTAAATCTCCCCTTTAACACTATCTGTGTGATCATGGAGAAATCACTTAATTGTTCTGAGTCAGTTTCCTCATCAATGAAAAAGGAATAATAATATCTCTGGAACCTTCTGTTCAGGGCTGCTGTATCCTCAAATAAAGAGCTTTATGAAGGTTAGCTATTATTATCATTCTTCTAACCCTTTCAGAAGAGACCTGAGTGAGTGGAGAACCAAAAAGATGAAGTAAGTGTGAAAGGTCATTCAGCTTTTAAGTACCCAAATCAGGACTAGCACCCAGGTCCCCTGCCACATAGTTCTGCTCCATTCTCTACTACACTACAGGAGCCTGCTTGTGCATTTGTGATGATTCTACCCAGACTACCTTTTCATTAGCAGGAAGAGGTTAAAAAAAGTGGATAGCAATTTTTTGATGCTCTAGGATTATCAAGAGTGGAAAATATGCACATTCACTCCATGAAATTCATCAGTGCCACCTGTTTCCAAGAGGAAGCTCAGTTCTGCTGCATCTTGTCATTAGTATGCTGCTTCAATTGGGTGCTAATTCCAGTACTAGGCCTTTTCCTATGGGGAATATCCTGTGCATGCCTTTGCACATGATCAAGTTCTGGGCTATTAACAAGGAAAAAGGAAACCCCTCTTTATAGCTGTGCAAGCAGATAGAAATTTCACACTGTGCATTATTTCTGTGCATAAGAATATGGCTGCCATCACTGCCTTGGGAATTATATTTCTTACAGGAATTGGCAATAGCCCCACCTCTTCCTCTCCCCAGTGAATGAAACAGGCACAAAGGAAGATCACTAAACTGGAAGGGGCCTCAGAAGTTATCTATTCCAACCCCTTCATTTTACAAATGAAGAAACTGAGACTCATTGAGGTTAAATGACCTGTCCAAGGGCACATAGGTAGCTGGCATCAGGGAGTGTAGTTAAACCTAGATGCCCTAACTCCGCAGTTTATATGCTGTCCACTGTACACATTGTAACCAGATAGAAAGGATCCATACTTCTCAGTTTGTCACATCGGATTTAGGAAAGAAACACACATCCATTATTTTTCTGTCTTCAAAAACATCAGGTCTTAAAAGCTGCTAAAATGAGGTTAAAAGCCTTTCAGTGTAAAGTGACATAAATAAAATCATCTGTGTGGTTTGTTTGGGCAAAATGGAAACATGGATGTGTTCATATTCTCTCTCTCTCTCTCTGTCTCTCTGTCTATCTCTGTCTCTGTCTGTCTCTTTGTCTCTGTGTATCTTTCTCAAACACACACACACATGCATACACACACAAACAACAACTCAACAACACTTGAGACAATTAGAAGCAGCTGCTTTTTATAAAGGAAAATCTTCCCCAGTGAAAGCAGACAGATCCCGCTGCCATCTGTGATGGGCTGTCAATCAAGGATTTAGTGTTCTTCCAACCCTGGCCCAGGCTATCAGCCTTCTTCAATTGATTTCTTCATTATTTTCCCAGAATGTGCATAAGATAAAGGTTAGCTAAATCCCGAGGATATCGTCTACCTTTTCCAAGCCATACTATTAAGGCGCAGTACCTAATCAGAATTAAGCCCTACTGTAAGTAATGGCTCCACTTTAGCCCTCTTTGAAAGATGCTATTTAGAAGTATCTAGTGCCAGTGTGGAGAAGAGTGACATAAATACCTTGGTTCTTTCTCAGGGATGAACCTATTTCCAAAACTGGGAGGTGTTAAGAAGCCTATGCAGACTAGTACCAAAACTTACCATTTAATAAAAGTTTCTAGGGATACCACCAAATCTGGAGGATTGATCATTGATTGTCAGAGCTGGGAGGAACCTAAGAGATCTTTGCAGCTTTATGGAGAGATTTCCTAGACTTGGTATCAAAGGACCTGGGTTCAAATACCAGCTCTGCTATTTACTACTTGTATGACTTCATAGGCAAGCCCTCTAACTTCTCAGAGCCTTGGTTTGCTAATTAGGAAGCTAAACAAGATGGACTCTGAGGTGCCTTCGAAATCCAAATTTCTCATCTTATGAGGGGTTTTAATTAAATAACCTTCCAAGATCCCTTCCAGCCCTAAACACATACAATCCTATTCATTTTATCTAAGATGCCTAAGGAGGTAAAACAATTTACCCAAAATCCCATGATTGATAAGATGCAACACTGGGACTAGAAGCCAAGTTTTCTGAACTTTCAGGTTGTGTGCTCTTTCCACTAGACCCCAATACCTCCATTGCAACCTTGCAGACTAATTTTCTTGTGTCAAGCAAAAAAAAAGGTCATGTTTCTCAGTGATTTCATTTCTCTATTTTAATGTAGAAGCAATACTGTTGCCATCAGTCTAAAACAAAACTCTCCTTCTATACTTCTGTCTCAACCATGGTAATTCATCAGAACAAAAAATCTAGGAGACACTGCTGTGGAATAGCAGAAATGGCATTTTCAAATGAAAATTATTACAAATTTCATCTGAAAAGATGAGTTTGCTAATGATCTGAAATGATGTAGTAGACACAGAAGTTTTAAATATCTTCAAATATATAGCTTACTATTGAGTTATGAACATCATTTGAGTATGAGAGCAAAGAAGAGCTATTAGCTGTGTCTTAAGAACTGAAAACCATCATAGGGTCCAGCTGGTAATTGGAAATTCATAGAGGAAACTACTGGTAGGGATGGGAACCCAGTACAGTGGAAAGAATATTTGTTTTTTTCATGTCCAAAGTCATATAGTTAATGGTAGAGTCATAATTAAAACTTGTAATGATTTCTTTGGCTCCTACCCTTCTTTCACTAGGTTAACAAATCCTACCTATATGTTTAACTTATGATCGACCTTCAGACTAACTTTGGCCTAAGGGAGAAGAAATTGAAATAATGCTGAGTTAATAAATCACTAATAAGTAAACCTTGCTACTGGGCCTAGTCAACCTTATCCTATGGCTCTAGTAATTAGAAGATTGCCATCTTCCCCCTCTCCTTAGTTCCAATAACCAGGCCTCCATCTTGTCTCTCTAACAGGGTTCTGAGCTCTCACAAGTGCCCAAATTCTTCTAGGATTGGCATCTTGTCTTATAGGCGTAATCTTTCCAAGGACTGAGATCTCGTCCCTGAACTTTATACACCAAAGCCAGTAAGTACTTCCTATTTCCAGCTATCTACTTTGAAGACCTCCCTCTTTTTGCCTGCTGCGAGGCATCCTCTGATGGCTGTCCTGCCCCCTCTGATGACTGGTCCTTGCAATCATAGGCATCCCAAGACTAACATATCTCACTACTTTGTCCTGATGAGGATGAAGAACGATCAGAACCTGAGTCACTAGATGCTTAGCTTTTGGTTCCTTTTGTGCTACAACATACTGCTTTATGATTATTAGCAGTAGTGGGAAGGAAGATAAAGTCAGGCATGAGGCCCATGTACAAATGATACTAAATGAGGTATAATGGGAGCCTCAATGAGAACATGAAGTCATGCAAAATACTCTCATCTATTTAAAAATAGGAGCAGGAAAAGTCAGTGGGATTTGGCTTGAAATGAACAGACATTAAAGAATCATGTGAGAAGCAGAATCTTTAGCTACACAGATATTCAGAAAACATGGGGAGAGTCAGATCCTCATCCTGATACAAAGGCAGCAGAGAACAGTGGTTGAACCGCAGGTGTTAGAGTTCAGAGGCCTTGGGGTCAGGTGATGATCCTCACCATTTGTGTAACCTTAGGTGAGGTCTTTGAAAGTGAGGCTTCATTTCTTCACTTGCAAAGTGAAACCAATATCTATTTTGAAAACCTTAAAATGCAATCTGTGTAAGTGCGACTGATGCTTATCCTGAGCCAAGCACACAATATACACTTAATAAATATTTTTTATTTGAGTTGAATCTTATTGACCTCAGTTATTGACAACAGATGCACTCAAAGGCTTTATAATTTGAATGCAATGGAGCAGCCATTTATTTTTTTTTCCTAAAAATGAACAAGAATGGCTTCAATTCTCTGTTCTAGCAGGGGGAAATGGAACAATGTAATCAATCGACAGTTTTGTATGATAAGCCTTTTTCCCACCCTACCCACATGTAATGGGATGCTTAGATTCAAGGGGAAACCATTCAGAAACTGATGGTACCAGGGGAAAAAAATCTGTTGAGACAACAGGATATGAGCTGCAGTTTGCTCTGAGGAATAATGAGACTGAACACTGAGGTATATAATACATTGGAAAACATCTGTGGGATGACCGAAAACAAATGTGTTGCTATTATGCAGCATGCTAAAACATGACCTTTCCACAGGGGAAGTTGAGGAGGCAGTATTTTGCTTCTGGTCCCTTGTCACTTTTGATCTTTAGCTATAATCATGTGTTTGTCACCTTTAAGATCTGGATCAACTCAGGGAGTCTGATTGGAACATTTTGATGGATCATTTGTTTTATCTTTGAGTCCCTCAGCAATGATAGTCTATTTGTTTCCCATTAAATGGACAGTTGCTCAGAAGAAGCCTCTGGATCAAGTAACCTGCGTGCTAAAACTTTAAGCAGTGTGTTATGCCATAGCAAGAGTGGGAATAGAATAAGGCTGAGTATGAAGAGCTACCTCAGAGAGGTCAGCTAAGCATAAATGTTCCAGAAGATTTTACACTTCTAAGTAGACAAAAGGTCAAGACCAGAGAGATTGCTTAGGGGCTGATGCAGGCAAGTAGCATAGATCTGGCCAAGTGTAGGTAGGTCAGCAAAAGCAGGGAGAAGCAGACAGGTGCTATGGATCTAGGTGTATCAGCAACATTCAGAGCCCAGGAGGTCAGAGTCAGTAAGCATTGAATTACTGAGCAGGATTGAGTTCTGATCTTAGGGAAGAAGCTTACTATTCTGTCCTGTTTTATATTGCCTAATAAAATGTAGGAGACCCTAGGACCTTTTTATTGACCATAGCCAGAAGTAATGTCCTTGGTTGAGGCAAGAACAGAGATTACACTACCACTCTACAAACAAACAAACAAAAAACAAAACCCCAAAACCAAAGCACACATACTCATACATATAAACTTGAAGCTTTCTGAAACCAAACATATTTGGGTAGAGATGAATTATTCTTTGCTAAAAACCATGTGATGGAAATTAGATAAAAGAAAAAACTACAATAGAAAAAGTATCTATGAAGAAGCACTGCATGAACTTCTTTAGCCATCAATCAGAATTAATTCATGGTGACCTGGTGATGATTTCCATACCCAGAGGTAATGCTGATGACAGTCTAGGCTCTTCACTCCCCCTTGTAAACACCATGTTCCTTCCTACTTCTGTGCCCTTAATTCATTCTATTTCTCACTCCTGGTATATCAACCACTGCTAACCCTGTCATATACCCATCCTTCAAAGCCTGCTCATGTTCCACCCCCTTCATTTACCCTTCCTTAATATCTTCAGCCCACATTAAACTCTTCCCTTCCTAACTGCCTTTGTATTTGTTGTCAGTACTGTGCAGTCAGTACCTGATTACATATATACTGTGTCCTTGCCAATTATTCAAGTGCACATAGTGCTAAATTAAATTTTGAGCATATTTGTAGGCAAATACCTTTTCTCAACGTGGGCTTACTGTGTCCCACCTGTTCCACCTCACCTGAACCACCAACCTCCACATCAAACCTGAGACCTGGACCTCCATACCCGAGTTATCTTGAATTCATGCCTTCAGTCTTTAGGGAATGAAAATCACTTGGGAGCTCCCAACTTAGGTCTCAAACAGGTGATTGGTGACTGTGTATAAACTGGGTCTACTATATATACTGGTTAGCTCATGACACCATTATGTTTTTATTTCATATCAAGTCTAACCATACACCTTGACTATTTCACCATCTGTCTGCCTTAAAGCCCATTACATGCCAATACCGACATTCTTTCCACCTCCCCAGAACAAAACTCCTTTTCCTCATCACTTATTTTCTATGTGTGTTGACTTACCCTAGTGGATGTAAGTGCCTTGAGGGCAGGGACTGTCTTTAAAAATCCTTAATTTAACATAGTGCCTGATACATAGTAAGTGCTTAATAAATGCTTATTACTTAATTCATATACTTATTGGCATTCTTCTTAAGTATATAGCAGATGGTTGACCCTCAGTGAGTATTGTTTGGCATGTGAACTACAGAAAAAACTTAGAGATAAAACATATAAACAATAGAGTAAGAATTTCATTTTCACACATTGTGACCTTCAAAGAATAATGGAATTGTATATCATGTGACCAACAAGGTAGAGGACTACACGTTTTCTTTAATCTCCATGACTTTTCAAAATTATCCAAAACAGGAATAATCCACAAAAGATATAAACAATTTCAACTGTCTTCTGTTTAGGATATTAACAATTCTAACAAGAACCAATGGCAGAGGGGCAGCTAGGTAGCACAATGGATAAAGCACCAGCCTTGGATTCAGGAGGACCTGAGTTCAAATCCATCCTCAGACACTTGACACTTACTAGCTGTGTGACCCTAGGCAAGTCACTTGACCCTCATTCCCCCCCCCAAAAAAAAGAACTAAAGGAACTAATGGCAGAGGAGGCTAGTTCCTATCCCCTACTGTACTCACTCAGTAGTCCATCCCTCTTGCCCACCATTCTTATAGGTGGGCACAAACCCACCTATAAACTTTCAACATAACTCAGTTATTCTAGCACTCCAGAAACACTACAAAAGGGAAAATCTAAGTCAGAAGCTTGCCATATCTGGTACACCAAGTTTATCAGTACTCTTGCTGCAAAGAACTCATCCAGAAAATTATGGAACAAAGAGAAGTAGAGCAGGATACATAAATGTGGTATTCCTGTGTTCCAATTAGATTGAGGGAAAAGACCCCAACATACAGTATTCTGAGATCTATTACACCAAGAATGACTTGGAGCAAAGACTAAGGCTGCTGAAATATTATTTGTGAAGCCTGGGAGGAAGCTGAGATGACTAAGTCTAGCCTCCAGGGAAATTGCTATCAAAGAGGAAGAAGTCCCAAAATGAGCAATAGAGGGATGTAAGGAAAGAAAACAAATTACCAAAGAGGAAGAAAATACAAGTAAAGACTTTGAGTATAAGCAGATAAACCAACAGGGAAGATATTAATAATAGAAGAAAATATAGTCTCCAAATCAGCTAAAGGAATCTGGATATATATGAATATTGCAAAACAAAGAAAAATAAATCAATATCTGATGATGCAGAGAATTGTAGATTCCCTCCCAGGGGGCATGGAACAAGAGTAGGCTATTCTTAAATGGTTTAAAAGAAAAATAATAATTGTAAAAATCAGATTTTTATGGCTTGCACAGTAGAAATAATTGGCAGAATTAAAAAAACAACAACTTGAAACTCCTGTGTCAAATCTCACAAAAGAAACAAAAGAGAAAATAATTTAATGGGAATACAAATAAATACACACAAAGTGAAAGACAATCTGGAAGAAGCAATAACATTTTTTTAAATTGCCTATATATAAGTAAAATATATTGATCTCAAAGGCAAAATAGGTAGGGATGATTTAAAAATTTATAGATTTCCCAGAAGCACACATTTTTTAAAAATCAGAATATCATAATGCACAAATTAATTTAAGGAAATTTCCAGAACTTCATAACACAGAAAACAAAATACTGATTGAGAGAATCTAGAGATCACCTCCAGAAAAAGAAAATCCTATGCTTCAAATTTTAAGACATGACTAAATTTAACAATCCCAATGACAACAAAATCTTCAAGTGACCAGAGGATTTTAAAATATAAAGGAAAGAAAATTTGAATAATACAAGAAAATTCTGCACCCACTAGAAACCTTTGGAGGGATGTGTTCCATAATAATATGTTCCAAAGAACAAAGGAACTCAAGCTACAACCCAAAGTGATATATTCTGCAAATCTAAGAAGCAATTAATGAAAAAAAATTCATGTTCAATGACAACAACAACAACAACAAAATAGGCATTTAAAGCATTCCTAAATAGAAAACCAGACCTGAGCAAATTGACTGCTTTTCAAACACTTCAGAAAACAGAAATATAATAACGGTAAACAAATACAGAAACCAAGGACAACCATAACAAAATAACAACAGAGACCATTAAGAGATTTCTTTCCAAAACATAGAATGAGATAAGGATGAAGGGGAAAGCCATATAGAAAGGATGGTTGAGAAACGGCCTGAAATATCATTGACTAAACCCTTCAACACTACATCTACAAGCAAATCATTGCTTTTGTGGGACTAAGCAACAGAATGAGAAGGCACATAATAGAGGAAAATGGAGAAATATTAGAGGGGAATGTGTGATGCACCCTAGTCCAGTCAATGGCTAGAAATGAAGGGAAAATAACTCTGTTAGTATCTCAGGAAGAAAAGTGTCTACAGGAGAGTGGGCAAGAAGCAAAAGGAGAGATTAAATCAGGGAAAGGAATATAGAAATCTTGTTTCTTTGTTAGGAAGTGATATCATCAATGAATGCTGCTATGGGAAATAAGAAATATTTAATAAAGAGAAATAAGAGCCTTCTAGGGGGTATATTCTGTAGGGATTTTGAATTTAAAGAGACCACTCATACTGCTTCATGAGAAGGGGAATTAATTTACCAAAGAACACAAAATACTCACATAGATTCAATTATAACATTTTTTAAATTAAAAAAAAAACCATAAAGCTAGAGGAATATTCATGGCTTATGGCTGAGCAATGACAACATAATAAAAACAACAATACTATCAAAGTCAAGTAATAGTTTTCATTTTAATGAATCAAATTATTAAAGGGATGCTTTATAAAACTCAAACTGATAACAAAATTCATTTAGAAAAAGAAAAGATATGGCATAGCAGAAAAAATATGAAAATAAATGAGATGTTGTTCAGTAGTTTCTAACTCTTTGTGACCCCATTTGGGGTTTTCTTGATAGAATTTCTGGAGTGGTTTGCCATCATCTGCTCCAGCTCATTTTACAGATATGTAAACTTAACTCAGGTCCTCCTTACCCCAGGGTTGGTACTCTATCAAGTCACTTCACCACCTAGCTGTGTTACATGAAAATAATAGGAATGAAGGGGAATAGAACTTCCAGACCTCAAATTCAATTATAAAGCAGCAGTGATCAAGGTGACTTAGTGAATAGAGTGCTGAGTTCAAATCTGTCCTCAGACATTTCATAGCTGTGTGACCATAGGCAAGTCATTTACCCCATTTGCCTCTGTTTCCTCATCTGTTAAATAAGATAGAGAAGGAAATGACAAACCATTTCACTATCTTTGCCAAGAAAACCCCAAATGGGATCATGAAGACAGAAATGACTGAATCACAACAAATCAAAACTATCTGGGACTGGTTAAAAATTAGATAGACAAATAAATGGAGCAAGGAAGAATAAGAAACAATGGAACTCAATAACCCAGTGTTCAATAAACTAGGAAATATGATTGCTTAGGAAAGAATTTCTTATATGATAAAATCTTCTAGGAAAACTAGAAAGCAGTTGGCAGAAATTAGGCTTAGAGCAATACCTTACAACATATTCTACAATGCATTCTAAATAGATACATGGATTTTATATTAAAGGTAATATGATCTTTAAATTAAAAGAGAAGCACATCACATACCTCTTACAGCTATGGGTAGGACATATTGTTGGCAGGGCGGATACACTAGTCTGGGGAGAGAAATTATAGTGATAAAAGAAGCAACAGATAGCAATACAAAGTTATTCTTTTTTTAAAGAGGTAGAATTTTTTATTACACCTTTACAAAGTGTAATATATAACACTAATATATATTATATAATATATATATATATATAGTGGGACAATGAGGGTTAAGTGACTTGCCCAGGGCCACAAAGCTAGTAAGTGTCAAGTGCCTGAGGCCAGATTTGAACTCAGGTCCTTCTGAATCCGGGGCTGATGCTTTATTCACTGTGGCACCTAGCTTCCCCCAAAGTTATTCTTTAAAAAAAAAAAGGAATTATAGGCCATTAGTGGAAGGGATGATAATGATTATATTATCTAATCAGTTCACTTTACAGGTAAGAAAACTAACCAATAAATCAATAAATGTTTATTAAGTGTTATTTATATACTAGACATTGTGCAAGGTACAGGGGATAAAAAAGCAATGATAAAACAATCCCTGCCTCCCAGAAGAAGACCCCAAGAAAGTTATTTATTCACACTGTATCTTAGTAGTAGAAGTCAGGCTAGATTTCAGGTCCCCTGGTCCCCTGTCCAGAGGGATCATTTAAATTTCTAAGTTAAATATGTTAGAATGGGTATAATCACTTATGGTAAATACTGAACTGAGGATCTTTGTCTGCTATTAGTCCAGTGAGACTAATTCTTTACCTTTATGATCAAAATATGGGTCATTCAGTACTATATGCAGCTCTTCTAACTGGCTGTAAGCATTACTTTTGCCTTATATGGCTTGTTTTCCCACATGCGACTCATGAGATATAAGGAAAGTCTTGTTTTCCTATAGATGACATGAGATCAAAAAGTTCTGAAAATATAGAACAAATCATCAAAGATTCTGGAGAGGAAAATGTGCGATGACTCATTGGTCAAATATTCAAATTAAAGGCCTTAGGAGAAGGCCAAAATCCTAGTTTCTCATTTGCTTTATCTATGTCTTCAGAGAGTCTTTTACAACCCCAAGAGTGCTTGTTCATGGTGTTAGAATTCAGGTTGTTGGTTCAAACCTCTGACTCAGCATTCATCATAAAGATCTGAAGAATCTTCGAAATCCTACTTATCAATTATCCAGAAGCCCTAAATCCATGAGTAGTAAAACCCTGCCTAAAAGGGCTTCTTTGATATAACAGGGCACTCTGATATAAGCATGTTTCATCCCTGATGGCTCATTTCATCTGGCTTTATACTTTCAAAGGAAAGTCCCATTCCTCTCAATTCAATATATGTGTGATATCCCAAACAGGCTCTTAAAATAGAAGTTAACTCTGGGTAACTGTGACTGAATAAAAAAAGAAGATATATGAAAGGACTAATTCTTAACATTTCATTTCAGTGTTATAAAAATGCTATATTTATTTATAAAAATTAAATATTGAAAAATACCTGAAATAAGCTAGTATGAAAATATACCTAAACAATAAACTTGATTATTACAGTGCAACTGGTGCCTGTTAAGGACCTATTACAAATCTTTTGGCTTGATTTATGTCAGTCAGTCAGTCAACTGGCATTTATTCAGCACCTGCTATGTGCTGGTGCTCTGCTAAGCCCTGTGGACACAAAGAAAGGCAAAACAAACAAGCAAAAAACAAAACAAAACAAAACAAAACAAAACAAAAAACCGACCAAGCTCTCAAAGAGCTCATAGTCTAATAGGGGAGACAATATACAAACAACTTTGTGCAAAAAACGATATAAACAGGATAAATTAGAAATGATCAATAGAGGAAAGGCACTAAAATTAAGAGGAATCAGTAAAGCCTTCCTATATAAAGTGAGATTTTGTCTGGGGTTTGAAGGAAGCCAGAGAAGCCAATAAGCAGAGATGAGGAGAGTTCGAATTCCAGGCATGAACTGAAATTATAGAATAGGTGTCCTGAGAATTTAGGCTGTTAGTACCTCCTCTTTGTACTGATAGAGTGCTATTTCCTCCCTGGGATCATCTTGTAGTCTCTGAGTCTGCTTCAGAAAATTCCTGACATGAGGGAGTCAAAGGCATTGCTGCAAAATAGAACTAGGAGTGTAAACTTCAGGAGACCCCTTAAAGTGGGCCTCTGACTATACTTTACTTGTTTTAGGAAGGGCCTCCTGTATGACATCAAGTGACCTATTCGAAGATAGTACTTTGTAAACATAACTCACCATGTGAAGAGAGATTCTAACTATTACTTCGAGCTTTGACCCAGTTTTTATCTGCACATCCCTTCATCTTCACACTCACTCAACTCACTGGCCATGCTTTTGTCCATTTTCCCTCTCATTTATCCTTGGCTCCTACCTGAAAATTTACTTCTTACCCACTTTACTACATGCTTTTGCCCTCTCTTGATCCTTTCTAATCATTGCTCCTTCTTCACTCTACGACTGTTTCAAATCTTCCCCACCAAAAAGCATTGATACAACTATACCCAATCATGTGCCTATCGAGAAGCAATGCTCCAACTTTCCCAAAATTTGATCAAGTATCAGGGCATAAAAGTATCACAAACAAATGCAGAAAAGCATAAATATTAAGTGCATCTTTTTGTGATTATAATGTAATAAAAGGCCTTTATAGCATATGTTAAAATTAACTAGAAACTAAATAATTTAATTTTAAAGAATGGGTGAAGAAAAAAAAATCATAGAAACAATCAATAATAATTTCATTAAAGATGATGACAATGAGACAACATACCAAAATTTGTGGGATACAGCCAAAGTAAGACTTGGGGGACCTATGTCCCTATATGCTTACATCAAAAAAAAAAATGGAGCAGATCAATGAACTGGGCATACAACTAAAAAAATTAGAAGACTCACAAATTGAAAACTCTCTATTAAAGACCAAAATAGAAATCCTGAAAATCAAAGAAGAGATGAGCAAAACTGAAAGCTAAAATATTCAGACACACACACACTAATAAAACTAGAAACTGTTTTGTTTTTTTTATAGGGGGGGACAATAAAACAGATAAACTATTGACTGATTTAGTTTAACAAAAATAACAATAAAACAAAATTATCAATATCAAAAATGAAAAATGTGAAACTACAACCAATAAAGATGAAATAAAAGCAAATATTAGGAGCTAATTTTTTCCAGTTGTTGGGCAATATAAACTTAAAGGAAATAGGGGAAATCATCATATTGTATAGGTATGACCTAAATAACATCTTTTATGAATGTGAAATGGAAGTGATGAATAGATTTAAGAGATTAGATCTTGTATCTTAAGTTCCTGAAGAGATAGAGATTCACAATAGTGTACAGGAGGCATTAACAAAAAAACATCCCAAGGAAAAGGAAGAGCAAGAAAGTAACATCTCAGGATAGAAGAAAAGGGAAAGGGAAAGCATGCCTAACTGAATGCAGAATTACAGAGAATACCAAGGAGATATTAGGTTTTCTTAAAGGAGCAATGCAAAGAAAACAATAGCATGGGAAAGAATAGATCTCTTCAAGATAATCAGAGAGGTCAAGGGAAAGTTTCATGCAAAAATGTACATGATAAAAGACAAAAATGGTAGAGATATAACAGAAGCAGAAAAGATTAAGAAGAGGTGACAAGAATATTCAGAAGAACTATACAAGAAAGATCTTAGCATTATAGATAACCACAATGGTGTAGTTACTGACCTAGAGCTATATATGCTAGAAAATGAAGTCAAGTGGGACTTAGGAAGAAATGCTAGCAATAAGGCTAGGGGAGGTGAAAGAATTCCAGCCAAGCTATTTAAAATCCTAAAAGATAATGCTGTTAAAGTGCTGCACAAAATATGGCAACAAATTTGGCCACTGGATTGGAAAAGATCTGTATATATCCCACTCCTAAAGAAGGGCAATGCCAAAGAATATTGATTACCAAATAATTGTACTTATTTCACAATCCAACAAGCTTATGCTTAAGATTTTGAAGGCTAGGCTTCAACAACATGTTAACCAAGAAGTACTAGAGGAGCAGGGTGTTTTTAGAAGATGCAGAGTACAAAGACCAAATTTCCAACATTACAAGAGAATTCCAGGGGGAAAAATCTACTTCTGTTTCATTGACTACCCTAAAGCCTTTGACTGTGTGGATCACAACAAATGTGGCAAGCTCTCAAAAATATGGGAATGCCAGACCATCTTCTTGCCTTTTAAAGAAGCTATATGTGTGTCAAGAAGAAGCCCTAACATGGAACAACTCATTGGTTTAAGATTGGAAAAGGAGTATAATAAGGCTGTATATTGTCATCTTACTTATCTCACTTATATGCAGAGTACATCATACAAAATGCCAGACTGGATGAATCAAAAGATGGAATTAAAGTTGCCAGAAGAAATATCAACAATCTCAGATATGCAGTCTATACCACTCTGATGGCAGAAAGTGAAGAAGAATTAAGAAGCCTCTTGATGAGGTTGAAATAAGAGAATGTAAAAACTGACTTGAAGCTTAATATATAGAAAAAAAACAGATCTAGGCAACTGGTCCCATTACTTTCTTGGAAATAGAGGGGGAAGGAATGGAAGAAGTGTCAGATTTCATATTCTTGGGCTCAAAGATTGTTGCAGATGGTAACTGCAAACATGAAATTAAAAGATGCTTGTTCCTTGGGAGGAAAGTTATGGCAAATCTAGATGGCATACTGAAAAGCAGAAATATTACCTTGCTGATTAAAAAAGAAAAGGATAGTCAAAGCTGGGGTTTTTCCAATAGTAATGTGTGGCTGGGAGAGTTGAATTATAAGGAAAGCTGAGCACCAGAGAACTGATGCTTTCAAACTGTGGTGCTGGAGAAGACTTTTGAGAGGTCCTTGGACAACAAGGAAATCAAATCAGTAAATACTTAAAGAAATTAATTCATACTGTTCATTGGAAGGAAAAATACTGAAGCTGAAGCTGAAATACAGGGCAATGTGAAATATCTCCTTGGAAAAACAACTGACCTGGAAAATAGGTCCAGGAAAGATAATTTGAAAGTCATTTGACTACCTGAAAACCATGATCAAAAAAAGCTTAAACATCACCTTCCAAGAAATTATCAGGGAAAATTGCCCTGATATTCTAGAAGCAGAAGGTAAACTGGAAATTGAAAGAATCCACTGATCACCTCCTGAAAGAGATCCCAAAAGTAAAACTTCCAGGAATGTTATAGCCATATTCCAGAGCTCCCAGGTCAAGGAGAAAATATTGAAAGCTTCCAAAAAGAAACAATTCAAGTACTATGGAGCCACAGTCAGTATAGCACAAGATCTAGTAGCTTCTATATTAAAGGATAGGAGGGCATGGAATATGATATTCCAGAGTGCAAAGGAACTGGGCCTGCAGCCAAGAATCACCTACCCAACAAAACTGTGTATAATCTTTCAAGGGAAAAAATGGGACTTCAATGAAAAAGAGGACTTTCAAGATTCATGATGAAAGACCTGAAATGAATAGAGAATTTGACTTTCAAATGCAAGACCCTAGAGAAGCATAAAAAGGTATACAGGAAAAAGAAATTAAGAGACATGTTAAAAGGGTAAACTGCTTACATTCCTACATGGGAAGATGGTACTTCTAACTCATAAGAATTTTCTCAGTATTAGGGAAAATGATAGAAATAAATTTAGACAGAGGGCACAGGTGGGAATTGATTATGAAAGGATGATATCTGCTAAGTATTTATTTTGTGGTTATCTCTTTTTGTGAGGTGGTCAGAGTTGGCTCACATGCCTGGGGTCATGCAGTGGGTGAGAGTTTTGTGTCTGAGGCCAGATTTGGGGAGGGGTTCTCTTGGGTCCAGGGTGGGTGCTTTGTCCATGATGTTACCTAGATGTCCCATGATGACATCTTTAGGGTAAAATTGAAGGGCAAGAGGAATATACTGAGGGAGAGTGAAAGGGGAGAGGTAGAATGGGGTGAAATCCCACATGAAAGAAACAGGAAAGGGAGGGGGGAGAGAGATGTGGGAGGAACAGGGAAATTAATGAACCTTACACTTATTAGAATAGGCTCAAAGACCTTAATCTCATCAGAGTTGGCTCAAGGAGAGGATAACATACACACTCAATTGGGTGGAATAATTTATCTAACCCTGGAGGAAAGGAGGAAGGGAAGGGGATAAGGAGGGAGGGGTAAAAGAAAGGAGGGAGCAGTCAGAAGCAAATCCCTTTTGAGGATGGATAGGGTGAAAGAAGATAGAAAATATAGTAAATATCATGGGGAAGGGAATAGGATGGAGGAAAACAATTATCAATAGTAATTTTGAAAGAGAAAAGGAAAAAATGCACAAAAATATTTATAGCAACTCTTTGTGATGGCTAAGAATTGGACATCAAAGAAATGTCCATCAATTGGGGAATGACTGAACAAGCTGTGGTATATGATTGTAATGGAGTATTATTATGCTATAAGAAATGAAAAGCCAGATGATTTCAGAAAAACCTGTAAAGACTCATATGAACTGATGTATAGTGAAGTGAGCAGAATCAGGAGAACATTGTGCAGTGACAGCATTATTGCTCTAAGAGCAATTGTGTATGACTTAACTTCCCTCAGCCATGCAATAAGCCAAGACAATCCCAAAGAACTAATGATGAGGCATACTATCCACCTCCAGAGAAAGAACTGATTTTGATTGAACACAGACTAAAGCATGCTATTTTATGCTTTCTCTTTTTTTACTTGAGTCTTTTTATGTAAAATGACTAATATAGTAATGTTTTTCTTAATTGCACGTGTATAACCTATACTAATTGCTTGCAACCTTGGGGAGGGAAGAGGGTATGGAGGGAGGGAATGAGAGAAGGATAGAATTTGGAATTCAAAACTTAAAATAAAATATTTTAGGGTGAAAAAAGAATGATATTTGTGTTTAAAATAAGGGGTTCTGTCACAAAGCATCTTCAGGTTATTGAAATATCTATGCAATTTCTCAAATTTGCTTCAGTCTACTCTATTTTGCCTGCTCAATTCTAGATCCAGATGATTGCCATTATCTATCTTTAATGCTCACCAAAATCTAAGATTTTTTTGTTCAGTAGTTTTTCAGTCATGTGCCACTCTTCATGACTCCATTCAGTATTTTCTTAGCAAGGAGACTGAAGTGGTTTGCCATTTTCTTCTCCAGCTCATTTTATAGATGAGGAATCTGAGACAAACAGGATTAAGTGACTTACCCAGGGTCACATAGCTTGTAAGCATATGAAGCCAGATGTGAATTTAGGAAAATAAGTCTTCCTGACTCCAGGCCCAGAACACTATCCACTGTGCCACCCAGTGCTCCCTGATCCAAGATCTATGGACTTATATACACACACTAAGTGTGCTGCTTATTCAGAAGCAAATCATATTCTAAACAGTAGGCATTCTTTGCTCATTTGATTTCCCACCCTAGTCCCAACTCCCACGGATTGTTATACAGATCTTGTATGGGTAGTTGTTGCTCTCACTAGGAATGCCCTATATTATTCTGAGGCTTAATACAAACAGCACTAGATCACATGCAACACTTGGAAAGACTTCATTATCTATCGGGTATATTTATAACATTTGGACTCTGTGTAGGTCATCTACTATGAATGTGGTGACTTCCTTAGGTGAATATGATTCTCCTTGTTTTATGGGAGAAAGATAGCATAGTGGGAAAAGTTCTGGATTTGAAATCAGATGATGTTGCCTTAAATCCTAGTTTTGCCACTTACTGTCTATGTGACATTGGCCAAGTTATTTAACCTTTTAGAGTCTACCTATCCAAACAATATCTATTTACCTATCTTTTTTTTTGTTTTGTTTTGTTTTGGTTTTTTTTAGGCAATGGGGGTTAAGTGACTTGCCCACAGTCACACAGCTAGTAAGTGTCAAGTGTCTGAGGCCGGATTTGAACTCAGGTACTCCTGAATCCAGGGCCGGTGCTTTAACCACTGCACCATCTAGCTGCCCCCCTACCTATCTATCTTTTATCAATGGTGTGACTATGTACATGTGATATGTAATAAAAATCTCTATACAAATAATTCATAATTCCCTTATCGTATATTTATTTAGGACAATATTTTCCATATATTTCATAGAGATAAGAAAGTGGACATTTAGGTTAGTATCTTCTCATGTCCTCTCTTTATGATGCTGACAATGATGATGACATTTGTGATTACTTTTCATTCATTTGTTATCTGATATTTCAAATAAAGGTTCCTCATTGCTTCCAAAATTGTGTTGCCTCTAACACAAATTTCTTCTAAATATTCTTGGTCTTATTCTTCTTCATGACTTGATTTCCTTAAGTGACATTTACACTCTCTCATCTAACACATACACTATTCTAAATATGGCAGTCCCACAGTCATACATGATGAAAATTGATCACTACAGAAATACTGGCAGATGTTCTATCTCTCCAACTTATGGCCATGTTTCCAGTTCCATCTATAAATATTCTTGGATCTAAGTTGGATTTCATGCCTCACCTTGTTTCAAACTCATTTTCCTCTCAACCATTCTTGACTCTTTTATGGATGAGGCATCTTGTAATCTTCCAAATTTTTAGCTCAGTAACAGTGTACAAATGAATATATGTCCTAAACAAATGATTTATAACAGCTAATATGTATAGAGTGCTTTAAAGTTAACAAAGTACCTTACAGATACTATTGCATTTAATCCTCATAATAATGTGTGATGTGGGTACAATAAGAATCCCTATTTTACTGATGAGGAAACCAAATCTGAGAGAGGTTCACTGATGTGCAAAGACCTGCACAGCTAGTAAGTATCTGAGACAGAATTTGAACTCGGGTTTTTCTGTCGCCAAGTCTTAGTTGCCCTTCCAGATGCTATATGAAGGGTGGCTTCTGTCTCCCTTCATTTAAAAAAATTGTTTTTTGTTTGTTTGTTTTTAAATCATCATCCCCCTAGGTAACTGTATATACCTTTGCTGCTTCCCACCAGGGCTCCTCACAACAATGCTTGTCTACCTTGGGTGGGATCACTATCTCCCTAATACAATCAGATCTACTGTGTCCAGACTCTAAATACAACCTTCTCTGTACCCCTTATTAATAGCAACTCTAAACAAAAACATGTGCAGAAGACTCAGCCCCAGCCCTTGATGCATCACTGGGATACCAACAAATAAAAACTGATAATTCCTCTTCCTTCTAGCAGCTGGAACAACACAGTGATTACCACAAGTTGGCAGCCATAATCTCTTCTAGTCTCTGTCATGCCACTTTGCACGGCTCCCCAATGACCAGGATCCCTAGATAGGCAGCTGGAAGACACAGATAATAAATGGCCATGGGAATGGTTCCAAGCACCGCCTTTTGTTTTCTCCTGACACTGTAAAGATACTTGTCATTATAACGTGGCATTTAGATTACATGGGAAAGGCCAAAATGAAACACACACTGCAGATGTACTTCATAAACAATGTGCCTTGGAAAATTGAAGGTTGTTTTCTAGAGTCCTCTGAAATTGTAGGATTGGATTCTGGAATAACTAGAGTCAATGAGAACAAGCAAAATTGAAGTTGGTTGGCCCGGATGCCTACTTCCCACCTTTTGAAGGTTATGATACAGTGATATACAACCAAGCAGGATATGCATTTTTATGGATAAGCACTGTTTTAAAGCAAGCCATTTTTTTATTGGAGGAGGGGAGAAGAGTGAGGATACAGACCTATGATTCCAATAGTATGGAAAACTTCTAATGAACAGACTCCCTTACTAACATAGATTGACACTATACCTGCTTGACAATTTATATTTCTAGAGAGTTGTCTAGTGCACTGAGAGATTAAAAAACTTACCCAGTGTCACAGAGGTAAGACTTGACCCTGGTCTTCCTGACTCTGAGGCCAGACTTCAATCTACTATGCATTCTGCTTTTCACAAATCTAACAGATGAAAATGCGGTTTAATAGATATTTATTGAGCACCTATTATTGAAAGGACACCATGTTAGGCCCTGTGGTGAGACTACAAATATATGTGAAAGTGGGACCAGATTCTTCATGACCTTATCATGCAATATAATAAGAGAAATAAGGCATGGGTATAAATTCCCGCAATATGGAGCCATATATAATTGTCATAAAGCAGGTATTCTTAACTGAGAGTAGATTTCAGGGTGTCTGTGAATTTGAATGGGAAAATATTACCTCCTTATATTTGCTAACCTCTAAATTAAATTTGGTATTTCTTTTAATTATTTAAAAACATTATTTTGAGAAGAGGTCCATTGGTTTTGCCAAACTGTCAATGGATCTTTGACATACATGCAAAAAAGTTCAAAAAAATTTTGTTATAAAGAGTGGTTAAAAAAGCAGGATATTTGAATTCATAGGAAGTAGAAGTTATTAGGATCACAGAATCTCTACCTAGAAAGCACCTTCGAGATAATTTTTAATGCTCTCTCACACACCAATTGATCCATGATCTCAATGATGTGAGTCCCGCCTCAAGCAGTAAGATCAAAATTCACTGTAGTCTGCCTGCCTATACTTTGAGGCTCTTGTCCATATTCTTTCATAAATCTAACACAGGAGGGAACAACCTCCCTGGAGCTCTCATGACTTTGCATAGATATTGATGGAGTAAATTGCTGTGTGGTTTTTGTTGTTGTTGTTGGTTTGTTTTGTGTGTTTCTTTTTTAAGGAAAACAATGTCTTTAAACTGTTTTTCTTGTGTATATCGTTTCTTTGTAATGTGTCTTAGCCTCTTCATTCCCAACATGTGGCAATCTATTTTCCTTTTCAGATGACCTTCAGTATCAATTTCTTCTAGAATTTTTTACTTTCATTTTATGGATGAGGAAAATAAGACTCAAAGAGGTTAGACCATTTCCCCATAGTCACATTGGCAGTATGGAGAGCAAGTATTCTTCCTTCATGTTTTCTGACTCAAACTTTAGCGATCTTTCTGACAGCTCCTGACTAAGGGGCAATCAGAGAAGAGTTCAGGGAGGAGGTCTGGAGAGATAAGTAGGAATCAGGCAGGTCTTTAGGGGATGTTTCTTCAAATTTCAAAGGGATTCTTGGCTCTACAAAAAGCTCCCCATAGGGTTTCTTTAAATAGCAAGTGCTCTTGGTGTATTTGGGATAAAATCTGACTTATAGTTCAATATTTCAATATTCCATGATCACACTGATGGGCGTTCACTCGTCCAATGCAAAATCACAACCCCTCTCAACTTTATTTTTTTATTTTGGGGTGAGGCAATTGGGATTAAGTGACTTGCCCAGGATCATACAGCCAGTAAGTGTTAAGTGTCTGAGTACAGATTTGAACTCAGGTCCTCCTGACTCCAGGGCCAATGCTCTATGCACTGTGCCACCTAGCTGCCCCACCCCCCTATACTTTAGTAGAGGGTATTAATGATTTACTATGACTGAAAAATGTATCACTTAGTATCCAACCTTCTAGTGATAAGCTGCTCCTAAACTATTTAGGCCACTCTTCTGAAAACAGGCCTACAATCCTTTATCAGGCCTGTACTTGAATCCTTGCCAGATTGACAAAGGTCACCAGATTCAGCGGTCTACAGGCATTTCTCTTGAAGAAGCAGGATCACCTACCTCCATGACATAATGACTCATTGAAGGAAGGCCTACCACAAAGTCATCTAGCCACAAATTACATGGAATGTATCTATCAAATAAAGAGGCAGCCTAACATGTTCAATAGAATGCTGGACTTGGAGTAAGGAAGACCTTAGTTCAACTCCTGCTTCTGAGATTTACTAAATAGGTGACTAGCTAGGCAAATCACTTAACTTCTCAGAATTCTAGCTACCCTCTAAGACTAGAAGTTATAGTTGAATTGGAATCTGCATTGATTTCCCAAACTTTACAGGACCAAAAGCATAAATCCTTAATATATCTATTAGATAAAATGCAAGGTCTACCTTCATTCCTAAAAAGTTATTAATATAGTTTAAAATTACATTTTAAGTAGTTTAATAATCTTTGTACTTTATGCTATTACTATTAGTATATAAGTAATCATATGTGTACTAGGAATTTATATTTTTGGGGTGCTTTATACTTTTGAGTGTATTATCATATGCATCATTGCAATTCATTTCACAAGTCTGTAGGGCAGGTACTACCCCTTCCATTTTGCAAATGAGGAAACTGAGGCATAAAGATATTATGATTTTACTAAGGTCAAAGAGCTAGTTAGGAAAAGAGCTGGAAAAGGAACCTAGTTCTTCTGAATTTTACTGTTCTTTCCACTATAGGTGCTGCATCTTTTTGTGACCTTAATAATTATAAACATATTAACAACAACATGAATAACAACAACAATAACTAGCCCTTACATAGTGCCTTGATATTTGCCTGGCACTTTCTTTTAAACAGGAAAATAAAAATTTTATTTTTAAATGTATTTATTTATTTAGCATTTTCCCCTCATTACATGTAAAAAAAAACAAATTTTTTCACATTGATTTTTTAAACTTTGTGCTCCAAATTTTATTCTTTCCACCTTCCCCATCCCTCCCTAAGAAATCAAGCAATTCAATATAAGTTATACATGTGCAGTAATGTCTCTACATTAGTCAGGTTGTGAAAGAAAACAGACAAAATAACTTTAGAAAGAATAACTAAAAAATTATACTTCAATATGTATTGAGATACCATCAATTCTTTCTCTGTAGATGAATTGCATTTTTCATAAATCTTTCTGATAACAACCTGCTTATCATTTCTTTCACAGTTACTATTGCTAACTGTATCACCCTCCATTCTATTCCCTCCCCTTGATATTTACTCTATTTTCTATCTTCCTTCACCCTAGCCCTCCTCAAAAGTGTTTTGAATTTTACTGCTCCCTCCCCCAATCTGCCCTTCCTTCCATCACCTCTCCCTGCCTTATGCCCTTCCCCTCCCACTTTCTCACAGGGCAAGATATATTACTATACCCACTTGAGTGTGTATGTTATTCCCTCTTTGAGTCAATTCTGATGAGAGTAAGGCTCACTCACTCCTCCACTCCTTCCCCATCTTTCCCTCCACTCCATAAGATTCTTCTTGTTTCTTTTATGTGAACTACTTTACCCCCTTCATCTTCTCCCTTTCCCTTTATTCCAGTGCATTACTCTTACACCTTAACTTTATTTTAAAGATGTCATCATGGATCAGCTAGGTGACACAGTGGACAAAGCATGAGCCCTGTACCCAGGAGGACCTGAGCCCAAATCTTGTCCCAGACATAAGCCACAACACCCTGTCTGCCCCACCAAAAAAAGGATAGACAAAAACAAATATCATCCCTTCATATTCAATTAACACCTCTGACCTCTAAGCTTATTCCTATCAGCTGCCCTAATACTGAGAGAGTTCTTATGAGTTAGAAGTATCACCTTCCCATGTAGGAATGTAAACAGTTTGACCTTTTAACATCCCTCTTAATTTCTTTTTCCTGTTTACCTTTTTATGCTTCTCTAGGGATTTGTATTTGAAAGTCAAATTTTCTATTTAGTTCAGGTCTTTTCATCATGAATACCTGAAATCCCTCTTTTTCATTGAAGTCTCACCTTTTTACCCTGAAAGATTATACTCAGTTTTGCTGGGTAGGTGATTCTTTGCTGTAGGCCCAGTTCCTTTGCACTCTGGAATATTCCATGCCTTCCTATCCTTTAATGTAGAAGGTACTAGACCTTGTGCTATACTGACTGTGGCTCCAAAGTACTTGAATTGTGTCTTTTTTGGCAGCTTTCAATATTTTCTCCTTGACCTGGGAGATCTGGAATTTGGCTATAATATCCCTGGGAGTTTTCCTTTTGGGATTTATTTCAGGAGGTGATCAGTGGATTCTTTCAATTTCTATTTTACCTTCTGCTTCTAGAATATCAGGGCAACTTTCCCTAACAATTTCTTGGAAGATGATGTCCAAGCTTTTTTTGATCATGGTTTTCAGGTAGTCAAATGACTTTCAAATTATCTCTCCTGGATCTATTTTCCAGGTCAGCTGTTTTTCCAAGGAGATATTTCATATTGCTCTCTATTATTTTCTTCATTTGGATTTCTTTATTGTGTCTTGATGTCTTGTAAAGTCATGAATTTCTATTTGCTCTATCCTCATTCTTAAGCAATGATTTTCTTCAGAGGACTTTCTTTTTTACTACCTTTTCCATTTGGTCAATTTGGCTTTTCAAGCTGTCAACATTTTTCATGACCCTCCTGCATCATTCTAATTTTTCTTTCCATTTTTTCCTCTACCTCTCTTACTTGATCTTCAAAGTCCTTTTTCTGCACTTCCATAGCCTGAGACCAATTCATATTTTTCTTGGAAGCTTTGGATGTAGGAGCTTTGATTTTGTTATCTTTTTCTGAGGGTGTATTTTGATCTATTTTGTCACCAAAGAAACTTCTGATGGTCTGCTGGTTTTTCTGCCTGCTCACCTTGGCCACCTATTTCTTGGCTTTTAACTCCTTTTTAAAGTGGGTCACTGCTTCCATGATTCACTGTTCCAAACTTCAGTGGGTCCCAGGTGGTATGATTTAAGGAGAGGCTCATTCTTATTCCTCCTGGCCTGTAAGTAATCATGGGCCTGCTTGCTCTTTAGCCTGAAAGGAGAAATCTCATTTGCATGGCACTTTACAAATATTTTTTCATCTTATCCTCACACCAACCTTGGAAGATAGGTGCTATTATTATCCTCATTTTAAGCACTATTATTATCCCCATTTTACAGATGAGGAAACTGAGACAGGTAGCTGTTAAGTGACTTAGGTGGCATTATAAAGCTAATAAATTTCTAAGGCTAATTTTGACCTTCATAACTTAAGGTTCAGCTCTGTATCCACTGTGTCATATAGTTGCCCCCATAAGAGAGCAGCAAAATACTTGAAAGTTCATAGAAGGAAGTTATCAATCTAGATGAAAAAGAGCAATGCTTCATGAAGGAAGGAGGTGGAATGTGAGATGAGCCTTGAAGGGTAGGAAGAATTTAGAGAGACAGAGAAGAAAGAAGACAATATTCTTTAAAAAGGAAACTTTCTGAAGAATGTAGGAAAGTACAAATTGTGTTTGAATAGTTCAGGCTGGATGGTGCCCAGTGTTGCTATAGGGGAGTAGTGGTAGATAATTCCCTTCCTCCTTTCAGTGGAAGTAATGGCATTATGATGTGCATGAATTCCAACATTTCCTGGATCTATACTGTGAGGAAAGGATGGACTTAGCAGAGTACATTACATTCTCTATAGTGTCACATTTGACCTAAGCTTTTAATAGTCCTTTTCCCCCTTGCTGATTTCAGGCTCTCCCAGTATAGGGAATACCTAGTGTGTGAGATCCATGGTACCACAAAGAGATAACCTTCCAGATCAGGTAGCAATAATAGCATCTTCATCCAGGGAGAGTAGAGAACTGCATAAGAGCCAATGAGAAAGGTATTTTCAAAATTTCCAAATGGCAAAAATAGGGGAAAATAGAAGCTGAGATAAGTCTCTTCTGTTGCTTAAAGGGGTGGGGTTGGGGTGAGAATTGTCTGAGATAACAAACTGGTTATTAGTTGGTGGAATTTTTCCAGGAAAGACTAACAGCCTATTTTCAAAAGCACTTAGAACTGGAATTTATTCATTTGTTTGGAAATGTCATTCAACATATATCTTTTTCCAAGATAGTAACAAACACTATGTGTTAACATCAAAATGCTAACTTTTAACACAAACCTTAATAATAAAAAGAAAATCCAAAGACCAACAGGAGAACTGCAACCTTGGGTACAAAAAGTTTATCTGGCAATTTTATTTGAAGGCTCAGGATCCACTCTTACTTTATTTCTGATTTCTCCTAATAAAACATTCAACAGCTCATTCTTCTTATACCAATCCTTTGCTTGGAAATCTTGAATCAACATCTTGTTGTTGTTGCTTGGCTGGGGATGGGGGTGGGGGGTTAAAGCTTTTGGTCTGGGAAATTCAGAAAATAATTCTAATAAAGTGAGAATTTTCTAAAAAAGAAAACAATTTATGCCTGTTTCTTATTTATTGAATTTAGCCTAGTAGAAGTGGGATTTGGATAAAAACAGTTGAATCAAGGTGGCGGGTTCTGTCCCTAACTCTTGACCACAAAGCTTTTCCACTCCAGCCAAAGTCAACCCCCCTTCTAAATATAGAATCATAGATGTAGGGCTGAAAAGACTTTTATCCTTTGTTTTTACAGGTCATTAAGTCCAACATCTTCATTTTACAGATAAAAAAAGGTCAGACTTAAAGAGGTTCAATGACTTGCCCTGGGTCACAAAGCTACTAAGCTTGTGAAAAGCACAATTCAATCTAAGGTCCTTTCTAATTCTAAGTCAAACATTCTACCTACCATGTGGACTAAGGTCTTGGATTAGCATAAGGCATAAATATATATAGATATCTACAAGTATGTTAAAAAATAATTCAAGTAAACTTTTTTATGTGGACAATCCCCAAATTACAATAGTTGTTCTCTTCTGAAGAGCAGTTAAAATAAACTCTGTATGTGATTTAATTTTTCTTCCAACTGAAAATATATGTGTGTGTGTAAATATTATATAGTTTTATATTTTTTATATGTGTATAGTAAGATGGTATGTTTTGATATACATAACTATATATGTATTGTATTGTGTATTGTAGGTGTATATATATGTGTGCACATGTGCATATATTAATTTTTGTGCATGTATAGACATATATATGTAGGCATGTGTGTTTTATTTGTTTGTTTAGTCATTTCCATGACCCTTTGTGACCCCATATCGGTTTTTCTTGGCAAAGATTCTAGAGTGGTTTGCCATTTCCTCCTCTAGCTCATTTTACAAATGAAGAACTAAGGCAGAGTTAAGTGACTTGACCAGGGTCACACCACTAGAAAGTGTCTGAGGTCAGATCATTTGTGTTTGTGTGTGCAAGTGCACATGTAATTGTACCTCTTTCAGACTTCGGAGATTTTGCTGATTGAAAGAGGAAAGTACAAAGACAAATGTGAGATTGTATATGAAAAACAATAAGAAAAGAGCCAACAGGGAACTTACCCAAGGCAAAGTCTAACTCAATGACTTGTTTCTCAACTTTCATTTGCATATCAACTATAAGAGAAGTTTGCAATTAATAACTGAGGAATCCTGAATTTCAGACTTGTTTTATAATTGTTAGGCAAATGTACATTGCTTGGTTATGACTTAGCCTGAAGAGGTGAGGATTTGGTAAATCACCATAAGTTTAGAGTGAGAGGTTAATCCTAACCAGTCCCATGGAGAGGTTAGTTCTAATGAGGAAAGGTGGGGCTAATAAAAAACCTCACAGTTCTGTGAAAAAGAGGCAACATCTTTCTGCCTCTGCCACCAGCTGTCTGGAAAGTAGAGACCTCAGCCAAGAGACAAGAACTAGCAAGGGTCTCTGCCATTTCTGAAAGAGAAGATCACTTCTCCCAGCAACAAAGAAGTGAGGTCGATCACAATAAAAACCTAGCCCAAAGGTGAATTGATCTGGCCCAGAAGAATAGCTTTGACTAGCAGGAGAGGGGTCCAGCCCTGCAGTGGAGCAGACCAAAAGCAACTCTGCAATGGGGCAATCCAACCCAACCATGGAACCCCTGTTTAATAGCAAGGCCATTAGTCAACTTTCTAAGGATAGTCCCCAAAAAAGAGAAAGGTAGGCACTGAGGCTCCAGAGTTGCGAGTTATTGTCATCATGTTTCCTACACGTGTACCTTGATATCCTGCTACTTTATATTAGTTCCCATTCTCCACCATGGACACTGCCTACATTGGTGGGAAAATACTCCAGATTTATACATACAATATTGTGCAATAATTATTTTTGTTTTGTTTTTTAGTAGATGCTTTTATTAAGAGTTTATTAAGTCACCTTGTTGATTTATTTATGGAAAACAAATTTTTAGGGGCTCACGAGCTACTGTGAGTACTGTGATCTATTTGGAGAGTAGATGTAAAATCCACTCCTTCTGTGGATCCTCCACCAGTCAGATCAGGGGAAATGAGAGTCAAAGAGAGAAAACAGGGGAAGGGTTGATGCAATACTGTAGTTACACTCACATACATATGTATGTTAATATATATGTATGTAATTAGAGGGTGTTAATGAATAAGAAAATTATTAAATACTTTGTGCAATACACTGTGCTAATTGGTGTACAGTTGCCAGTTCACAACTTCACAAGGGTTGTTTCCCTGGGGGATGGCGAGGGAGGTATCCTGGAAGCAAGACTGAGGATCTGGAGGGTATCCCTATTTCTGGAGCTCTTGGGTAGGCAGCAAGTAGCAGATGGTCGGTGGTTAGTGTTGGTGGTAGTGGGGTTTGCTAGCCCATTCTTCACAAGTGTTGCTCTCCTCAGTGATAACAGCAAAGGGACCAGGCTGTAGCCAGGCTTGTGCTCTGAGGGGTATGAGAGGAGGAAAGATGTGGAGAGGTGTGGTGCTTCCTGGACTGTTGGATTTGTGATTGACATGTCATTCACCATCTCCTTAGGTGGCCTTTCTGCCAATTCTGGAAAAGAGGTTACATGGTCTTGGCAAGCCCTTGTAAATGGGAAGGAGTCACCATTAAATGGACATCACTTTTTTATTATTATTAATGGCTTAAATTCAGAGGGTTTTTAAACCTGTAGATTTACATTTCTGTTACTTCTCAAGACACAACCAGACAGTCATTTTCTCCCCCTGACTTGGTCTGGACAAGGGGAATACCATTCACTGACCATATATTCATCCAAAAAATTCAAACCAGCCATTTAAAGAAAATTTAAAGTTGTTTTTATGTCCCCCAGAATAATAATGGCTGTCAGGGTAAATTGTTGCTGTTTGTCCCAGACTTGGGGATGGCTCATACCTGTGGTGCTTTCTATAGTTTATTGTCTTGTATAGTATTAACCTTTACATTCCAGTAATAGATAGTTATTGTATTAGCATATGGTAGCAGGGATGAAGAAAGCACAGGGAGCTCAGAATGCAGCCAACAAGTCAATAGGCCCCAGGTGAGATCAAGCCGACATCTACGTATGGGTCTTCGATAGCAGTGGGAAGTAGCCAAGAATGCCTACTGTGAAGCTATGACAACAGCAGCAGATCTTGAAAATATTAAGCAATTAAAACTTGGATGATGTGGAGGTACAATGCTGCCAATAACCAGGACATGAGTCCCCAGCCTATACAAGGGCCATGCTGAAGAACATGACTCCTAAATGCTAACGAATGAACTGGCCTTCTTCCATGCAATTCATGCTTCAGTGTGCCTGGGGAAGGAAGGGATGACTGACTTTCTCACCAGTGAGGCCATCTCAGAGTCAGGAGGAGGATGCTGAATCACTGAAGAAGATCTGAACATTTAACTGAAGGGAAATAAAAATGCCCCAGTGTGGAACATATGTGCCTTCAGAGGTAAAATCTATGTCAGCATTCTTGGGAAAATTCTGGAATTCTCCAGAAAATGCAATTATGTCCAAATAACACAACTGGAGCATTCAATTGACAGACCAATAGATAAACATATCACTTAAGAATGTGGCACAGTGGGTAAAGAGCTGGAAGTAAGAAAGAACCTGAGTTCAAATACTGTTTCAGTTACTTATTAGCCTTGTGACCCTTGGAAAGTCACTTAAGCCCAGTTTGTCTCAATTTCCTAAACTATAAAGTAGGAATAATTATACTGCCTACTCCTTAGAGTTGTTGTAAAATGCTTAGCACAGTGTCCAGTACATAGTAGGTGCTTAAAAAAGGCTTATTCTTTTCCTTCCTCCCTCCTTCCTTCCTGCCTGCCCAGCACTGTGCTAAGTGATGGGCATACAAATACAAGGAAGACAGTTCCTAACTTCAAGGAGCTTATATTCTAATAAGTCAATTTGGCAAGGTGGGTAGAATATGTAAGGTACTATAGGCCACTTCCACTATCTGGGAAGATAGATGAAAGGTCACCTGTTAGACCTAGGTGTAGAATACAAGGTGGTGGTGGTAATGGCATATATGTATGGGGTGGGGGGTAGGGAGTTGGTTAGTGATAATGGTGGGAGTATAGACAGCATGTTGAGGAGATTGCAAGGAAGTAGTATGCAGGTTTTGTTCCTAGAAAGATAAAACAAAATGTCACCTATCAAAGTCAGAAAACCAAAAGATAAGTGTGAACAAATAAGTACATTTACACTACTAGAAATATTTGCTGCCATGTCAGAATGCTCATTTTGATATGAACTTTGAGAGTTCAATTCGATTACAATTGGTTCAGGGTAATGAGTGCTAGATTTGGAAGAAGACAATCTAGGTTCAAAACTCAGCTCTTCCACTCACTATCTGCGGGATTTTGTGTTGTCACGCAATCATTGTAGGCCTCAGTTTTACTACCTGAAAAAGCTTAATTAGATGACATCTAATATTTCTTCCAATTCTAACTTTATGATTAATGAATCTACCCTCTTTCCAAAGTCCAGATTTAATCCTACCTCCATATGAAAAAGCACATAGTCCATACTACTCAATTTCCAACTATCCTGAGTCATTCTCTAATTGTTTAGGAAGAAGGGCCATATCTTAGCCTTCTCTATCCTCATCTGCACAAACAGAGTGTCTGTGGTAATTATTGATTTGACTGTTCTCAGCTTTACTTTATGAATTCTCCCATGTTATAGAGAGAAGGAACCTATTCAACATGGTACACAGAGAGAATCTTCTGAGAACCCCAAAATTATTCATTTCAATTTCATGGTACTATTATCTTCCCAGGGAAAACCAATGACAAGGAATTGAAATGCCGCATGTATGTACATTTGATCATGTATGTAAAATACTCTGCATAAATGCTACCAGAAATTTTTCTGGTCATTAAACCTTTCTACATTTCCCTTTCTAATCTTATGCTCCAAGGAAAAAGGCCAAAGTTTCCCACTGCGTCCTGGGCCACTGCCAGTCATCTTGACTTATGTCTTGCCAATGGACTCCTATGAGTCTGGAGGAGAGAGTTAGGCTGATGACTTTGCATAGCTCTTCCTCACTTAAATTCAGTTCACTTGTAAGTCAAAACACCCCCCTTCTAATGTCACTGGTCCTCTTCAAGAACTAAGGAAGAACAACCACCAACAACAAACCATGCTCCAAAATTACACTGTCAGAATACCTCAATGTTTCTACATTGGCCATTTGACCAAACCCTGATCACACCTTGCATATCTGCATGGCTCCCACTCTGCAACTGGCTTACATGGTTATATTGACTTGGTGTGTTCTCCCCTATCCTTCTATTTTATCAGAAACCTTTCCATCTTTCAAGTCACCAAGAGGCATCAAAGTGGAGTAATGGTTAAGTGACCCACAGTCAAGAAAGTCTTACTTCAAATCTTGCCTCAGACACTTACTAGCCATGTGACCCTGGGTGAGTAACTTAAAGCCATGATCTGTTTCCTTATCTGCAAAAAGGGAATAATAAAACTCCATAGGATTTTTGTCAGTTTTAAGTGATATCATATCCATGAAGTGTTTTGTATACCTTAAAGCACTGTGTAAATGTTAACTATTGTTACTATTGTTATTTTAAATCCAAGTTTAAATACTGCCTCTAAGAAACCTTTCCTTACCACCCTAACTCAGTAATCTCTACATTCTCTGACCTCTGATAGCATTCAGTTACTACCACTCTTTGGCATATACTGCCTAAAATCTTATCTCCAGAACAAAAACCATACCTCATCCTACCCCCAAAACAACAACCTGTGTCTAGCCTCAAGGAGCTTATACTCATATTTAGGGGATATAATAGCACATGTATCAGGGACTATATCTCATACTCTATATATTCCTAGAAGTACCTTGCATATATTAGATACTAAGTATATATTTGTTGATTGATTAAGAAAAATAATCTAGGGCTATAAAACTGTGCACACCCTTTGATCCAGCAACACCACTGCTAGGTTTATATCCCAAAGACATCCCCAAAAAAGAAAAAAACCCAATTTGTACAAAAATATTTATAGCAGCTCTGTTTGTGGTGGCTAAGAATTGGAAGTCAAAGGAATGTCCATCAATTGGGGAATGGCTAAAAAAGCTGTGATATATGATTGTGAAGAAATATCATTGTGCTATTAGAAATGACAAGCAGGCTATTAGAAATGACAAGCAGGATGATTTCAGGAAGGCCTGGAAAGACTTTAATGAACTGATGTTTAGTGAAGTGAGCAGAACCAGGAGAACATTGTGCACAGTGACAGCAATATTGTTCTATGAAGAACTGTGAATGGCTCAATACTTTCAGGAATACAACAATCCAAGACAATCCCAAAGGACTAATGACAGAGTATACTATCCACCTCCAAAGAAAGAACTGATATTGATTGAATACAATCTGAAGCATGCTATTTTTTATTTCCTTTCATTTTTTTCTTTTATTCGTTTTCTTATACAAAATGACTAATATGGTAATGTTTTACATAATTGCGTCTGTATAACGTACATCTGATTACTTACCACCTTAGGGAGAAGATGAGGAGGGAGGGAATGAAAAATAGAATTTGGAACTCAAAACTTTAAATAAAAATGTTTATTATTATATAAAAAAGAAAATAAGAAAAATAAACTGGTCCCCAAACTCAAGTTACCTAAAAGTCCATCTTGTAACTTTTGTTAGTTGATCAATTAGTTAATTGGAAAAATGAAGAGCTCTCCATAAAAGGACCCAAGAAGCAGAAAGTCTTCTTTTATGTAGACCTCTTCATTTTACTTAGTGTTTGCTCTATGCAGAGTATTTTACATATAAGATCTATTGTACACAGATTCAGAAATGAAAGTATCTTAGAAATTATCCAGTACCCAAGGAGATGCGGGAAAATTCATTGGAACACCATGAATAGGTTGTAGGGGAGGCTACCTAAGGGAGGAGGAGTGGGAGGTGAGACTTGTACAAGTTCCTTTAGAGCAGGGGTGTCAAACTGACAAAACACAACAGTCACTAATTTGTACATAAGAATCCCTACTGCTGCAGATTAACTTAGTTTTAAAGTGTATTATCTATGTTTTTAAGTTTTTATTTTAATAATATTTCCCAATTACCTTTTAATGAGTTAGGGCAGCTAGGTGGCACAGTGGATAAAGCACTGGTCCTGAATTCAGGAGGACCTGAGTTCAAATCCAGCCTCGAACACTTGACATTTACTAGCTGTGTGATCCTGGGCTAGTCACTTAACCCTCATTATCCCACAAAGAAAGAAAGAAAGAAAGAAAAAGAGAGAAAGAAAGAAAGAAAGAAAGAAAGAAAGAAAGAAAGAAAGAAAGAAAGAGATGGATGAATGAATACATAAATAAATGGATGAATGAATGAATAAATAAGTAAATATATAAATAAAATAAAAAACAAAACATTTTATTGAGTCAATAATTATTTATTATAAGACAACTATGTGCTATGTACTATACTAAGGGCTAGGGATACAAAAAGAGGCAAAATACAGCCCCTTCCCTCAAGGAGCTCACAATCTAATGGGGAAGACAGCAAACAATTACATAAAAAGTAAACTATATATAGGATAAATAGGAAATAATTAAAGAGAAAAAGCCATAAAATTAAGAGCGGTTGAGAAAGACTGTTTTCAAAAGATAGGATTTTAGTTGGGATTTAAAGGAGATCTAGGAGGTCAGTAGGCAGAGCATTCCAGGCATGTGGGACAGTCAGAGAAAATGCCTCAAGCCAAGAAATGGAATGTCTTGTGTTTAGAACAGTTAGGGGACCAATGCCACTGGATCAGAGTAGGTATTGGGGAGTAAGGTTTAAGAAGACTGGAAAGGTAAGAAAGGTCTGGGTTATGAGGGGTTTTGAACACCAAATCAAGAAGACTGGAAAGGTAAGAAAGGTCTGGGTTATGAGGGGTTTTGAACACCAAATCAAGCATTTCGTATCTGATCCTGTAGGCAATAGGAAGCCACTGGAGTTTTTGAGTAGGTCAGACCTGTGCTTTAGAAAAAAATCACTTTAGTTGTCAAAAGGAGTATGTGTTGAAATGGAGAGAGACTTGAGGCAGACAGACTCACCAACAGATCACTGAAATTATCCAGGTGTGAAGTGATGAGGA
Source organism: Dromiciops gliroides (assembly GCF_019393635.1). NCBI lineage: Eukaryota > Metazoa > Chordata > Mammalia > Microbiotheria > Microbiotheriidae > Dromiciops > Dromiciops gliroides. The sequence goes on along the minus strand of NC_057861.1, from coordinate 592,555,087 downwards.
CCCACATTAGGGTGTTGGCAGTGTCAAAGGAGAGAAGGGGGGCAGATATTGCAAAGGTGAAATTAGGAGGCCTTGGCAACAGCTTGGATATGGGAGGTGAGAGATAATCAGGAGCCGAGGATGACCCCTAGGTTGTAAACCTGAGGCAATAGAAACTGAGAATTGTCATCTACCATAATGTAGAAGGTAGGAGGTGGGAAGATTTACAGGGAAAGATAGTGAGTTCTTGTTGGAACATGCTTAGCTTAAGAAGTCTACTGAATATCCAGTTTGAGATATCTGAAAGACAGTTAGAGATGTGAGATTGGAGGTAAGCAGAGAAACTGCAGCAGGATAGGTAGACTTCAAACCTGTCTGCATAGAGATGGTCATTCAATCTGTGGGAGCTCATGGAGTGTTGTCAGAAGGCTAGTTAGACCTCTGCTCTAGAGAATGCAAAGTAGTTTGCTATTTTAAGGTATCATTCTTGCTAACTAGGTGGTAAACAACATTGTTTTTAACTAAATGTTGTCAAATGCCCTCTAAGTCTCAGCACCCTGGGGCAAAATGCCAATTACCCCAAACCCCAAATGGTGTCAGGGAGAGTCCAGACACGACTGAATCAATTCAACAACAAAACAGTGGGCTTTAAGTGAAACACAAGGACATCCGTTCAAATGCAATTTTCAGCTAAAACTGTATAGTCACCTAATTCATTTTGCAAATTCGTTGAACCAAAAGAGAATTCGTTATCTTTTCCCCCAACCCCCCACCCCTTTCAATTTTCCCTATTTTTGTCAAAGTCACCACCAATTCTTCTAGTCTCCCAGGTTTTTTACTTTGGTGTTATACTTATCTCCTAACTACACATATTCAGTTGCTAAAGCTTGCCACTTCCATCTCCACAATCTGTTTTGAATCTACCTCTTTCTCTGTCTTCACACAAGTACCAATTTAGTTTAGGTTCTCATCACTTCTTGACTAAATTAGGCTCCTAATTGGTGTTCTTGCCTCAAGTCTCTCCTCACTCCAATCCATCCTCTATAAAGGTACCAGTGATTGTCCTCAAGCACATATCTAACTGTGTCACTCCTTTATTTAATTATGTCCAGTTCATATTGACTCTAAAATCAAATATTATGCTCATCTATTCATCATTTACAGGTCTTTACAACCTTGCCCCAACTATCTTTCAGCTATTACAGTACATAACTCTCTTTTTTCTCACTCTAGGGCAGCTAGGGGGTGCAGCAGAAAGAGTGCCAGGCTGGGAATCAGGAAGACTCATATTTGTGAGTTCAAATCTTGCTTCAGACAACTTATGACAGTTGTATAACCCTGGGGGAGTGACTTAATCCTGTTTGCCTCAGTTTCTCATCTGCAAAAAAAAAAATGAACTGGAAAAGAAAATGGCAAACCATTCCAATATCTTAGCCAAGAAAACCCCAAATGAGGTAACAAAGAGTCAGACATGACTGAAAAATGACTTACACAATAAAAAAAACAATCTTTCACTCTATGATCTAGACAAACTGTCCTACATGCTGTTCCTTACATACAACACAACATCTCCTGACTCTGATCCTTTGTACAGACCATTGAACCATGCTTGGAACACACCCCTTCCTCAGCTCCATCTCAAAGAGTTCTTCAAAACACAGCTCAAACCATCCCCCAAATGGTAGTGTCCCCTTCTAGAACTTACCTATGTCCTTGTTGTCTTACCCATTAGAATGTAACTGCTTTGGCAATAGGAATTCTTTCATTCTTGTATTTGCTTCCCAAGCATCTAGAAAACTGCCTGGCACATGAACATATTATGACTGCATAATAAATGTTGATTGATTGATTTTTTTGTATGAGGATTAACTATTTATAACATCATTTCTTTAAACTGATTTTACCAAAAAGGAAAGTATTTTTATTATTAAGAATGCTCAGCTTCCCACCCATCCCCCAACCACAGACTAAAGGAACATAAGTGAAAAATGAGGAGTCCTGATATGGGCAATGAGTACATACACATATACTGTATTTGTTGGCAGGGCTTCATCTGTATAGTAAAATGGCTCTAAAAGTCAGATTTAATTAATCTGGTAGATTGCAGTTTACCGGCAGCCTAGAATTATTCACTAGCTTCTGCAGCTGCTGATAAACAGCACCAGCTTCCCAGACTGGAATAGTGTGTCATCCCTTTGCCATCTTTACAAATTACATAAGAGTGGTCCAATCAGCATAGACACACAAATCCAGCTCTTTCTCTCCAGTTAACTAAAGGCTTCTGAGAAAGTTTATACAAAGGCTTAGCATCTGGAATATGGAGAAAGGAAAAACCAGTGGAGGGAGTTTGGGAATATTGCCTTGTGAGTACAGAGGAGGATCCTGATTTTTTTTAAATATTCAAGAATATCCCTATGACTTACTTCATGTAGAAGAAGGAGCTACCTTATAATGCAAACTTACATGTGTTGAAAAATACCCTCATAAGTATTTCTCCACATTCCTATTCCCCAGAACCCACAATTCTTCCTCTGGGTTGTAGGGCTCTTTCAAATACACCTAAAAACATATGTATCTACTTATCATCTATCTATTTATCTACCTACCTATAATATATATATATATGTATATATATGTGTGTGTATGTATATATGTACACACACATATATGTGTGTACATGTGTATATATATGTATACATATATATATGTATACATATATATGTATGAAGTAAAATAATTTATTTTATGACCTATGGAGAATTTCAGTCTCTCGTGAAGAAATGGAGCAGAGGATAGATGAAGTAGCAACAAGGACAATGTTATGGTGGTGGGAATATAAGCTCCTTAAGGGGAGAGATTGGTTTTTTTTTTAATTTTCATTTTATTTAGAATTTTCCCCAAGTTACATGTAAATTTTTTTTTAATTTTCACATTGATTTTTTTAAAACTTTGTGTTCTAAATTTCCTTCCTCCCTTCCTCTTCAACCCTCCCTATGAAATCAAGCAATTCAATATAAGTCATACATGTGCAGTTATGTAAAACATCTTCACATTAGTCAGCTTGTGAAAGAAAATAGACAAAATAACTTTAGAAAGATGAGCTAACAAATAAAACTATACTTCAATTGGTATTCAGATACCATCAGTTCTTCCTCTCTTGATGGTTTGCATTTTTCATACTTCCTTCTTATATCATCCTGCTCATTATTTCTTTCACAGTTACTATTGATAACTGTGTTACCCTCCATCTTTTCCCTCCTCTTGATATTTACTCTATTTTATATCTTCATACACCCTATCCCTTCTCAAAGTGTTTTGCTTTTTAGTGCCCCTCCCTTCCTTCCTTTACCTCTCCCTGCCTTATCCCCTTCCACTACCATTTTCCCTCAGGGAAATAATATTACTATATCCACTTGAGGATGTATGTTATTCCCTCTTTGAGACAATTCTGATGAGAGTAAGGCTCACTCACTCCCCCACTCTTTCCCCATCTTCCCCTCTATTACATAAGCTTTTTCTTGTTTCTTTTATATTAGCTTCTTTTCCCCAGTCCACCTCTCCCTTTCCCTTTCTTCCAGTGCATTCCTCTCACCCATTAATTTTATTTTAAAGATGTCATCATGGGTCAACTAGGTGATACAGTGAACAAAGCACCAGCCCTGGAGCCAGGAGACCCTGAGCCCAAATTCAGCCCCAGACATAAGCCACCCTACCCTGCCTGCCCCACAAAAAACAAGGATAAACAAAAAATAAATGCTTCACAGATATCATCCCTTCATATTCAATTCACACCTGTGCCCTCTAAGTATATTCCTTTCAGCTTCCCTAACACTGAGAAAGTTCTTATGAGTTAGAAGTATTATCTTCCCATGTAGGAATGTAAACAGTTTAATCTTTTAATATCCCTCATGATTTCTTTTTCCTGTTTACCTTTTTATGCCTCTCTAAGGTCTTGTATTTGAAATTCAAATTTTCTATTTAGTTCAGGTCTTTTCATCACAAATGCCTGGAATTCCTCTTTTTCATTGAAGTCCCATTTTCCCCTGAAAGATTATACTCAGTTTTTCTGGGTAGGTGATTCTTGGCTATAGTCTCAGTTCCTTTGCCCTCTGGAATATCATATTCCATGCCCTCCTATCCTTTAATGTTGATGCTGCTAGATCTTGTGTTATCTTTACTATAGCTCCACAGTATTTGAATTGTTTCTTTATAGCTGCTTACAATATTTTCTCCTTGACCTGGGAGCTCTGGAATTTGGTTATAATACTCCTGGAAGTTTTCCTTTGGGGATCTCTTTCAGGAGGTAATCAGTGGATTCTTTCAATTTCTATTTTACCTTCAGAATCTAGAATATCAGGGCAATTTTCCCTGACAATTTCTTGGAAGATGATGTCTAAACTCTTATTTTGGTCATAGTTTTCAGGTAGTCCAATGATTTTCAAATTAACTCTCCTGGATCTATTTTCCAGGCCATCTGTTGTTCCAAGGAGATATTTCACATTGCCCTCTATTTTTTCATTCATTTAGATTTGCTTTATTGTGTCTTGGTTTCTCATAAAGTCACTAGGTTCCATTTGTTCAATCCTAATTCTTAGGCAATTATTTTCTTCAGAGAACTTTTGTATCTCCTTTTCCATTTGGCTTTTCAAGCTCTTGACTTTTTTTATCATGACTCTCCTGCATTGCTTTCATTTCTCTTTCCATTCTTTCCTCCATCTCTCTAAATCTTCCTTTTATCTTTCCTACTTTCTTTTCAAAGTCCCTTTTGAGCACTTCCATGGCCTGAGACCAATTCATATTTTTCTTGGAAGTTTTGGATGTTGGATCTTTGACTTTGTTATTATCTCCTTCTGAGGGTGTATTATGGTCACCCTTCCCCCCCCCCCCGCAAAAAAAATAGCTTTCTATAGTCCACTGCTTTCTCTGCTTACTCATCTCTACCTGGAAGCAGACGACTGTTTGAAATCTGATTCTCTATGGTTGGAAGCTTGGCATGTCTGTGCCCTCCCTTACTGGGCCACAACCACTAGAGTCTGCCTGCTGGATCAGAACCTGGGTGCTTTGCCCCAACTCCAGAAGAGATTGCAGCCACTTCACCCCAGCCAACTGCCGAACCCCCTCATTTTTCTGCAAGCCGATCTTCAGAAGAAGCCCTGGCACCCAAGACTCTGAGGCCCTGGAAGAGAGGTCTTTTCCAGGTTGGGTCCCCACAGCATGCTGAGCTCTTCTCTTCATCTGTGGGCTGAGTTCCAGAAGCAGCTGTTGCCACAGTTGAGTCAGAGATTTCTAAGGCCTGGTTCTCTGGGGCTGGGGCTGGGTCTGCTCAGCCTGTTCCACTCTTACCCTGGTACAACAGACCTTTCCTGAAGACCTTCTAAACTGTCTTTGGCTGGAAAATTACTTCATAATGTCCTTTTTTTCGGTTCTGCTGTTCCACCAATTGTCCTATGGCATTATTTGCAGGTATTTGGAGGGGTTTTGAGGAGAGGTCAGGGAAGTCACTGCCTTTCCTCCCCCATCTTGTCTTTGCCCTGAGATTGTCTTTCGTTTTTGCATTTGTAGCCCCAGAGTTTAGCACAGTTCCTGGCACAGAGAAAGCCTTAATAAATGCCTTTTCATTAATACATTAATTAATGAATTTATTCATTGATTGCTTCATTCATATTCTATGCATATTGGAATTGGAGTCAGAATAGAATTTTTGGCTTTGTTGTTCATTATCCATATGACCTTGGGTAAGTTATTTAATCCTTCAAGACCTTAGTTCTTCTGTAAAATGAGAGAAATGGACTAAATCACTCCCTCTATTTCAATCTATGTGATCTAGAATCAGGCTGGAACTAACTCTAACTGATTCTAGAGAGCCCATTGTTAAATTTTCATTGGGAACATTTAAGCCTCAGAAGTTAGCAAATGCTACAAATTGGGACTTGATTTATTATTTTGTTAATTGTCTAAGAATCATCTTAAGAAGTGTCTGGGAAAATTATAATAACGCAGCTTAAACTTAAACATGTCTTAGGAAATTTCTACTTTCTAGAGAGCCAATCGTTAAGTATCTACTAATACACTCCTGCCTTTAATATCCTTCCTATGGATTAATCAGACAATAAGTATTTACTAAGTACCTGCTCTGTTCCAGGCATTGTGGTAGGCTGCTGGGAATATAAAAACAAAAATGAAAAATCCCTGCCTGACTACAAGGATCTTATATTCCATTTTTTTCATACTGCCTTTCACACAATTCCCCTAGTCATAATCATTCCTTCTAGTCCAGAGTTTCCTTTAGGCTCATTACTTATCCCTTGGTAGTGCAGTGGCTGAGTTCCTTGTAGTTTGAATATCTGTCACTGAACGGTGTTATACTTGCTTTTGCATCAACTAACAGTTTGTTAAGGTATCTAATCACTTTTGCAAATGCAAAGGTATCTTCATTAGGTGTCTCATCAAAAGCTGCACTCTGTTCTACTGCCCATTGATTTTGGTGAGATTTCCTTTCTGTTGGCAACTGAGACCCAGGTCTTCCTCAGGATCATTTGCCCAGTTTAAGTAGTCTGGTCAAAAATGTTAAGAATCTGTATTTTAGGGGCAGCTAGGTGGGGCAGTGGATAAAGAACCAGCTCTGGATTCAGGAGGACCTGAGTTCAAATTGGGCCTCAGACACTTGACACTTACTAGCTGTGTGTGACCCTGGGCAAGTCACTTAACACTCATTGCCCCACAAAAAAAAAACAAACAAACGAAAAAGAATTTGTATCTTAGAGCATGGGTCAGGAAGATGATGTAAATGAAAACCTCAAAAAAGTTCATTTTGGGTCATTCTGAATTGTATCTATTCAACGAATTGGGAGAATAGTTCGATGGTAATGATGGTAATGGCATGTAGGGGATAATCTATATATTTCAGACAGTCACTGGAATCCTTGAAACCTAGGGAAACTTCATGCTGTTCTTCACAATAGGTAATGAACAAAGATTAATTTATGATTCTCAGTAGGTAAAGGTGCCATTTTTTAGAACTCTGATATAATTCCATCAGGCATGTGGAAGATGAATGCCTAGAGAAGAATATTGTTTGGGCCTCCTCACTAATCAAATGATTTTGTATTAATTGAGCCTCAGAAATAATTATGGAGCTCAATAAAATGTTGTAAAAGAAAATAACCCCCTTTCTTCTTACCATTAATATCAAAGTGTGGGTAAGATGGCACTCAGCACCAAGACAATTGAATTGGCAGGATAGATGCTGTTTGAGAGCTCAAATGGACAGTTGTAGGATGACAGGTGCTAGACACATCCTCCTTTTACCCTTCAGTGACTCAATACAAGAAGAAAGTCCCAGCTAGCATTCTGAGGACAGTTTCATGACCTTGAACAATTCCTCCTACCCATCTGTAAAGTGAGGACATTGGGCCATATTATCTAGAAATCATACAGGTCACTTCTGGCTCTAAATCCTCTATTCTCTTGAACAACAACAACAGAGTATGTGGTTGCTTTGCAAACATCAGAACAATAGTACATATTACTAAATCCTCAGACCATCTCTCCCTTGCTTCTTAGTAAATAAGTAGGACTAGGGACAATTGATCAGTGTTTAAATATCCAAAAATAAGGAAATAAGTAGTGTGATTATACCTTCGTCTACCCAGGATTCTGATTTACTCAGTCTCCAAAAATGAAAAATCATGCTCTTTTTCTTTCTTTCTTTCTTTCCTTCTTTCTTTCTTTCTTTCTTTCTTTCTTTCTTTCTTTCTTTCTTTCTTTCTTTCTTTCTTTCTTCCTTCCTTCCTTCCTTCCTTCCTTTCTTCCTTTCTTTCTTTCTTTCTTTCTTTCTTTCTTTCTTTCTTTCTTTCTTTCTTTCTTTCTTTCTTTCTTTCTTTCTTTCTTTCTTTCTTTTTTGGCAGGGTATAGAGGGTTAAGTGACTTGCCCAGGGTCACACAGCTAGTAAGTGTCAAGTGTTTGAGGCCAGATTTGAACTCAGGTCCTCCTGAATCCAGAGCCACTGCTTTATCCACTGTGCCACCTAGCTACCCCCAAAATTATGCTATTTCTTAATAGATTTCAGGGAAAGAAATTCCAGAACTTCCCTTGGTCATTTGTCCAAATTCTTCAGCTATATTGTCCATAGTTATAATCTTAAACTTTCTCTCTTTTTTTTTAATTTTTTTTTAGTGAGGCATTTGGGGTTAAGTGACTTGCCCAAGGTCACACAGCTGGTAAGTGTTAAGTGTCTGAGGCCGGATTTGAACTCAGGTACTCCTGATTCCAGGGCCGGTGCTCTATCCACTGCACCACCTAGCTGCCCCTAAACTTTCTCTCTTGATCTGTCACTAGTTAGGAGAGTTGTTAGTCAATAAATCAACAAGCATTTCTTAAATCCCTACTACTCAGGACTGTGCTAGGCACAGAAAATACAAAGACAAAAATGAATCAGTCTTTGCCCTCAAAGAGCTTTCATTCTATCAGTCATCCCAGACTTCTCTGTTCAGGCCTTCCTGGCTAAATTTACTCTGTAAGAAATAAATGACAAAAGAATGTTCTTGTGTTCATTTTCTCTCTCTCTCTCTCTCTCTCTCTCTCTCTCTCTCTCTCTCTCTCTCTCTCTCTCTCTCTCCTCTTTTTCTTTCCTACTAACTCACATCTCCCAGTTCACATCCTACAGAAGACATCCTAGGCATGAAGAAATACAGGTTTCCCTGACCCCCTCCTGATGCCAAGGTGGTATGTGTGTTTTCCTCTATTTCTCTCACCCCAAGTAACTCCAAACAACCCACAGACAAGACAAAACCCAGCAATGAACAAAAGCTGGCTGTGTGTTATCCATCAGTATTATTTAAGTAGGACATGCTGTGCCATTCGAGATACACTCATACTGTAAGTGATAAGCCATAACGTATGGTATTCATTTACTTCTCCATTCCAACAGTAATATAGTGAAGACAATAAATTTTCCTGTTTGTTCTCTGACCCACTGTTCCTGGGTTAAGCAGCATGCTTTGTCTACATTTGTCAGTTGTTACAAGCTTCTAGCTGCTGTGGACTAGGGTATTGATGAACAGTAGAAAACGGAGCCTTGAATAATGTATAAAGCATTAAACATCCAACCATTTCACTGGGAAAAAAAGGAGGGGTGGGGGGTGGGGAGAAAGAGTGTTATATGTTTTCTCTGTTGTAGCTCCTTCATTTACAAAACATATTTGTCAAGTCTTTTGCTAAGAATAATGCTGTGATGCAGTTTCCCATCATTCTTGTTAATGGGACTGTCTTAGTGTTACAGTAAACAACCATAACTCTTGTATTGGAGCCATTGGGAGGCAGGCTTAGTTTTTTCAGCATCCAATTAAGGGTGTCTCAAATTTGCCATCTAGGATCATGAGAGCTGTGACTCAACTGCCAGCCTGACATTGGGGGGGAATGGGGAGTTCTGGATAATTATAGAGATAGAAAGGGACCTTCAGAGGCCACATGTAGCCCATTCTCCTTGTCTCCAGCAAGTTTTCTGGCTCAACTACTCTGAGTATATAAGAACCACAATGGTTCTTAGAAAATTCCTTTGAAATAAATTGTAGAAATTCCTTTTGTCATCTGTCCCTTTTAGCCATATCATCCACACTCTTTAGTATTTAAGGCTCTCAATAACTGGGTCCTAAAATCCTTTTTTACTAATATCCCACAATTCACTTAAACAAAATCCTGAGCTGCAAAAAATCAAAAACAAACAAACTGGTCCACTTGCTATACCCTAAATATATCTTAAATTATTTTGTCCCATGCCTCTCTTATTCTGCTGCTCCTGCCTACCACAATGTGCATTATGGGCTGATGTCTAACAATTCTTTCAGGCTCAGCTCACATCCAATCTTGCCCATATAAAGTCTCTCTTGACCAGCTCAACTAGTGGTGACCTCTCTCTTTGCACTTGTTACTGCCCTGGATTGTTCATTATTTGTTCATGGATGTAAATCTGATCTCAGCAGCTAGAGTGTAAGCCCTCTAAGAGCAAGAACAGTGTTTCATTAATTAATAATTTATTAAATACCTACCATATAGAAGGAAGAAGGGCAGGGTGGTGTAATGGATAGCAAGCTGGACCAGAGTCAGATAGATCTGGATCAAGTTCTATTTGACACATAGAGGCTTACAGTCACTTAACCTTTAGGTAGTCAACACAAATCACTAAGACTAAGTTGAAAAGCAGGCATAATCAACCTGACTCACTAAGACTATAAGTTACAGAGCAGGTGTCAACCTGCATTGTTAGAGGAAGTTTCTTTATCCAGAATTTCTGATGTCTAGGGAAGCAAAGAGTAAAGACAACTGTTCTACATATAATATCCTTAAGGAGATTTTATCCTACCACTACCACTAATATATTTATGGATAGTCATCAGGTTTGCAAAGAATTTTACACAGAACAACCCTGTAATGAATTGCTTTATGCATTGTATAGGTACAGAAACTCAGAGAGGTCAGATCCTAGCTTTAGAGTTGGAATGGATACTAGAGGTCAAATAATTTAGCCTCTTATTTTGAAGAGAAGAAAAGTGAAACCCAGACAAGTTAGGTGACTTATTCAATGTCACAAAGGTAGTGAGAGAGGTAAGATTTGAACCCACATTATCTGACCTCAAATCCAATCATCTTTTCTCTGAATGTCAGTGCTTTTCTCACTAAGGATGGAGTGTGGGTGTGGCATATATTTAGCCAGGCACATGACGAGCCTGGCAGCTTATGATACTGGTAGATACTGAAAAATGCTAGATCTAGGCAAAGTATCTTGGAAAAGCTGAAGAAGGAGAAATCACTTTTAGCAGGGTAGATCAAGGAAAACTTCATGAAGGAGTAGTTATTTAACTTGGGCATTGATGCCAGAGATATATTTCCATAGGCAGATATGAGAAAGGGTTCATTCTAGTAATGATCATCATTGCCTGTATAATTACAATGGGGGCAAGAGAATTTTAGACCAGATTGGGGAACAACTTGGAGCCCAATTTGGCTGGAACACAGAAAATGTGATGGAGTACACTGTGAAATAAATCTAGAAAGATAGCTTGTACTCATTCCATAGAGTCATAAACATACGAATATCATGACTAATTATATATACATATATACATATACACATACACATATACACAAATACATGTATATATTTGTTTTTTGATTTGTTATTACTATAAACTTCTTTTATATGGCTTTTGCCACCAATTATGTGACATTCTTTTGTTCTCTCCTACTGAAAGGGAAAATCACCATCTTCCAAATATTTGCCCTTTACATCATTCAAAGCAGACAAAGGAGTGAGCCTTAACTCTACTCCTCTTCTGAAACTTAAATAATGGAAAGAAAAATGTATGATTCAGTTTATGCTCATAGTAGTTTTATCTCAAGGTGAGAAGAAAGGAAAGAAGAAAAAGAAAGTAAAGAAAAAAGGAAGAGAGAGGAGAATAACAAGGAGAAGGAAGGAAGGAAGGGAAGGAGGAAGGGAGGGAGGAAGGGAAGAAGAGAAGGGAGGGAAGAAGGAAGAAGAAAGTAAGGAAAAGACAGAGAGACAAAGGGAAAGAAAAATAGAGAGAAAAGAAAGAGAAGAGAGAAAAAGTCAACAAGCAAGGAAAAAACAGAGAAATAAAGATAAAAGGAAAGAAGGGAAAGAAAGAAAAAGAACAGAAAAAGGAGAAAAATGAGTTAAGAGGTGGGTCCTGCAGGAAATGGAGGTTTAATGTTTGTGTAAATTGAAAGAAGAAATCTACTTGGAAATGAGAAAACGCAAGATTAAAATGGAAAACACAGCCCAAAAGCTATTAATACCTAACAGACCCAAATTGAAAAATAAAAGCGATAGGTGAAGCATACAGTTCTCAAAATGAATTCATGTCATAAACCATTAACATCAGCTTTACCTTATTACCTGTAATTCCAGAGAGAGAGGCCCCAAGCAGGTACAGGGTGTCTCATTATAAGAATCAGAGGAGGATGGTAGGGGAGTCAGAACTCTCATATAACAGCCTCCACCACCTTTGATGACCATCCATTTGTGAGTTCACTCAGTACAATGTTACCTTTCTTTTCTCTCCTCCTCCTATCCAGTCTCAAGGCAGAAATGGCAAAAGCCCATTAGTTATCAAGCAGACTTAGAAGCAAGACATTTACTCTTCCCCCTGGAAGGTTCACAAATAATGACTGCTATGATGGCACATGGAGGTTGTTCTAAAGTGAATGCAAGAGTAGAGAAAAGAGAACTCTAAAATACTGGCCAGAAAATTTTCACTGCCCCCCTCTCTAAAATGACTGCTTCTAGTCCAATGAGTCATCCCAGCTGTAAAGGAATTAGCTAGTGCGAAATTGATTCACCTGACCATATATCCAACCATTTTCTTAATGTAATCCCAAACAGGACTATGCAGAGTGGGCAGTTGATAGTCACTTTGTCTCAACAAAGATTCTTCCTCCTTTTTCTCTATATCTTGTAGAGAGGACTCAGCTTAGATGCATATCAGTGACTTAATGAGTAATAAGTCTAATGCCAAGATGACCTTCTGATAGTCTCATTTTTAAAAAAAATCATCCAATAGGGAGCCCGAATCACAAACATCTCCTCTTGAGCTCTGATCCACCAACAGAATTAGAAAGGAGACCTGCCCTAGCATTCATCCTCCTTGACCTCCCTGTCTGAGATTCATTATTAGAAGAAAATGGGAGATTGTAGTGAAGCAGAAAAGCAACTTTGATTTTCTGGGATTGGACATATAAAGGCAAAAAACTGAAACAGGCCCTGCTATTCCAGAGCTTACATCCTATTGAAGGGATATACATAGATAAGTAAAAATAAAGTGTAGACAAAGGGGAGAAGGAGGTATCAGGAAGGTAGAGTCTGAGGGGAACCTTGAAGGAAGCTAAGAATTCCAGGGGGCATTAGTGGGGAAGGAGTACATTCCAAGCTTCTGGGACGATACATGTAAAACAAGGAGGAATGTCTATGGATTTGTGTGTGTGTGTGTGTGGGTGTGTGTGTACAAAAATTATATATAACATTATTGCACAAGATGATTATATTATCTAATCATTATAACAATATTAATAGTCTTTTTATAATGTATAACTTTAGTATTCATATTGTATTATATCATAATCACAATGAAAATATATTTTTATAACTGTCTTTCATTATAATTGGTTTCCTTTGTAATCCAATGTATTTTATTTTATGCATTTAGAAATATTTTTCTGAGAAGAGGTCCATATGTTTCACCTGACTGCCCAAAAAATGGCTATGAAGCAAAAAAAAAGTTAAGCAGCCTTGGGCCAAAAAGTGGAATGTGTGAGGGGTTAGTAATGTGAAATCAATCTCAGATGATAGATTGAGACCAAATTAGGAATGGTTTTAAATGCCAAACAGGGGAGATTTTACTGTATCTTAAAGGCAATAGGGTGCCACTGGAGCTTTTTGTGCAGAGTAGTGTTTTTTGTTCTATTCTTAGGTAGTCAGAATCCTGCCCTTTCTGGGTTTCATGGGGTTAGCTCCCCCCAGAAATAATATCCCCATAATACTGAACATGTCATCTGAACATAAGATATCAGCAGTCAATCACAGAACAGATGGGGGGGGATACCTTTTACTCCTGTCTTCCCTTTATGCAGAATATTGGGAATGGGAATGGCTTTAGCATGAGTGTACATCAGTTTATAAAATAAGGATATTACTGAGGATTTGAGTATAAATGAAATTATTTCTTCCACCTGACTTACATAGTATGATTTCTGAGATGTTACCATTTTGGAAACCCTACCAGCAATGGTTCCCAAACTAAACCAATGAGCTCACCCTCACCCTGCCTCAGAAGAAAGAGTTGATAAGTTGTAAACATTTAAATGAAACTGAGGAGTTCACAGTTTAATCAAAGGGACTAGATACTCATCTTAAGTTGAATCATTCCTTTCTAATGCATGCCCTTCTCACTGTTTTGATCTTATTGGTTCTTTCCTATGTCGGATTTTCTTTAAGAGTTCCCCTACCTCCAAGCTTCCTTGTAATGGGAAGTCTACACTTTCTTTTGCTGACCTGATTCCTCACTGTCTCTTATACCCTTTACCTAATAGACAGTCATATATGCCTGATTAACTCCAGAAGACCTAATAGAAACTTGTTAACCACCATGCCATTAAGAGGAAATGGGTGCTAATACAATTGAACTGGCTGAGCACATTAAAAGACTGCTGTGGTTTCCCAAAACTCTAGTGTGCTTCCATTTCAATGGTATTGTGGGGTTTTTTTGTATTTGTTTATGTTTTTGTTTTTTTGGTGAGGTAATTGAGGTTAAGTGACTTGCCCAACATCACACAGCTAGTAAGTGTCAAGTGTCTGAGGCTGGATTTGAACTCAGGTCCTCCTGACTCCAGGGCTGGTGCTCTATCCACTGTGCCACCTAGCTGCCCCAGTGGTGTTGTGTTTTTAAGGCCCAACACAATGAAGTCCAAACCTAGGCCTTGTTGAAGGGAGGTGATGTCATTTGCTGGAAAGAGTGTTAAACTGATAGTGCTAAGACCTGAGCTCTCATCAATGAATCAACCAATCAGTCAACAGGAACTTAGTAAGAATTTACCTTCTACCTGGCACTATACTAAATAAGGACTGGAGATACAAAGAAACAAGATAAAAATAGCCCCTGCCCTCATAGAGCTTACATTCTAATGAGTAAGATGACATGTAAGTAACTAGGTATATTCTAGATATATACAGAGTCAATATATAAAGTAACCTTTATATAAGGTAACCTTATAAGGTAACCTTTGAAAGGATTACATCAATAGCTGGGAGTCAGAAGGAACAGGAAAGTCCTCTTGGAGAAGGTAGCCCTTGAACTGAGTCTTAAAAGAAGCCATCTATTTTAAGAGTTGAGGTTGGGTGAGACAGCATTCCTGGTAAGGGGAATAGCCAATGCAGACGTACAGAGATGAGAGATGGAGGATTGTGTCCAAGAAACAGTGAGCAGGCAAGCATGACTAAATTGTAGAAAGAGTGAAGGAGAATAGAATGTAAGAAATCTGGAAAAGTAAGAAGGGGCAAAGTTGTGAAGAGGTTTAAATTTGAGGTAGAGGACTTTATATTTGATTCTGGGATTAAGAGGAAGCAACTGGCATTTTTGAGGAAGAGGGGAACATAGACTTATTTGACTTTGCTGACTATAGTGGAGAAAGGTATGAAGCAGGAAAAACAATTGGAAGGCTAATCTGCTAATAGAGGCAAGAAGTGGTGAGGGCATGAATAGGTAAATAGCTATATGAATTGCAAGAAATATATGGGATTAGTGAAAGACAGAATTTTTTTAGGATAACACTGAGGTTTCAAAGCTGGATAACTAAAAGGATGGTGGTGACCTTGGCAGTGATAGAGAAATTCAAATAAGGAAAGGGTTTTGAGGAAAAGATAATGAATACTATTTGGACCTATTGAGTTTGAGATGCTTAAAGAACATAGAGTTTGGAGTGTCCAACAAGGCAGCTAGTAATGTAGCACTGGAGCTTGGGAGTGAGTCTAGAGGTAGATAAATACATCTGGAAATAATCTGTAAAGGATGATAATTGAATCTTTAAGAATTGATGAGGGGCAGCTAGGTGACTCAGTGGATAGAATACCGGCCCTGGAGTCAGGAGTACCTGAGTTCAAATCCGGCCTCAGACACTTAACACTTACTAGCTGTGTGACCCTGGGCAAGTCACTTAACCCCAATTGCCTCACTAAAAAAAAAAAAAAAAAGAATTGATGAGATCACCAAGTAAGAGAGTCTGGAGAGAAGGCTGCCCAGGACAGAACCATGGACAGAGACATAGGCTTGTTGTTTGTCCTTCTCTTGAAGAGGACCATGACATCAGGGTGATGTCATGACCTGCACTGAATTCGATTTATGTGAGGGAGGGCTATGAAAGGTCACCAACCTCACTGTCTCCTTCAGAGCCATCTGGGTCCAGTGGCAAGATATACATCAGTATAACTGGAGATGGCCCCAGGTGTTCTGGCACTTGGGATTAAGTGACTTATTCATGGTCACACAGCTAAGCAAGTGTCTGAGGTGAAATATGGGCTAGGCATACAGGAAAATAGACTGAGGATTGGTTAAATAGGTACAAGAGTAACAAAGAGAAAGCAATTAGGAATACCGAGAGGAGAGAGTGTACAGAAGAAGAAGGTGGTCATCTGTGGTCTTTGCTACTAACTCACTATACACTCTTTGGCGAGTCACTTTTTTCTCTCTAGGTCTCTCTACATCTGCAAAATGAGTGGAATGTAATTCTTAAGGTCCCTTTCTGCTCTCTACTTTTGAGTCATACATTTCCCATTTTGTCAATTCCCAATTTGTCAATTTGTGGCATTACAAGTTCACCTAGCATTGATAGTCATTTATGTTTATTTTTTTAATGTCTCCATCAAATTCCAATGATTCCTATCCTGACTACACTCCAAATCTAACCTTCCATTGTAACAAAAACATAGAGTCAAGCTAAATAAATCTACATGTTGGCCACATCTGAAAATGTAGGCCTTAGTCTGAACCTATAGTCCACTACTTTTCTCATAAAAGGTGGAAAATATGTCTAAGTTCTTCTGGTCTCCAATATGTCCTTATCTAACTCATGTTTGTATGTAGTTTGCATGTTGTCTCTGACATTAGAGTATTAACTTCTTGAGAGCAGGGACTATCTGTTATTTTTTTATCAATTTTCCCAGCTCTTTGTACAGTGCTGGGTGCATAATGGGTATTTAACAAATGCTTACTGATTTGTTGACTGCAAAACAACAAAGATAACCATAATAGATCACCTATTTGTGAGACGTTAATATTTATATGTGCTTCAGTATGATCAACATTGAGTGTTGATATACTGTGATGGACTATATTCTTCTCACCAATGGTATGGTACAGAAGAGTTCCAGGGAACTCATGATAGAAGAGGATCTCCAAATCCAAGAAAAAAAAAAAAAAGAACTGTGGAGTATAGATGCTGAATGAACCATACTATTTCTTTTGTTTTTGGTGCTGTTGTTTTTTTTTTCTATTTTGAGATTTTTCATCATTGCTCTGATTTTTTCTCTTATAACAGGACTAACGCAGAAATAGGATTAATGTTATTATGTGTGTATATATATATATATGTGTGTGTGTGTATATATATATATATATGTATATAGATATATAGATATATAGATATAACCTATATCAGATTACCTGCTGTCTAGGGGAGGGGGGAGAGGGGAGGGAGGGGAGGGAGGGGAGGGAGGGAGAAAAATCTGAAATTGGAAAGCTTCTATAAACAAAAGTTGAGAACTATCTTTACGTGTAAAGGAAAAAATAAAATACCTTATATGTAAATATATATATATATATATATGTGCTTTCCTCTTCACAGAGAACTTGGGAGGTAAGGATAGTAGCCAGTTACCATTTCCCCATTTTAACAGAGAACTGAATATCTGGATTTGGAAGTTTTATAGTTGATGTAATGGATAAAGGCCTGGGTCTAGAGGCAGGAAGACTCATCTTCCTAAGCTCAAATCCAGCCAGAAATACTTATTAGCTATATGACCCTGGGCAAAACAGTTAATACTGTTTGCCTCAGTTTCCTCTTCTGTAAAATGAGTTGAAGAAAGAAATGTCAAACCACATCATATCTTTACCAAGAAAACCCCAAATGGACTTATGGAGAGTTGGACACAACTAAAATGACTGAACAATATATACCTTAGTCTGCAAGGATGCAATCCTTCCTTCCTGGTGAATGTGAACCAGAGACTTAAAAACACTTCTTTATTATACAGGTTATTACAAATGACTTAGTGCAGGATTTTTGTTTTTTAAATGTTTAACATTGTATTAAGACTCCTGAGAACCCTGAATTATAGGCATAGTGAATATAATGTTGAAACCAGGAAGATACCTGGTAAAATCTTACCTTGGGCAACTACCACTGATGTTACCATGGGCAAATCATTTACCTCTCTGAACCCCAGTTTCATCATCAGTAAAAGGAAGTGAGGGGCAGCTAGGTGGCACAGTAGATAAAGCACCGGCCCTGGATTCAAGAGGACCTGAGTTAATCCAGTCTCAGTCACTTGACACTTACTAGCTGTGTGACCCTGAACAAGTCACTTAACCCTCATTGCCCTATAAAAATTTTTTAAAAAAGGGAAGTGAGACCTGGTGAAATCTAAGGTCCTCTCTATATCTAAATCTATATAGATGTATGGAAACCCCAGCTGACTTACAAAGGACTTAATGGGGCAATCTCTTCTCTATCAACTAATTTACTCCTTTAAATGGGGAATAGCAAAAAGCCTGGGGGGTGGAGCCAAGATGGCGGAGAGGAATCAGCAAGCTGCCTGAGCTCTCCTTCTGTTCCCTCAAAAAGAACATTAAATCAAGCCTCTGGATGGATTCTGAAACTACAGAAACTGCAAAGAGACAGAGAGACACAGTCTTCCAACCAGAGATAATTTAGAAGACTTCAGGAAAAGGTCGGTCTGATTCGGGCAAAAGGGAGGCACAGCACAGGGCAGCAGCCCAGCGCTAAGGAGGTCGGGGCAAGTCAACTGGAAGCTATGGGCCACAGCTGAACAACTGAGGCCCCTGGAAGCTGGCTCAAAAATCTGGTGGCCTAGTAGGACAGTGGAAAAACCTACCTGCACCAGCCAAGAGAGCAAGTTGCCAGCTGTAGGGCCACGAACAGGACAAGTGTGACCAGGCACACTGACCTAGCGCACTCAGACAGGAAGTGCAGGGGGGCGAACTGCACACACAATAAAGGCCTCAGAGAAAAAAGCCAGTCACACAGCACCTATACCCCTGCACAAAAGAAGCCCAAAACAGGGACCCTGGTGCCTCCAGAACAGACCTCAACTTAAAAAATAATTAAGCTGCAATAATGAGTAAGAAGCAAAAAAGAGCCCTCTCCATTGAGAGCTTCTGTATCAATAGGGAAGAAGCCAATACAAACTCAGATGAGGACAATAGCCTCAAATTGTCTACATGTGAAGCCTCACGAGGGAAGGTGAATTGGTCTCAAGAACAATAAGCCAGGGCAGCTAGATGGCACAGTGGATAGAGCACTGGCCCTGGAGTCAGGAGTACCTGAGTTCAAATCCAGCCTCAGACACTTAATACTTACTAGCTATGTGACCCTGGGCAAGTCACTTAATTCTAATTGCCTCACTAAAAAAAAAGAACAATAAGCCTTCATGGAAGAGCTCAAAAAGGATTGTAAAAATCAATTGAGAGAGGTAGAAGAAAAAATGGGGAGAGAAATGAAAGCAAAACAAGAAAACTATGAAAAAAGAATCAGCAGCTTGGAAAAGGAAGCACAAAGATTGACTGCAGAAAACAATTCCTTAAAAAATTCATCTGGCCAAATGGAAAAAAAGATGCATAATTTCACTGAAGAAAACAATGCCTTAAAAAATTCATTTGGCCAAATGGAAAAAAAGGTGCATACTCTCATTGAAGAAAACAATGCCTTAAAAAATTCATTTGGCCAAATGGAAAAAAAAGGTGCATAATATCACTGAAGAAAACAATGCCTTAAAAATTAAAATTGGACAGTTGGAAGATAAGAAATCTATGAGACACCAGGAATCAGTCAAGCAGAATCAGAAGAATGAAAAAATAGAAGAAAATGTGAAATACCTCATTGGAAAGACAACTGATCTGGAAAACAGATCCAGGAGACACAATTTGAGAATCATTGGACTGCCTGAAAACCATGACCAGAAAAAGAATCTAGACACCATATTTCAGGAAATTATTAAGGAGAACTGCCCTGATATCATAGAATCAGAGGATAAAATTATCATTGAAAGAATCCACTGATCACCTCCTGAAAGAGACCCCAAAAGGAAAACTCTAAGGAATATTGTAGCCAAATTCCAGAATTATCAGGTGAAGGAGAAAATACTCCAAGCAGCCAGAAAGAAGCAATTTAAATATCATGGAGCCACAGTCAGGATTGCTCAGGACCTGTCAGCTTCAACATTAAAGGACCACAAGGCTTGGAATATGATATGCCAGAAGGCAAAGGAGCTTGAATTGCAGCCAAGAATCTATTACCCAGAAAAACTGGGCATTCTCTTTCAGGGGAAAAGATGGACATTTAATGACATTGGAGATGATCTTTCCTGATAAAAAGACCAGAACTAAATAGAAAATTCGATCTTAACATACAAGACTCAAGAGAAGTTTAAAAAGGTAAACAGAGGGGGGAAAAAGGTTATTCAATTAGGTTAAACTGCTTATAACCCTACACGGGAAGATAATACTCATAACTCTTAAGAACTGTAAATGTATTTGGGCAGAGAGAAGGACTTTACACAGAGGGTATAAATATAAATTGTCTTTGATGTGATGATACAAAGAAAATTAAGGAGTTAAAAAAGTAGTCTATGGGGAGGAGAGGAAAGGGGAGTTGGAATGGGGTGAATTATATCATGTGAAGAGGTGAAAACAAAACCTATTACAATAGAGGGAAAGAAAGGAGGGATGAACATGGTTTCAACCCTACTCTCATTAGATTTGATTCAAAGAGGAAATAACATATACGTTCATTGGGATAAAGGAACTTAGCTCATTCTTTAGGGAAGCAAAAGGGGAAGGGAAAGGCGGGGTCTGATAGAAGGGAGGATGAAAGCAAGGGAGAAAAGGGTAAAGAAATGAGAGGGGGTGATAAAAAGGGAGGGAAGATTGGGGGAGGCAGGGCTAAGAAGTAAAACATTGGTGAAGAGGAATAGGGGGAAAGAAGGGGGGGAATGTACAAAGGGGATAAATAGAATGGAGGGGAATAGACAGTCAGTAATAACTGTGAATGTAAATGGGGTGAACTCTGCTATAAAACGGAAGCGAATTGCAGAGTGGATTAAAAACCAGAATCCTACAATATGCTGTTAACAAGAAACACATTTGAAGCAGAGAGATACATGCAGAGTAAAGGTAAAGTAAAAAAAGCACAGGTAGCAATCCTTATCTCAGACAAAGCACAGGCAACATTAGATCTCATTAAAAGAGGAAGGAAATTACATCTTGCTAAAAGGTACTATAGATAATGAAAGTAATATCAATATTAAATATGTATGCTCCAAGTGGTATAGCATCCAAATTCTTAGAGAAGTTAAATGAGTTATAAGAGGAAATAGACAGTAATACTATACTAGTGGGGGATCTGAATATTCCCCCCTCAGAATTAGATAAATCTAGCCACAAAATAAATAAGAAAGAAGTGAAAGAGTTGAATAGAATAGTAGAAAAGTTAGACATGATAGATGTCTGGAGAAAATTGAATGGGGATAGAAAGGAATATACCTTTTTCTCAGCAGTACATGGCACATTTTCAAAAATTAACCATGTATTAGGGCACAAAAACATCATAGTAAAATGTAGAAAGGCAGAAATAGTAAATGCATCCTTCTCAGATCATGATGCAATAAAAATTACATGTAAGAAAGAGCCAGGGAAAAGTAGAATGAAAATCAATTGGAAACTAAATAATTTCATCCTAAAGAATGAATGGGCCAAACAAGAAATCATAGAAACAATGAATAACTATATCCAAGAGAATGACAATAATGAGACAACATACCAAAATCTATGGGATGCAGCCAAAGAAGTGCTTAGGGGAAAATTTATAGATCTAAATGCTTACATGAATAAAAAAGAGAAAGAGGAGATTAATGAATTGGGCATGCAACTTAAAAAGCTAGAAAAAAAACAAATTAGAAATCCCCAATTAGACACTAAATTAGAGATCCTGAAAACTAAAAGAGAAATTAATAAGATTGAAAAAAAACTATAGAATTAATCAATAAAACTAAGAGCTGGTTTTATGAAAAAACAATAAAATAGATAAAATATTGATTAATTTGATTAAAAAAAAGAAAGAAGAAAAACAAATTACCAGTATCAAAAAATTAAAAGGGTGATGTTACCACCAATGAAGTGGAAATTAAATCAATAATTAGGAAATATTTTGCCCAACTCTATGCCAATAAATTTGACAATCTAAATGAAATGGATGAATATTTACAAAAATACAAACTGCCCAGGTTAACTAAAGAGGAAATAAAGTCCTTAAATAAACCCATATTAGAAAAAGAAATTGAACAAACCATTAATGAACTCCCTAAGAAAAAATCCCCAGGGCCAGATGGGTTTACAGGTGAATTTTACCAAACATTTAAGGAACAATTAATTCCAATATTATACAAATTATTTGGAAAAATAGGTGAAGAAGGAGTTCTACCAAATTTGTTTTATGACACAAATATGGTGGTGATACCAAAACAAGGCAAAGCAAAAACAGAGAAACAAAATTATAGAGCAATTTCCCTAATGAATATTGATGCTAAAATCTTAAATAAGATATTAGCAAGGAGATTACAGCAAGTTATCACCAGGATAATACAATATGACCAGGTAGGATTTATACCAGGAATGCAGGGCTGGTTCAACATTAGGAAAACTGTTAACATAATCAACCACATCAATAAGAAAACCAATCAAAATCATATGATTATCCCAATAGACGCAGAGAAAACTTTTGACAAAATACAGCACCCATTCCTAATAAAAACACGAGACAGTTTAGGAATAGGTGGAGCTTTCCTTAAAATAATAAACAGTATCTACCTAAAACCATCAGCAAGCATTATATGCAATGGAGAAAAATTAGAGGCCTTCCCAATAAGAACAGGAGTGAAACAGGGATGTCCACTATCACCCCTATTGTTTAATATTGTACTAGAAATATTAGCTTTAGCAATCAGAGAAGACAAAGGAATTAAAGGAATTAGAATAGGCAAGGAGGAAACAAAACTATCACTCTTTGCAGATGATATGATGGTATACTTAAGGAATCTTCGAGAATCAACTCAAAAATTACTTGAAACAATTAACAACTTTAACAAAGTAGCAGGATATAAAATAAATCCTCATAAATCATCAGCATTTCTATACATGACCAACAAAATCCAGCAGCAAGAGATAGAAAGAGAAATTCCATTTAAAGTAACGGTAGATAATATAAAATACTTGGGAGTCTACTTACCAAGACAAACCCAGGAATTCTATGAATACAACTACCAAACACTCTTCACACAAATTAAATCAGATCTAAATAATTGGAAAGATATGAATTGCTCATGAATAGGCAGAGCTAATATAGTAAAAATTATAATACTGCCTAAATTAATTTACTTATTCAGTGCCATACAGACTACCTAAAAATTATTTTATAGAGCTAGAAAAATAATAACAAAATTCATCTGGAAAAACAAAAAATCAAGAATATCCAGGGAAATAATGAAAAAAAAAAATTCACAGGAAGGTGGGTTAGCAGCAGTCATCAAAACTATCTGGTACTGGCTAAGAAATAGAGTGGAGGATAAATGGAATAGGCTAGGCACAGGAAACACAGTAGTAAATGACACTTGTAATGTAGTGTTTGATAAACCCAAAGACTCTAGCTAATGGGATAGAAACTCAGTATTTGACAAAAACTTCTGGGAAAACTGGAAGATAGTATGGCAGAAATTAGGCATAGACCAACATCTTACACCTTATACTAAAATAAGGTCAAAATGGATACACGATTTAGACATAAGAGGTGATACCATAGGAAAATTAGGAGAGAAAGGAATAGTCTACCTATCAGATCTTTGGAAAGGAAAACAGTTTATGACCAAACAAGAGATAGAGTATATTATAAAATGCAAAATGGATGATTTTGATTACATTAAATTTTAAAAAATGTACAAACAGAAGCAATGCATCCAAAATTAGAAGGGAGGCAGAAAGCTGGGAAACAATTTTTATGGCCAGTACTTCTGATAAAGGCCTCATCTCTAAAATATATAGGGAACTAAATCAAATTTATAAGAATCCAAGTCATTCCCCAATTGAGAAATGGTCAAAGGATATGAACATGCAGTTTTCTGATGAAGAAACCAAAGTTATCCATTCCCATATGAAAAAATGCTCTAAATCTCTAATGATTAGAGAGATGCGAATTAAAACAACTCTGAGGTACCACCTGACACCTATCAGATTGGCTAAAATGACAAAAAAGGAAAATAATAAATGTTGGAGAAGCTGTGGGAAAATTGGAACACTAATGCATTGTTGGTGGAGCTGTGAACTGATCCAACCATTCTGGAGAGCAATTTGGAATTATGCCCAAAGGGCTATAAAGCTGTGCATACCCTTTGACCCAGCAATACCACTTTTGGGTCTTTTTCCCAAAGAAATCATGGAAAGGGGAAAGGGATGCACATGTACAAAAATATTTATAGCTGCTCTTTATGTGCTGGCAAGGAATTGTAAGTTGAGGGGATGCCCATCAATTGGGGAATGGCTGGACAAGTTGTGGTATACGAATACAATGGAATACTATTGTGCTATAAGAAACGATAAACAGGAGGAGTTCAGAGAAACCTGGCGGGTCTTGCGTGGGCTGATGATGAGTGAGATGAGCAGAAACAGAAGAATATTGTACACAGTATCATCAACATTGAGTGTTGATCTACTTGATGGACTATATTCTTCTCACCAGTGCAATGGTACAGAAGAGCTCCAGGGAACTCATGATAGAAGAGGATCTCCAAATCCAAGAAACAAACAAAAAAAAGAACTGTGGAATATAGATGCTGAATGAACCATACTATTTCTTTTGTTTTTGTTGCTGTTGTTTTTCTATTTTGAGGTTTATATATAACCTATATCAGATTGCCTGCTGTCTAGGGGAGGGGGGAGAGAGGGGAGGAAGGGAGAAAAGTCTGAAATTGGAAAGCTTGTATAAACAAAAGTTGAGAACTATCTTTACATGTAATGGAAAAAAAAATACTTTATTACCTAAAAAAAAAAAGCCCAAGGAATTCCCTTGACATTTGCCACCAAGCTATGGCCCTCTTCTTCAAAATTTTACTCAGATCACCTTCTCTAGAAATTCTTATCAGGTTTACTCACCACTCTTGTGAGTCTCTTCCTAAGATCATAGAATTTAGAGCCAGAAGGGACCTTGGAAATCATTTAGTCTACCCACAATCCCATTAAAGGAGATAATATATGTAAAGCACTTTGCTAAACCTTAAAGTGTTATAGAAATTCTACTTGGTATTATTGTCATTATTTCTTAAATGAGCCCATGGAGTCTTTGAAAGCTAAGTGACTTTCTCAAGGCTGTGGTGATAAGCAGAATCAGAATTCAAATTTAACTTCCAAACCAGGGCATGAATTCTATATCCCCAACTAAATTGTATGCTCCCCATGGTCAGTGACTATTTTTTGAATTTCATCTAATTTGGAGCACACATTCAAGTTACTTATCAATTAATGATACTTATTTTGTTTTCCAATGAAGACTTAGAAAACATTGTGGAAACAATCCAAAGGCTACTAACAAATCAGGAAATGTATGGGCTAAGCTTTGTCCTAGGGACTGAGTGCCACAGGAGAAGGAGCTTAGTATAGTAGTAAGAACCTGGCATTCTGAGTCTAAAGGCCTGTGTTTAAATTCTAATTAGGACACTAACTGGCTATGTGACCTTGATCAAGCCATTTAATCTATTTAAGCTTTAGTGTCCTCATTTGTGAAATGGGAACAAAAATAGTTGTTGAATGAAATATTTGTGCCACTTAATTCTTTGAATTGCTTTCTGATCTAGACTTCTCTTTTCCTCAGGGTATGGGGAAATCCCAGTGAGGAAGTGCTTTATACTGATGCAGACTGGCTTTTAGGGAAAAGACTCTTAAGCATTTTTGTTTCATGGCTCCCCTTTTGGCAATGTAGTGGAACTTAAGGATCCTCTTTCTCAGTACAGAGTTTTTAAATGCATAAAATAAAATACATAGGATTATAAGGGAAACCAGTTTTGTGAAAATTTAATTATTGGGGGGAAGCTAGGTGGCACAATGTATAAAACACTGGCCCTGGATTCAGGAGGACCGGAGTTTAAACCCGGTCTCAGACACTTGACACTAGCTGTGTGACCCTGGGCAAGTCATTTAACCCTCATTGCCCTCCAAAAAAGAAAGAAAGAAAAAAGAGAGAGAGAGAGAGAGAGAGAGAGAGTGAGAGAGAAAGAAAGAAAGAAAGAAAGAAAGAAAGAAAGAAAGAAAGAAAGAAAGAAAGAAAGAAAGAAAGAAAGAAACCTCAATTGTCAAAATATATATTTTTTAAAGTTCATGGACTCAAGTTAAGAACCAGGGTCTTAGAGGATTGTTTCCCAGAATCACCAGCTGGTGTTTGGTATGGTGTGAGGGTGTGGGGATATAGGTGTGAGGGTGTGGGAGTGGGAGAGGCAGACAGACAAAGACAGAAACAGAGACAGAGAGATAGAGACAAAGAGAGACCTTGAACTTGAGTCTTACTCTGAGACCAACCCTCTTTCCTAAAAGCATAGAGCCTCTTATGAATTTTATGATGATTAAATGAGATGATATATTTGAAGGAATTTAGTTGCTATAAATTTCTATATAAATATCAAATAGGATTAACTTTTATTATTATTCTATCATTATCATTACTGTTGAAGAAGGAAAAGGAAGATAAAAAGGAGGAGTGGTAGTATTAGTAGTAGTTGTGGTGGTAGTGATAGTAGTATTAGTAGTGGTGGTGAAAGTAGTGAAAATAGTAGTGGTTGGAATAATGGTGGTGATAGTAATGGTAGTGGTGGTGGTGGTTGTGATAAAGGTAGTAGTAGTAATTACCTTGGAATCAAGAAGTGAGTCAACTTGTTGATGTGACACATACTGGCTGTATGACGTCAGGAAAGTCACTTAAGTTGCTCTAGACAACTTTCTAAGACTATATGGTGCAGAAAGGAAACAGACCTGAATTATAGACTCCCCATCATCAATGATAGGAGGAGTTCCTTATTGCAAGCTTCCTATGCTATGAAATCATATCTAGCAACCAGTGCCAAACCCCATAGCCTTGAGCTATGTGTCCCCAGAGTTGCTAGAAGAGCTCAGCACATATTCTAAGGGATATACTCCAAGAATCCCAAATATATTTATTTATACAAAGGTAGGTAGGGTGACTATGTTGCTCAGTGGATAAAGTGCTGGCCCTGGAGTCAGGAGGACCTGAGTTCAAATCTGGCCTCAGATACTTCCAAGCTGTGTGACCCTGGGCAGGTCATTTAACACTGTTTGCCTCAGTTCCTCATCTTTAAAAATTAGCTGGAGAAGGAAATAGCAAACCACTCCAATATCTTTGCCAAGAAAACCCCAAACTGAGTCATGGAAAGTTAGATATGACTGAAATGATGCAGCAGCAACAAAAACAACAACAAAAGTGAGACAGTCCCTATCCCTGGAAATTGATATTTTAAAAATTCAAAAATTCTTTTATAGATACTGCTGTCAATCATACCTATCAACACAAAGAGACCAATAATAGCCAATTGATTATATACTCAACAAGGTTCATGATTTCCAAATACCCAGTGAATCTGGAGTAAAATTTCTAAAATTCTGATATAGCCCAGTTATATCAACAGGAATGATACGGTTGTAATTTAAGTTGTGCAAATTGGAAGGTAAAGATTTACACATCAAAGAAATGATATCAAACATCAGAGTTAAAGGAGTTCTCTGGAATTTGTGAACTAACCAGCAAATGCTCATCATCAGTAAATAGAGTTAATTACATTTCCCTGTACCAACCTGGCTTAATTGTTCTTGTGTTCTCCATGTTGCATTTAGACTAAGAACATTTGGAGTAAGGAGGCCTGGGCTTAAGTCTTGTCTTTACCATTAACAAGCTTGGTCAGCTCAAGATAAGTTAACCTCTCTGTGACTCGGTTGTTTCATCTGTATTAGCGTCATAGCATTATAGAAGTGGAACTGGAAGAGATATCAGAGGCCATCTAAAACAACCCCCTCATTTTACCAATAAGTTACCTGAATCCCAGAGAGTTTAAGTAACTGGCTCAGGGTCAGACGGGTGGAAAGCACAAGTTAAGATTCAAATTCTGGGTCCTCTGGTTCTGGATCCAGACCTCTTTCATTTGTACAACAGGGCTTTTACAAGGACAAAATTGCACAATGTATATCAAAGCACTCTGAAAGCAGATTGTTGTTCTTCCTTCTTGAAGAGACTAATGTCACAAGGATGATGTCATGACTTGTGATGAATTGGACTTATGTGTGGCAGAGCTATGCAAAGTCACCAACCCCACTCTTTTCTCCAGAGTCAGAAAGTATCTATTCTATGGAAGGTGAGTCTGGGTCTTATAATTATATAATAATTATAATTATATTATAATCTTCCATGATTATAATAAGGGTGATACTCTCTAACAATGATCAGACTTCAAAGGCAGACTTGAGCAGGAGCAGATCTGAGAAAATTGTGTCTAATTAGCAATATAAGGCAGTATATAGTAAGTGTTGGGCAGCTAGATGTCACAGTGGATAGAGCAATAGGCTTGGAATCAGGAAGACTCATCTTCCTGAGTTCAAATCTGGCCTTAGACACTTACTAGCTGTGTGACCCTGGGTATGCATGGGCATTGTGGCAAGAGCATACAGCCAATAGTATGTAACCTTCTCAAGAGCAGGAACCACTTCATTTTTGTGTATATCCCTAATATCTAGCATAGTGCCTGACCTATTATGGAAACTGAATTAAAGGTAGTTGATTAATTGAAGAGTGTGACAACTTACCTTTGGGTACTTTGGGAGAGGCAAGATTGAGTTGAAATCTTCAGATCTTTGTGTGGTAAGGAGGATGGAAGATTGGAAATAATGGAGCCTTGGTGGGGAATGGGAAGCAGAAAGAGAGAGAATAAGAGGTAGTAGCAAACATGTATATTATTTTAAGGTTTGCAAAGCCATATAAATATATATATAATTTCATTTGATCCTTACAACAATCCTATGAGGTAGGTGATATTATCATCCTCATTTTAAAGATGAGGAAACAGAGACTGAAGGTAGTTAAATGCCTTGCCCAGGGTCACATAGCTATTAAGTATCTGAAGCAAGATTTGAACTTGGGTCTCCCTAACTTCAAATTTAGTGCTGCATCTAAAAATTCTACCTATCTACCAATGATCCTTGAATCATTCATGCCACTTACCATTATTGTTGTTTAGTTGTTTCAGTCATGTCTGACTCTTTCTGACCCTGTTTGGGGTTTTCTTAACAAAGATACTGGAGTGATTTGCCATTTGCTTCTCCAGCTCATTTTACAGAGGAGGAAACTGAGGTCAACAGGGTTAAGTGACTTGCCCAGGGTCACACAGCTAGTAAGTATCTAAGGCCAGATTTGAACTCAGGAAGATAAGTCTTCCTGATTCCAAGCCTATTGCTCTATCCACTGTGCCATATAGCTGCCCAACACTTACTATATACTGCCTTATATTGCTAATTAGCTGTATAGTTGTGTAGCACTTTTAAATCTGTTAGTCTAACACTTAAGCAGCCACACAAAAAGTGTGATCAGTAAAAGAACAATAAGAACAATAAGAAGCACAACTGTGCTTTTAATTGGGGAGTGTTAGCTAAGCGGCTCGCCGCAATATGGGGACAAGGAAGGAGACCAGCAGCCTCCCTCAAAACAGAACAGGATTTATTTCAACAAGAACGAACTTAAAAAAAAAAAAAACACAAACAAGATCAGTAGGATCAAGGGAAAGGAAATAAAATGGGGAAAGGGAAATTATACAACCTGAAAAATACCACCGCCCAGGAATCAGCTGAGAATACACAGCAGAGCTCCTGTAACCTTCCAGCTTCCAGCTTCCAGCTAGAATGCTGAATTCTCCCTGTTCCCAGAAACCCCACACAGGCCCCAACCAACTGTCTGGTTGCTCTGACAGTCACATGACTGCCCTCACTAGTCTTCCAATCATTATAATTTTGCCAGGCCCATGTAGGCGTCAGCGAGCGGTGATGACATGAGGTGCTACCACCAGTGGGTGGAGCACTATGCAGTGGAGCCCCAGGCCAGTGCGCACCCAGGCATAAAAACCTCAAATAACAATTAATTCTTTATACCATACAAGTATGAGATACAATGTATTATTTTCAGAGGTCTGGAGTGAGCAACACATTATTTCTCTTTCAAGGAAGCAAGAGAATATTTCAATCTTTTTAGAGTCAAAGAATGAGCCAATGGCAGAGGTTCAGCCCAGAAATCTCAGCTCCTGCCTTCCTGATGAACTGAATTCCATCTTTGGGATTCTGGAGTTGATTTCCCAAACTGTAAAGAGTGAAGCTTCCCTGAATCTCTCACCTAGTATCTGCCCCAGAGGTGTCTAAAAAGAAAATACCTTTCTCCAGGCCCAGGAAATGATGAGAAGGAAAATTAATTCCACTTGAACCCAATGATGATAGGAACAGTTTGGCACAAACGATTGTGTCTCAACTTTAGATGTTTTATACCTTGAGCAGAACATCAAGTTATTTTTCTCTCTCCAAACACAAAGGAGCGAATATGACTCAGTTCAGCCATATCAAATTCACAATTTCAAAAGGCTGCTTGGAGTTTTGACAGGTGTTAAAGCCAACTGGGGCAAGGGAAGGGAGCCTTCTTTTCCTTTAGAAGGTTTTTTTTGCTTAAGGCAAAGGCTGGGAGCCAGGAGTGAGGAGTGCTGCTGACTTTCTAAGGTCACTGGTTGGGAGTCTATGTTTTTATATTTCAGGGATTGGTGGGTAGTGAAAGGAGCTGAGCTGATAAACATGAAGAAGCCTTAATAGGGCATTTTATCCCCTTGCCCAAGCCCCTGATGAGCTCAAGTGTGCTCCTCTGGGCTTCTCTAATACTGAAAGCATTGGATTAACTATATGAGTTTGGGAAAGGTACTCAATTTCCTCATCTGTTAAAGTAGGGATAAATAGACTTTAAACCCTGCCAACCTCATAGGGCTGTTGCGAAGATAATGAGATAATGGATTTTAAAAAATATGTTGAATACATATGATATGCTATAGGCATAGAGACTAGAACTGTGATTTCATTGATATGGGGAATTTCTATAGCAAAAGACCTAACCCTTTTACTGATACAGCTCAGTGGCTTCCTGTAATTAAAAGTCCAGAACATGAAGGGCAGTTGGCTCAGTGAATAGAGTACTGGCCCTGAAGTTGGGAGGACCTGAGTTCAAATCTTATGTCAGACACTTATTAGCTGTGTGACCCCTGGGCAAGTCACTTAACCCCAATTACCTAAACATCTGGGGCCATCTCCTGTTATCCTGATATATATCTGGTCACTGGACCCAGATGGCTCTAGAAGAGACAGTGAGGTTGGTCACCTTGCACAACCATCTCTTATTTAAATCCAATTCACTGCAAGTCATGACATCACGTCATGGCCCTCTTCAGAAATGAAGGACAAATGACAATAACTGGGCCTAGAGACAAGAAGAGATGGGTTCAAACCCGACCTCAGACACTTACTAGATGTGTGACATTGGGAAAGTCACTTAAACCTGTTTGCCTCAAGTTCCTCATCTGTCAAATGAGCTGAAGAAGGAAATAGCAAACTACTCCTGTATCTCTGACCAAACAAACAAACAAACAAATGTGGTCAAGAAGAGTCAGACATGACTGAAAATGACTCAATAACAAAAGAGCACCGGGAGGCTAAGGGACTTATCTAGTTACATAGCCACTATGTCAGAAGCAAGATTTGAACCCAGGTCTTCATGACTCTGAGACTGTTATGACATGAAATGTTAACACTAAAAGAGGAAGCATAGCGTAAAGAATTCCTGGCCATGAAGTTAAGAAGATCTGCCTCTAACATGTGCTAGTCATTTAACCTCATAGTATCTCCAGATGAATCTCTAATATTATAACTTCGAATGAGGGGAAGTAGCATTTGAAAGTGGTAGAAAAAGCACAGACCCTAGATTAAAAAGACTCAGGTTCAAATCCTACCTTAATACGCATGACTTTGGGCAAGTTACTGAACATTCCTGGACCTCGGTTTCCTTATTTGTTAAAAAGGGAGGTTGTACTAGATGGGCTCTGAGGCCCCTTCCAAGCTCTAGATTTATGGTCAGCTTGTGAATGAATTACCCATCAGTGGAAAGGATTTCTGCACTGCAAGTCCAATACACTAATTGAAATTATAGCTCTGTATCCCATTGTTCTCAAAAAGTCAATATTATTACTATTATTGTTTCTTTTAATATTGATTTTCAAAGGAATAGATCAAAGAAATCCAGTTGTCACCATCTTCCACAAGTGGTAGGACATTAGTTCTTAAATATTTTCCCTAAACACCATTCTTACTCTTACCCTGACACTTCCCAAGTGCCTCCCTCTCTACCAGTTTGGCCACTCTTCTTATCTGTTAGTCTTTTTCCCTTCTAATTTATTCAGAACCCAATTTGGAAGAATCACCATCACCATCATGTCTTTTTTTGCCTCTACTACATTGTTCACAAATCATTTGTGTCATCCTCTACCTTTGTTCTCCTCACACTCTACCAAAATTGAAATATATTTTATGACTCAATGTCAGAAAATCTTTTATGGTTCATGTTCCTATCACAGATGGCAGCAGAGAAGGCTGGGAAGCCATAGGGAAAAAAAGTAGGGTGGGACCCTTCCATGAGAGTCTGACTTTATTTTAAGCCCATTAGTTCTAGGAATCATTTTTTTTTTATCAGCATCATCCAATATCTATCATATGCCTGCTATATGCATAGCACCAAGTTTGACACTCTGGGGAAGACATATAAGGTACAGGCTCTGACCATAAGAAGTTTATGGACTTTGTGGTACATATAGCATAAAAATCATGGCAATTTAATTCACCATTTGAAGCAATATAGGATACCAGTATCAGGTGAGAATCACAACTCAGAAAATCAAAGAGAATGATTTACTTAGGGCTGAATAATATCTGAGAAACCATTTAGTCCAACCTGCCTCATTTTACAGGTGAGAAAACCAAAGCTCAGAAAAATTAATTGACTTGCCCAAGGTCCTTTTGTATTTTGTTCCCCGATATCCCCACCCCCACTCCCATTAGATTGTAAATTCTTAGAGAGCAGGGATTATCTTTCTTTTTGCCAATTGTATCTCCAGAGTTTAAATGCCTGGCTAATAGTGCTTAATAAATGTTTATTGGATTGGTCATGTGGACAGAGGCAGGATTTGAACCCAGGTCGTCTGACTCCAAATTCAGTACTAATTCTACTGCTTTATGCAGTGTTATAAAAGTTCAGATAAGGGATATATATATATATGAATTTTTTTTCTGCTAGGAAGGCAACACAGCATAATGGACAGAGTGCTAGACGTAAAGTCAAGAAGACCCAAATTTAAATTGTACCCTTGATACTTATTACCTGTGTGAAAAAAGGGGGATAATAATACCATTAACACCCCCAGGGAGTTGCTGTGAGAGTTACTTGTAGTAACATCTATGTAGAACTTTGTAAATATTAAGGTAATACACAAATCATAGAATAAATTTTGGAATTGGAAGAGACCTCAACAGTTCATTTTTCCAACCCTTACCCCAAAAGGAATTCTAACTGTATCATTTCTGACAAATGGTCATCCAGACTCTTCTTGTGCACCTCCAATGGAGGAGAACCCAATACCTCTAAGGGCAGGCCTTTCCACTTTTGGACAGCTCTGGTTGTTCAAAGTTTCTTGTCTTTCTCCCCAACCCCCATGACATTAAGCTTAAATGTGGATCTTTGGAATTTTCCTCCATTATTTTCATCCCTCTTCTACCAAAGAGCCCTTCAAATGTGTTTCGGTTAATATTGTTTTCAGTATATCTTTCCATGTTGAACACATAAAAGGCAGTCAATAAGGACTTGTTGATTGCTTGGTTCATTAAGCATAATTCATTCCTGCCCAACTAGATGTGTACATCTAACTGAACTACCAGTCCTATCAAATATTTTCAGCAGATTCATTTTCTTCTGGTCCAGACATGGCTGAGAAACTATAAGCTGTGAGATCCATCTGCTGGGTTTACAGATTAAACCTCCGAGCTCTTCCTTGACCTTCAGAGAGCAAAGAGTACCAAGCTGTACACTGGGTAAATTTAAATATATGCAGGCAGGGCTAAATGAAGGGATTTTGTACTATTGGGGTCCCTGGAATAGTCACCAGGCACATAAAAATGCTGATATGAAATGTCTTGTAATTTGGAAGATGGCTGATGTATAATCACTAGCTTTGGGCTGATTGACAGCTCAGCCAGCCAGTGTCAAGGGATATAGGAATACTGGAAAAGACTGCATCTGTCCCCCTTTCCTGCCTCATTTCCACTGGCCCAATGTAAAAAGAAAGTTTCTAGCAGCAATGTGAGGATTCAAAAGATGCCTGAACAAATTCCTATCCTTAGACTGCTGCTTAGTGTCCTTGTGAGTAACTGAATAGGAGAGAGAGTTGGGGTTGGCATGGGTAGGGAACTCACAGCTGGATCCTTAGCATCCATAAATGGCTCAGTGCCCCCAAATGGCTTAGTGTGGTTATGACCTGTGCACTGAGATGCTAAAGGAAAGAGAAAGTACCATTTGGACTGAAAAACACAAAGTAACCTCTTCTATTAAAAAAAAATTCTTAGAATTATATAATTTAAAAAATACATTATTTGTTCCTATATATTTGTGTTTGTTTTGCTAAAGTAGTGCAATCATCTACACAAAACGAGTCCCTTACCTTTCTTTAATTTGTTTTAATAAATGTAGAATGTAAAAATGTATGTATGTTCTCATCATTTTCCTTTTGTTACTTGTTTTGATAAAGTAGCACAATTACAGAAAATGAGGCTTTTCAGGTCTCCAAGTCTTCATCTGTAAAATAAGGGAGTTTGAGGATAGATTAGGGGTTCTCAACTTTTTGTGTTATAAACCCCCTTGGGTAGTCTAGTTAAATCTGTGAATCCCTTCTCAGAGTAGTGTTTTTAATAATTGAAGGAAATGAGAGGTTAGTGAAAAACAATTTTTTTTTTCTGATTCAAGTTCATAGGCCCCTTGAAATCTATCCATGGAACTCCTGGGAATATGTGGACCCCAGGTTAAAAACTCATGGAAAGGGGCATCTAGGTGGTGCAGTGAATAGATCACCGGCCCTGGAGTCAGGAGGACCTGAGTTCAAATCTGACTTCAGACACTTGACACTTACTAGCTGTGTGACCTTGGGCAAGTCACTTAATCCCAATTGTCTCACAAAAAAACCCCAGAAAACCAAAAACTCATGGAATGGTGACACCTCTTAGGTTCTTCATAGATCTAACATTCTGTGGTTCTATCATATGGTTCTAAGAAAGACATATGGTCTCATTCTTCTCCTAATATAGTATCTTTGAATTCAATATCCTCACTTGTGTTTTTATAACCTGGGGGAACTAACTTTGGGGTCTAAGTAAGCCTGGGATTATAAGCATGCAGAGCTATAAGAAATCTCTCAGATCATAAGAGCTAGGTGGCTGCAAGGTTTGCAAAGGGCTCTTTGATCCTCACAACAACCCTTTGAGGTAGGTGCTATTATGAGGATTATTATTCCCATTTTACAGATGAAGCAACTGAGGCCAAGAGAGGTTACATGACTCTTGCCAGGATCACACAAGCTAGCAAGCATGGGAGGCACATTTTGAATTTGGGTGTCCCCTTCTCCAAGACCACCTAGTTGCCTAGTCTAATCCTTTCATTGTACAGGTGAATAAACAGAGGCATCAGAGAGATGAAGTCACTTGCTTTTTTGCTCACTTGGCCTAAGGGGAAGGCAAACCTATGGCCAGATTCAGTGCTTGAAAAACATTTCTCTGTTGAAAAAAGGCTCAGTATGGTTATGACTTGCTGGAAAAGTACACAGAGATATTCAATAAAAGGGGAAGTATAATTTGGACCCAATGGTTAGCCCCGGCCTCGCTGAGTATTCAGTGTATATAAGTTGTGAGGAGTAGAGACTTCATTGACAAAATTCCACACCTTGGGAGACTCCCCCTTCTTCTTTGACCTTCCCAGAAGCTGGGACAAAAGAGCATCCCTGCTGCGTGCCCGCTGTGGGAGGTAGGCTTGGGGAGTTTCAAGGAAGTTCAGCAAAATTATCAGAATGGAGGTCAAGTGGCTGCTTTATGGTTCTCCGCTGGGCCCTCCTCGGCGCCTCGTATACATCCTTCATCCTTTGTTTAAGGTTGTATTAATAAAGAGGAGGTCTAGTGCCCATTAGGCAGCGCAGCAGCTCAGCTCTCTCCCTGGAACAGTGGGCTATGAAACTTCAGAGAGATCTTTTTTTTTTTTTTCCCTTAAATAATAATCTGCCTCTGTTCCTACTGATGAGGAGCGACCGCCTCTCTCCCTTGACCTTCTGGGTCCAGCCAGCCAATCAAGGCTCGCACCCGCCTCGCCAGTGTTAAACTTCACAGCGCTTTCCGTTACTCTGAGGTCTGTCCCCATCGATTTTTTAAAAAGTCAGCATGCCAGGAGCTCATGTCAGATGTCAGCTGGCTTCAGAGTCACCGGCGATAACCTGCTGTCTCAGCACACTGTAGCTGCGCGCCTCGCCCGTGTTGTGCTCTGCCTGATTGTCTAGTGAATTGGGAAAACATTGTGCGGAGTGCAGCAGCTTCACTGGTGGGAAAAAATTGCTGAACAGCACCTGCATAGTAAAGCGAGACCATCTGCCTCCTTCTGCAGCCCCCTTCCCCTCCCCCGCATCCCTCCCCCAATTCGCGGTGGACGATTTTTATTCTAGTTGATTCTATTCTATTTTCTTCTGAAAGTCTGTTTGCTTAAGAAGACCGTGCAGCCCTTTCCGCAGGTTAGAAAAGAGAGTGGAGGGGGGCATTGGGGAAGGGTGAGGAGGAAGGATCAAAATGAGAAAGGGAAGAAAAGAGAAGGCCCGGAGGAAGTAATGATGGAGGGAAGAACAAAACATCCCTCTATCCCATTTTCTGTCGGTTGCACGGTACAGGAGAAAGTAACAATCCAATAATCATACGATCCATTTCAGTCAAACTTCGCAACATCTGCTGAAGCGAGCCAGGCTGTGTGCTTCCCTCCTAGAGGTTTCATAAACCTATCCACTGTAACATTCTGGTTAAACCGGAGACAGCTTCTATCGATTTTTTCATGTTTCACATGCTTATCCATGTGGAGGACAAAGAGACGATCTAACTAAATATTTTTTGCCTTAATCAGGAAGAGAGAGAAGGGCTTCAAGGTCAGCGATGGTGTAAAGCTGCCTCTTTTTGACCTCTATCATTTGGGTCAGGCCATTCTGTCTTTTCCTTCTGCCTTAACAAGAACCTTCTTCCCTGATGCCAATTACTGAACAGTCTCTACCACCACAGCCCCCTTTGCTCGGGCTGGGAGAAAACTCTCTGAGTCAAGACCCGATACTAGGTCGACTGGGTTTTGACCAGATATGTTGCTGACTTTGACCAAGCCACATCAGCCCCGACGAATTCATCCCTTATTCTCACTGAATGTTACAGTCCTTGCTAAACAGGTTGTCTTTCTTTTCTGTTCCCTGTTTTTAGCAAACAGAGCAGGCAGCAGGCACGTATTTCCTCTGTGAAAATAAAAAGCAAAAAACACAGGATCCAGCCTTGGCCACCCACCATCTCCACTGCTGACAAGCTGCAACAATATACAGTGTGAATGGCTCACTACCTGGGTAAGACATACTCATCAGAGAGGGGAGAACAGGAGGCTTTAAACAGGCTAGCTTCAGTGGGCCTGAGGGGGCTGCTTTCCTGAACAATATGCACGATTTACAAACAGAAGGAAGAATTTATTGGTGCACGTGTAGTCGTGGCAGTTCCAGAGATAAGGGGAAAACCTTCTATAACGCAGTCTTTTTAGAGAGCTAAATCATTCGTTAAGATATTGGGACTCCTTTAAATTAAGCACTCCGACCAGGTTCTAGCAGGATAGAAGGCCTATTCTTCATTCCCAGTGATGTTATTCATCTCAAGAGGAGAAGATGGAGATTCAGGTTTCTTTGTACAGTGGTTGTTCTGTATGGGTTTGTGTATGTGCGAAGAGAAAGAATGGGGAAGGAAAAAGAGACACAAGAGAGAGACACAAAGAAATACAGGCTGAAAATGACAGAAAGAGACAGAAAGAAAGAGAAGTGGGAGACCATGTGAAAAGACAGAGAGAGAAGAGAGAGAGTGTGAAGGGGGAAGGAGAGATTGAGAGAGAAGCTGTATTTTTCCAAATAGTCACCTAGGGAGGGGATATGTGAATTATCAAATGGCTAGTTGTTGTGGGGACACAGTGAGGTGTGTGTGTGTATGTATATATATACGTGTGTGTATGTATATGTATATATGTATGTATATATATATATATATATATATATATAAACTCATTTTTGAGATAATGAAAATTATTGGATTCGGAGTCAATTCAGCTCAATTCAATCTAATCCAAGAATTTGGAATACTGTGCTATGTACTGGGGATCCAAGGGAATACAAAAATGAAACAGTTCCAACCTTTAAGAGAAAAATTCTATTGTTAAAACAATTTGTATACATGTAAGTAAATATTAGATATCCATATGTATATATGCATATGTACATATGTTAACACTGTGATTTCATTAATATTTCATTCTTTTGCTGTTCAGTCATATCTGATTCTTTGTGACTCTATTTGAGACTTTTTTTGGCAAAGATACTGGAGTTGTTTGCCATTCCCTTCTCCAGCTGGTTTTTACAGATAAGGAAACTGAGGGAAACAAGGTTAAGTGACTTGACCAGAGTCATACATCTAGTAAGTGTCTGAGAAACCAGGTCTGGCACACTATCCACTGCTCCACCTAGCTGCCCTTTCATTGGTAAATGGAATTCCCAAAAGGTAATTCACCCTACCAATGGAGATCAATACTTGTTCCATACTTTTGTAGTCTATAAGTTCCCTGAGGCATTGCGAAGTTATGTCTTGCCCAGAATTACACAGTCACTATGTCTTACTTGTGGGAAGGCAATACTTGTCTTCTCAACTCCCAGACCTGGTCTCTATCCACCATATCTTTCTATCTCTTTATAAAATATACACAAAATAAATGCAAAATGCTCTCCTGGGGGAAGGCATAGCAAGCAGCAAAGGGAAAGAGTGCTGACTCAGGAGTCAGACAACCTAGGCCCCAATCCTGTAACTGATGCTTTCTAGCATGTGACCTTGTGCAAGTCACAGGTTTACTGGGCATCAGTTTATTCACCTGCAAAGTAAGGGGGGTAGACTAGATGGCCTCTTCCAGCTTCAGATTCATGGTCCTACAAAGAAGGAAGATCAGGTAGGTCTCTGCTAGGGGGCGGCACTTGAGATGAGCCTTAAAGGAAACTTCAAATTCTAAGAGATAGAAGTGCATTTTAGGTATGTGAGATCCTTGAGAAAGGTACAGAGACAGGAGATGGAATGTCACATATAATTATTATTAAGTATTGATAATACTTAGTGACAGTATTGCCTATCACTGTGCTAGATGCTGAAGACATAGAAGTATAAAATCAAATCCCTGCCCACAAGGAATTTCCAATCAGATAATTACTGAATAACTGGGTCTGAAAGGGTTAATCTATTGCCTCCTCCTAGATAATTTATTTGCATTTTAACTGTTCTTCTAAAGATGGCTCCTTTATATAAGTAGTGTCTCTAGTGGGGACTTCAGTCACTGTGGAAGACTGGTAGGGGAGATGCTTCGGAACAGAGGTACACTTTGGCTTGCCTCAAAGTACATCTGTGTGCAGTGCTAGCCCTGCCTCCAGGTTAGCATAACCATCATCACTTGAAGTTGCTATTTTACACCACCATCCCCACCATACCACCTACAATGGGTACAAGGTGCTGTGCCAAGTATTACTGTGACACTGGCTAGGATTGTAAATGTGAAATTGGGAGTCAGAAATCTTAGGTTCTCTGTCTCTCTTTGTATGACCTTATTCAAATCACTTTCTTCTCTAAACTGTTTTGATTCTTCTGTTTTTTTCAATGCATGAGGGGGAGGGTTGGGGGAGAATATGCAGCAAAATGGTCCCTTTTAGCTTTAAGATTCTTGATGATTTTATGTGACTCTTTGAAGTTAGGTCAGGTACCCTCTGTGTTTCTGGGAGTACCTTGCTTTTGAAAAGTCCTGACATGGCCCTCTGAGAATTTATGCAAGGGATTATGGTCTTGTTGTGCACAAGATGGGAATGCCATTGAAACTGAGACTATAATGCTTTCATTAGGATTCTCATGAGTAAAATATGCCCCACAAATAAGGAGAATTATACTGCAGACTATATTACCTTGCAGTAGGTACAATGATACCTTAAGTAACAAAGAGGATGTATTCTAGTCACATGCTTTGTTGTCAGAGACTGATAAAGAAACAATATTAGAGGCTCAAGGATGTACTCTGAGATGTCAAAAGGAGGACTAATGATAGAAAAAGATCAATTCAGAATAAAGGTTAAGTGCCTTAGTCTGGTATTCAAGGTCCTTCATACTAGGACCCCTTCTTCCAGCCTCCCTTACACATACTCTATACTCCAGTCAAACTGTATTGCTTATTGCTCCCTAAACTTCTGCTTTCTCTACCTACATGTCTTTGTTTATGCTATCCTTTCTCCCTCCCCTACTGCCACCCTCCCCACATTTCTTTTTTTTTCTTTTCTTTTTTTTTATTATGTATTTAATGATTATCAACATGAACATTTCGGCATACAAAGAGCAGGAAAAAAAGGATTGCCCCACATTTCACCTTTAAAAATCCTTCAAGGCTTAGCTTAAATGCCAACTCCTCCATAAAGACTTTCAGGTCCCCTACCCCTTAATAGATTATATATCTTCCTCCCCAGAGTTCCCACACGTTCTTTATATTTCTTTCTTTTTATTTCCCTTATGTTACTTATCATATTCTCCCTTATACTCTAAGTATTATATAGGTGTCTCATTCTCCCTGCCAGGATATACTCCCTGAGGTAGTAGGCAGGCTTTAATCATCTTTTCATGACCCATAGGGCATAGTATAGGGATTTATGCATAATAGGTGTTCAATTCAACTGTTGAATTGGATTAACAAAAACACAGCTATAACTGCCACATTGTCCTTGACACGAAGCTGGAAACTCCCAACCTTATATGTAGATATTGCTCAATCATCATTGCTTGCCTGAAAGGGACTGCTAGACCCCAACTTTGATCCTCCAGGCCAGGTCAAGTTTCTCTACTCATGTCTAAAGCCTCATAACAGGATGAAATTTTTTATAATGAACCAAGAGTCAATTGCACAAATCATGGCATTCGTTCTTCCTATAAATTCCTTGTCTTCAATACCCTGTGGGTTGGGGAAAATCACCTGTCTGAGATGGAAGGCAATGCGGACCTTGTCAGCTGCTTCCCTTTCTCCATCCCTCCTTCTCTTGTCATTCACTCATCCTCCTGAGAAAAGGAGTTGGGGAATGGAGAGTGAGAAGAAAAGAGATAGCCAGCTTTCTTTCTCTGTCTCTGTCAGACACTCGCACGCAAGTGCACGTGCACACACACACACACACACACACACACACACACACACACACACATACACACACACACCCCTTGCAGTAGTTCACTTTTTATAAACAGAATGATGGAGGCCCTTGCATCTCCAGGAGTTAAGGTGACCTAAGCACCTGCCTCCTCCACCTTCTCCTTCTTCTAGGCATAAAATAACAATCCATTGTCCAACATTGTTTGGGGCTGGAGGGCAAGCTTCATTAAAGGAAAATCCTTAATTTGGGTTACCATCCAAACCAAAGAAGTAGGGGATACCAAAAACAAAGACATTTTCCCTATTCCTTGAATATGGGACAAGGCATCAGAGGTACTTAGTTCAGGAAGACTGATCTGCATTTCACTTTTGATTACAGGGTGCTGGGAAGGATGTCCTCCTGCCTATTGGAGTTTAGAATCAAGCATTCCTGCACCCAGAGCCTACAGCCCACATACAACCAGAGGCTGCATGCCAGTGTGGCTCCAGGCAAACTCCTGGGGCTCTAGAAACAACTCTCATTGTCAAACTTTCAGAGGAAGGAAGAGTCATTAGTTTTAGAGACAGGAAAGGAAGAATGTTTTGCCTGGGGCATCTCTTTGAAAAGGTCTAACTTTTAAAAATTGTAAATAAGCCACTCTTCTTTTCTGGGGTTTTGCAGAGGACAGGGGTAGCTCAACCAGGGTCTAACCTTTGGGAGATAACTGGTGTTTTACTTCCCAGAGCCTTATCCCTTCCTCTGTTCTGCCACCGCAGTGCAGTCTGGGAAGCTGGCTCTCTGCTCTGATTACACAGGCACAGGCTGTCCTTTGGATTTGGTTAGGTGGAAAGGAAAGAAAAAAATAAAGAACACTTTTGGGGGTTGTGGGGGGGTGGTGGTAGGAGGCACTTCTGCCTTTAGATAAAGGAGAATATTATTTTATAAGCTCTCAGAGCAGCAAAGCTTGTGAAAGGTGAATATGCCATTCAATACGGTTCCTAATCTTCCGTTTGCAGCACTCACATTTTCAAGTCAGTTCATGTAGACTCCAATGTGATCAGGGCAAGAGAGATTATGCCTAACAAGATATGACTGAGAGTCTTAGCTCGTCTATGACATCCATGAAGTTGAGATTCTTTGGCTCACTTCTCTGAGGTCTAAATTTTAGGGTCTAGTTACTTCTTACTTAAATCCCATGAACTTGTGCACCCTGGCATTCATCTTTTATTCCCTTGTTCTCCTGGGATAAAACTCGATGAAGCCAAACAGCTTTACCTTTAGTGGTTTAAGATGAACTACCAGCAGATAATAGTCTCTCATTTAAAAAAAGAAAGAAAAAGGAAAGGGAAGTGAAAAAAAGGATCCCTCCTGTAAAACAGAAAATGGGAAACAGTTAGTTATGAATGGAGAGAAAATTCATGGATAAAACAGCAAAAGCAAAAGTGAATTCTGTATGGATATTCATTTTAGTTTATCAATCAACATGCATTTATTAAATATCTACTATGTGCCAGGCACTGGCCACAGTAGAACTCACCATTGAACCAAAAGGTGGATGCATATTAACATTTGTCCATATATGAAAGCTTTGTCTTCTCTGTTTCTCTCTTCTGTCTCTCCTCTGTGTGTGTGTGTGTGTGTGTGTGTCTCTCTGTCTCTCTGTCTTTTTCTCAGATCATAGGGTTTTAGAGCTGAAAGGGGCCTTACAAACCAAACTTCGTATTCTACAGGTAAGGACATTGAGGTACAGAGATTTTGTCATTTATCTAATAGCATAAGGAACGTTAGTAGTAATCAAAAGGATGGAAATGCATTTATTCAGTGCTAAGTGCCTAGTGCTGTGCTAAAAAACAACAACAACAACAACAACAACCCAATGGTGCTAAACATTTTCTTTAAAAAAAAAAAAACACCAGAAAATGGAGCTAGACCTTGCTTTTAAGGTGCTAACATTCTTATTGGGTAAGACAACACATAAAGAAGCATTCAGGCTTTATGGTAGTCCTTATGGTAAAAAAGAATAGGTGGATGGAAAGGACTAGGGGTGCTTAGGGCACTTTGATAGGTCAGAAAGCAATGCCTGGGAATCTGTGGATATAGTGGCAGGGCAGATAGTATCAATGATGCAAAGGCTAGTCCTCCAGCGTCCTCATCCCATGTGACCCTTGTTGTTGTTGTTTGTCCTTCATTATCAAAAATGACCATGACATAGGGTGATGTCATGACTTGCAGTGAATTGGATTTAAGTGAGGGAGGGCTATGCAAGGTCACCAACCGCACTCTGTCCTCCAGAGCCATCTGGGTCCAGTAGCAAGATATCTGGGGTGGGGGTAGCTAGGTGGTGCAATGGATAAAGCACCATACCTGGATTCAGGAGGACCTGAGTTCAAATATGACCTCAGAAAACTTGACACTTACTATCTGTGTGACCCTGGGCAAGTCATTTAATTCTCATTGCCCTGAAAAAAACAAAAACAAAAACAAAAACAAAACAAAAAGATATCTATCAGGATGACTGGAGATGGCCCTGGATGTTTAAGGCAATTGGGGTTAAGTGACTTGCCCAGGGTCACATAGCTAGTAAGTGCCTGAAGTGAGATTTGAACTCAAGTCCTTACAAGTTCAGAGCCAGTGCTCTATCCACTACACCACCTAACAGCTCCATATCCCCTAAGTTTGCCATGGGAAAGGGAGATACCGATATGCTGGGAGCTCTCACATATCTTGTTCATAAGGGTTCTCTTCATATTTTGAGGCTACCAATGGGTCATACAAGCCATCTGTTCACTATCCCTTGTTCTTGCAACATAGCTAACCCATCTATTTTTCCCTTCACACTTTTCTCTGGTACCATTCCTCATACAACTTTTCTTTACTAATTCCTTTTTTTTGTCAGATGCTGCCCACCATGAGCCTCTGCATTGCCCTTTGGGTGACCCTTAACTTCAGTTCTTCAGAGACCATAGTACAATATAACTCAGCTATAGGACATCACTGAAAGAATATTGGCATTTCAGAAGGAGC
Organism: Dromiciops gliroides; assembly: GCF_019393635.1. Classification (NCBI taxonomy): domain Eukaryota; kingdom Metazoa; phylum Chordata; class Mammalia; order Microbiotheria; family Microbiotheriidae; genus Dromiciops; species Dromiciops gliroides. The sequence goes on along the minus strand of NC_057861.1, from coordinate 592,510,616 downwards.
CTCTAGGGTTGTTTAAAAAAAAAAAAGACCTTTGCCATTTCCCAAAGATAATCCAACTCACTTTCTTGCATATGTACATTGTGGAGCCTAGCTCACTGTCCATTTGAACTGTCTATAAAAAATATTACATCTTCCATTTTGTATTTACTATCCCTCATCTCATTTGATTCTCACAATGGAGGCTGTGATCTTTCACCTCTTCCATCCATGCAAGTTCCTCCTTTATAACACCTAGAACTGTGGTCCTTACCCCATAGGCAATCAATCAATGTTAACTGATGATTTGAGAAAAGAATGGCAGACCAGAGCAGCTGAACTGATTTCCCCAAGTCACCCAGCAAGCTAGTAGTGGCAGAGCTTACATTTAGAAAGGAAGGCTCCCGATTCTTATTCTCATATTTCTTCCCTTTACACCCTGCTGCCTCCTATCGTCCTTGGCCATTCATTTCCCATTCAAACATCTTTCCACCGAGTGTTACTGGTTAACTATATCAGGAATTAAGAATTTCTGAAAGTTTTTGTCTTTTAAAATTTCATCTTACAGAAAACTTGTACACCAACCATTGCCTAGTTAAGGGTTAGCAGCTGTTTACAGGGCACTCAAGCTTACCGTGGCAAAGCAGAAAGGAGTTACCCTGAGTATTGTTTCCTAAATGAAGTGGGGGTGGGGGTGGGGTGGGAAGAGAAACTTTAAAGTGATTTAATTGCATGGGGATACCATTGCCTCTAGCACTAGTAATCCTGATTCTGTCATAAATTTTTCATGCTGTCTCATGAGAGTGAACACGGGAAACTTTCCCCTCTAAGTGAAAGTCGATGAACCTCACACCAGCCCCAGTTCCCAGCAGCCCTGTACTCAGGAATATTAATTTAATTAAGATCACTACAGTAAATTCTAGCAGGGAACTCTCTGGGCCCCCCAGGTAATTCTCAAACTGCAGCACCAGGAGCTGATGGAGGAAAGAAGATACTGCACTATGATAGTTTCTGAGTACTTGGCTTGGCAGAGATGACAGTATAAGAGATGGAAGGCATACTGCAAAAAAAAAAAAAAAAAAAAAAAAAAAAGCAGTTTGTTATGGTGATAAAGCAATAGAGTGGATAGAAAATATGTAGGAGACCCTAAATGTGGACCCAATGTATTCAAAAATAAGAATAAATTTCCCCCAAATAGAAAGAAAATGCATTAGCCTCACTTCCTTCCCTTTCTCTCTCCCCCTTCTGGCAGTGGAAAAATTTCTTGTGTCCCAGCCCAGAGATTTTCTAGTTCCTCACTTATTCAGAAAGGCTTTATTGACCAATTGCTATGTGTCCAGAATAGGGCAGGGTATAAGAGTGGGAGATGAAACAAACTTTAATAGCTTATGATCATAAATAGAGACACGATACAGTGGGAAGATTTCAACCTATTTATTCCTTCTATATGGGTCTTATCCAGTCCCTATGTAATATAAAATCTTAGGTTGGAGCTGGTAGGCATCTTCAAGCCCATCAAATCCAATCCCTATATTTTAAAGAGGTAGAAACCAAGATATCATAAAATTATACATTTAGAAGTAAAAGAGACATTAGAGATCATTGGATCCAACTCTTTTGCAACACGTGCTCAGAGATAACTACCACAATTCTCACATGCACTGATGAGTTATGTCCCCAGATGGTAGATGTTCCATCCCCTGGACTCTAAGAATACCTAGAAGGGAAAATAAGATGGCTTAGCCTAATGGGATCATCAGCTTGAGTTCCCATTCCAATATTTTCTCTTCAATATAGTAACTGAGATCAATTTAGTCAGCTAAGCTTTTTTTTTTAAAGCTAATTTGGTACAGTAATATAGTAGCTGGTATAAAATATTCCCCCAAAGTCCATGACATTCTTCAGCAAGAATATACAGAGTCGGGGCAGCTAGATGGCGCAGTGGATAGAGCACCGGCCCTGGAGTCAGGAGTACCTGAGTTTAAATCCAGCCTCAGGCACTTAACACTTACTAGCTGTGTGACCCTGGGCAAGTCACTTAACCCCAATTGCCTCACAAAAAAAAAAAAAGAATATACAGAGTCCCAAAAAATATTTTTAATTTAATTTAATTTTTAAAAAAGAATATACAGAGTCCAGAGGAAAGTGGGCTCAAGCTTAGAAAGCATATGTGGCAAAGAGGCAATTCATAGCTCCTGGAAGTCTTTGTTCCCCTTTGTAAGTTATTCAAGAAGTCCCTCTTTGGCCTGGCATAGTTTCTTCACTGGACTCTTTGTAGTGTTGAGAATCTGTGTACAGTTTTTCTTAGCTTCTGCCACCAGCCCCTACTATGCTGGGGGAGAGGTTGGGAAGCCTGGAATTCTCCAGATGCTTTGGAGCTCAAGAGGTACTCCTCCTCTTCCCCATGTAGAAGTGGGGGGAAGTAGAGCATCTGAGGTCAAATCTGAGGTATCTCTTTCCCATACAAACTGAATCCTAGAGGGGTTAAATGACTTGTGAGAATCCCATAGCTAGTAAATGTTTCAGGCAGATTTAAATCTAGGCCTTCCAGACAAAGTCAGATGCTTTCTCTCCTATGCCATATTTGCATTTCTCCAGGGCTTTTAGACTGATAGATGACAGTTCTAGGTCAGGGGATCTTAATCTTTAAGATTAAAGAGTCATGGAGGCGGGGCAGCTAGGTGGCAAAGTAGATAAAGCACCAGTCTTTGATTCAGGAGGACCTGAGTTCAAATTTGACCTCAGACACTTGACACTTACCAGCTGTGTGACCCTGGGCAAGTCACTTAACCCTCATTGCCCCCCAAACACACAAAAAAGATTAAAGGGTCATGGATCCCTTTGACCATTTGGTGAAGCCTATGGACCCTTCTCAGAATATTTTTTTTAATGTATAAAATAAAATATATAACATCACATAGTCAACAAACATTTATTAAATGTCTATGATGTGCTTGGTGCTATGCTAAGCGTTGGGACATTATTTTAAAAACACACAAAACAATTATATTGAAATACAGTTATCAACCAGGTTAAGAACCCCTGTTCTGGACTCAAATGGTAGAAGTAACTGGGAAATGATTGAATACTAATTGAACTGACTTTTAAGTAATTGTCACTATTCTCATATGTGGAGGTGGCATTTAGCTGGGGTATTTAGGGAGAAGGAAAGTCGATTATTATTGCCAGAGGATATAAGGCTGGCTATAATCCCCTCTGTCTAAGTGGAAAGATAAACCGACCCATATAAATAAGTCTAAAATGAAACAATGGAGGTACCTCATTTTTAAAACCATTGTGTAATATTAAAGGAATATATATGTATATATATGTATGTATATATGAGTTTTTAAGCTTCATGTTTATTTTAAGATCTAAATTTTTCACTTCCTCCAACCCCTCTCCCACCCATTGAGAAGGCAAGAAATATGATACCCATTATGTATACAAAGTTAGGCAAAACATATTTATGCACTAGCAAGGTACCATTTATGTGTAATAGGGATTGCAAATATGTCTTTCCCCAAATTTCTGGAAGTACTAGGAGGAGGTTTCATCTCCTTCTATCTCTGCTAGAAGTTTTGAGATCAATTATAGTAATTTAAATAATCCTGAACAATTTTATAGGCCATGGAAGGACAAGCAGGGTTAGATTGGGGTGCTTTCTCCACAAAATCCCCTAAACCCAGTTGAAAGTACTGCCACAAGTGAAAGGCATAATGACCAGGTACTTGAAGAAAGGGCATGAACATGTAAATGCTAAGGATCCACTAAGAGTTATAATTGTTGTTGTTTTTTTGTTTGTTTTATTAATTTTTTTTTTAGGAAACTGGAGATGTTTATATTGTACAATAGGAAATGGTTTTTCTGTTTTGTTTTTATCTTTTTTTTTTTTTTGCATGAGGCAATGGGGGTTAAGTGACTTGCCTAGGGTCACACAGCTAGTAAGTGTCAAGTGTCTGAATCCACATTTGAACTCAGGTCCTCCTGAATCCAGAGCCAGTGCTCTATCCACTGTACCACCTAGCTGCCCCTGAAGAGATGTTTTTTCTATTCAATGGGAGATCTAATTTGTGGAAGCTAAGACTGTGGTACTGTGTATATAAAAGAAGACTTCAGAAGGATAGAGGTATTCTGATTGTTTTCAAGTTTTAAACACACTTGGCCAGCAAAGATCCCATGAATTTTCTTCCCCATCCGCCATTTTTTAAAGCCAACTCGTACCCCCAGAAAAAGGAATCCTTAGAAAAAGGAGTGTGCACCATCTGCTGGAGCCTGAGGAGAATGGCAGGAAGAAGAAGTACAAAGATATAAAAGGTGTGAAAAGGGAAGGAAGGTTCAATGAGATACCACCACCTCTGAGATCAGAGGATTGCTACAGAAAGCAGAGCTACAGAGGAACAACTACACTGGGGGAAAGCCCTAATATCTCCTGCTAGAATATTCTCCTGGATGCCAGGATCTGTTGGAACCAGCTCAAAGCAGGTTGTCCAGAGAAACAATTGTTACATTTTCAGTGTGAGCATTTACTCTTCAGGAACCAGCAAAAGCTACAAATCAGGCAGGGCTTGATTTATTGTTTTGTCAATTGTCAAACTTTTGTCAACTTAAGAAAATGGTGGCAAAAAATGTTAGTAATTCAGAATATGCTTAAAAGTGTGTTCTTTGGGGCAGCTAGGTAGCACAGTGGATAAAGCACTGGCCCTGGATTCAGGAGGACCTGATTTCAAATCTGGCTTCAGACACTTGACACGTACTAGCTGTGTGACCCTGGGCAAGTCACTTAACCCTCATTGCCCTGCACCAAAAAACAAAAAACAAAACAAACAAAAAAGTGTGTTCCTCATGTGTTTTCTTTTTTTCATTTTGGAAAGCTGGTTGTTAAACATTGACCATTATAGTACTTAGTGGTATTGTAGGTCACTAAGGGGTCATTGGTAGATACCATTAGTTTTTATGAGTTCTAATAAGCATTCTGTCTGTTTCTCTTACATGGTGACTAAATCTGTTCAGTCATGTGAATCTGTAAACTTATAAAGGTGAGTGGAGATTACTTCTTGGCTGGTTTCAGATACTGACATTCCTAGATCATTTGGGTGAAGGCAATGAATGAGAAAAGTGATAATCCTTCAACAAACACCATGCCAGACAATGTGCTAAGGGCTAGGGATTCAAAGAAAGGCAAAAACAATCCTTGGCCTCAAAGAGCATTCATTCAAGTGTGGAAAGGTAGACAACCCCTGTAAATAGAATAAGTACATACAAGTTACAGAGTAGATGGAAAGTGACCTTTGAGGGAAGGCTCTAGCAACTGACTGAATGTGGGGAGGGAGAGGACATGGGAGGAAAACTCTCTAAGAAACATTAGCTTTTCAGCTCTTGCTTTGTCCTGAGGGTCGCCCAGGCCATACTCACAGTGGGACAGGAGAGGGAAGAAGAAGTATGACCTGGAAATCCTGCAGAGAGAGAGAGAGAGAGAGAGAGGGAGAGAGAGAGAGAGAGAGAGAGAGAGAGAGAGAGAGAGAGAGAGAGAGAGAGAGAGGGAGAGAGAGAGGGAGAGAGAGAGAGAGAGAGAGAGAGAGAGAGAGAGAGAGAGAGAGAGAGAGAGAGAGAGAGAGAGAGAGAGAGAGAGAGCTGTGTCAGGAAGCAAGAGAATATTGGAGAAAAGCTTCTGCTGGAGTTGGTGGAAACTAAGGGAAGCATGAATAGGAGGTAGTAGCAATGACAGCCACTCCCCAGGTCATTCGAGTCAGGAAGCAGCTAGAGTGACCTGGGCACTGAGAAAGTCAGTTGAATGAAGGAAGGAGCTGGCTGTGTCTGAGCTTCTATCTCCTGCTGACTGGATGAGAAGTCCCTGGAAGTCCCACAGGTTACTGTGTGGTAGAAGGGATCTTCTGATATAAAGATTATACATTTTAATTATTGCGACTGTTCAATTAGAGCTGGGAGGGACCTTAGAAGTTTATCTAATCCAACTTCTTCATTTTGCAGATGAAGAAACTAAAATCCAGAGAACCTAGATGACTTCCAAGGTTATATATGGAAGTAGCATAGCCAAGATTCAATCCTGGTTCTCTGACTCTGAATCCAACCTATTTTCCACTGTACCTCATTTCCTCTCTTTTATTATTTTAGGGACATTTCCCTTTTATAAACATTTCAGGGTATTCTATTAGTGGGCTGACCCATTGGAAAGGTAGCCCATCTATCACAAAATCTTTCTGCTGTATTCACTGAGGATTTATACACAACTGATGGGATTTCTGGTGGTTGTTAAGCATCCAAAAAAAAAAAAAAGGGGCTGGGCCATAGGAAATAGATTTAAAAGCTTAGTTTAAGAGAAACTCAAGGGGCAGCTAGGTGGCGCAGTGGATAGAGCACCGGCCCTGGACTCAGAAGGACCTGAGTTCAAATCTGACCTCAGACATTTAACACTTACTAGCTGTGTGACCCTGGGCAAGTCACTTAACCCCAATTGACTCATTAAAAAAAAAAAAGAGAGAGAGAGAGAGAAAGAGATACTCAAGAGGAGAGGATTCAAATTTGGATCAAGTGACCAAGAGAGGTTTTGGAACTGAAGAGACAACCATTTCTCTATAATGTTTTAGTTTAAAGCTGCCTAGAAGCAGTGGGATGGCGTGAATGACCTGGCTGAGAGAATCACAAAAGTCTGACATTTTGTTTTAGCCATGGGTGTAGCCATTGGCTTTGGAAATAATGGAAAATTTAGGTCTCAAAAAAAAAATTGAGGGGGGAGGGGAATGAAGAAATCGAATTTGAAGTCTTCCAAATAGTGCTTATTTTTCCATTTCTGACAACGGCTATGGAAAGATCTTCACTGCAGTATGATGTAATGGAAAGAGTGGGAAGCAGGATTTTGAGCTGTGTGACCTTAGACCACTTGGTTAACTTCTCTGGGTCTCAGTTTCCTCATCCATGAAATGGTTTAGGGGACATGGCACTGAGAATTGCATTCAGTGATCTCTAAGGTCCCTTCTAGCTCTCAGATTCTATGATTCAGTAGTTCCTATAATTCTTTTCTTTTAGCCACAGCACAGAAGAGGGAGAAATAGAACCCCAGGGACCTTGGAGTTCTGGCTCCATCTCCATCCATTCCCAGCATTGACTCATGCCCTGGCTATGGTCCTTCCTTGCTCCTGGGTGTGCCAGGACATGGAAAAATTATGTTCTCCTGCCCTTAGCTGCAGTTACATTTGGAAAGGAGAGATGAGGAAGAGTGAGAGCAGGGAAATTTAATAACATCTATTTTTTGATTTCATAAAATATTCCTTGAACAAGATTTGTATTTTATTCATGAGATTTAAAAATTGAGTTGAACAACTAAGCCGTGGAAAGCCGCGTGATGGCTAGAAGGCTCCTAAAAATTCAGCGAAAGCAGGTAGAAAATAGCCTATTGTGTTCAGAATAAAGTAAGCTTGTCTGGAGCAGGTTTTTTTTTTTTTTTTGGCCTATTCCTCAATCTGCCCTTTGCTAAATGGCACAGCTCAGTGAGATGGCTTTACTGCAGGCAACAGGCAGCCCTTAACTACAGTATCTGGTCCTCTGAGTCCTCTTGGGCTTATTTGCAAAGGGTAAAATAGGGTAAATGTGATATTTAGGCTCCGGTTCCCATTAAAACCAAACAAATGAGCAGACCTGAATGTCTCCCTGTAACTACTGCACAACGCATACAGGGTTCCTTGCTAGCAGAAGATCCCAAGAGATGCAGCAAAACTCTGCTATTAACCTGGCTCTGAGCTTCCCGGGAACAGCAACCATTTCTGGCAGGGATGTTGATTCTTCTTCATGTGACTATCAGGGTAGGAGTGTCTAGGGAGGCAGCTACTATGGCAGGAGGGAATTGTAGACCCATTTCATGGACTGGTTCATTTTATTTGTCTTCAAGGCAGTTCTGATCTTTGAAAGGGAAACAGAGAGACAGATAGACAGAGAGAGAGAGACAGAAAGACAGAGACAGATTGAGCAAAATATATAAAGACAGAGAGAGAGAGTGACAGAGGAAAATATAGAGAGAACGAGACAGAGGCAGAGTGACAGAGAGACAGAGACAGACAGAGAGAGAGGAGAGACAGAAAGACAGAGGCAGAGAGACGGAGAGGAGAGACAGAGATAAAAACAGAGACAGAGAAACAGAGACAGAGAGAAAGAGACAGAAAGATTTAATAACAAGGAAATAGGGTTTGATTTAGGAATCAAAGGGAACTCTAAAGAACACCTCCAGTTTCATCTCCACAATATCCAGACACCTCAATCTACTAAGTTGGGGTTAAGGAGAAATAGAGAAAATAGTTAATAATGGGGACTGAGTAGGACCTAACTGAAAAAAAAAGTGAAAAAGCAAAGTTTTCCCTAGCCGAAAATTGTGTGGTCTAGTGGAAAGAACATGGGGTTGAGGAATCAGAAAACTTGGGTTCTAATTCTGCCTCTGCCCTTCACTATTGCTGCTACTGAAGGCTAATGACTTTGCTTCCAGGACCTCAGCTTACTGAGCCATAAAATGGGAACAATAATAATTGTACTGCCTGTCTCACAGGGTTGCTGTAAGGAAAATAATCTGTGTAATGCCTGCCCTAAAGTCAACTGGCAGGAGACTTTTTTTATTGGTGAAGATGAATGTCCTGCCCAGCATAGTTGGTGAGAGCAGGAGAGCTCTAGCCTTTTTCAGTCCCCTTTGGGTCTCCTCAAGTTTCAGGTCTTTGTGCTTCAAATAGCCTTGACTACTTCTGGCTTGCAGCTTCCAGTAGAATGATAGAAAAGGCCAACCCCACTTCAGGTTGATGAAGGAAAAGGCATGGGTGGAGTTGTCAATCTCCATCATGCCTCTATCCCCGGCTTGCTACACCAGAAACTTCAGGTAATTTCCCCTTGGATAAGATCTAGAATTCTCTCTCTCCCTCTCTGTTTCTCTGTCTCTCTGTCTGTCTCTTTGTCTCTGTCTGTCTCTCTGTCTCTGTCTATGTGTCTCTGACTGTCTCTCTCTCTGTCTCTGTCTCTGTCTCTCTCTCTCTCTCTTTTTCCCTCCCTCTAAGAAAGCTCCTTCACTCTGTATTGTCAGGTATATAATCTCCTATGTATACCTTCTAGGAATTCTGTTTTGCTATCAATTTGGGTAATTGAATATTATTTGCCATTTGCTCTATATGTTCTTTGGGGAACTAATATTAGGTGGAAAATGGATCAAGCCTTAGATATAGAGAATAGGGTTCCTCTTCCCCCCAATAATGATAAAGCAATTAGAAGTTAGATTGAACCCAATCATATCCCCTAGACTAATAAATTTAAGGGACTAGATACATATAATTCTAGCCTAGTACTCCCTCTTTCTGAAGAAAACAGTCTCTGGACTCAACTTCCTGCTTCCCCTCTTGACAGTAATGACAGTCTCCCCTGGAGAAGGGTAAGGATAGAAGCTGTTTTTGTTTGTTTTTGTTTTGGTTTTGGTTTTGGTTTGGTTTTTTGTGGGGCAATGAGGGTTAAGTGACTTGCCCAGGGTCACACAACTAGTAAGTATCAAGTGTCTGAGGCCAGATTTGAACTCAGGTCCTCTTGAATAAAGGGGCTGGTGCTTGATCCACTTTACCACCTAGCTGCCCCAGAATAAGCTGTTTTTATTTATGTTAGGGGACAACTAGGTGGCACAGCAGATAGAGTAACAGTTCTGCAGTCAGGAAGACTCATCTTCCTGAGTTCAAATCCAGCCTCAGACACTTATAAGCTGTACGAACTTGGGCATGTTACATAACCCTGTTTGCCTCATTTCCCTCATCGGTAAAAATGGGATGAAAAAAAAAAGGCAAACCACTCCAATATCTTTGTCAGAGAAAACCCCCAAAGGGGTCACAGAGTGAGACAGGACTGAAAATGCCACAACAGCTGTCAGGAAGAATCAGACATGACTGAAAATGACACAATAGTAATGAAAGTCTCCCCTGGAGAAGGGGAAAGGTAAAAGAACCGTATTTGTTGAAGATCCAGAAAAGAAAGTTGTTGTCAGCAGAATCTTTGGAGATATTTATGTTTCTAGCTGGAGCTATGTCTACATATATCTGTCCCGATACATCTGCATAGTGTAGATAGTAGAACTGTACTTCCATCTATATCTAGATAGATATGGATATGGAAAAAGATATAGAGTTGGACATATATAGATATAGATATCTTCAGCCCTAATTTCTCTCCAAAACTCCAGCCTTGCACCCCCAACTGATTTCTGCAGCTTGGTCATAAACATGCTAAAAATGACATCTCATAATTTTTCTCCTTAAAACTATTTTTCTAAATGTCTTTATTTCTGCTAAGGACAAGACCATACTCTGCCACTTGTGTGTATGACCTTGAACAAGTCATTTAAATGCTTTGGGCCTCAATTGCCTCACCTGTAAAATGAAGAGGTTGAACTAAATGACCTTCTGAGGTCCCCTCCAACTCCAAATTAGTAGGAATAACAATTAAAATGTATAGTTTTGTGTCTGAAGTTCTGATATGAAAAAAAAAAAGGATACCTGAGTCAGTTTTTAGGGATTTCTCTAGGAAGTTACCTCCTGCTTGGTCTATCTGTATCTACTATTTATATAGATACAGTTAGAAAGAGAGAGAGAGAGATTGAGTCTTTTTCATATAAGTAATAACTGAACCAAGGGAAATGGAGATTTAAAAAAAAGAAACAATCAATCAATAATCACATATTAAGTACCTACCAAGTGCCAGGTCCTGTGTTAAGTTCTGGGTATACAAAAAGAGGCAAAAAAACAGTACCTGCTCTCAAGGAGTTTACAATCTAATGGAGGAGACAACATGAAAATTATCTATCTTTCTATCTACCCATCCATCCATCCATCAAGCTATCCATCTATCTATTTATCTATATATGATACATATCAAAAGGTTATAAAGATCAAAGAGCATCTATCAAGGAATAAGGTGTAAAAAGACTGAAAAGATAGGAGTCTAAGTTATGAGGGTCTTTAAATGCCAACAGAGCATTATTATTTTATCTTAGAGGCAATAGGGAGCCACTTGGGGTGTGACATGATTGGACTTGCACTGTAGGAAAATCACTTTAGTATCTGGAGGATGGATTAGAGTGGGAAGACACTTGAGGCAGGCAGATTCACCAACAGACTATTACAATATTCCAGACATTAGGTGATGGAAAACCACACTAGAGTGATGACAATGTCAGAAGAGAGAAGGGGGCATATTCAAAAAATGTTGCAAAGGTATTATTGATAGGTCTTGGCAACAGATTAGATGGGAAGGGTGAAAGATAGTGAGGAGTCCAGGATGACTTAGGTTGCAAGCCTGAGGGACTCGAAGGACAGTGTTGGCTTCTACAGTAATAGCGAAGGCAGGAAGGGTCAGGTTTTAGAGGGAAAGATAATGACACATTGAATTTAAGATGTCTACTGGACATCCAGTTCTAGATATCTGACAGTTGGAGATGTGCAAATGGAAGTCAGCAGAGAGTCTGAGGAAAAAGAAGTAGATTTGAGAATTGTCAGAATGAAGATGTTAATTAAATCCTTAAGAACTGATGAAATCACCAAGGAAAATAGTTTAGAGGGAGAAGATAAGTGAGGGACACCTACAATTAAAGGCCATGAATTAGAGGATTTACAAAGGAGACAGAGGAGAGGTAAAATAGGGGAGACAGAGAGACAGACAGAGACAGAGACAGAGATATCCCAAAAACCTAGAAAGAAGAGAGTATCGAGGAGGAAAGAATGATCAACAGTGTCAAAGGCTACAGAGATACCAAGGAGAATGAAGATGGGGGGGGGGGAAGGCCATTGAAGTTGGCAAGAAATCTTTAGTAACTTTGGAGAGAGCAGTCATGGTGGAATGAGAAAGTTGCAAATTGGATGGTAAAAAGTTAAGAGAATGAGAGAGAAACTGGAGGCTCCTATTGTAGATAGCCTTTTCAAGGCATTTAGTTACAAAAGGCAGAACAATATTAGAACAATAGTTAATGGGATCAAGTGAGGGATTTTTGAGGATGGAGGAGAAATGGTCATGTTTATAGGCAATAGGGGATGAGCTAGTAGACAGAGATTGAAATTAAGTAAAGAATGGGGATGACTAAGGAGGCAATTTGTTGGAGGAGACAGAAATGAATGGAATCACTTGAAAAAATAGAGGGATTAATGTAGGTAAGGAGTAAGCCATTTCATTATATAAATCAGGTGATAGAACATTGGGGAGAAACCCCACCCAAAGGATACAGGGTGTTGAAAATGATCCAGAACAAGAGACTGAGGAGTGGTCAGTTAGAAAACCAATGGAAATCACTGTTGTGGAAATCTATGGAAAAATAATAATCCAAGAGGAAAAAATGCCCAACAGTTTCAAAAGCTGAAGAATGTGCAAGAATCATGGAAACTGGAAAAAGGTCATAAGATTTGGCAACTAAAAGTTCATAATTGACCTTGAAGGGAACAGCTTAGTTTCAGGAGAGTGGTCTGGTCAGAAGTCTGATTGTAAAAGACTGAGGAAAAATAAAATAAAAGACAATAAAAGACTGAGGAGTGGGTGTTAGGAAAGTGGAAGCAGCTGGAGGCAGTGAAAGGAAGCACTCATTTCTAAGAGTTTGTTAGTGGAGAGAAGATGAAAGCATTATATTGTTTAAGAATTGTAAGGAGCCTCCAGGGTCCAACTGCTGCATTTTCTAGATGAAGAAACTGAAGACCAAAGAGGTCAATTAACTTGACAAAGATTATACTAGATAGTAAACCCTTAAACTAAGATTCAAACCTAGGTCTTCCAAATGCAAATGCAGCTGCTTTCTCACTACCTCTACTTTGCCTCTTCAATGAGAAACTGATTCATTGGGGTTAACTGTAGTTTCCTTTTATCTTCAGGTTTCATACATTTTAAAAAATATCCAGATGACTATGATTCATTTGACTTAGTGTTATGTACACCCAGTACCTGATATATTTGCAACACATATTTAAAATACCTACTCGAGTTAATGTTTGTAGATGCTCTAAAAGCTCAACGATTCTTAGTACTTTCTCTGCCTTCTTTTCAGCCACTCTGTGATCATCACTGAAGAAGTGAAAGGAGAGTCACAGAGGGCTGTGGGCTTGTTTCTTTGCTTCATGGCTTTCTGTGGCTAAAACATTCATCACCAAATGGCCAGACCACTAGTGATAGATCTTTCCATACTTGTATAGGCAGGCCATTGGAAGGCAGACACAGGTTGTGACCTGGATCACACAGGAATCTTTTCTGGAATGATAGAACATCCCAGAGTTTGTATTCAGCTGGTATAGTCTCCCAAAAAACAGGATCATCTTCATGGAATAAGACATAAGATTAGTATTTTGTGGATATTCATGTGGTAGATACTCAAATACTCAGATGGATCTCATTAATGTGGATATTCTTTCCTACAATAAAGATAAAAATCCACCCATACCTGCCTATCCTGTGCCATATTGTCCACTAATTCCAGGAAATTTAGCATAAAGTAGGGGTTCTTAAGAAGGGGGAGAGAGAACTTTTTTTTTAAAGTGACCACTATATTTCAATATGAATGGTTTCCTTTGTAATACAAATATGGAAAGTGACCCCCACCCCATCAAAAAAAAAAAAAGACTGAGTAGGGTGGTCAATTAGGAAAAACAATGGAAAGCAGTGTTTTAGAAAGCAAGGGGAAATGAATAATGTAGGAGGAAGGGGTTGTCAAGTGTCAAAAGCTGAAGAATGTTCAAGAAGCATGGAGACCAATAAAAGGTCACTAAGTGGCTAAAAGATTTTTTTTTTCTCATCAAAAAACACTTTTAGGAGAAGGGGTCCATAGACTTCAATAGACTGCTAAAGAAGTCCGTGAACAAAAAAATGTTAAGACCTATGCCATAAGGTTTCATCTAATATACTGAGGGTCTGCCTCATTTTCTCCTTATATTATATATATATATATATATATATATATATATATATATATATATATATATATATATATATATATATATATATATATATATATATATATATATAACTCTATGCCAGAGTTGGCACAATAGTGAGGTCATTGAGAGATTAATACAGAAAAAACTGAAAAAGGGAAAGATACCAAAGGGGTGGTGGTGGTGGTGGAAATGTTTTACTTTATTAATTTTTTAAAAAAAGACAGAATAGGGGGCAGCTAAATGGCACAGTGGATAAAGTACCGGCCCTGGATTCAGGAGGACCTGAGTTCAAATTTGCCTCAGACACTTGATACTTACCAGCTGTGTGACCCTGGGCAAGTCACTTAACCCTCACTGCCCCGCAAAGCAAAACAAAACAAAAAAAATAAATAAATAAAATAAAAAGATAGAATAAAAAAAAAAGATTCATTACTAACAGTGGCCACTTGGTGATTACTTGACCATGACAACTCATAAAACAAAGAAGAAGATGACCTATATACCTAACTCCCTCTCTATAAATGTTTTATGAGAATCACCTACATGGCATTCTCATTGATGCTATTAGTAGCATCAGGTAGGTTTTTATAAATGATATTCCAGAGTAGACCCCAGTTTTACAATCATGCAATTTATTGGAAGATAAAGAAAATGTAAGATTCCACTGTGTTTTTATTGGTTTATTCATTTTTTAGATAATGGAGACCCCACATTTGTTGAGACCTGCCCTCTATATATACCACAAAGGTATTGCTGTGTGGCTTGAAGGGAGGAAGAATAGACATTTCTAGCCTCTTCTCTCCCCCACCTCCCTTACCCTTCTCCAAGGGAGTCTTTCATTTCTGTCAGGAAGAGAAGCAGGCAATTGTGGCCAGAGGTCACTGCTCTGCCTTGGAGAAAGAGGAGGTTCCAGACTAGAATTATGTCTATCTACTCCCTTAAATATTATTAATACCGAGGATGGTTTTTAAAAGTTAAATATAACTTCTCATTATTTATTATTGTGGGAAACAGGATCCCAAGGCTTATATCCAACGCTTAACTCTCTTCCCAAAAAATATGTTCCACAATGAGCGCATATAGCATTTATCATTTATCAAAGAAACATTTATTCAAATTAGAAGCAAAACAGAACTCAGAGAAAGTGTAGATAGGAGAATATATACTAAACAATCTAGAGAAGAGCTCTCCCACTGGGAGTGAAGTAACCCATTCCAACCAAGAGAAAGTCCCAGATCTCATCCAAAGGAGAGTTGTTTAAAATCTCTGGTGTAACTAGCTAAGGATAGGGACATGATAGATACTGTAAGCTCCTGTCATGTCTTCCAAGAGTCTTTTCCTTCAGCATGCTGAAATGGAGTTGACCTCTTCCATCTTCCCTCTTGAAGTGGGAAGCCAGAAGTAGCCAGGACAACTGCAGGGCCTGAGCTTAAAGAAGACTGAAAGACCATCTCAAGAAGAACTGAAGGGGCAGCTAGGGGGTGCAGTATATAGAGCACCGGCCCTGGAGTCAGGAGTACCTGAGTTCAAATCCGGACTCAGACACTTAACACTTACTAGCTGTGTGACCCTGGGCAAGTCACTTAACCCCAATTGCTTCACCAAAAAAAAAAAGAACTAAAGAGTTTCTCTCTCTCTCTCTCTCTCTCTCTCTCTCTCTCTCTCTCTCTCTCTCTCTCTCTCTCTCTCTCTCTCTCCCTCCCTCCCTCCCCTCTCCTTTCTCTTTCCTAGTCTTTCACCCATCAGAGAGCAGAGCATTTATCTCTACAAATAAGGAGAGAGCACCATACCAAATGGGCTTTGTGACTGTGCTTACAATTTAAAATTTGATTCTGTAGAACAAAATGCTTCCTTAGAGGCACTCTTACAAAAACACTTCTCCAGGTTTATGTCATAATTATCCAAGATTATATGAAAGTTATAACAAAAGAAATAACATTGTTTGACTGCCCTTTCATTATTAATATAAAATAAAACAAAATGAAAAGACATAGGCTCACCAAAGGTGTTCAAAATTGTGGTGAAGTAAATCAAGCAAAAAGTCTAATTTGAAAAGGGATTCAGTATGGGTGCTAATGTCTTAAAGGTGCTCTTATTTTTTGAAAATGCCTTACTGGTTACATAAAGACCCTGAATATTATAGAGTTTCCTAGACCAGATTTATAATCAGTGATCAATCTATCAATAAATAACAATTTATTAAGTGTCTACTACTTACCAGGCACTGTGCTAAGTGCTGAAGATACAAAAAGAGACAAAAGACAGTCTCTTCTCCCAAGAAGCTCACAATCTAATGGGGCAAGACAACAAACCATCAGTTATATACAAACAAGCTAAATAGAGGTTAAATAGGAAATAAGTGTTATTGATGTTGTTGTTGTTGGTGGTGGTGGGGGGGAGAAGAAGGAGGAGGAGTCATTCAGTTTGGTCTGACTCTTCATAACCCCATGGACCATGCTGCTCTCCATTGAGTTTCCCTGGAAAAAATAGTAAGAGTTGTTTGCCATTTCCTTCTCCAGTGGATTAAGGCAAACAGGTTTAGTGACTTACCCAGATATACACAACTATTAGTATCTGAGGCCAAATTTGAATTCATGTCTTCCTGACTCCAGGCCCAGTGCTCTATCCACTGAGCCACCTAGTACTAGGATTAAGAAGGGTTGGGGTGGGGTGGGGGCAGCTAGGTGACTCAGTGGATAAAGCAGTGGCCCTGGATTCAGGAGAACCTGACTTCAAATCTGGCCTCAGACACTTGACATTTACTGGCTGTTTGATCCTGGGCAAGTCACTTAACCCTCAGTGCCCTGCAAAAAAAAAAAAAAAAGAAGAAGAAGAAGAAAGAAAAAGAAGGGTTGGTAAAGGCTTCCTGTAGAAGATGGGATTCTAGTTGGGACTTAAAGGAAGACAGTAGGTAGAGATGAAGAGGGAGAGTATTCCAGGCATGGGAAAAAGGCCAAAGAAAATGCTAAGAACAAAGAGATAGAGTGTCTTGTTCAAGGAACAGACTGGAAAGGTAGGAGGGGATCAGACTATGAAGGGCTTTGAATGCCAAGCAGAGCATTTTGTATTTGATCCTGGGGGCAATAGGAAGCCACTGGAGTTAGTTGAGTAGGGCAGTAGCATGATCAGATGTGCATTTTAAGAAAATTACTCAAGGCAGGCAAAAAAGAAGCAGTTAGTCTAACTAGCAACACAGGAAAAAAAGCAAGTGGATAAAGAATGACTGTTTTCCATTGTGTGATAAAGAGTTCATTCCTGTGTTTGTGTGTCTGTCTCTGTGACTGTGTGTGTGTATGTATTGAGGAGACAGTGATAATGGAGTACAAGTAGAGTCCAGAATCAAATAGAAGGAAAAACGGGGTGGAAAACCTTCAGGAAACTGCAAAACTCCTTTAATGTAATGAAATACCAAATGCAATTAAAATCGACAAATATGAGGAATAGAAAGAAATAGAAAAGACCTTAACTACAAAATATAAAGCAAATAGAGTCAAAAGAACAAAATGCATACATCAAAAATAAAACTATCCCCACAGTAACCAGAGTAAGATATAAGCAGAGTGGAAAAGTTTGTTAAACTATGTTCCATGGTACCAGAGTGAGACATTCCCCACAGCTTACAAACCAGAGTGAGAAACCTTAAGGTTCCTATGAACCAGAGTGCGAAGAGATCAAAGACTATGTCCTTCTTGAACCACAGTGAGGAATATAAAAAAACAAAAACAAAAACACAAAATAGACTATAGAGAGAGCTCAGTAAGACAAGCACCCATTTTATTATTAATTCTGTTTAGCAAAACCTGTACATGTGCATGTATGGGCACTATTCTCAGAGAAAATTGCCTGCTCTAACTTGGGGAAGGCAGATATTTAAAAAGTTGAAAGGTAGGGAAGGGATTGTGCAGTTCTTGCATAGTTAAGATTTACTGATATGCCAGTTAGGTCTGACTTGATTAACTCCCTGCTTCCTGGTTTGCAACTGGATGCTCTTAATTCCATTTGCAGAACACAAATCAGCCTGACAGTTCAAACCTAGAAAGCAAACAATGTAATTGGGGGATGTGAAACAAGAGAGGGGATCTTTATAGATAAGGATATCTCTTGGTAGGTCCATGAAACCCCAAATGGCTCAGGAATGTTGGGGAGGTGAGACATTCTCTAGCAGATAAGAAATGTTCCTGAAAGGAACATAAATTCCCAAATGTCTCAGGTTTTGCCGCTTGGTATGTGCTTTTATTGTCATCAGAAATTTCTATTTACATATCTAGCCAGGTTCAATCTCTATCACCACAAAGGATTTTTGATGTGTTAGGCCAGGTTTTCATGCAGCTCCTCTGGAAAATAAGGGAGTTCTATACATGCTATGACCATTTATATGGAAAAGTGAATTGGAATGAATGGACAAATAAAGAACCCTAAAGAAAATTTAACAGCAGTGGCTGAAAAGTTATGACAATTTATGTGTAGAAAGTAATTTATTTAAGCATAGATAATGGCAAAACCTTTGGGTCAAGGTGTTCCATGAAAATCAAGTGATCAATATGACCTTCACAAATTCCAGGTTGAAATGAAGGCTTTTTTAAGGTTGGGAGAGACCT
Organism: Dromiciops gliroides; assembly: GCF_019393635.1. Lineage (NCBI taxonomy): Eukaryota > Metazoa > Chordata > Mammalia > Microbiotheria > Microbiotheriidae > Dromiciops > Dromiciops gliroides. The sequence continues at coordinate 592,492,108 of NC_057861.1, read as the reverse complement.
GCCTGGTTTTGTAGGTGACAGAAAATTATTTAGTAGTGTGGAAATTTATTTTGATTTGGGGACCCTACCTTTGGGCTGAGATTGGAAAGCCTTAGGCCCTCAGAGTCTATTCCCCTCCCCCTCTGCTTCAGCTGAGCCCAAAAGCCCTGTGGGCTGTACAGGACACCAGGTCAGACAGCTGGGGGAAAAAAAGCCCCCGGCTCCCTCCGCCCTGAGCGGAGGTATCTCAGAGATGCTGGACTCTGGCTTAGCCTGTGCTGAGGCATGAGCAGACCCCCCCCCCCACCCCCTACCCCCACCAGCTGCAGCGCTGGCTGGCAAATTAGCTTGGTCTGTGGGGGTGCAAAAAGCCCCGAGATTTGAGTGGAGATAAGAAAGGTATATATAGACCTGGGAGTTAGACAGCAAAGGGGGGTGGGGCGGGGCGGACAAGGACAGAGGGGTTTTGTTCGGATAAGGAGACAGGGGGCTGAGAAGAGGACCGGAGGAGGCTGAGGAGATTAGAAAGGTTCGGTGAGACAAGGACAAGGACAGAGTGGTTCAGATGGACGAGAGGAGGGGGAGAGGAGGTCAAGCCGTGACTGGCGAGATTAGAAAGGTTGTAGCGTGGCAGACTAGAGATGGGGCTACAAGGACGCAGGAGAAGATGAGGACTAGGAGCAGGGAAAAGAGAGGCTGAAGGGCAGACTGATGGAGCAGACAGACAGAAGGTCAGTGAGAGAGAAACACAGGGGTTCAGTGGTGGCAGTAAGGAGGAGAGAAAAGTTGGAAGCAGGGGATTTACAAAGTGAAAGTGAATAAAGTATAATGTGCCCTGAGGTGAGAGGAAGCTAAGGCCCTTATTGTATTCAAGAAGTTCGAAGTGCAACAGGTGGGAAAGAGATGCAGTGGAAAGAGACCGCAGGAAAGCAGTCAGGTTGTACATTTTATTTCCCTGTATTCTTAATTTTAAATAGTATCTCATAAATAAACTCTGCTTGGATTATTTAGTTAAGAGGCTTCTTAATATTTTGCTTATCAATTTGGGAGTGGAGCAGTGTGGTAGAACTTTATAAACGGCCCACGTTAAATTAACAGCAGTCAGATAGCCAAATAGTCACAAGTCCCCAGATTAGTCCTCCAGTCAGATTAGCCCCAAAATTAGGCTAGTCAATTTAAAAATATTTCACAGTAGTTAGGGAGAAGGTGAAGGTAAAAGAGAAGGCTAGATGGATGGATGGATGGATGAATGAATGGATCAAGCTCTTGGAAAAGACAGGAGATAGGTTTGAAGAGGGGCTGGTATTGTCAAAGAGACACAAAAGAAAAAAACAATAGGAGAAGTTGATGTCAGGATGTTTTGAGATATGAAGCAGACAAAGTGATGATTTTCTCAAGAAACCTCTAAGGATAAGAAGGAAGTACAGTTTGGAGTGTTTGGAGCAGCTACTGTGGGAGTATCCTATGAGAATCATGGTAGATACATATACGGTGAGATATACATACTATGAGACAACATATAAAAACTTATTGAAGACAGAGATGACTGGGTTGATTAGTTAAAAAAGACTTTAAGGAGGAGGTACCATTTGAACTAGTATATTTATTCTGGTACCATTTATACCTCAAATAAAAAGGAGAAATAGAGATTCTTTGCCATCTTTGTATAAGAAGGAGGTGGCAGAGGATGAGGAGGAGTAAAAGAAAACTCATACTAATATATGCCAGTAGGCATTTGTGGTCACTCCTTTTTTTTGGTCAAGAAATTAACAAGACTTTCAACCAATACCATCTGATGAGTCCAACAAAAGATAGGATTCTAGTTGCTCTTCTTTATTCTTCCACAACTCAAAGTGAGGAGAAGGAAATGCCCATTCTTTAAGGCATTTGCATGTTGTATTTCACACAAATCAATTCATACTTTGTAAAGGAAGGGGAAAAGAAGCTTAAGAGAGCTGCTGATGAAGAATTAATGATCACCTAATTCAACCAAGGACTTTATTTTACAGTTGAGGAAAATGAAGCACAGAGAGGGGGTATGACTTGCCCAAGTTCCCACAGTTAGGCTGCACCTTTGCCTAGGTTGTTGCACTCTATAGATAGTGATAACCATGATAGGTAGGGACTGTTTTGCATTTTTGAAAAAATGAACCAGCTTTTAAAGCAGGGGGTTTTAATCTGGAATCTTTGAACTTGATTGTAAATATATTTGGATAAGTAACTCAATATAAATGCTTTCCTTTGTCATCCTATGTATGTTATTTTTTGCATATAAAAACTTTATTATTAGAAGGGATCCATAAACTTCAAACTGCCAAAGGGGCCATGACACAGAAAACGGTCAAAGTTCTCAATTCTAAAGAAAGACAAGGCATAAAAATGACTTAATAGAATAAATTCAAACTTTTGCAATCAATCATGTGACCCCTTGTGAAAACCTAATTTTACTTAAAAGCAATCTCAACAATGTTTTATTTTTTCTGAACTTTCTCTATCTCTATTTTCTTTCATTCTTTCAGTAAAAATACAAATAGGGGCAGCTAGGTGGCAAAGTGGATAGAGCACCGGCCCTGGATTCAGGAGGACCTGAGTTCAAATCCAGCCTCAAACAATTAACAGTTACTATCTGACCCAATTGCCTCACCAAAAAAAAAAAAAAAAATACAAATACAAATACAAATAAACCCAGATGAAAGAAAATATTTTTCTTTTCTCCTCTCTCTCCCCTTTCATTACTTCCTGCTCTCTTCCCTTTCTGTGTCTCTTTCTATATATCTCTATTTATTGATCTCTATATCTGTCTCTGTCTGCTTCTAAGTCTCAGTATATCTGTCTCTCTGTCTCTATCTGTGTTTCTGTCTCTCTGTATCTCTCTCGGTATCCCTATCTCTCTGTTTCTGTCTCTGTGTCTCTGTGTCTCTCTCCTCCCTTTTGTTTCTCTAAATCCAACAGAAAATTTAGTTCATGTTTGACCTTCAGGAATGGAGCCTGATGATTTGAATTTGCTTCGAAGTGCTTTTCTGACAGAAAGCCTTAAAATAAAGCCCTTAAGGTTTTCCTTAACACAAGCCTCATGACAGCTCTGCTCCAGGCTTAGTGGTCAGTGCAACTACAAGCATTTTATACCGAGAGGTGCCCTGGCTTGACCTCTTAGTGACTTCTTCCCCTTGACTTCCCCGATTGCTGACTTCAAATTAATGTTAACTTAAGGAAATGGAACCTCCAGATCTAGAGTGGGACTGTTAGATTCTCTGCGAGAAATTATGTATCATCTGTTCCATATTGATTGAGATCCCCCAGCATGCCAAGAAGCTGACCAGTGACTTCTTGGGAACTGTGAGATCATTACCATTCCTGTTTTTGTCCCTGGAGGAGCCTCACAAATATCTACCTGAGTCACTAAAAATTTCTGCAAGGCAAGTACAAAAGAAAGAAGATCTTCCCTCATTCTTAAAATAAACAAACAAACAATAAATAAATGTATCTCTTTTGTGGGGGAAGAAAGCAAGCCCCAACATTTTCTTGGGCTGATAAAGCTTTCATATTTGTGAATTACTCTAATAGAGCCATAAAATTTCATTTATTTAGACTATTGAAGAGGGTGGTTAGTGTCAGTCAGTGAAAAGGCTGAATTATGGCCCCTTAGGGGACCTACTTTAATGAATAGATAAGAAAAACTTGTGATTCACCAATCAATTCCTTTCTTGCATGTAAATGGGTGATTCCTAAGTGCTTAAAAATCTGTTGTTCCTTTACTAATTTAATCATCCTCCTAGGCAATCTTGTTTACATTATTGATTTGCTGAGTAAATCCATTCTTTTTAGATAGTGCAAAGATAAATGTCAGCCCAGCCCAGTCCAGGTTGGAATTATCCTAAATTCACAATTTAATGGAGTCCAAATGGTAGGAGTTTCACTGTATCATTTATAGGGTCACAATGAACCAAGATTCCAGGCAGTGAGGGTTGTCTTTATGGTGACCAAGAGAAAAAGATGCTTTATACACCCAACTACTCAGACCAAGAAGGATATAAATCTTATAGTACAATAAGCTCTGTCATAACCCAATATTGTGTGAAAGATGAAAGGATAGGTTTTCCAGGTTATCACCCTCACCTCTTTTATATAAAACAGTCCTTAAAAAATAATCTTAGTACCCAATATTGCTTAATTTGGAAGTCTTCCCTAATCCAGCTGTCCATCGACTTGTGCAATAAAAAATTTTTTATCTATATTGATATATTTACATGGATTTGTTGAGTACCTACTTTGTCCAAGCCGTATGAAGAAAAGTTAAAAATGGCTCTTATTCTTGATGAACTGCCAAGTCTTGTAGAGAGATGAGATATATAATGCATTAACTAGAATAAAAAAACGTGTGATTGATGTTAAAAATGGAAACAAAGGGAAAAGCCCGCTGAAAAAGGTGGGATATGAGCAGTCTTGAGGGAAGCCAGGAAAACTAGGGGATAGATGTAACAAAGGAGAGCATCCCAGACATGAGGAATGTAAATCCATGCAGGTTGACAGATGGAATATCCCATGGGAGGATCATCATGTAGAGCAGTGAGGCTGGATCACAGATTGCATGGAGAGTAAGGACACCAGAAAGAAAAATGATAAAGACTCCAACTTGGGTTCATAATGGGACCCCAAGAAACCTAAAGATTCCAACCCCCAAGGAATCCTTAAACTTTCCCAAGGGAAAAACAGCTCTGCCTCCCTCCTCAGGGATAAGGTGTGGGTGAAATTGAATCAGTCCCCTCAATAGGTTGATGACACTGGGAACTTACATGTTGTTGTAAGTCGGTTGTTTCAATCGTGTCTGACTCCTTGTGACCCTGTGGACCTCTGTCCATTGAGTTTTCTTGGTAAAGATATTGCAGTGGTTTGCCATTTCCTTCTCCAGTGGCAAACACAGGTTAAGTGACTTGGCCAAGGTCACATAACTAAGAAGTTTCTGAGATTGGGTTTGAACTTGGGTGTCCTGACTCCAAGCCCAGAGCTCTATCCACTGCATCACCATGACATTGGCCCTATTAACTAGACCCATAGTTCTTAGAATCTTAAAACAACAGAATTGAAGACTCAGAAGGTGCCTTAGGATACTTCAATATTATTTCAGCCCTTCCCTCAGCAGCGTTAACCTTGTTCTGCCATCTAGCTTACTAACTTCTTGGTTGATTCAGCTCCCTGGCAGATGAAGAGATAAACCCATATTGTAAGTTGTACTGCAGAAACACTTAATCACTATGTACATTTACTATATAATCACTGTGTAAACTTACTGTGTTCCAAGCACTATGATAAGCACTGAGAATACAAACACAACTGAAAAATGACAGTCTTTACCCTCATTCTAATGGGGGAAGACAGCACATAATAGAGTTGAAAGTGGGGTGGGGAAAAAACTGACAGAGAGGAGGTGGAAAAGTCTGGAGAATTAAGAGTGAAGCAAAGAGAGAATTGAACATAAATGGAGTGGGGACTTCAGAAAATAATAGTCCTGGGCCATAACTCACCAATAAAAAGAGAGAGCTGAAGCGGTGAAGACATCTCCAGGATACAAAAGCTACTTGGAGAATGGACATGGATTCTAATCTGTTACTACAATTCGTGTGACTATGGGCAAATCCCCAATGGTCTTTGAGCCTTGATTTCTCATCTTTTTGGTAAAATGAGGGAATTGAACTAAATGGCCTCTGAGGTCTCTTCTAGCTCTAAATTTCTCACTCTAAGATAAATACTCCAATGTACATGCCTATGGGTATATATATATAGTATAGAAAAACAAATGCATGTACAGAGAATTGTGTGTATGTATACATTTCACATGTATATTTTATATGTGTGTATATACACAAATATGGATGTATTATAATACATGCATTTTCATAAAGGTGCATAAGCTTATGTGTATGTGTATACACAGGTATGCATTGTGTGGATATATATGTAAATGCATATATAATGTGTATGTATTTGAGTATACATGTATGTGCATATACTAGGATCAAATATACATTGGCATTTTTATGTTCATGTGTGTATATAACATACAATGTATGTATACATATACACACATTATAAGATCATAGATTTTGAAATTGCCTAGCCCAAACCCATCAATACCATATAGGGGATAAAAAGTATACAATTTACAACTTATGTATCTCTAAATAAATACACACAAAATAAACACAGTGTGATACTATGTGCGTGAGAGAGAGAAGAAAAAGAAGGATCTCATCTATCAGATATTAAACAATAGCAATGGAAATATTTAAATACATAAAACAAACATATTACTGACAAACTATATCCATTTCATAGTAACCATTCCTTTCCCTTGTCCTCCCTTGTCTCTTCTCCCCTCCCCACCCCTCCTCTCTCTTCCCCTCCTCCCCTCTCCTCCCGTCCCCTTCTCTCCTCTCCTCTCTTCTCCTCTTCTCTACTTTCTTATCCTTATAATGCTTGCCTGTGGATACATACTATGTGCAAAGAGCAAAGTATTATGTTTATGCTCCAAGAGATACTAACCTCTCCGTGCCTTTTCCCCCCTATCCCTGGGCATCAAAGTGGACAAATTGTTCATGGCATCATATTCCCATCACAGGAATGCCCAGAACATAGCACTTAATGGAATAAATTTGCATTTCACTATGTTATAGTAAGTGGGAGAATTAATCTGGAATTTGCTTTGAACAAAGACCTTGGGTATGTGTTTGCAGTAACTTTTAAGTGTTTTTCTTTTTTAATTTTTATTTTTTTGTCAGGGGGAAGGGAGGGTGTGGAGTGGGAGGAAGAAAAGAGAAACCAGAGCATCCCCTTTACCTCTGTATCTACCTGGCATGTGCCTTAACCATGCACAAGAAGGAAGTTCCCTCTCCTCCCCCAACTGCCCTGCTCTGTGGTCCTGGAGATGATGCTGTGTTGAGGGATGCAGGATGTAGCAAGGGAAAGCACATGTCAGCTCATTCCTCAGGGAGGGGGAGTGAGGGAAGAGTCACAAACAGTTTCTGCTATAATTAGGACTTTGCCTTTTTCAGTTAGCGAATGTATTTTTCCCTCTTTTGTGTGTGTGCGGGGAGTGTGTCACAGAATCTGGAACTGACCCCAAGCTTGTGAAATAATTAGTACAATAGTGCGAATCAGCCATTTCTGAAAAGAGTAATTTACTCCGTGTGTAGCCTCTCAGCAGGGCCCCTCATTAATCAAACAAGGCCATGTACATCAAAGTGTTCCTTGCTGGCTACCACAACATCCATCATAGCACTATTAAATGTTCTGTGGCAAGACAGGATAAATATAATGCCTTTGATGTGCTGATAACTCTGTGTATTGGCATGTGGCTGCCTGGAGGGCCCTGGGAAGTATACTGAGCAAGTAAGAAGCAGGCCCTGCCTAGACACTTGAGTCAGACCTCACCTTCCCTTCTGATGTATTGAAGGCCTCACCTAGTCATGAAGGCAGTTGCTTTTCAGCATGCCCCAGCCAGAAATGAAATGCCTTCTGTCTTCAGGTACAATGAAAGGTAAAGGAATCTGTAAAAGGAAAACCATTTGTGATTCTAGCCCTGGAGCCACGGCTAAGGAACAGCTTGATGGACTAATTCATTCATTCATCATTCAGCAAATATTAATTGAAGGAAAGCAGCATAGATTTAATGCAAGAAAGCATAGATTTGGTGCTGCAAGGGTTCTCAAAGGTCATTTAGTCCAAACATCCTTATTTTATAGATGATGAGACTGAGCCCAGGGAAGTAAAAGGGACTTCCTAAGGGTCTCATGTTAAGTAATTGGAAGATCTAGGATTTAAACCCTGGTTCTCTTGCCCCAAACCTAATACTATTTCCTGACCCGCCTTTTCAAAAAGGATGAACCTCCGAGCAAAAGCAATTCATTTGCACTAACTGTTGGCATCCCAGAAAGCTCTTGTCCTAGGCCCTCTGCTCCTCTCTCTCTCTTTTTTGGGCAGGGCAATGGGGGTTAAGTGACTTGCCCAAGGTCACACAGCTAGTAAGTGTCAAGTGTCTGAGGTGGGATTTGAACTCAGGTCCTCCTGAATCCAGGGGTGGTGCTTTATCTACTGGGCCACCTACCTGCTCTTATCTCTCTGTACCATTTCACTAGCTGATCTCACCAGCTAGGTGTTCAATTGTCATTCTTGTACAGATGACTCCCAGACATATATATCTAGCCTTAGTCTCTCTCCTAAACTCCAGTCCCACATTACAAACTGTCTATTAGACATTTCAAGCCATATAATCCCATAGACATCTCAAACTCAACATGTCCAAAACAGAAGTTTACCCCCCAAAAAACTCATCTCAACTTCTGAACTTGATTCTTGATGATTCCATCCTCCTCCAAGTCAACCAGATTTAAAATATTAGCATCATCTTCAATACCTCAGTCAACTCCTTTCACCCCATATATCCAATCACTTGACAAATCTTGTCATTTTAACCTCAGTGACATCTCTCATTTATATCCACTTCTCTACAATCACACAGACACCCCCTAACTTGGGCCTTCATCATCATTGCAATAGCATTCTGATAATTTTCTCTGCCTCAGATATCGTCCTCTTTCCTCTCCATGCATCTGCCAAAATGATTTTCTTAAAGTGTAGTTCTGACCATGTGATTTTCCTAAAATATGATTCTGACATATATCACCCCTTTACTGAAACTCTAGTTACTCCCAATTACCTCTAAGATAAAATGCACAGAGGTTTTCCAACAGCTTAGGACGAGCAATAATTTTGGTAGGGTTACAGCATTGGTTATATGTGTAATATTTCTACTAATGCTAGATGAGCTCAGGTTTGATCTTGCCTAGAAGAAACTGGATTGAGACACTTGCCCCAACTTCAGTTAGTTCTCTATCAGTTGAATGTTGGATTTTATGGCATTCAGATGCCTTTCACTGTATTTTTGTTGTGCTTTAAATTCTGTGATTCTTAAGAAAACATTAAATTTGAAGAAACACAAAACTTGTAACTATATAGGGGCAGAAATGCTTCAATAATTTCTTAGGAATTCACCTGCTTTAAACTTTATTGAAAACCTATAGACTATAATCAAGTCTAAACTTAGAAAAATTAACTGTTCATGCTTAATATCTAATGTGATTTTTTTTAAAATGTAGTTTCAAAGAACTTATCCCAATATCTTATATACTGGATGCCAAATCATGTAAAACAAAAGAAAACAGAAAACTGAGTGATTGCAGCAAAAGAAAAACATACAGCAAATTTAGTTTTTTAATGTAAAAACATGAAGTATTCAATAAATCAGTCAATAAATTTGAATACTTTATTTTTTCTCAATTATTTGTTCACTATTGTAAATTTCTTTGTCTAACATTTAAAGTTCTTTGAAATCTTGCCCCTTTCTACCTTTTCAGCCTTCTTACACATTAATATCCTTCTTAAACAGTACATTCTAATCATATTGGATTTCATTTTGTTCCCTACACAGGAAATTCTATCTCCTATCTCCTAAGCACTAGTTGTCTTTCAAGTTTTGAATGCTCTCCCCTCTCACTACTTCTTTAAATCTCTGGCTTCCTTTAAGACAATGCAAATGTGATCTTCTGAAGGAACCCATTCAACATTAAGGCATTTGCTCAGGCCTCCCCTCTCTAAGATTACCTTCCTTCTGGGGCAGCTAGGTGGCACAGTGGATAGAGCACTGGCCCTGGAGTCAGGAGGACCTGAGTTCAAATCCAGCCTCAGACACTTAACACTTACTAGCTGTGTGACCCTGGGCAAGTCACTTAACCCCAATTGCCTCACTAATAAAAAAAAAAATATTGTCCCCAAAAGTGCCCATAGCAAAGGCCCATCCTCATGCATACTCCATGTGATGGTCACTGTTAAAAATGAAAAAAAAAATAATAGAAACAGCATTTTATACTGGAAAGGACAGAGAGTACCTGGAGTCTAGTCATTCTCCTATCCTTGCTGGACCATAGGCAAGTCATTTTAGATTTCTGAGCCTCAAATTCTTTATCTCTAAACTATTAGACTAATTGATCTTAAAGTCTCTTCCAGTTCTCACTTTCTGTGATCCTCACTCACTTCAGGTATGACAAATGATAATAATCTGTATGAAAATGAACAGAATGGCAAAACACAAAGATGTCTAATTGGGATATATTTTCTGTTTCTCCTTGGTCCTGGGTGCTTTCTGAGAGGCTTATGATGAAGCAGAATGAGAATTTCTGAGCAGGAGTCAAACACCTGGTTTCTAGGTCTGTTTCTAAACACTTAGGATTATAAATTTAAAACAGAAAGGGAAGTTACCTAACTCAAACCCCTCTAGAATAGTTCAAAGCACTAGCTAAGTGATTTTCCACAAATTACTTTCTCTGAACACAGAGAGGCCCCTGCTGTGACCCTTCCCCCATTATCGTGATGGGCTAAGTGTTTTCTCTGTTCTTTTCTAACACTAACTACTTTCCTAACTAGCATAAGACTAGGAGTCAGGAGTCCGAGGTTCTGGCCCTAACTCCAAAATCTGACCACATCATTGTTTGACTCAAGAAATTTCAAGGGCTCCCTATTGTCCATAGCATAAACTACAAACTCTGTTGTCATTTATAGAGCCCTTCACAATATGGCTCCAGCCTTTCTTTCCATTTGGATGACACATTCCTCCCTTCATACTCTCTACACTCTAGTCAAACTAGCCTACTCATTATTTATGTAGCTGACATCCCATTTCCATCTTTGTGCCTTTGCACAAGCTATTCTCCCATGCCTGGAATAATACGCTCCCTCCTCATCTCTGACTCTTAGAATCCTTCGCTCACTTCCAGGCTAAGCTCCCATGCCACCACCTTTAAAGGTCTTTCCCAATTCCCCCAAGCTGTGAGCAGTCCCATCAATTATTCTGTATGCTTTCACTGTTGGTTGTCCTTTATTTTCAAAAAGGATCAATGACATCATGGCTGACATCTTGACTTGAGCATGAATTATATTTAAGTGAGACAGGGTAGCACAAAGTCATCAGCTTCATTCTCTCTTTCAGAGTCATCAAAGTCCAGCAACAAGACAAAAGTCAAGATAGCTTGCCGTGGCCTGGGATGCAATGGATGACCTTTCATGCCTGACCAAGTTCTAAGCAGCTCCAGAGTGCCTGCTTCAGTTGCCTTTGTAGCCTCTGAGACAAATTGTTTTCATTCTCCCGTTCCTCCAGGAAAACTCTTCACATGCTTAGGGTAGACATCCCCCTAAACCACCAACAGGTTTGAGGCCTGTCAGTTACTTTCAGCTTGTGTTTAGCCTGTCTGCTGAGACGGTTTACTATGGTATGGCTACTGCATGCATTACAGCTTCTTGAAGCCACAACTAAGAGTTGAATGAATCAGTTGGATACCAAAAGTGGATGAGCAGCCCGGAAAAGAACTTGACATCTCAAACTAGAGGTCCTAGTCCTCCTGAGCACCAACATACACTCCATTCTTTCTGTATATGTTCTGTGTATATACATGAAAATAATTTTCATTGGGCATTTTGTATTCTCCCCAAGTCAAACGTAAGCTCCTTAATCAAAGGGACTGGCAAACCTTTGGATCTGTATCCCTATAAGGTCCTTAATATATGCTTATTGATTGATTGATTAATCTGTATGATCTCAGGCAAGTCATAAAAACTCTGAGTTTCCTCAAAATGAAGATACTAATCCCTGTTCTGCCTACCTTAGCAGCCATTAAGAATGTTCTACCATGAACCTTGATATCAATGTAAGGGGCTAGACCATCTCTACTAGGTAGGGACAGTGAGGAAGGAAGCAAATGAGACAAGGCCCCTGATGATAAAGAGTTTGAGATGTAATTTGGGTTTCACCCAAACAAGACTGGAACATGATATATTTAAGACATACTAAATAGTCAAACATCTAGCAATGGAAGGAGCTTTAGACATCTTTTAGTCCAACTTCCTTATTTTTCAGGTAAGGAACTGAAGCCAGGAAGGTTAAGTGATTTGCCCAGTGTCACAGAGGTGGTAAGTGTGAGAGACAGGATCTGAACCCAACGCCTCTGGATATTTACAAGCTTGGTGGCTAACTCATGGTCTCAAGATGCTCAGCAAACCTACTACCCTCCATATTCTTTTTTTTTTTTTTATGGGGCAAAGGGGATTAAGTGACTTGCCCAGGGTCATATAGCTAGTAAGTGTCAAGGGTCTGAGGCCAAATTTGAACTCAGGTACTCCTGAATCCAGGGCTGGTGCCTTATCCACTGCACCACCTAGATGGCCCCTTCATATTCTTGAAACTCATTATAAAGCTATTCTCCACTTTCAGGTTCTTTTAGAGACTGCTTTGCAGTGAGGTCATTACAAAACAAACAAACAGGACAGAACACTCCTCCTCCACTCTGGTCCAACACAGACTGAATTTCTTTCCTAGGTAGATGACAATGATCTGGGACTGCTGAGTGGTCTAGGGTCTGTGAGAGATCCTTATATAAATATGAACAGAAGAACAACTGTTCTGCTGATAGGCAGTACAGGACATAGACTAATCCAACCATGGAAAGATTAGAAGGGAAAATTTTTTTTTGGCAGGGCAATGAGGGTTAAGTGACTTTCCCAGGGTTACATAGCTAGTAAAGATCAAGTGTCTGAAGTCAGATTTGAACTCAGGTCCTCCTGAATTCATGGCCAGTGCTTTATCCATTGTGCCACCTAGCTGTCCCTGAAGGGAGAATTTTATAAGAGGAATTTTGTTAAAATTTTATTTTGTTCTGGTCCCCTGACCATTACCTTCCTTATAGTCAGTATAGTAAGTAAGTTTATAAGTCATCAGTATAAAGGGGCATTAAAAAGGAAGTAAATTTGCAAAAAGGAACCTGGAAAACACATATAAACCATCCCAAAGATCAAAGGAACATAATTATGAATTGTATATTAGCTAAAATTTACATACTGGCAATGTGTGCTGAATCAGAAGAAGCCATCTAGGTGCAGCTGCTAGCGTTCTTGGTCCTATGATATATAAAATCCCAGACAGATTCCAGACCTCCTCAGTTCCAGACCAACAGAACATCAAAGGATGCTGCTAACTTTAAGATGATGTGGACATATTAATTTAAAATTTTATGTATAACTTTGAGAGAATTTGGATATGTTAATGAACTAATCCCAAAATGTCACGGATAAGAATTCATCTATCGGGGCAGCTGGGTGGCGCAGTGGATAGAGCACTGGCCCTGGATTCAGGAGGACCTGAGTTCAAATCTAGCCTCAGACACTTGACACTTACTAGCTATGTGACCCTGGGCAAGTCACTTAACCCCAATTGATCCGCAAAAACAAAACAAAACAAAACAAAACAGAATTCATCTATCCCCCCCCCCCCAAATAAACTTTTAAAATGAGACCTCAAACTCCTATTCCCCAAGTACTCTTCCTTCTCCATAGGGTCCAGGTTGCCTGAGTGATATACTTGCCTCTCCCTCTCCCCATACTCTTCCTCTTGCTTCCTGACTTCCACCACCATTCCAACCCTGTTCCCACTTCTCCTTTTGCTTCTTGTCTCTCTTTTTATGTGATTTTTGCCCCCATTCCCTTTGTGCTTAATTAAAATATGATTGCCGCCCACTTTCCTGCTGCAGGTTGTGTTCTTTCTGGGAAAGAGAACTGGACATGTCTACCCTCATTTTATAATCATTTCATAAATTAATTATCAATTCAGAATTAATTAATTCTCCATAATCCCATCCTCCTCCCTCCAATATTCCACCACTCCCCTTTCACCAGCCCCATACAACAAACCTTACCCAGGGCAGAACGTACCCTTCCTAGGTGATGAGGATGTGATTGTTGTCAAATGAGTTACATAGCCATGGGAAGGGGGGAGGTATTCCCCTGGGCAGCCACCATAGGATCAGAAAGCACTGTGTGGCTGGCAGTGAAGGGAATAGGCTTGGACAAGGTAAACAAGAGGTAACCAGGCAGAGCCAAATGGAGCCAATGCAGGTAAGCTTGGGAGCCATTCCCAGGGGGAGATTCCTTACAGGGAAATACGAATGGGAAGAACACTTCAGACTGACTCCAACAAAGCCCTTCAAAAAATGCCCCAAGGTGTTTCCTTTGATTAACCAAACAGCTTTTCAGATGATCTTTGATGGAATCATAGTGAATATATATGCAGCGTTCCGCTCATACCAGACATCCACTACCAACTCACATGAGCCATCTATCTTAGGGATATATAGGCTAATGGCCTTGAACACTGGGTAGAATCAGAGCCCTTTATCTTCAACTACTGAAAGAGCTGAAGTTTCCACTCCAGATCTTTTCCCCTACTGAATAAAATCCCTGAGTCATTTATCAACTTCCTTAAAGACAGTAATAGGTATATTAAACAGGTATCATTTAAAAAATGTATAACTGTTGGGGAGGATATTCATTTTAATGGAATTAATCCTTCCGCACCATGATAGGGCTCAAATGTGCCCTCCTCCTTGTTCCTTTTTAATAGATTATGAAAGTTGAGAGCATTTAATATGCAAACTGCCCATCATTCGGGGGAAGAGGGGATGATTCTATAAGAATCTAAAACCAAGAGGCACTACTTCAAAATGAATCTGCTATGAAAGATTGTTTGTTCAGTCATTTCAGTCATGCCTGACTCCTCATGACCCTTTTTGGGATTTTCTTGGCAAAGATACTGGAGTGCTTGTCCATTTCCTTCTCCAGGCCATTTTACAGATGAAGAACTGAGGCAAACAGGTTAAATGACTTACCCAGGGTTAAGCATGTAGTATCTGAAGCCAGATTTGAACTCAAGAAGATGAGTCCTGACTCTAGGCCTAGCACTCTATTTACTATATTGCTTAGCTGCCCAATCTGCTATAAAAACTCTTGAAATTAAAAAAAGAAACTTGCAATGCTTTTGAAGTTTCCAAAGTTATTTGGCAATCTAAAAAACAATTTACACAGAAATGTTTGGGCTATTAGCATGAGACTAGTCAGCCTACATTTAGGCAACAAGTCAGCAAGAACTCAGAGTCCTATAAAGTAAACAATACTGACCTAACTTTATAATTGCCAAGACTGGAGGCCTCATAGCTCAGGGGTTGGAACCCAGGTTGTCTAATTCAAAAGTTACTGATTTCAGATCTCCCTGTGGCCTATACTGTATGTTGAAAGGTGACACTGTAAATTGGAAAGAATGCTGGCTCTAGAGTTTCAGATTCAAATTATCCTTAAGATGTTTGCTACCTGTGTGACCTTGGGCAAGTTGTTTAACTTCCTCAGGTCTCAGTTTCCTCATCTGGGAAATGAGGAGGCTGGAATAAAGGGCCTCTAAGATCCCTTCCCATTCTAGATACATAATATTCTAACAAAATTACTTGATATTTAGTTCTAACTGTAGCTCAGACTCAAGAGGAGGTTATAAGTCAGAGAAGATGTGAGACAAATGAATAATCAGCAGAAACAAAGAACTACATTAATTACAGTAGTGCATTGTGGGTGAGGGAATGATAAAAATTATGCTACTGAGCTAAAGTAGAAGTGTTTGTTCAGAAAAACGTCTTAGATTAGGTGTCAGACCTTATAAAGCATCTATATATTTACTTATCTAATGTGATACATAAATAATACAAAAATATTATATATATATATATGTATAATTTGCATACATGTACGTATTTACATGGTGCAGCTAGGTAGTACAGTAGATAGAGGGCCAGGTCTGGAATCAAAAAGATTCATCTTCCTGAGTTCAAAACTGGCCTCAGATACTTATTAACTCTTTGTCCCTGGGTAAGCCATTTAACCCTACCTGCCTTGGTTTCTTCATCTGTAAAATGAGCCGAGAAGGAGATGGCAAATTGCTCCAGTATCTTTTCTTTTCTTTTCTTTTCTTTTCTTTTCTTTTCTTTTCTTTTCTTTTCTTTTCTTTTCTTTTCTTTTCTTTTCTTTTCTTTTCTTTTCTTTTCTTTTCTTTTCTTTTCTTTTCTTTTCTTTTCTTTTTCTTTTTCTTTTTCTTTCTTTTCTTTTCTTTTTTTTTTTTTTTGGTAAGGCAATTGGGGTTAAGTGACTTGCCCAGTCTCACACAGCTTGTAAGTGTTAGGTGTCTGAAGTCAGATTTGAACTCAGTTCCTCCGGAATCCAGGGCTGGTGCTCTATTCACTGCGCCACGTAGCTGCCCCCTACTCCAGTATCTTTTCAATGAAAACCCCAAATGGGGTCAACAAAGAGTTGAACATGACTGAAAAATGACTGAGTAATGACAAAAAATGTTTTTATATACATATGCATGTGTTTGTGAGTGTGAGTGTATGTATATAGGGTTATACAGCTAGAAAGGACCTCAGAATCCATCTGGTCTCCTATTTTACAGATGAGGAACAGGAAACCTAGGGATATTAAATAAATTGCCCCAAAGAAAACATGCAGCAAGCATCAGAGATAGGATTTAACCCCAGATCTTCTGACTCTAGAGTTAGAGTCCTTTGTGAATTTCATATCACAAATATGAAATAAAGAATTGAAGTAGAGGGCAATGACTTTAAGCAGTTCAAGCTAGGGACTTAGATCTTCCTTTCTCATTAATATATATGAGACATCCAAGAACTTGAGGTTGAGAAAATGAAAAGTGAGGTGGATGATGGGGAGGAGAGGTGTGTCTGACATAGAGGACCCTTGGCACTGTGTTGGAAAGGAAAAGCCTAAAATGGGCTCTAAAGGGGTTCAGATTGAAAATCAGGCATTAAGTAAAAATTATAAGGACTTTCTAAGTCTATCTATTAAGAAATTGGGATAGGGACTTCACTCTTGGTTAGCAAATAGGCAAAGTAAAACAATAGACTAAATTCTGTAGGTGCTCCTTAGCTGGCTCCTTGCCTTGCCCCCCCCCCCCAAAAAAAACCTCAGCCCCAGATGAAGGGTCTCTCCTTTTGGAGAGGAAAAGCCTACCAGGCTATGATGACTCTCCTATAAAAAGCAAAGGTCTTTCCAAATATTCTGATACTATTTGTATGAGAGCCCTCACACTTAAGCATCAGGGACCTAAACTAAATGAAAAATGGTAGAGCACATTACTCTTCTTCCGTGGAAAAACAGAAAACAGCAACCAAAGTCAGAAGCTGGGGATAAAGTGCAACTCTTACCTTTTACTAACAGCAACTTTGGGATGATTAAAGCAAACAATAATAATAACTGGCATTCATATAGCATTTTAAAGTTTGCAAAGTACTTTAAATGCATTATGCCATTTGATTCTCATAACAACCGTGGGAAGTAGAATTATAGGCATCATAACCCCCATTTTGCAGATGAGGAAACCAAGGCTCAGGTTGAGTGAACTGCTCCTGGTCACACAGTTAATAAATCTCCCAGACAGAATTTGAACCCAAGTCTTCTATTTTTGTTTTTGTTTTTTTTTTGTTTTTTTTTCGGTAAGGCAATTGGGGTTAAGTGACTTGCCCAGGGTCACACAGCTAGTAAGTGTTAAATGTCTGAGGCCGGATTTGAACTCAGGTACTCCTGACTCCAGGGCCGGTGCTTTATCCACTGCACCACCTAGCTGCCCCCAACCCAAGTCTTCTTGATCCCAAGTTTTAGCACTATTATTTAATGTTCCAGTATGGAAAAATTACAGGACTCATTTCCATATCTTCAATGGAAGTTATAGGGGTGAGTATTATTGAAAATTTACACACTTTCTCAGGGAAAATGAAAGGACATAATCTAGTAAAATTCTTGATCCATAGCTCCTTAAGGGCAAGATATATGGCTAAAGGAGAACTCAACCTGCAACTGCCACCTGACTTTCCCTACTCAACCACAATGGAAGTACTTTGATTATCATCTGATTTTTTTACTTAGAATAAAGATTTTCTTCATCAACTTCATTTTATTCAGTTTGACAGCTGAATAATGATGGAAATAGAATTTTAATTGATTGATCAATTTCACCTTTTTAATGATCAATTTAAAAGCACCCTATAACTTCCTCCTTTTTGTATTCACTGTCCCTTTAAAAATTTGTCTGAGCTCCATTATTATAACTGATTTCTTGCCTTTTTCCCCATAATCTCACTAAGTCTAGTATAGTACTTTGCATTATATTATTAAAAATATTCAAAGCCTCTTCGTACAATTTTTGTTGTTATTTTTATTTTGTTTTAGGTTGTTATACTCATAGATTTAGAGCTGGAATGGACCTTTTTGCTCATTTTGGCCAAGTTTTCCACTTTATAGATTAGGAATCTGAGGTCAAAAAATATTACTCAGGGTCATACAAATAGTAAGTGGCCAATCCTGGCCTTAAAAATTATGGACTTTGACACAAATTCAATTCTCTTCCCATTTCCCTATTCTACTGACTCTATGTTAACACTTTTTGTTAACAAGTTATAGATGGATTTTTCAGTATTAACATTATGCAGACTGTTAAACAAGTGACAAGAATTTATAAGCATGACAATAATGATTCACATTAAAGAGGGCTTCAAGGTTTATAAAGCACTTTTGTTGTAGCATAAACATTACTATGCCCATTTTAAAGATGAGGAATTTGACATTCAGAGTGATTAAATGTGTTATTCATGGTCACACAGCAAGGCAGTGTCATCCCTGGTCTCTGGAGTTTAGCCATCTTTCCACTAAATGTACTTGCCACTCTATAATAAAACTAATTACCAAACTCATCCTAATTTAAATAAGATATAGAAAGGTAGAAGTTTAGAATAATTCCTTTCCCACTATTACACAGTAAGCCAGTAATAATTCTAATTGGTGTATTTAGACTATGAGATGTTTCGAGTTAATTGGAAGTCACCAGTCCTGCTGGCTTAGAGCAACCAGGGGAGATGAAAGGGCTTACTGAGTCATAGAGCAACCTCTTGGCTGGGAAGAAAGAGTTGAGAAGCTATCAGATGGCTCATTTGTTTGAGAAAGGACTTATTTTGAGAAGTAAGTCCTGATAGAGTTGAAAGAGTGTATTTGAAACTGAATTAAACTTAGGTGAATTAATAGAAGTCTTCCTGCAAAGTTCTGTATGTTTTTTTTGTGGAGTTGTTTTAGTTGAAATGTTGGTGTTTACTTAATAGCAAATCTACTTCAACTGGTTTTAAAAAAGCAGGACAGTGTGGTTGAAGGAAAACTACATTTTTAATAAGAATGCCTAGGTTCAAATCCCAAATTCATACTCTTGTCAGTGGGCCAATCACTTTGCCTCTTTCATCTTCCTGTTCCTTATATGTAAAGTGAAAGAAGGTGAAATGACCTAGAAGATGTTAAGTTCTTTTGCAGCTTTAAATCCTATGATCTATTGTGTGTGTATGTGTGTGTGTGTGTGTGTGTGTGTGTGTGTGAGAGAGAGAGAGAGAGAGAGAGAGAGAGAGAGAGAGAGAGAGAGAGAGAATCTAGAAATCATGTTTATTTTCTGGTCCCTCCAAAAAATGTTAATTGCTAGGGTGCACAAACAATTGTTGCCTGGTGGCAGAATATGTATATTACACAGGCAGTTATTAAAATGGGAGGAAAATCATGAAGAAAGAGCTCTAACTACAAGTCAGTCACAGAGGAATGAATGTGTTCTTCCATGGGGGCTCAATCAATGGAGAATACTGACTTGTGTTTAATCTTACTCAAGTTGCAACCTGTTGCTTTATCTACCATGAAACAAACAACATCAAAGTAAATTCAAGGCCCATTGTTAGCACAATCAGGAAAGCAAGCATGTAGAGCTGCAGGGGAGAGAATGCAGCAATTGCCACCAATAGCCCTGATGAAGAAATAAGTCGTTCTTCTAAGAGGGGGGCTGCCTGCTGTCTGCAGATAAAAGCAGGGCGAAGCAAGACTTCTTGGGTGGTGTTTTATCAACAGGCTAGCCCAGTAGGTTGTAGTTTTAGAGCTGACTTCCCTTGAAGAAAAAAGAAAACTGGGTGTTTTCTTATCATAGCGGAATAGAATGGGACATCTTATGTTCTTGCATGGATTTACTGACGGGAAATATTTGTGTCCCTTGTACTCATCTTATAATCTGGTCCTCTCTCTCTCTCTCTCTCTCTCTCTCTCTCTCTCTCTCTCTCTCTCTCTCTCTCTCTCTCACCTTTTTCCTCTCTCCCTCTCTCTCTTTTTTATCCTGCTAGTGTTAGACATATATGAAAATTAAAATAGTTTTAAATATGTGTGTGACATTTGTTGTTGTTTCAGTCATGTCTGACTCTTCATGACACACCATTTGGTGTTTTCTCAACAAAGATAATGGATAAGTTTGTTATTTCTTTCTCCAGCTCATTTTATAGATGAGGCGACTGAGGCAAAGAGGGTTAAATGACTTGCCCAGGATCACACAGCTAAATGAATAGGTCACATGATGTCTGAGGCCAGATTTAAACTCATGAAGATGAATCTTCCTGACTCTAGACCAGGCACTCTATCCACTGAGTCACCTATATGCCTACATGTATAGTATAGTATAGGATAGTATACGATAGGGTAGTATAGTATAGTGTAGTAGTGTAGGGTAGTGTAGTGTAGGATAGAATAATTATTATATGTTTGTGTGTGTGTATGTGTGTGGTAGCTCTTATTAGATGAAGTAGTGTGGTGTAATAGTAAGTTAGGACAAAGGAGGCTTCCAATCTTGTCCTTAACACTTTATGCTTGAGCATTCTACTTAGTCTCACTGAGCTGCAGTATCCTCACTTACAAAGTGTACTTAGAAATGCAGATGCTCTTGGTAGAACCTAATTTACGATTAGGGTGGGGATGAAATGAAAGATTATGGAGTAACACATCTCATAATGTCTTCAGTTTCTTATGTCATAGGGTAAAGGAAAAGCAGGAATGGTAAAATTATGCTTGAAAATCCCTGGAAATGGGGCAGCTAGGTGGCGCAGTGGATGGAGCACCGACCCTGGAGTCAGGAGTTCAAATCCGGCCTCAGACACTTGACACTGACTAGCTGTGTGACCCTGGGCAAGTCACTTAAGCCCCATTGCCTGCAAAAAAAAAAAAGATATTTGTAGTTAGAAAGGGACTAGATTATAAAGTAATTAGTATCAGAAAGCAGATGTATGTGAGATGGTTCTTGCAATTGAATGTTAATTTTATTTTTCACAATATACAGCTAAGAGAGAGATGGAACCAAGACCTCTACTCAAATAGAAGAACAAAAAACAGGTAAAGATTTTGCTGGCATGAAAACTGATGATTAGTTAGGGGAAATTATGAAAGGGCTTCACAGAAGAGAATAATTATATTTAACAAGGGCTTTCTCCTCACATGCAGAATACAGATATCACGTGGCTCAAAGGGAATAAGAACAGATATCTTTAGCCTCTCCTTCCCCCACCCTTCTCCAAGGAAGTTTTTAATTCCTACCGGGAGGAGAAACGGGAAGTTGGGAGCAGAGGCAGCCACTCTGCTCTCCTTAGAGAGGAGTACAAGACTAGAATTATATATCTGCTCCCTTAAGCATCATTAGTCTAGAGGATGCTGTTTGCAGGTTAAATTTAACTTCTGATTGCTGTTCATTATTTGGGGAAGTAGTACCCCAAGCTATAAAGCTTGACTCAAAGCTTGACTCCCTTCCCACCAAATACCAAGTCCACAATGAACACACATAGCATTTATCAAAGAAACCCATTTATCCAAATCAAAAGCAAAACAGAACTCAGACAAATTATACTTAGGAGAACATATACCAGACAATCCAGAGGGAAAGAAAACTCTTTCACTGAGAGTGAGGTAACTCAACTCAACAGACAGTTGTAGATCTCACCCAAGGGGAAGTTTGCCAAAGTCTCTAGTGTAATGAGCTGGGAATAGGGACATGATGATGAGACTGACAGCTCCTCTCATGTTAGTTTCTTCTCAGGGCAGCTAGGTGGTACAGTGGATAAAGCACTGGCCCTGGAGTCGAGGACATGAGTTTAAATCTCACCTCAAACACTTACTACCTGTGTGACCCTGGGCAAGTCACTTAACCCCAACAGCCTTAAACATCCAGTTGTCCTGATATCTAGCTTGCCAATGCATCCTCCAGATGGCTCTGGAAGAGAGAGTGAGGTTGGTGACCTTGCACAGCCCTCCCTCACTAAAATACAATTCACTGCAAATGATGGCATCACCCTTATGTCATGGTCCTCTTTGATAACAAAGGATAAATGATAACAAGTTTTTTTTTTTCCCAAAGTCTTTTCCTTCAGCAACCTGAAGTGAAGTTTCCACCCCCCCTATCTTTTCTCTCAAAGCTGAGACAGAAGTGCCCAAAGCAAATGTAGAACCCAATGAGACTGAAAAGAACTCCAAGACTTGAAAAGGCCTGAAGAGACTCCAAGCTTAAAGAGAATTAAAGAGCTCTCCTCTCTCTCACTCTTGCCAACCCTTCCCCAGCCTTCGCATAGGCATGGGACACTGATCTCCATCAAGGAGAGAGTCCTCCCATACTGTCTAAATTATTTTTCTTTTTTTAAAAATTGAATTGTTGTTGAACTGTTAAACTCATGCCTAACATTCCATGACCCCATTTGGGGTTGTATTGGCAACAATATTGGAATGGTTTGCCATTTCCTTTTCCACTTAATTTGACAGATGAGAAAATGAGTCAAGAAAGGTTAAGTGACTTACCCAAGGTCACATAGCTAGCAAGTATCTGAGGCAAAATTTGAACTCAGGCCCTCATAACTCCAGGGCTGATGCTTTATCCATTGCACTACCTAACTGCCACCTAGTATATATAATTTATTTTCCAAAACTTAAGTGTGCCAATGATATGAGTTCATTGTAATATATGTAAAATGTTTTTCCAAGCTTAACATGTTCCATAAATATCAACTTAGTTATTGTGTGTGCCCATAGAGGTCATCAGTGCTGGATTATAGTTTAAACTCTACCAGGGACTAGACATAAAGCTTACTTGTAATAATAATAATAATAATAAGGGTTAACATTCACTTGAAGTTTATAAAGTACTTTCCTCACAGCAGCATGATGAGATAAATATTGCAATTACTATTCCATTTTATAGATAAGGAAACTGAAGCTCAGATGAGTTAAAAGTTTTCCAGAGGCATATAGCTAAGAAGTCAAACAGGTAGAATTTAACCCTAGGTCTCACCTGACACTACCCCATGCTGACTTTTGCTATACCATGGTGCCAAAAAACACCATAGGCATGAAAATAATATAAAACAATACCATACAATAAGCGATGATGGGTCCTTGATAACACATTCATAACCCTTCACTATTATATTTTTTAATCAGGAGCTTTGGAAATCGAATGCCTATTTTGAAGTTTCAAGATGTACCCTAATTGGTTGACTTAATTTCTATCGCATCTTCTCCTGACAAATATAAAAAACCTTTATTAGTATATTGTCATTTTCTCAAACCTAATGTGAATTGGTTCACATTAAGTTTGGACAACCAGACCAATTTCAGCCAAGGGAAACCAATAACACCTACCCAGAGGTGCCTAGTGTCTTAACCTGGAATAAAACTTATCTGAAGAATGATTCAGGAGAAATGCAGTGATATAAAGTTCCCATGATTTCTAACTTTGACATTTGAGCACACTTTCAAGGGCAGAGCTATTGACTTCATGACATAAGGTCATCATACTTTTTTGGAATTTTCCATAAGACTTTGGTCATCTTGGCAGAACAGCTCAGCACACAATTCTTCCCTGATAACAGATACATCACAGCAAGGAAACCCAGTTAAAATAACCTATAAATGCCATACCCTTATAGTTCCAAAGTCGTCACCCCTGCTACAATGAAATCCCTACCTGACACTTTCCCCCTTTTCCTCTTAAGGATAACAACAAGCTCTATAACTGGCCAGCTTTCAAACACTAGCTGGGAAACCCTGTTTCTCCCTGATTATAAGTGTAGGTTTCATGGACCTGCAGTGAGGCACTCCTCAGAGCTATGGCAATAAAGTACTTCACACCAGCAGCCCTAGCTTGGGTAACCTGCCTCCATCCTTGTGGTAACAACAAGATAAGGAGTTAGGATACAGGTTTTGAATCCTGGCTTGGTCCCTCACCTTGCACAACCCTGGACAAGTCTGTAACTTTCTGGGGTCTCCAGGAGTTCCCTCATCTACAAAATAGGATTAATGAGAACTGGTCTACCCAACACAAAGGGTGGTTGAGAAAAGCAAATGCCATGACTATGTGAAAAACAAATTCTCTAATCTCTTCCACATCATGGAGAGCACCCTCTGGAGTGAATGGGAACCCCTGGGGCCAGGTAGTTTTGGATGCTGCCACAGAATTGGAGTGAAACCCAGCAGCCACCTGCAGAAGCTGCTTAATGCAAACTTTTATTGGCTGCACCTCCTTTCCTGACATTGCTGCTGACACTGTCTTCATCAACATTCATCTGCGATTGTCATCGCCTCCACAGTGATAAATCCTGCACAGGTACCCAAGGGTGTTCAGAATACAACCAATTTTCTCCGGGTTTCATTCCCCCAACTACTCTCCACACCACTGGACTGCAAAACCTAATTGGGCTATTGTCTGCTTCCCAAAACAAACTCATTTTTCTCCACCGAACCATCAGAGACGTTGTCAATCAAAATGAAACGTGTCAGATTTTGAAAGGGGGTGGCAAGGCCTGTAATCTCACAAGCATTTCCATGTAAACAAGTTCACCATCATTTGGGGAATTAAAGAAAATCACCTTCATATTTGTCTTTTTTTTTTTTTTTTTAGGATTTTTCTCTCTCTCTTTCTTTTTTTTTCCCTAGGTGAAGCAACTAACATCTGCATATCACCAGATAAATAAAACTTGGAAGGAATCAGAGATGCATGGAGTGTGTGTGTGAGTGTGTGTGTGTCTACTGGGGTGGTGAATCCAGGTGAAAAGCAAGCTATAAAATGCTCCATTTCTGGAGATCTTTCTTTATGGAAGTGGCAGAGAATTTGTTCACTCATTGCATATAAATGAGACATGTCCGTGCCATAATTAG
Source organism: Dromiciops gliroides (assembly GCF_019393635.1). Classification (NCBI taxonomy): domain Eukaryota; kingdom Metazoa; phylum Chordata; class Mammalia; order Microbiotheria; family Microbiotheriidae; genus Dromiciops; species Dromiciops gliroides. Next base: position 592,467,166 of record NC_057861.1, on the reverse strand, counting down.
CCCACCTGGTCTTCCTGCCTTTGTGTAGGGTCCACTATTTCTCTGGACATGGCTTTCTCTTGGGAAAGGGTCCAGAGCCCAAGTGGACAGGTTCTTGAGATCATGACCTTTGTTCCACATCTGAACCAATAGTGTTCGTTATAAACAAAAACTGTCACATCTCTTTACTAATAAGAGTGTATGTAGATCTCTGGCAGCCTCAGGACAGTAGTAACTTATTCTGTGACACATTTTGTGAGTTTTATGTGCCTGCTCTATAAAAAATGCACCGTTTCCATAGCAATGCAGGGCCTTCGGTAAGGCGTGTGTGTGTGACAGTTACAGCCCCCGCCCCCTTCAGGGAAATGTGCTTTTTCTGGATGCTTTTAAGACTTTCCTGAGTCCCCACTACTGCTCCCACTCTGATCAATTCATTTGAGAAAAGACCAAATGGCAGACTCCCCCCCTCCGCCACCGCCTAACCCCATTTGTTGGAGAGGAAGACACTGTTGATTGGGATTTGCAATTTTAAGAGCACTAACAGCATCAATTAGGTAGGCTGGCCAACTTGGAGAAGAAGAGCCTCATCTTTCTCATTGGCCAAAAATAGAAAATGAGTCTGTTTCAGGGGCTGCCAAATGAAAACCATTTTGAAAAAAAAAATTACATTTCTCTGTTGTTCCCCATGTCCTGGTTTTCTGCGTGAATCAAAACACATCCTCTGAATAATAAAGGATGATTTGATGGCTGGGACACTAGACTCCAAGTCTAGTAAGGTCTGGTTTTGAGTTCTGCCACTGCTACTCTCTTGACTGGGTAACCTTGGTTAATGCCTCTGAACCTTCTTTCTCTATAACATGGAGTTGTATGACTCCCACTGTCCATCTTAAGTAGGGTGGTTGTGAACACTAAATGATATTATATATGTCAAAGCACTTTATGAACAACAATTTGTTGTTGTTGTTGTTGTTGTTGTTGTTGTTGCTGTTGTTGTTTTGTTTGTCCTTCATTCTCAAAGAGGTCTGTGACATCAGGGTGATGGTATGACTTGAATTGAATTGGATTTAAATGAGGCAGGGCTGTGCAAGGTGACCAACTTTACTCCAGAGCCATCTGGGTCCAGTGGCAAGATAAGTATTGGGATGACTGGATGTTTAAGGCAAATGGGGTCAAGTGATTGCCCAGGGTCACACAGCTAGTAAGTGTCTGAGGTGAGATTTGAACACAGGTCCTCCCAACCTCAGGGCCAGTGCTCTATCCACTACACCAACTAGCTGCCTTATATTAACCATAATTAAGCTATTATTGCAAATAACAAGAGTCATAGCTAAAGTTTCCTATCTGGCCGAGTAGGTCCCACATAATGGGGTAGTGGGTGGGACAGTACACTATCTTCCTATCACAATGAAATTGTTTATGAAGGTGTTAATTTGTAAAGAAAAGGGACTTAAAAGAAAATGTCCTCCTCCCCACCCCACCCTTTTTTTCTGATGGGGAAAAGAGGATATGTTGAATGGGAGGAGAATGGTTTATTTCTCTCTGGCATGATAGGCAGTGTGTCATATATCTTCATTGAAAAGCACTGGTTTCTTCGACATTTACTTATTCCCTTGCTTGGCTTTTAACTGAGGACAGCTTTGCTGTGGGATGGTTTCAGAATCTCAACTCTTTCTGTTAAATGTAATAATTCCTTGACATTCCTGCCTTCACCTCCCAAATTCACAAAGTGGAGATATGGCAATGAAAGGAAATATTAGGGTCTTGATGGCAGTAGCTATTTTTAAGAAAAGACAAAAATAGGTCTAATAAATACCAAGGAATTCACAATCATACATAGCATCTGAGCTTCCCAGTGGGAATGAAGCCATACCATAGTATCATCTGAAGTGTCATCATGGCTGATGGCTATTCTAGAACCAAATGATATCTTATATTTTACTAGGGCTAAAATTCCTCACCCAGGGGAGATATGTAATCAGTGGCTTAGCTGGACATAGGCCTCCCACCATATCAATATCTAAACTGGTTTTTGCCAATCCACCAGCAGAGCTGGGCCCAGTATCTTTGATTGTATATTCCCTAGCCTCCTCCCCCCACCCCAACTTATTGTCATTGACCCAAATGATACTTTGCTCATATTTTTGGCATCTATCCACTTAGACCTGTCTCTCATCACCTGGACACCTGGCTCAGGATCAAAGCCAAGACCCATATGACCTTCTGGGAGAGAAAAGCAAATTCCTGTCTAAAACAGGACCTAGTCAAAAGAATAGCATTGCTATTTACTGGTTAAAGCACCAGCCCAGGATTCAGGAGGACCTGATTTCAAATCTGGCCTCAGACACTTGACACTTACTAGCTGTGTGACTCTGGGCAAGTCACTTAACCCTCATTGCCCCACAAGAAAAAATTACTCTGTTGCTATTTACTGGTAAAGGTAACACAATCTGTACTACTATGGCTAGCAGTCTCTCTTTTTTTTTTCTCCTAATTTTCCCCCTGCTTCTCCTGTCTTGCCTCTCCAATACATTATTCATATAGCTAATAATAACAACAACAAAATTTCATTAAAGCACATATCTGATCATGTCAGTCCCCTGCCCAAAAAGCTTTTTGTGGCTCTATTTTGCCTCATCTGTCATTTAAAGCCTTTCACCTCCAAACTAAGCATCCCAGGTCATTTCCAGTCATCTTGATTTTTTTGTCTTGCTTTATATATGATTTCACAGGACCATAGATTTGGAGTTGGAAGCTAACTTAGAGCTCATGTAGTCCAAACTCCTTACTTTATGGTTGAAGAAATTGAGGCCCAGAAAAGTCACAATTTTAGGGAAGTTGGCCAACTTGGAAAAGAAGAGCCTCATATTTCACATTGACCAAAAATAGAAAATGAGTTTTCTAGGGGCTGCCAAATGAAAACCACTGGGGTTTTTAACAGCATTTCTCTGTAGTTCCCTATGCCCTGGTTTTCTCCTCTAAGAGAAACACATGTCCCTAAAGTGTGAAAGTCATAGAGATAGTGAGTAAAATTGCTAGAACTTGAACACAAGTTTCATGACTCCAGATCCCAACACTTTCTACATACTACCCTGACTATTGTGATTTCCTCCCTCTAGAATATAAGCTCATAGAGGATAGAGATTATTTTCATTTTTCTTCTGTGGTTAGCTAAGTTTGTGAGGGAGGATGGAAGAATATGTTGTTGTTATTGTTGTTTGTTCTTCATTCTTGAAGAGGACCATTACATTGGGAGGTGATATCGTGACTTGGATTATAAATGAGGGAGGGTTGTGCTAGGTCATCAACCTCACTCTCTCCTCCAGAGTCATCTGGGTCCAGTTGCAAGATATACATCAGGACCAGGCAGCTAGGTGGCACAGTGGATAGAGCACCGGCCCTGGAGTCAGGAGTACCTGAGTTCAAAACTGGCCTCAGACACTTAACACTTACTACCTGTGTGACCCTGGGCAAGTCACTTAACCCCAATTGCCTCACTAATATATATATATATATACATCAGGACCACTGGAGAAGGTCCAGGCTGTTTAAGACAATGGGGTTAAGTGACTTGCCCAGGGTCACACACCTAATAAGTGTCAAGTGTAAGGCTGAATTTGAGCTCAGACCCTCCTAACTTCAAGACCAGTGTTCTATCCACTGTTCCACCTAGCTAACCTATGGGAGAATATAGCCAAGAACAGAGGAAGGAATTAAGTGTCAGCTCCCTAACCATGCCTAGCATTATTAGGTTTTTAGGTCTAGGGATATTGTTGAGTTATAATAGGATATACCATAACCTCTCCTGAATTATAGCTTTTGCTCACCATGTAACATAAACTTATCACGTCACTTCCAATTGGTCTTATATGGAAGCTAGAATGTCTATGTCAGCAACATAAGATACCTCCCAGGGAAAATACTTATAAGACAAGGGAAACCTGCTGATAGTTGGAAGGGAAAATGCATACAGGAACAAACATTTAACCTGAGGTATAATGGAAAGAGTGCTGGATTTAGAGTTTGAGGAACTAAGTGGTACAATGGATAGAGTGCCAAACCTGGAGTCAGGAGTTCCTCTTCCTGAATTCGAATCCAGTCTTGGCCACTTACTATCTATGTGACCATGGGCAAGTCACTTAACCCTGTTTGTCTCAGTTTCCCCATCTGTAAACTGACCTGAAGAAGAAAATGGAAAACTACTCCAGTATCTTTGACAAGAAAACTCTATAAGTGGTCATAAATAGTCAAAAACAACTGAAAAATGACTCAAGGCAATTCAAATCCTCTGTAATTTTGGCTAAGTCCCTTAACCTCTATAGGTCTCTATTTCCTTGTCTGCCAAAACTGAAAGTTTAACTAAATAACCTTTGAGGCCCCTTCCAGCTATGCATTAATGATTGAGTGATCCTTTTTTTCCCTCTCCAAAAAATATAACTCACATTAATTGAGAAATTTATGGTTTGCAAAGCATTTTTCTCACAACCCTATGATGTAGGTACATAGGCATTATTATGTCTGTTTTACAGATGAGGAAACAGAGGAATAAAGAAGATTGTAGAGAAAATGCCAAGGCATGATGAAGGCAGTTTCACAAAAATAGCTGTGGAGACTCTGCCTCTCCATATTTAAATGTGCTAGCTCACTTAGTAGACACTAAGTACCTACAGACAAAGGAGAGAATAATTTTTTGACATTGAAAAAAGTGTGCATGTTCAAAAATTATTAAAAGTAGCTATCGTAAGGCGGCAGTTAGGTGGTGCAGTAGATAGAGCACCAGTCCTAGAGTCAGGAGGCCTTGAGTTCAAATCCGGACTCAGTCACTTGACACTTACTAGCTGTGTGACCCTGGGCAATCACTTAACCCCAATTGCCTCACCAAAAAAAAAAAAGTACAACAACGTTAAAAAACAAAAAAGTAGCTATCCTATACCATGCAATATGACTAATAGATGGTCTAATCTTAGTCCTAATTTTTCTCCCAGATCTATCTCTGAGAAAAGTAGTTCTTGATGTTTTTTGCTCTCAGAACCCCTTTACACTCTTTTTTTTTTAACCCTTTATATTCTTTTTTTTTTTTTTTGGTGAGGCAGTTGGGGTTAAATGACTTGCCTAGGGTCACACAGCTAGTAATTGTTAAGTGTCTGAGGCTGGATTTGAACTCAGGTCCTCCTGAATCCAGGGCCAGTGCTCTATCCACTGTGCCACCTAGCTGCCCATACCCCTTTATATTAATAATTATTTAGGAAACTCCCCCAAGAGTCTTATGGGTTATATCTTTTGATAATTAGTCTATTAGAAATAAAAATGTCAGTATTATTATGAAAATAGTTTTGACCTTATGGATCCCCTGAAAGGTTCTAGAGGGGACCCAGGGTTCTTGTATGACACTTTGAGAACCACTGCCCTAGAGTGACAAGATAAGCATTGTCTAACTTTTCTAGGCCTCAAAAAAAGTTAAAAAGAAAAAAAGAAAGAAAGAAAGCAAAAACTGACCCCTACTTCCCTTCAGCTTCACTAAAGGGCTAAGTGAGATAGAGAAAACAAAAGGCCCAAAACAATATGATAAAAGCTGGGGAAATTCTCCAAGGTCCCTGAAGAAAGCTGCTAAAGAAATCACATGGGCCATTCTCCCCCAGCCTCCTCTTCCCAAGCTAAAATAGAACGAGTGGGTGATCAGTGTAACATATATCTGCTAGGGTCTAGATTTTTTGTCCCAGGAACCAGCTTTGTAGATAACCAGGGAATCTCAAGAAACTTTTCCCCTGGCAAACAGGGGGTCACCCTTTCATTGCAATGCCGGTACCTAGGGAAAGCATGTATGTGAATACCTGGATGTCTTGTCAGGAATGTTATTACATCTGGATCAATTCTTAATCTTCCAGTTTAGCTTTGAGCTGCTCAGCAACCTCCAGCAGATCAGTTATAAATCATTCCATCTAGGCTTGCATTCACCTCACCCAGTGAAGGTAAAAAAAGGTTTCCTTCATTGTGCCCCTGGTGGCATTTCAGGGTTTCTTGGAGGTCAGCCTAACTCTAAAACCACTGTATGCTTCTCAACCTTGACAAAATCCAAGTTCTTGAGATTCAGGGATATTTGGGTGGGAGGAGTAGGGAGCAGGGAGGGGAGTTAAACTAATGAACACTTGAAAATGCTTTCCTTTTTTGGGGTCAAGAAGGTTGTGTGTATAAACCCAACAGGAAATCTATGTCTTTCTATGCTGAAAGACTTTTCTAAAAAAAGTCATCACATGTACCAAGCAGAGCTGGAGACAAATATACGTATTAATGTTAAAACCAGGCCAACCCTTGATTAAATTGTAAGTGGAGAAAGCTCTCTCCCTACTTCCTTTTCAGTGCCCACCCTCTTTCTATTTTGATCTCATTCTCCCCCAAAGTGCTCATTTCTTTAGGACTTCCACCCTCTTCTTTTGGTTGTCAATTCATCCACATTGTTTTAGCTGATAGAGTTTAATGGGATTCCCTTTCTAGGAGCATTTGCCTTTTAATAGGCTGTCCTCAAAAACCCAAATGCCTTCAAGACATAAAGGAATGATTCTCTAGTGGGAGAATTTCAGGCATCATGACACATTATGGGGATATAATTTGAGTTTGACTGGTACCACCCAAGGAGCCACCACCTTGATAGTTGCCTAGACTATTATAACAGTCTTTTGATGGGTTTTTTCCCCCTCATCTCCACTTTTCCTCACCTCTAATCCATCCTTCACACACTTTTCAAATCACATTTTTTTTTTGTTTGTTTGTTTGTTTTTGTTTTTTGGTGAGGCAATTGGGGTTAAGTGACTTGCCCAGGGTCACACAGCTAGTAAGTGTTAAGTGTCTGAGGCCGGATTTGAACTCAGGTCCTCCTGACTCCAGGGCTGGTGCTCTATCCACTGCACCACCTAGCTGCCCCTCAAATCACATTTCTTACACAAAGATCTAATTATGTCCTTCCTCTTCTTCACTCGCTACAAATTGCCCACTGAGCAAAATTGAAACTTTTCTGCCTCAATATCAAGTTCCTACACAATCTGTTACTACCTTGACTTTTTGGGATTGCCCCCTATTACTCTTTCCCATTCAGTCTCTGCTCTCTGCCCTCAAACATGACTTCATCCCCACTCCTACATCAATGTCCCTGCTCACACTATTTCTTATACTTGAAATTCATCTCTGAATTATAACCATCTTTAAAATCCAACTCAGATTCTGATTCCTCCATGAAGATTTTCATGGACCTCACCCAACACTATTTAGATTCTTGCTGAGAAATGTACTATGCAGATGGTCCCAGAAATCTTAGTTTAGTTTAATAACTTTTAAGATATTAAAGCATAAAGCTGCCCTGGGACTTTTGGGACACTCGTATAATATTGTGTGATACAATCTCTTATGTTGGAGTCATATACCTGTACTTAATTGTATTCTTCTTGAGTCTGTATAGTTTCTCTAGGACTTGGTTCTCTTTACAGATCACTTTCTTGCTAAATGTTTGTTTTATTGGATAAATATATAGGTAGATAGATGATAGGTAGAAAGGTAGAAAGGTAAGATAGATAATAGGACATTTATCTAAGTATTTACTGAGATAGAAATGTTGTTGCTCATTTTTTGTTTTCAAAGAGGAACAATGACATTGAGGGTAATGTCTTGACTCATGTGTGAATTGGATTTAAGTAAGGCAAAGTTACACAGTCATCAGCCTCACTCTCTTTCAGAGATATTGAAGTCCTGTGGCAGTACAAAAGTCAAGATGACTGGCAATGGCCCACAATGCAGTGGAAGATGATCTTGGTAAGACACCCAAGTCTAACCAAGCTCTAAGCAGCTGCTTCATCCATCTTCATGTCTATCAGAACAAGTTATTCTCATCCACCTGTTCTGCTGGGAAAAGTCTTCACCTCAGTAGATATTCCCCTAACTCACCAACAGGTTTGAACCCTATCAGTTACTCTCAACCTGGTTTAGTTTTGTGTGTCAAGGCAGTTTTACTGGGTTATGGCTGCTGCACATGTTACAGCTTCTTGAAACCACAAGTGAGAGTTGAATGTCAGGTAGACACCAAAGGCAGATGAACAGCCCTGAAAAGGTCTTGGCAAGCCTTCACACCAGAGATTCTAGTCCTCCATGAATACTCCCTACATCCCATACACCCAACATACAAATATAAGCAAATTAGACAGTCCCTATGTGCAAGGGGCTTAAATTCTAGAGGGGGAAAATGATACACAAAGGAGAGTTGGAAAGCAGGGGAATATATTTAGGCTACCCATAGGGGAGGATCAGGGTGGCTGGTAAAGAGGCAAAAAAGCCAAGAAAATGACTTAAGTTAGGAGTAATGTGAACATAACTGGAGAAATGTTGGTGTAGGCTAGGGAGTCAACAATCAGGAGAGTGGACCTTTGGTCCTCAGGGAAGAGGTTTTACAGCTGGGCCCTAGATTTTCTCTTTCTCTACCATTATCCTTACCCATCACTACCACCCCCACCCCCACCTCTATTCTATTAAGTAATAAATAAACTAATATTTATTAAGTAGCTCCTATATTAATCCTTCAGCTGTATGGTAAGGAGTATGGAGCCACAGTAGAAAAGACAGTTTCTTTCATTGAAGGGATTATATTTTTGGATTTGTCTTTCCTTTTTCTCCTATACCTCCCTCCCCAAATTCCATCTGCCTTTCCACCCATCTGACAGAAGTCCCTGGTTTTCTGAGAAAGAGTCTCAGTGTATGTAGTTCCACTGGGGGAAGATGCTTCCATGATGGATTGCTCCATGGGAGCAGTGGGGCATTGACAAACAGCATTCTCATACATCACTGGGCCATCAGGACTGGCACTTTGATGATGTATTATGTGAGTACATCATCAGAATGTTGTCAGTCTAGTGATGTATTCATCAACAGATGGTGCTGTCGTAAAAGGGAAGATCGAGAACTGAGCAGGATGAGCAACCCTTTGTGCAAAAAGGGATCCCAACAGCAATACTGGGATTGTCCCAACATGATTGTGGATGTATTCTAAAGAGATGGCAAGGGAGAGATTAGAGTAGAGCATGGTGAAAACAGTACTGAACCTAGAAGACAGAAGACTTGTGTACTAGTCCGACTTTAACACTCACTGGCTTTGTAGAATTAATCAGGTCACTTTTGCTCTCTGGACTTTGGTTTTCTCATCTGTAAAATGAGGGAGGGAGGCAGCTAGGTAGCTCAGTGAATAGAGTGCTGGGCCTGGAGTTAGGAGCACCTGAGTTCAAATCCTACATCAGACACTTACTAGCTGTTTGACCCTGAACAAATCATTTAACCCTGTTTGCCTCAGTTTACTCTTCTGTAAAATAAGCTGGAGAAGGAAATGGCAAACCCATATGTGAAAACCCCATGGATGACATGGTGAATGGGGTCACAAAGAGTTAGACAAGACTGAACGACAACAAAATGAGCAAATTCAGTTAAAAGATCTCTAAAATCTAGCTCTGACACTCTGTTAATGATTCCAAGTCTTTGGCCTCACAGTATATCAGTATATAAGCTCTAGGTGCAGGGGGACTTGATTTCCTTGGAGATCTGGAGATCTAAGAGGTTGTCCTGACTTTATAGTGCTGTGTTTTTATTATTACCATGTTCTTATAATCTCACAGTTGACAAATTTTCTGAAGCTTTCCTTGCTGATCCATGAGTGGTTACAGTAACCAGGCAAAGCACATTGGAATGATATTTTAAAATACTGTTCTAACAAATATTCTAACATTCTAGCTAACCTCCTTTAGGACTGAATTATCCAGTCCGGTCTCTGTGACAAAAGTCAAGGAGGGATTCAGATGCTCAGAGTGGTCAGGAAGAAATGAAGGGCAAAGAATGGTCCTATATCTTACTTCTGCATGTAGATGGGAAGGATATCAGTGGTGGGACAAAATGGGAGGCAGAAGCAGCTGGATAGAGCACAGGCTAAAATGCTGGGCCTGGAGTCAGAAGGACTTGAATCCCAATCTGATCTCAAGTACTTCATTGCTATGTAATCTGGGAAAATCACTTAACTTCTATCTGCCCAAGTTTTCTCAATTTGAAAATGGGGATAATAATAGCACCTATCTCTCAGGGTTGTTTTGAGGATCAATCAAGGTAATATTTGGAAAGTGCTCAGCATAGCACCTGACATGGAGTATGTATTTAATACATGCTCGTTTCTGTTTCTGTTTCTAGGAGCTAATGCACTTTGCTCCTATTTTGCTCTGCCTAATTTTTAGAAAACTGAGATAAATCACGTCACCAAAATTATGAAATTTAGAATCAGGTTAAGTCTTTGTTACCACTTTTTGCAAAATTAAGCTCCTAAATTCAGTGTATTTAGGGATCCATCCTGTGATGGGGAGATTTCATTTCAAGCCTCCACATTACACATGGATGCATTATTGCCCTAGGTTTTGCTTCCCCTAGTAAATAAAATATACAAAAAATGGAAAAGAACATACAGTGTTTGATTGTCTTCTGAGATTGCTGGATTCCCAGCCAATAGAATGCCTTAATGCCCAAGATCTCAGGGGTGATACAAAGCATAGAACATCTCTGTTTGTGGAGTTAAATTTAATAAACAGTATAATCCCCTGGTAGGCTCTGGACTTTTTCTAATATCCTGATGGTATCCAGGGAGGAGTTTGATATGTGAAAAAGTTACCATATGGCCTTGCAACCAAGCCCCACCAGAAACAATTGCCTTGTGTGTGGTACTGAATTAGAAATTTACTAGACCGTTTCCCAACCTATTTTAGATTATGATGTGCTTCTGAGCCAACAGAGTCGTGCCCTACTTCAGGAATCTATCCATCCACACAATAGTTCCCTATCAATTTGTGTTAGGTATACATATATACCCACCAGAGATATATAGATGGACGGAGACAGATAGAGACAGAAACAGAGAGACACAAGGAGATAGAGGGACAGAGACAGAAACAGAGATAGAGAGACAGAGTCCTTTTTCCTCAGTGATGCCTATTTAATATTTGAAGTCACTGTAATTTCTTTTTGGGGAAGCTAGGGGGTTCAGTGGATAGAGTGCTGGGCCTGGAATCAGGAAGACATATTCTTGAGGCTCAAATCTGGTCTCAGACACATACTGGTTGTGTATCTGGCAAGTCACTTAACCCCATTTGCCTCAGTTTCCTCATCTGTAAAATGAAGTAGAGAAGGAAATGATCATTCACTTCAGTGTCTTTGCCAAAAAAACCCACCCAAATGGGGTCAGAGAGAGTCAGTCATGACTGAAAAATGACTGAACAACAATTTATCTTCTCTGAGTGAAGAGGGAACATGCTTTATGGAAATAATGATGTATTTGGATCCAAAAGATCTGGTTTCCAATTCTGGCTTTACTGTTGACTACCTGTATAATGTTTGGTCCCAGTTTTCTCATGTGTAAAATTAGATTTCTGGATTAAATGATCTCTAAGATCCTTTCCAGCTCTTTATTATAAGGTTTGCTGCTTGTGTTCATATCTGGGTTATTTTATTTATTACTATGATGACTTGGAACAAGTCTCTTTACCTCTCTAAACCTCATTTGTGAAATGAGAATGCATGTGTGTTGGCCATTTGAAAGAAGGAACCTACTCTTAATGACATCTAGGTTTTTTCTAGTTCTAAATCCTTTGGTCCTATAATTGGAGTCCCCTAAAATCCCCAAACTTCCTTAGTACAAAACACTTTCCACATGAGAGTGTTACCTTTGCCTTGTGTCTTGTTTCTCTAAGTCTTTCTCATTTTTGAAGAACAGGTGGTGATTCAGGACTGGGTTCATCCATTAATCCAATTATTCATCCATTCTTCCTTCATTCATTTAACATTCAACAAATCTTCATTAAGCACTTATCAAGTATAAGGCACCAGTACTTGGTTCTGTGGAGTAATACAGAGCAAAGCAAGATACTAAATCTTTCCTCTGGGAGATCTGACAATGTTATATTTGAGCAACCATCAAATGTCTCATCCTAGCTCTGAGTCAGAATTTTCACAAAATTTGCCCTGGGTATCATGCAGCTTGGCCTTAAATCGTTCTGTTCCCAACATTGTATGTAAAATATGAAAGGTAATTAGATGACTGGGTTTTCTGGGTCCTTATTGTCCTCCACAGTACAGTTTTCCCTATTGTTCCCTGAATCCATTGACAGATCATACAGTCGGGAAACCTTTGTGCATTATTGAATTGGACGAGCTACTATAATATCATCCTATTATTTTTTCATTTATACCCTAGCTGGGGAAAATTGTAGGATTCTTATTATTTTAACACTCAAAAGGAATGCATCATTTTCAATACTTCTCTCCCTTTTCTGGTTTCATTTAATGCTATGTCATTAGGTATTTCATCATTATGCTGCTCCTTGCAAAGTTTTTTTTTTTTTTAATCTATGGCAAAACTTGCTTGAGGGGATGCCACCTGTGGCTCCATAGAATCAGAATAGCTTGACCCAAGTACAGGTGAACCCCTGGACAGGATTTACTTCAAAGTTGTTGAGTAATTATTATTTTAATAATTATATTGTCAATAATTTTTTGTATAGAAATATCTATCATCCAAAGGCTGAATGCACTTTCTTATTTACTAGCTAATCATTGATTGAAAGACATAGCTGTAGAAAAGGTGAGAATTTTGGGGAAAGAGAAGTGTTAGCTGCTTTTTACATATGAAAACCAAGGTTTGTTTTTTGGAGAGATGTCAATAACAATGTAGTTATGTTAGACATCCATTTTGTCTATCCATCCATCCATCCACCCCCCTACCCATCCATCCATCCATCCATCCATTTGTTAACATTTAACGGAAATGTATAAAGTACATGCGATATACAAAGTTTTGGTACTGAGTACTGTCCTTATGCTTATGACTTAATAGTGTTAAAATGTGTGACCTCGGTCTCATTTCTATTTCATTGTATGCAGATTATAAGAAATTAAAACCTTTATTAGAAAACCCTGAAGATTTCTCCATGTTGTTTGTTCTTTGCAGAATTTCTGCTCACTCTTTCCTCATCTCAGTGATTGCTGCTAACACACTAAAGGTACTGATGTGCAAGTGGGATACTGCCACTAAGGGATGGTAGAGAGCCAAGGACAAAGTCTACTACAGGGGCTATGTGACCAAGCAGGTTCAGAGAACTAACTCATGAGGGTCATACCATGGGATGGTGTTTTAGCATATGTTTAGTTTGTTAGAGGCACCATGCACAAGGGTAGAATCCAGAGGGACAAGTTTAACAAGGGAAAGTGACCCAAAGTTGTGGATGTTAAAGAGTTTTAAGGCTGGAATCAATACATTTTTGCTGGAGGCAGTAAATGGGAAAGGTGGTGTGTACTAAATTCAGAATCTGCAAGGTACAAAAATGAATTCATAGTATAAGATAATGTCAGAACACTGTTATGACAACATTAAGGCAGGGGCAGAAAAGGACTAATGAGTAAATCTAAAGCTAGGACAAAATGACTAGGGCTTTGCTTGGGGTTTCAAATATAGAAATCAAAGCTATCTATTGCCATATGAAAAAAAATGCTCTGAACCACTATTGATTAGAGAAATGCAAATTAAAACAACTCTGAGGTACCACCTGACACCTATCAGATTGGCTAATATGACAAAAAAGGAAAATAATAGATGTTAGAGAAGTTGTGGAAAAATTGGAATACTAATACATTGTTGGTAGAGCTGTGAACTGATCCAACCATTCTGGAGAGCAGTTTGGAACTATGCCCAAAGGGCTATAAAGCTGTGCATACCCTTTGACCCAGAAATACCACTATTAGGTCTTTTTCCCAAAGAGATCATAAAAAAGGGGAAAAGCCCGAAAGGACAAAAATATTTATAGCTGCTCTTTTTGTGATGGCAAGGAATTGGAAATTGAGGGGTTGCCTATCAATTGGGGAATGTCTGAACAAGTTGTAGTATATGAATGTAATGGAAAACTATTGTGCTATAAGAAATGATGAGCAGGCAAATTTCAGAGAAACCTGGAAGGACTTGCATGAACTGATGATGAGTGAGGTGTGTAACGATTGGAATAACGCCACCTGCTGGAGACTTACTGTAGAAGAGTTCTGCCCATGAAGTGAAGGTCTTTGAGGGCAAGACCAGGAGTCTTTTCTTTGGCATCAGGAAGTGACGCGGGCTAGTGGGAGGAGGAAGGAAGAGACTGGCGCTCCCTCTCAGGCTCTTTCCTGGGGACTCTGGTGGAGAAGGGAGCTAGAAATGTGCTCTCCCTTTAATAGATAGGAATCTAGGCCTTTCTCTCTCTCTTTACCAAATTCTTATTCTCCTTAATAAATTCTTAAAAGCATAACTCTTGCTAAAGCTTATAATTTATTGGCGACCACTCATTAGATATTTTAGACAGACTAGCTAGAATTTTAGCCCTTAACAGGTGAACAGAACCAGGAGAATACTGTACATAGTATCAACATTATGCGTTGATCAAGTGATAGACTTGATCCTTCTCAGCAATACCATGGTCCAAGATAGTTCCCAAGGACTCATCATGGAAAATACTCTCCAAATCTAGAAAAGAAAAAAAAAACCTAATCTGTGGAATCTAGATGCAGATCAAACCATACTATTTCTATTGCTGTTTTTCTTTTTTGAGGTTTTTTCTTTTTGCTATGATTCTTCTCTCATAACATGACTAATGGAGAAATATGTTTAATGTGATTATACATATATAACCTATATGCTGTCTTGGGTGGGAGGGAGGGAGGGGAGAGAGGGAGAAAAATTTGAAACTAGAAATCTTATAAAAACAAATGTTGAAAGCTATCTCTAAAAGTAACTGGAAAATAATAAAATGTTTATATGGAAAAAAATGTATAGGACATGGGCAATCCTTGCTTTCCTTCAACAGGAAGAAGTAGATGAGCTTAGGTCCTAGTTTACAAGAAAATCTGCTTACAAACCATGAAATAGAAATGAGACCCAGGTCACACATCTTAACACTATTAAGGAAGTGACCAGATAGTGCTTCTTCCCAGCATCTCCTGGCAGTCCCAATCCAGGTGAGGTGTTCCCTGGGATCCACACTGCCTTGCTCTTTGCTTTTGCTTTGTGACCTCTCCAGTAGCAGCAGCTTTAAGGTGTACCAACAGTGGTGGCTCGTGTTATAGTATTCCTACTCCTACCCTCTTACCATAGAGATATACTGTAAAGTCTACCTCTGAATAGGAACTTTGTTTCAAATGTCCAAGTTCTCTCTGTCTCACCCTATCCCCTTCCCAATTACTTGCTCATGATACCAGAATTGCTAGTTATAACTTGATGGTAGACCAGGGTAGTTCTGGGACAAGGTTGAGTTTGATTCAATGTCCTTATAAAGCTATCATGGTAATTGTTGGTGTATTAATTTTTATCTAAAGTGGGCTATAGTGTTGCAAATTTCTACTATTATTACTGTTGTAATTATTATTGTCATTATTATTACTTATTATCTATTTCAACTACAAATGCAATCTACATTCTAAGATACTTCTTTCCTAAGTGGAAGTCATTTTTCTTTCAAAAGTAGGGCTTATTTTATTCTTTTTTGCTTGCAAAAAAGTTGAGTTAATAATTTTTTTTGAAACAGACTATGTAGTCTTGTAAATTTGCTGGTCAAAAATATTTTTTTTTAATTCTAATATCTACAAAAGCTTCCTATCCTCCCAAAAATAATAGTAGTTTCTGTCAAGGACATTCAAAGAATATGTTTTATTACTCAAGCTAGATAGATTTCCTAATCTGAGATAACTAGTACGTCCCCCTATCACTAACTATATATTATCCTTAAATAAATTTGGGAAGCCAGACTGTCAGATTTCTATGCCAGAAAATAGTCACCAGTATCTTGAACTTCTGAGGGTCAAACACCAATGATGAGCATGGGAAAAAGTCTGTCCCTATGTTATATTAGTGTTTCTTGGCCAATTAGCACTTTTAAATCTTCAAAAACACTTGAGAAATAGGGGTACTATAGACAAGAACTGATGTTGAAATGTAGTTTTTTACTATAAAAGTAGGAACCAATCTAACTTCAAATACTGCTGTCTAAATCTAATACTCATCCTGTGATCTTCACATGGATACTCATATCAGCATGGAAAAGGCTGGCACCAAAAGAAACTCCAAAATCCAAAAATGTGGCCTCTATCTGGAAGTTTCCTAGTGGGTCATTGAAAGCATTCATGCTACTTGCATTTAATATATGAGAGCTAGCTGACTATTACTCATTTCTGTAATCACTTGTATCCTGCAATAAGTATCATTAGTTCCCTTGATATTCTTTATTTTTTCCTTTGAAACAAACATTTATTTTATTTTTTCCAGTTACATGTAAGGGTAGTTTTCAACATTTATTTTCATAAGATTTAGAGTTCCAAATTTTTCTCCCTCCCTCCCCTTTCCTCCCCCCTCCACAAGACATCAACCAGGTTATATATTTACAATCCACAAGTGCTCTTTTTGTCAATTCTTTCTATGAGGGTGGATAGTATGATACTTTCTCGTTAGTCGCTTGGGATTGTCTTGGATCATTGCATTGCTGAGAGTAGTTAAATCATTCACAATTGCTCATTGAACAATACTGCTGTCACTATGCACAATGTCCTCCCAGTTCTGCTCACTTCACTATACATCAGTTCATATAAGTCTTTCGAGGTTTTTCTGGGATCATCCTGTTTGTCATTTCCTATAGCACAATACGATTCCACTGCAGTCATATGGCACAACTTTTTCAGTCATTCCTCAATTGATGGGCATTCCCTTGATTCTCAGTTCTCAGCCACCAGAAAGAGTAGCTATAAATATTTTTGTGCAATTTTCCCCCCTTCTCTTTTTCATGATTACTATTGTTAACTGTTTCCCTCCATCCTACTGCCTTCCCCATGATATTGACTCTATTATATATCTTCTTTCTCCCTATCCCTCTTCAAAAGGGATTTGCTTCTGCCTGTCCCTGCCCCCAATCTGCTCTCCCTTCTTTTGTCCCTCTCTCTTTATCCCCTTCCCCTCCTATTTTCCAGCTGGGTTAGATAGATTACTCCACCCAATTGAGTGTGTATGTTATTCACTCCTTGAACCAATTCTGATGAGATTGAGGTCTTTGAGACAATTCTGATGAGTGTTAGGCTCATTTACTGCCCATATTAAATAGATTACTCCACCCAATTGGGTGTGTGTGTTAATCCCTCCTTGAGGCAACTCTGATGAGTTTTTAGTCTTTGAGCCTGTTCTGATGAGTATAAAATTAATTTACTGCCCTGCTCCTCCCCTATCTCTTCCCCCACTCCATAAACCCTTTCCTGTTTCATGTGGGATTTCACCCCATGCTACCTCTGCCCTTCCCCCTCCCCCAGTGCATTCCCATTCCCTTGATAATCTTGACTTTTTGTTCTTCCAGATGAATTTTGTTATTATTTTTTCTAACTCTATAAAATAATTTTTAGGTAGTCTGATTGCTATGGCATGAAATAAATTGATTTAGGTAGAATTGGTATAGCACCAAATAATTTAGGTAGAATTGTCATTTTTATTATATTATGCTTGGCATGAGCAATTGATATTTTTCCAATTATTTACATTTTATTTTATTTGTGTGAAAAGTGTTTTTTAATTGTGTTCATAAAGTTCCTGGATTTGTCTTGGCAGGTAGACTCCCAAATATTTTATATTGCCTACAGTTACTTTAAATGGAATTTCTCTTTCTATCCCTTGATGCTGAGCTTTGTTGATCATGTATAGAAATGCTGATTATTTATGTGGGTTTTTTATATCCTGTGTAATGTGTATGTCCTTACCTATCTCCTAGTGTGTGTGGAAAACTAGTTAGGAATTACTGATAAATTAGGAGTTTCAGTTTAGGCTTTTAACCATTTATTAAAGTATATTAGGGGTTAGCAAAGAGAGAGAGAGAGAGAGAGAGAGAGAGAGAGAGAGAGAGAGAAAGCCTCCTTCACCTAGCTATTCAAGAGACTGAATTCCCCTCAGTTGCACCAGAAGCCCCTTGTCAAACAGGAAGAGGGTGGCCCCCACACACAGCTCCAAGCTAATTGGCTGGTAGCATTCAAATCCATTGATTGACATGACTTATATGCAGTCTATGAATAGAGGCAACTTCCGTGATGTCAATCTTAATTTCAAAATCTCAAAAAGGTCACCTCATGCTTTCTCAGTTCTCACACTTTCAACTTTTCTAAAGTTGCTAATTGTTTCAAGTAGTTTTTTAGTTGATTCTTTAGGATTCTCTAAGTATACTATCATATCATCTGCAAAGAGTGCAAGTTTTGTTACTTCCTTGCCTATTCTAATTCCTTTAGTTCCTTTTTCTTCTCCTATTGCTAAAGCTAACATTTCTAGCACAATATTAAATAATGGAGGTGATAATGGACATCCCTGTTTCACCCCTGATCTTATTGGGAATGCCTCTAACTTATCCCTGTTACATATAATGATTTCCTGCAATAAATATCACCAAAAAAAAAAACCCCAAAAAACAAAAAGAAAAACACCTTGAGTTTGAGTTGAAGGTTGAATTTTGCTTTCATCTTTTAGAGAAGTGGCAGTAATAGCTACCACATAATTATTCATTTAGGGAGCATTTTCTTCTAAATGTGGGGAAATGGGAAGGAAAGCCTAATCACTTCTCCAACTTTTGGAATTAATTCTATGAACCTAGAGCAATGGAACAAAGTCAATATCAATTTTGAAAATCTCAAGCTACCCAGAACTAATTAATTTTTGCCTATTTATACCCTAATTTTTCTTTTCTTTCACCTTGGACCTCAGATGGAAAGGATTAGAGATTTTGAATTAGAAACAAGTTTTAAAGAGTAAACCTGATGAATACATATTGCCAGCATCACCACTGTCACACTGTCATCATCATCAACTTTACCTTCTCATCTTCTTCCTCCTCTTCTTCCTCTTCCTCCTCCTCCACTCCAGAATCACAGAGTTTTTAAAATAGAAGGAATGCCAATGGCCATTGTAATACTGGAAAATACTGTAAGGTATTTTACTGTAAGGTATCCCCACTTTAAGATTGTCATATCATATCTCAATTTATCTCTTTACAACTTCTATGCAGTGAAGCAGTATGAGGAAGAGATGTAAGCAGCCTCCCAATGATTATTGTCCACACTTTAGCACAGCCTCCACTCCTGCCCCACCCCCATCACCACAATGCCCAAGAGAAAGGCTGAAAGAAATGCTAAGTGAGGTAAGACCAAAGTCAAGGACAAACCACAGAGGAGATCAGCATGGTTATCTATGAAACCTGTTCTTCCAAAGCCAGAACCCCAAATCAAAAAGGCACAAACAATGAAGGAAGAGAAGACACCCAAAGAGAAAAAGAGAAAGGGTGACTTGGGTACTGAGGGGAACACCTCTGTAGAATATGGAGATGCCAAAATAGACCAGACATAGAAAGCTGAAGGTGCTGGAAATGCCAAGTGAATTGTGTGAATTTTTTATATAATTGTGTACTTCTGGTACAGTTTGAAATACTATTTTTATCAAGTTTTATAAAAATGCAAAATTTTGTTTTACTTTTTAAAAAGCTATGTTGTTAGCACACAGAACATTTTGCTATTGTTTACGGAGGATGAGGAAGATGTCTCAGATAGGATATTTCAGAAGCTGGGTTGAAATGGGTGTGGATTTCTTCCCCTCCTGGTTTTTGAGAGTACTCTTATAGAATGCCAAGGAGGTTTCTGTCTCTCTCTGCCTTTCTGTCTGTCTGTCTGTCTCTGTGTGTCTTTCTGTTTGTCTCTCTGTCTCTGTCTCTCACTCTGTCTCTCTGTCTCTCTCTCTCTCTCTCACACACACACACACACACACACACACAGATGCATTGGGATAAACACTCATACTCTCAGCCTGTCTGGTAGGGGTAAGAGTGGATAACTTCAAAAATTCATATTTTTTGCCTGTTTGCAATAAGCATTGACTTAATTCCTCCAAACCCAGGGACCTATCAGGACTCGCCCCCATTTCCTCCCCTCCTCCCACCTCTATATCAATTGTGTTGGATACCAGTCTTTCCAGAAATCTGAACTTGAATTATGGCATTAAAGTGGCCTCCTCAAAAGAGTTGTATTTCCTTCCATATTGGGGATCTTTTCCAATTACGAATTCTGCAGTTTTCATTTCATTTCCTCAGTCAGGGTAAGCTTATGAAAAGTTCAGAAATACTATATGCTCAAAGTGAAAGTGTCCACCCTCACTCTAATCTTACTGTGTTTAAAGTAAAAAATAAAGACTCTTCATTGTTTTTTTTTTAATTTAAATTTATTTATTTTAATTTATGGAATAAAACAAGCATTCCCATGACATATTACAAAAAAAAAAGGTTCTGCATGAAAATGCAAATTCACTATATATATATATATATATATATATAACTTGCTATTCCTTTTAAATACAGAACAAAGTTATCATGTAAATTTCCTTTTTTTCTCCCACCCCCTTTTTCCTTCCCTCCCTTCCCCCTGCCTCACAGAGGGCTACCATTAGACACAAATAGGTGTGTGTATGTATAGGTGAACATGTAATGTAAATATGTATATTTAATAGGTACATATGTATAGGTATACATATACACAGACAAAAACACATGTATACACACATATACACACATTTATACACATATGTGTGTATGTGTATGTGTTTTGGTAATCTGTAGAGGAGGAGAGTTTGAAAGGTACTGTATACTGATCATAGCTTACATCTTGCCTGATTTACCATAATTGTTTATGAAAAGTGTCTTTAATAAAGCTGGATGTAGTGTGGACTGGGTAGAAAAACAACTACTTAGTGATGTTTGGTTTTTGGAGTGTTGTTATTTTTGTCTTTAAGGGTCAAATATTTCTTCTTCCTTTTAGACCTTCAAACACCTAAAGAGAGCCATCATGTCCCTAAATCTCAAGTCTTCTTCTATCCTGGCAAAGTATCCCTAGTTCCTTCACCTGATCTTAATATGGCATGGCATACCCTTTGCTATCCAGGTTTCTGTCTTTTGTATGCTTTGCAACACTTCATGGAAGATAATCTTCCACCAGATCTTCTCTGGTCCACCCAGCTGGAGTGATCTTTTGTCCTCAGGTTTTCTAAGAGTACATTGTTGATACATACATACACATGCATACATGCATACATACATATGTGTATGTGTGTTGTGGGGTTTTTTGCTTTATATTTTACCTTGTATCATGGTATTTAATATATGTCCTATCCCCATCACCATTAGACTGCAAACTCTTTAAGGTTAGGCATTATGTTAATTTTCGTATTCAGATCCTTACCTAACACAGCACCTTGCATAGATTAGGCACTCTTAGTAAATGATCTGAATTCAATTACCTCTTATATTTGCCTAGTGGCTTGCTACAAAGTACTTTCATTTTAACCTTCTAATAATTCTGTTAGGTAGCTAAGACAGGGATTTGTATCTTTTTTTCATAGATGAGGATAATGAGGCTCAAACAAGTTGAGTGATTCACCCAAAGTCACACAAATAGTGTGACTGCTACTCACACTCCAAATCCAGCACTCTTGACAGGTCATGTCTCAGACCTATCACATCCAGAGCCCGAGAAGGTATTTCAATCTCCCTTGACATTAAAAGGAAATCTTCTCTTGATGTGCTGGGCTGTGAGAGTAGAGGATAAGAGGGAACAAGTTGGGGGGGGGGCAGGACCTGATATTCTCAAGAAAGTGAGAGTTGGCTCTCCATTCAAAGCCCACTTTTTTTTTCCTTTTTCACATTTCCTAGCTGGCTGCTTCAGTCACATCTTGTTCTGCAGTCTTTTCCTTCTGGAATTGGATGTGGCTGACATGACCTAGCATGATGTCTCATCTCAAGTGTCAACCTCAAAATCGGAAAAATTGAAGTTTCAGTTCCAGAAATTGCTGTTTTCAGAAGTGACATGGTTTTGAGCATTGTGCCCATGACAGAGGAATGGGCACCAACCAAATCCTCCGCAACGACTGATGGGACTTTCAAAGCCTTTGTCAGCATGTTGAAAAGACTCCAGGACAGAATCCGTTCTGTGTCACCCTCTTGCCAGCAGGCAGTGGCATCTGCTCCTATTGAAAAGTCTTCTAACTTTATTTGATTTCACACTCTTTGCACAGCTGTTTTGCACTCCGGCTTATGCAATTTTTTAACCCTTCGTTTTCCACACACCTCCATATTCCAATCCCACAGGTCCAGGTTAGAAGAGCCAAACTGGGAAAAGGTATTTTGTGAAAGGTATGGAATCGATTTTCTAAACTCTAGAATGTTCCCTGGGGAGGGAAGGGAAAGAACGAGCATTTAGTAAAATCCTATGATGTGCCAGGTATTATGCTAAGCATTTTACAAATATTAACTCACTTAATCCTAATAACAACCCTAGGAGGTAGGTGTTATTTATTTATTCTTATCCTTGTTTTGTAGTTGAGGAAACTGAGGCAGACAGAGGTTAAGTTATTTGCCCAGGGTCACACAGCTAGTAAATATCTAAGGCTGGATTTAAACTCAAATTTTCTGATTCCAGGTCTAGAGCTCTATTCACCACACCATCTGGCTGCTGTAGCCATTGGGTGGCCACCCCATCATTAATGCCTGAAGGAAAACAAAACCAACAATGAAAGAGACATGGATTTTTTAAAAAATGTCTCAGAAGCAAAGGATTATAAAATCAGAATCATAGATTTAGAGGTGGAAGGGGCCTTAGGGGCCAACTAGTCTAACTAACCCTCCTATTTTGCAGATGAGGAAAACGAAGTTTAGCCAGCTTAGACCCAAGATCATGCATATATAAGTAACATTATCATAATTTGAACCCAGGTCCTTTGAGTCTAGAGCCAGCCTTCACTCACCTGTGCCATACTACCGCTGTTTATAGTTGTGTAGGAAACAAGCAAAAAATTAAAAGGAAGCACAAGGCTTTACAGAAATAATCTGGTGGAGTTTCAAGACTGCAGAATTTGGAAACATGAGACCTGAATTCAAGTCCCAACTCTGTCACTAACTGTGTAACCTTGGATCGAGAAAAGTCATTTCATTTGTCTGAGTCTCAGTTTCCCTAAATATAAAATGGGAATGTTATTTTTGTAACTACATTATGGAGTCACTGTGAGGTTCAAATAAGATCATGTTTGTAAAATCCTCTTAAAATGGCAAACTGATAGAGGCCTAGTGCTCAAATGGGTCTGTGGTCTCATTAATTTCATGTCCTTTCCAACAAAACACATTGAAGTCCATCTATGACTGCCCAAACTATGGGACTTTAGACCATGTTCTTTCACATGTTCACCAAATTGGGTGATGGTCTGCCTCATTTTCTCCTGACATTGGAAGGAAAACAGCAGAACTAATGAGAAAACATGGAAAATGCTTTGTAAACCTTAAAGCGCTATATAATTACTAGCTATTCTCATTCTTGGGCAGCTAGATGGCACAGTGGATAGAGTGTTAATCCTTGAATCAGGAGGATCTGAGTTCAAATACAGCCTCACTAGGTGTGTGATCCCAGGAAAGTCACTTAATTCTGTTTGCCTCAATTTCTCATCTGTAAAATGATCTTGAGAAGAAAATAGCAAACCACTCCAGCATTTCTGGCAACAAGACCCCAAATGGGGGTCACAAAGAGTCAGAAACAACAGCAAATTCTTATTATTACCCATCATCCTCATCACATGATCGGCCCATCTTCTCTTCTTGTCATACATTTCTCTAATGACTAATAAAAATATCTCATATTTCTATAATACTTTAAAGTTCACAGAATACTTTACTCACAATAATCCTGTGTGGCAGGCAATTACTAATATTGCCACCCCATTTTATAGATGAGAAAACCAAGGCTCTTTAAAGAGAGGAGGTGATTTTTCAAGTTCACATATCTTTTAAGTGTCCTAGCCAGGACTGGAATATGCTAAGTCCCGTATTCTTTCCAATACATCACAAGATGTAAGTTGTTATTATTAACATTAATCTTACCATTGAGGCAGACAAGAGATCTCTCAGTGTTGGAAAATGTCTGAAGTCTACATGAGCAGGGGGGAGGGTGGGAGGGAAGGGGGGGGAGTTATCTTAAAGCAGTAATCAAGTGGTTAGGTTGGGTGCAATGGCATCCATGCCATGCCGTGGCAAGAATGACATACTTCCTCCCCTTTGCCAAGTCTCCCTCTTTCACCCCCAACAGAAGACTCCTCCATATTCATTCTCACCCAGATGTCAACATTAAGATCTTCCCTTCCAAAGGTCCACACTAGGGATCTGAATGAATTCATCATGGCCTTGCATGTAATTTTGATGAATGCTTTCATTAATCTGGCCTGCTCTTCTTTGTCAGGTGCAATGCTGGACCTTCTTTGGTCAGCTCTCCCTTTCCACTGCCCTTGCTTAGCACTTCCCCCACTCCAGTTCTACATACTCACAGGAAGACTGGTGGAGTGTAAACAAAGACATTTAGGGCTTGGGTTTAGGGCTTACTTCTTTGCTGCTCCATAACTGCTCTTAAAAGAGCTTTTCCCTGGGCCACTTTAGTGGGAGGCCAGGTGGGTTTTGAATTCAAGGGGTTTTGTAACCTGGTGTCTTTTTCCATTATAGGGAAACATTCTGTCAAATGGTCAGAACCTCTGACACAAACACAAATGCTAAGGGAGAGGGAGGTTTTGGGAATACTATCAGAGAGGTGATTTTCACTAACCCTAGAACAAAGATTCTCCGTTGACTGGGTCCTTTCTGGTATGATATGTCTATATTTTAAAGTAGCATTAACACAGTCTTAATAATCAGGCATGGTGGTCCATGTTTGTAGTCTCTGCTACTGGGGATGCCTGAGGCTGATGGATAACTTGAGTTAGGGTAGAAGCCAATAGGAATCCACACAAAGTCAGATACCAGTATGGTGATTCCCCCAGATGCAGGAGCCCATCAAGCTGATTAAGGAGGGGAAATCTGGCCCAGGTTAGAAAAAAATGAAGCAGGTTATCACATTTGTGCCAATTACTTTGGGGATTGTGCTCATGAATGTCTGCTGTACTTCTAGTCCAGGCAAGATAGGGAGAAAAAAGGGAAGGAAGGAAGGGAGGAAGGGGGGGAGGGAAGGAAGGAAGAAGGGAGGGAACAAAAGAGGGAGGGAAGAAGGAAGAAGGGAAGAAAAGAAGGAAGAAAGAAGGAAGGAAGGAAGGAAGGAAGGAAGGAAGGAAGGAAGGAAGGAAGGAAGGAGGGAGGGAGGGAGAGAGAGAAGGAAATTTCCTTAAAGACCACAGATATGGTACACCCTGATGATTTATCTTCCTGGGGGGGAGGTCTTAGCAAAGTCAGTAACTGACATACATCAGAAAGTCCCAACAAGCCCATGGACCATCACTTTTTTCCTGGAGATCCCACCTGACACCTTTTGCTCATGTTCCTCACCTCTGTCACTTTGCGTCTGAAGTCATTTATGTAGCATGTTAGACTTGCAAAGTGTTGAAATACATTGCCATATTTGCTCTCCACAAAAACCCTATGCCTTAGGTCCTACAGGTGGTATTCTTTCCATTTCATCTCCTTTATCTCAGGAAAATGAGGTCAAGTAACTTGCCCATGGTCACACAACTAGGAAATATCAAGGGCAGGATCTCAGAACTTTAGGTTCAGTGTTCTTCATGTTTGTTATGTTGTCAGAATGTGCCATTTTGACATAAACCAGTGAAGATCAGGTTCCACTTCCTGAATAAATAAATATAGCCATTGGAAGCATCCTTAGTGGTATGGAAAGAAGTCATTCCTTGGTACAAATAGTCACACTAACTTCTTATGTCAATAATTCCATTGTGCTGCCCTCTCCCCATCTCTACCACTACTGTACTAAAAAATTGCTTAAATAGGACCAACTGAACAGTAGGCCTCAGGTGTGTCTTTCTACCTGAGAGTTGATTAGGCCAGAGAAGATTCAAAGGGATGGCAAGTGTCCTAGTATAAAAACGTCACTCATTCATCTTCAAAAAATCAGGTCTGCTAAGGCCATCACCTGAGCCATAGCCATGCTTGAGCCCCCACCTCCACCCCATATTGTGGCCTGACATCACAGTGATCATGAGTAAAGAAGACATGACAAGCTAGGTGAAAGGTAGTGTTATGTCCACCAGGTCATTTGAATTTCTTAAGTCATATAACAGACCAGGACTAGAACCATGCTAGGATATCAGAAACCTGACCAAATTTAAAGACAACTGAGTTCAAGTCTACCACTAATTAGAGATGATTATTCTCTCCCTTTGTCTCTCTCTCTCTGTCTCTCTGTCTCTCTCTCTCTTTGGTAAGGCAATGAGAGTTAAATGACTTGCCCAGGGTCACAAAACTAGTACATGTCAGGTGTCTGAGCCCGGACTTGAACTCAGGTCCTCCTGAATCCAGGGCCGGTGCTTTATCCACTGTGCCACCTAGCTGCCCCCAATGATTATTCGCTTAAGAGATTAACACTTCCCAGAGTGATAGGGGCAGTCTAACCACACCTCATTTAGAGGACATGGGAAGGCAAGGAGCCAGAAATAAAAAATGCATCCATACCTAATGGAAGCTGAGTGTGTGATAGTAGATAGGGCATTAGATTGAGATTCAGAATACTTGGGTTCAAAGACCATGTCAGATACTTTTTAGCTGTGTGAGCCTTGGAAAGCCATTTAACCCATCTAATGGACTAATAATGGAAAATAGACTAATTCTCCCTTCACTTCCATTGGGAGTGGTAACAGTAATTAAAGCTAGAGATTTAATCTCTAGCTGAAGTCCAAGTTATGGAGTCCAAGTTAGTGAAGAAATGGGCCTTAGGCAGCTAGATGGTGCTGTGGATAAAACAATAGGATTTGGAACCAGAAAGACTTGAATTCAAATCTAGCCTCAGATATTGACTAGCTTTGTGGCTCTGGGCAAGTCACTAAACCTCTTTCTGCCCCATCTGTAAAATGGGAACAAAACTAACACCTGCCTTTCAGAGTTGTGAGGCTAAAGTTAGATAATATTTGTAATGTAAAGCTTTACGAATCTTCAAGGCTGTGTAAGTGATAGGTAATACATTTGTGGACATTCAGGATCTGAAAAGTTAATGATAGGCTAGAAGAGTGAATAAAATCCAATAAAGTGAAATGTCATAGGACTAAATATAAGGCAGATTTAAAAGGATCATAGACTTAAACCTGGTAGAAATCTTAGATATGATCTAATCTACTATCTCATTTTACAGAGGGGGAAACTCAAACCCCAAGAGTTGAAATAACTTGTCCAAGGACATGCAGGTAAGTAAGTGACAGAAACAGAATTCAAGCTCAAGTCAATACTTTATACAGAGGACCACATGACCTCCTCAACTCTTACACCTGGAGTAAAAAAGTTACCATACAAATAAAAAATGCAGGAGCTACAGCAAGACAGTTCATATGAGAATACATTTGGGAGTTTTAGAGGGCTGTATACATTGTGTGACAAGAGAACCCAACAAAAATTCAATTGATCTTGTTGTTCAGTTGTTTCAGTCATGTCCAACTCTTCATGACCCATTTTGTGTTGGGTTTTGTTTTTGTTTTTGTTTTTTGGCAGAGATAGGTTTGCCATTTCCTTTTTCAGCTCATTTTACAGCAGAAGAAACTGAGGCAAACAGAGTTAAGTGACTTTCCCAGGGTCACATAGCTAGTAAAGGTCTGAGTTTAGATTTGAACTCAAGTATTCCTAACTCCAGGCCTGGCACTCTATCCTCTGTGCTCCCTAACAGTCCACAAGTGATCTTAGGGTTGCATTAAGAGAAACAAAGGACTTCCCTGGTGAGAATAAAAAATGCAGCCAGGAAAATAACCTTAGAGAATAGAAACCAGGCCATCCATGGAGTCGTTGAAGGCACTAATGATGTTGAATCTAGAAAAGAGTTTTGGAATACAAATCCAAGTATCCCAATGAACAAAATAGGAGTACAATGCTGTCCCTAAATTATGAGATTTGAAGAGGTCCAAGAACACTCTTTACTCCTAAATTCCTGCTCTCCCCCCACAACCCAATCCCAGTATACTTCCATGTAGGGGAATTGTTGCCTAGTGATCAGACTACTGGACCTGGAGTCAGGAAGACCTGTGTTCAAATCCTGATTTGAACATTTATAACCTGTGTAACCCTAGGCCAGAGACTTACCTTTCCTAGCCTCATTTTTTTCAACTGTAAAATGGAGACAATATTACCTACCTAACAGGGTTGCTATGAAGATCAACTAAGATAACCCAGATAAGGATATACATCAGGGATTCTTAAAGTGGGGTCCATAAAATTATTTTTAAAAGTTCTTTATTTATTACTGTACATATATAACCAATATCAGATTTCTTGCTATCTTGAGGAGCGGGGAAGAAGGAGAGGGAGGGAGAAAAATTTGAAACTAGAAATCTTATAAAAACAAATGTTGAAAACTATCTCTACATGGAACAGGAAAATAATAAAATACTTTTATGATAAAAATTATTTATTTTAATTTTTATTTAGAATTTTCCCCATTACATGTAAGAAAAGAAAAAAAATTTTCACATTGATTTTTTAAAACTTTGTGTTCTAAATTTTCTTCCTCCCTCCCTCCTCAGCCCTCCCTATGCAATCAAGCAATTCAATGTGTCATATATGCAGAGTTATGCAAAACCTCTTCACATTAGTCAAGTTGTCAAAGAAAATAGACAATAATTTTAGAAAAAGGCACTAACAAATAAAATTATACATCAATCTGTATTCAAATATCATCAGTTTTTCCTCTGTTGATGGTTTACATTTTTCATATGTCCTTCTGATAGCATTCTGCTCATTATTTCTTTCACAGTTACTATTGCTACCTGTATTACCCTCCATCCTATTCCCTCTCCTTGATATTTACTCTATTTTCTATCTTCCTTCACCCTATCCCTCCTCAAAAGTGTTTTGCTTTTTACTTCCCCCTACCCCCAATCTGCTTTCCTTGCCTTTGCCTCTCCCCCCCTTTTCCCCATCCCCTACCACTTTACAATACCCACTTGAGTGTGTATGTTATTTCTTCTTTGAGCCAATTCTGATAATAGTAAGGTTCACTCACTCTCCCACTACTTCCACATCTTCCCCTCTACTCCATAAGCTTTTTCTTGTTTCTTTTATGTGAGCTAATTTACCCATTCCACCTCTCCCTTTCCCTTTCTTCCAGTGCATTCCTCTTACCCCTTAACTTTATTTTAACAATGCCATCATGGGTCAGCTAGGTGACACAGTGGACAAAGCACCAGCCTTAGACTCTGGAGACCCCCAGCCCAAATCCAGCCCCAGACATAAAGCACCTCACACTGCCTGCCCCACATAAAACAAGGATAAACAAAAAATAAATGCTTTACAGATATCATCCCTTCATATTCAATTCATAATTGTGCCCTCTAAGTATATTCCTTTCAGCTGTCCTAATACTGAAAAAGTTCTTGTGAGTTAGAATTATTATCTTCCCATGTAGTAATGTAAACAATTTAACCTTGTAATATCCCTCATGATTTCTTTTTCCTCTTTACCTTTTTATGCTTCTCTAGGGTCTTGTACTTGAAAGTCAAATTTTCTATTCACTTTGGTTCTTTTCATCACAAATGCCTGAAAGTCCTCTTTTTCATTAAAACCCCATTTTTTCCTCTGAAAGAAGATAATCATTTTTTCTGAGTAGGTGATTTTTGGTTGTAGTCCCAGTTCCTTTGCCCTCTGGAATATCATATTCCATGCCCTCTAGTCCTTTAACATAGAAGCTGCTAGATCTTGTGTTATCCTGACTGTAGCTCCACAGTATTTGACTTTCTTTTTTCTAGGTATATCTTCCTTTCCAAATTTTATAAATAGAAAGATAGATAGAGACAGAGAGACAGAGAGACAGAGAGGCAGAGATGGATAGATCTAGATATCTTCCCTTCCAAGCTTCATGTAGATAAAATTATTTAGATCCATAGCTATAGCTATATCTTCCTTTTTAAGCTTTATATATTGATACATACATATATATACAGACACACACATGTAAAAGGAAGTATTATAGTACACATGTATATCTGTATGTATATGTATATATGTATGTGCGTATATATATATATATATATATATATATATAAAGTACTGCAGCAAGGTAAGCAGAAAGGTAATAAACCCAAGAATGTCTGTGACGATATAACTGAGTCTAGTTATGTTTCTATGAGGTGAGAAGGAACTTAGCACTCCTCTCCCAACTTCTATCCTTGGATCTAAATGTTTTTCCCAAAAGAGATCCTTCCTATACTCCCTAGCAGAATAATGGATTCATTCTCTTTTCCTATCCACTTGTTAGCCACTGCTAATAAGGATTATAGGTAAAGATGTCATGTCCACCTGAAATCCAAATCATTTAATGAAGAAATTATTCCTATACTTAATAGATATCAGGGATCATAGGGGAGCAGATATATCTGGAAGATTACAGACCCTCAAAAATATGGGGTAGACTTAGGAGTCTGGCTAGATGCACTGACTACTTAAGATGCTCAGGTGCTCCACTCAGGGAAAAAATTTTTTTCTTAGCTTATCTTCCTACCATTTTAATATTGTCTCCTACAAATCCTCAACTCTACCCCCTCATGAGGTTCTGATCTTGGTATCCTTAACCATAAACCTACCCTGGCTAAAACTCATAGGTGGTACTGAGGATAGTACTTTATCCTTTCTGTTCCCTCCTCCCTTCTACAAGGGGAAGGGCTGAATGTCATGTAGACCTGACTGGTTTCTGCTTCATCTCCTTTCTTTTATCAGTCTGAGGCTAGATATTTAATTAGCCATACCCTGATATAACACTGGCTCACTTTTATCCAAGGGCACTTTAATGGCCATCTAGTTCACCTGTACCCTTTCTCAGTTATTTTGTGGAGTTTATAAAAAATGAAAAATTATGAGTACAATCACAATAGCTCAGAGCCCCCAGTTAGGAAAATTCTTAACATCTAAATAGAGGTTTGATTTGTGATCTAACTTAAAGTTTTGTATACGTCTAGCTCATCTCTGACCTCTTTATATTTGAAGGGAAAAAAAGGGATATGAGAAAAAACTAGGTAAAAGAAACAAGCAGTTTATATTGCAATATCTGTTCCTGAACAGGCATGGGGAGGGGAAGTGGTAGCAAGAGCAAACTTTTGGGAGGAACTAACCTCAGTTTTTGAATAGGTGAATGCATAGTGTCAGTCTGAGTCCTATGTTCCCAGATGCTTAAAGGTCCCAATGGCCTATCTTGGAATCTCCCTTCTTTGCTGCATCTCAGGCCCTCATTTCATTTTCTCCCTTTCAGTATTTGCTCATTAAGTTCCACTGGGGAAGAGGGTAATGGCATCTTCTCAATGCTGATGCTGCTACTCATATTTTCTGATCCTTCTCCTTTGTCTATCTCTTAAAGACTATGGATATCCTTTAAAGAATATGACTCAAATCTACCTTTTAACTCAAAGACCTCAAATCACTCTCAGGGCTGATTTCTCTCTGAACTACAAATCCCAGGATGTCATATAATCCTCAAACTCCCAAGACACTAGTAATCTGAAATTGCTGTGTAAGGACACTGTTTTTGCTTGGTGTTTTGACTTTGAACTTATTGTTTCTGACTTTTATCTGTAACCTTACCCTGGAATATTCTCATATTAAGGTTAGAAGGAAGGATCAGAATTTCTCCCTGCTAGGATATAAGTTCCTTGCATTGAGGAGTGTTTCATTCTTTGTATTTATATCCCCCATGCCTAATAAAACTCCTGGCACATAGTAGGCGCTTGGTAAATGCTTCTTGATAGATGACCCAGGGTGATAATGGCGGGTATGGGGCAATGGAAAAAAAAAAAAACCACACAGCAGACACGGGTTACCATTTGGGTACTGTTAACCTTTGTCGGCTGTATAACAAGAAGAGTCTAAGGAATAACAATTAAGGGGGCCTAGTTTTCAATCTTGGCTCTGCTGATATTGTATGACCTTGGAGAAATCATTCACCTTCTCTGGGCTTTGGTTTTCTTAGCTTTCAAATGAGGGGATTAAATTCAAGGGCCTTTATGAATTATTATAGGTCTAAATCTGAATCAGATGCTGCCAGGGACTCAGAAATGTTAGGTCCTTATAATTATTGGCCAAGGATCATGAACTTTTTTTTCTCCTTCAGGGCAATGAGGGTTAAGTGACTTGCCCAGGGTCACATAGCTAGTAAATGTTAAGTTTCCGAAGCTGGGTTTGAACTCAGGTCCTCCTGAATCCAGGGTTGGTGCTTTATCCACTGTACCACCTTGCTGCCCCTTAGGATCATAAACTTTTACTGGAATGAGAAAGGTGAGGAGGATTTAGGGTGACCAGTAACTTCCGTTTATGTATTTGTGTGTGTGTGTGTGTGTGTGTGTGTGTGTGTGTGTTTTCCTTATTACAATATAAACTCTTTGAGGACAAGGATTATCTTACTTGATTGTATTAATATTTCCAGTACTTAGTATGGTGTCTGACACATATTTAATAAATACTTTTTCATTCATTTTTCATCCATTCCTGATTACAGGTGTGAGCAAACCACCAGGTATGCCTCGCTCATTTCCTTCTGCAGATGCAGAGAACACCATACCCCTCACAGTGCTCTATTTTATCAGGACTAGGCCTGAAGGGATTAACTTGAGAACTGTGGCACTTGGGTTTACTGTGTAGCTAATTATGTTTTTCCCAATTGTAATAAGTCATTGGACATGAATGCAAACATACTTGTGTTTGTTTTTAACTCCTCATGAGTTCAGTCTGTCAGATTCTAGCAATTAAAAATCTCAAACAACTTTTTCCTACTTATTTTTTTTTTAATGACAAACATTTCTTTCTCTCATAGTAAGCCTATTGGTTTTTGTTTGTTAGTTTGTTTGGGATTTTTTGGTCCTATTCTGTGATTTCATCAGCATGAAAAACTCCTGGGTTGAGAACTCTCCCCCCACCTCAATCTGGATAAAAATAACAATAGTTAATATTTAAATAGTGCTTACTCTGTGCCAGGCACTGTGCTAAGTGTTTTATCATTATTATCGAATTTGATCCTCACAACAACCTTAAGAGATAGATGCTTTTATTACCCCTATTTTAGAGATGAGGGAACTGAGGCAAACAGAGGCTAAGTGATTGTCCAGGTTCACCCAGCTAGTAAAATGGTTGAGGTCAAATTTGAATTTGGGTCTTCCTGATTTGAGACCTGATGTTCTGTGCAATATGGTACTTGGCTGAACAGCTCTTTTAAAACTATAGGGAGTTGCCCTAGTACACAGAGAGTTCATAACTTGCCAGTTACACACTTAGTATGTGTCAAAGACAGAAGTTGAATTCATTACATCCTGCTTTTAAAGTGGGCCGACAATGTACTTTGCTATGCTGATTATCAAACTTTTGGTTAATTCACATTAATTATGTTTGTATCTTATCTTGCCACTTAACCTGAATCCAGAGAGCCCCAAGGGATCTGTGGATGGATTTCAAGGAGTCCATTAATTTGGTTTTTATTTTAGTATTTTGATCATTTTATTTCAATATACAATGGGCCGCTAGGTGGCACAATGGATAGAGTGCTAGGCCTGTGGTCAGGGTCTGGAGGACTCATCTTCTAGAGTTCTAATCCAGCTTCAGACACTTACTAGCTGTATGACCTTGAGCAAGTCACTTAACCCTGTTTGCCTCAGTTCCTTTTCTATGAAATGAGCTGGAGAAGATAATGGTAAACCACTCCAAGATCTTTGCCAAGAAAACCCCAAATGGCCTCATGGCCTGATTTTTATCAGACACAACTGAAAACTATTCAACAATAAGAACTTCAATATGATTGTTTTATTTTGTAATCTTATGTGTTTATTCCATGCATTTAAAAACATTATTGTGAGAGGGGAGTCATAGGATTTACTAGCCTGCCAAATGAGTCCATGATACAAAAAAAGGTTAAGAACCCCTCTTATAGATTATATTTTCTTCTAGTCATAGAATTCCTGAGTTGGAAGAGAACTGAGAAGGTCTTAGGATAATAGATCTTGCCTTGAAAGGAAATTTGGTGGTCCAATGGTATCATATAGAAATGGGGCCACTATGCCACACACAAGGATTCCTATAGGATGCATATTGACTATTTTAAAATGTAAAGTTATATATGTTTTATTATTAAATAGTTCACAATTACTTTTTTTTAAGAGAGGCAATTGGGGTTAAGTGACTTGCCCAGGGTCACACAGCTAGTAAGTGTTAAGTGTCTGAGGCCAGATTTAAACTCAGGTACTCCTGACTCCAGGGCCGGTGCTCTATCCATTGCGTCACCTAGCTGCCCCTCACAATTACATTTTAATCTGGCTCTGGGCTTCAGTCTGGAACTTCATGGGCTATGCATTGGATTCCTCTGATCTAGTCCAACCCTTGCCTTTTAGAGATGAAGAAACTGAGCCCCAAAGGTTAAAGACTTTGCAGAAGGTATCTCTGGTAGTAGGCTGCAGATCTGGGATTCAAAATCAGGTCCCACACTTCTAATTGGTCTTTCTACTGCCCTGCTCAAATGTCCTCATCTGTGTAACCTGTGACCAAATAGTAATCCTTTCAATGGTTTCCCTGTCAAGTGGTTATCCAGCTTCTCTTTGAAGACTTGCAGCAATGGGACTTGCTGCTTGCTAAGGCAGCCCATCCCTTTCTTGGACACCTCTGATTTCTTGAGTTAAAAGAAGCCTCTGCAATTTCCTCTAACTGTGTCAAGTTCCTCCCCCTGGTGCCAAAAGCAAAACCTAATATTTCACATAATAGAAATCCTTTAAAATATTGGGAGACAAGACTTACATTTCACTTTAGTCTTTTTCTTTTCCAGGTTTAACACGCCCAGTTTCTTCAATGGATCTTCCTAAGACATGGTCTTTAGCCTTCTCTCAACTCCTAGGCATCTTCCTTTGGCAAAATGCCATTTTGTCCATAAATGGGGAATCAAACTCTGGTCTGATCCCTTGTCATAGGCATAAGAGGAAAGGGAGTTATTATCATTCCCATTAGACAGATGAGTCGCTGAGCCTTTTAGAGGTTAAATGACTTGCCCAGGGTCACCCACAAGCATAGTTGACTAAAAGTCTTTATGGACCTAAAATATGGTTAATCACGTATCAGAACCTTTGTATTCCATCCTACACTATTGCTATTATTTTGTATACAGTACATTTCACTCTGCTTCAGTTCATGTATGTCTTTCCAGGTTTTTCTGATAGCATCCTGTTCATCATAACCTTTATATAGTAGCTTAAACATGACAAAGAATTTTCTTCACAATAGCCCATCAAAGTAGGTACCATACATTTCAGAACCTTTGTATTCCAACTATACACTTAACAAGGGCTCTACCACCAAAGAAGCTCATGTAAGACTTTCCTCTTCTTTACCATGGGACTTCCATATTAATAGACTTATCTTCCCTACTCATGCATACAGACAACCCCAGAACAGAAGGAGACCTATAGAGAGAACTGGAAAACTTATCAACTCACATTTAAAAAAAAATCTATGGCTAGAATGTGTATTGACCCTGCTCCTACTTCACCCTATCCACAGCCTACCACCTCTCCCCTCCCTCTCTACCCCCCAAGCCATTTCCAGTAATCCCTTTCCCTGGGAAGGCAACCAATATAAGACTATGTTCTGTAAATAGTGAGAGAGCAGCATTGCAGTATAATGTCAGGAGCAACAGCTGAAGGTCAGAAGACTTCGATTCTAACTTATACTCCACTTCACCAGAAACTTTCTACAAAACCTTGCTTGCAGAGAATTTAACTTCTCTGGGCCTCAGTTTCCTCACATGTCAAACAGGGAAAATACTCAGCCCTGCTTCATTCTCAGGGATTTTGGGAGGGTTGAATAAGATAATACTGGACTTGGAGTCAAGAAAACATGGGTTCGAATCTAACCTCAAACATTTACTGGCTGCAGACCGTCAGCAAGTGACTGAGCCTCTTGGAATTGGTTTTCTCTGTAAAATTAGGGACACTGATAGAACCAACCTTATAGAGTTATGTTGTTGTTGTTGTTGAGTCATTTCAGTTGTGTTCAACTCATTGTTACCCCATTTGCAGTTTCCTTGGCAAAGATACTAGAGTGGTTTGCTATTTACTTTTCCAGCTTATTTTGTAGATGAAGAACTGGATAAATATTATTAAGTGACTTGCCCAGGGTCACACAGTTGCTAAGTGTCTGAGACCAGATTTGAACTCACGAAGAAGAATCTTCATGATGCAGGCCCAGCAATCAATCCACTGAGCCACTTAGCAACCCCATGAAATTATAGTGAGGCTAAAATGTTTACAAATCACTTCACAAACCTTAATGTGCTACATCATTGTGAAATATATGTTTTTATTGTGGAAGCAATTTTGACAAGGGTACGATTGATTCACTTTTGTGGCCTTTGTATGTATCTGAGAGGAAAGTTTTGGGTACCAGTTTGAAGGGAAACCATTCAGGGAGGGGGCTGGGGGTTATTCCTTCTGAAAGACAATACTTGTTCTGATTGGGGTTGCCATAACAAATTCAGCCTAGAGAAGAACAGTGATTGGGATTTTGAAGGTACTGGCTCCCCCGGGTGCGTGTCAGCGGCTTTGCAGATGTCAGAGCTGGTGTCAATTGAAGTTGTTTCAGAGATGATGCTATTAGTGACTTCTCCACATATTCTTGAAAGAAGACGAGATCAATGAGAGAGAGAGCTTCAGAAGTCGAGGGCACAATTGCCATTCTTCTGACAGAATTGGCGGGGGTGTGGAGACATTTGGGTCCTGTCTCAAGGAGGGAAAGTGACAGTGTGATAAAAGGGTTTCTACAGGATTAAATTTCCCAGAAACCAATCTGCAGGTGGATGGAGAAATTGGCCTAGCAACATGGGCATGGTGCTGGGAGTCAGCCAAGCAACAAAGATGCTTACTGAGGAAAAGATGCTATTGCTTTGGTCTTGGTTACAAGGCCATTTGATGGGTCGCTAACCGTCTCTCTGTTGTTGTCTCTCTGTCTCTGTTTTTCTCTGTCTTTCACACTCACATTTTCTATTTTTATCTCTGTCTCTTTATACCTCTATCTACTTCTGTTGGTCTCTGTTCTTCTTTTCTGCCTTTTTAAATGTCTACCATCATCTCTATATATCTCTCTTTGTCTCTGACTGTCTCTGACTTTAAGTCTCTGACTGTCTCTGACTTTTGGTCTCTATCTATCTCTGTCTCTGTCTTCCTCTGTTTTTTTCTCCTTTCTTTCCATATGCCTTCTCTCCCTCCCTCTCTGCCTTTAGTCCATTCAATCTAAGCCAGGAGAGGTTCATAATTGGGAGTCCATATATTGATCCATGGATACATTTTAGGAATATATGAACATGAATGTTAAAAAAAAAAACTATGTCTTTGTTTTCGGTAACCTCTAATTGATATTTAGTATTTTCTTCAATTATAATTTTTTGAAAATCCTTATTCTGAAAAGAGGTCTTTAGACTTTACTAGACTGCCAAAGGGATCCAGGACACATAAAACGTTAAGAACTCTTGGTCCAAGTCCTCCAACCAGAGATGGTCTGCTCCTCTAGCATCATCTACCATTTTTGATATCTTTTACCTTTCTCTATCATCATGACCTCCCTGGTCAAACAATGCATATTTAAGGCCTTTATTTCCCTCTCTCATAGGTAAAGGTAGAGTTGGAGTCTACTTTAGAGATATGCTATTCAAGTGATGAATCGACCTAAAAGCATGTATTATATGCTCACTGCATGCTAGGGACTGTGTTGAGAGTATAAAGACAAAAACAAAAGTTTCTGCTCTCAAGGAACTCGCAGTCTATCAAGGAAAAGAAAGTGTGTGAATGTGTACATGCATAGGCAAAATAAATACAAAGCAATATTTTTTTTGGTAGGGGGAAGGCACTATCAGTCAGAGTGGTCAGGAAAGGCCTCATGTAGTATTTTTGAAGTAAACTAGGGTTTCTAAGAGCTGGTGGTGAGAAAGAACGCATTCCTGTTCCCCCCTCCCCCCCACCATTTTTACAGAAAGAAAAAATGGAGACCCCTAAGACATGAAGTGATTTGCCCAATGTCACAAAACATGGAAAATGGTAATTCATTTCAATTCAGTATCAATGTCCTTTTTCCTGTATCATGTTGACTTAATTCCCAGAATGAATCATTAGCATTGGCCCAACAGGACTAAGAACTTGAAATGAGAGGAGGATAACAGCACTGGTTCTGGAACTGGAGGATGTGGCCCCAAATCCTGTATGCCTCAGTTTCACCATCTATAAAATGATAGAGTTGGACTAGATGGTTTCTGAGATCCCTTCCAACTCTCAATGTATGCTCTAATGACTTGCTGGTAGATAGGCAGGGTTAAGCCAGCAGGGGATGGTAGTTATGATTTGGGAAATGTACAGGCTCAGAACAAAATGATCATGATTCTGGCTTTCGTGAGATGCTTGTTCAGGTGATTCAGAAGATTAAGAAGGGTGGAAAGATTAGGCTAGGAGAATACAGAAGGTGAATGCAGAATCATGGTTAGTGAGATAGCTGAAGGCCAAAAAAGCTAGACTAAAGGATTTTGAGGGAATTCTTCCCAGCCCAGGATACATACATTATAATACCAAATGCCATCTTTAATTTGCTTTGGGCAGATCATTTCTCCTCTTGGTTTCTTTAAAAATGATGGGATTGAACTAGGTCCTTGAGGTTACTTCAAATCTTAATATTCTTTGAATTTATTTCTTGTCGACATTGATAGCATTGGGATATAGGCTGGATCTGTGATTTCATTGGTTTATAGAATTCCCAGGTGAGGAAATTCTATCTACCAATATAGGATAGCACCTTTTCTGCAACTTAAGAGTCTAGAGCACTGAGAGGTTAAGTGACTTGTCCAGAGTCACACAACCTCTCTTTGTCTCTGATTGTATCTGACTTTAAGTCTCTGACTGTCTCTGACTTTTGGTCTCTATCTCCATCTCTGTCATTCTCTGTCTTTGTCAGAGTCAGGATTTGAACCTAGGTCCTCTTGGCTTCAAAGTTGTCTCTCTATCCACTATACCACATTGTTTCTCTGTGACTGGCAGTGAAAGTACAATCAAATATTTTGAACTGATCTACTTTTGTCTTTCTCATTTTAAGGGAGAATGCTGTGTGTCTTTCATAGACTTGGATGTTGGCTCCCTTATTATGCCTGGTGACTGAGTGATCAAAGAGTAGATGATAAAGGCTTTTATTTGCCAAGTTAATTTTTTTTAATTAAGTGCCCACTATATGCCAGGCACTGTGTTAAGTGCTGGAATACAAAGAGAAAGCTTTTTTTTTTTTTAAAGCTCACAAGAGGTACATTCTTTTTTTTCTTTTCTTTTCTTTTCTTTTCTTTTCTTTTCTTTTCTTTTCTTTTCTTTTCTTTTCTTTTCTTTTCTTTTCTTTTCTTTTCTTTTCTTTTCTTTTCTTTTCTTTTCTTTTCTTTTCTTTTTTTTTAGTGAGGCAATTGGGGTTAAGTGACTTGCCCAGGGTCACACAGCTAGTAAGTGTTAAGTGTCTGAGGCCGTATTTGAACTCAGGTACTCCTGACTCCTGGGCCGGTGCTCTATCCACTGTGCCACCTAGCTGCTCAGAGGTACATTCTTAATAGGGCAAACAACATTCAAACAACTGAATATAAACAAAATATATGAAGGATAAATCTGACATAATCTTAAAGGAAAGGCACTAGCATTAAGGTAGAACAAGAAGGGCTTTTTGTAGAAGATGAGATTTTAGCTGGGACTGGAAAGAAGCCTGGGAAATGAGGAAAAAGAAATGAGGAGGGAGAGGATTCCAGGCATAGGGGATAAATAATGAAGATGCCCAGAGTCAGGACATAGGATGTCCCCCTTGAGGAAGGGCAAGAAGGCCAGTGTCTTTGGGTCCCAGCATATTTGTAATGACACCTGTAATACCATCCCTCACCTATGAGGATAAGAAGAAGACTGGAATAGAATTAAGCTCTCCATTCTCTTTTGCCAGGCACCTACTGGGGCTAAAAGCATGAATTTTTAATAACTCTGTATAATGAAAGATATAACCTTGTCCTAGCTGACTAGTATTTAAATCAATCCAATCCAAATTGCATTTATTAAGGACCTACTTTGTTCGACACACAGTGCTAGGTGTTGGGGATAGAAAGGTGGTTAGAGAAAGATTCCCTGCCCTCAAAGAGCTTACATTTTCTTGGTTTCCTTTTCCTTTCTGGATGACCCTAAGATAATGTCAAACATTCTATTTTTCTGTTATACACATAGGTCAAGTATAATGAACCTGACCTGAAGCATTGCTGAAGCTGTACTGGAATCACTAAGGTAATACTGTGTAGACTGTTTTTAATATAAAGAACTTTAAGCAGGTTGGGAGAAGCTTCTGAGAAGCACAATAAAGGTTTGCTCTAATGCTGGCCTTGCTGTTCAGGCTATGGTATGCTGTTTATGGAAAACTACTTTATAAAAAAGATATTTAAGTTCTTATATAACCAACCTGCACTGGCTAGGGTCCACAATAGACCCATCTTAAGCTGAGTTTTGCTTTATACAGAAGTGTGCAGAATAAAGTCAAAAGACACTCTCTCTGTCAACATAAAGCATGTCACTAAATTTTTATCCCATATTATTGTGGCTCCAGAGTCTTCCTCAATTATTTCCACCTCAGAGCAGTGTCCTAGGAAAGCTTTTGGTTTCAGGACCCATTTACGCTCTTAAAAATTACCGAGGTTCCCTCAAAGTTTTTGTTTTGTTAAAGCTAACAATGTTTAAAATTTTAGAAATTGAATCATTTTACATTATCATGAAAATAATTTTGACCTCACAGACCCTGTGAAACTGTCTCAGGGATCACCAGGGGTTATCAGATCACACTGAGAACTTCTGCATTCTAGACAAAGATAGGAATGGGGGGAAGGAGGCAGTTAAGATTAGGTCTGGAGGAGGCAAAAATTTGAGCATAGGGAAAAATTTTTGAGAATGACAATGAAGCAAAACAGTCTTGTTCTAAACTGTATTTTTTCTTTTAAATGTTAATATTAATAAAGCTAGAAAAAATAATAACAAAATTCATCTGGAAAAACAAAAAATCAAGAATATCTAGGGAAATAATGAAAAAAAATTCACAGGAAGGTGGGTTAGCGGTACCAAACCTGGAGCTTTACTATAAAGCGGCAGTCATCAAAACTATCTGGTACTGGCTAAAAAATAGAGTGGTAGATCAATGGAATAGGCTAGGCTCAGGAAATGCAGTAGTAAATGACACTAGTAATGTAGTGTTTGATAAACCCAAAGACTCCAGCTTCTGGGATAGGAACTCAGTATTTAACAAAAACTGCTGGGAAAACTGGCAGATAGTATGGCAGAAATTAGGCATAGACCAACATCTTACACCTTATACTAAAATAAGGTCAAAATGGATACATGATTTAGACATAAGAGGTGATACCATAGGTAAATTAGGAGAGAAAGGAATAGTGTACCTATCAGATCTTTGGAAAGGAAGACAGTTTTTGACCAAACAAGAGATAGAGTATATTATAAAATGCAAAATGGATGATTTTGATTATATTAAATTAAAAAATTTTTGTACAAACAGAAGCAATGCATCCAAAATTGGAAGGGAGGCAGAAAACTGGGAAACAATTTTTGAGGCCAGTGCTTCTGATAAAGGCCTCATCTCTAAAATATATAGGGAATTAAATCAAATTTATAAGAATCCAAGTCATTCCCCAATTGAGAAATGGTCAAAGGATATGAACAGGCAGTTTTCTGATGAAGAAACCAAAGCTATCTATTCCCATATGAAAAAATGCTCTAAATCTCTAATGATTAGAGAGATGCAAATTAGTACAACTCTGAGGTACCACCTGACACCTATCAGATTGGCTAAAATGACAAAAAAGGAAGATAATAAATGTTGGAGAGGCTGTGGGAAAATTGGAACACTAATGCATTGTTGGTGGAGCTGTGAGCTGATCCAACCATTCTGGAGAGCAATTTGGAATTATGCCCAAAGGGCAATAAAGCTGTGCATACCCTTTGACCCAGCAATTCCACTTTTAGGTCTTTTTCCCAAAGAAATCATGGAAGGGGGAAAGGGACCCACATGTACAAAAATATTTATAGCTGTTCTTTACGTGGTAGCAAGGAATTGGAAGTTGAGGGGGTGTCCATCAATTGGGGAATGGCTGGACAAGTTGTGGTATATGAATACAATGGAATACTATTGTGCTGTAAGAAATGATGTGCAGGAGGAGTTCAGAGAAACCTGGAGGGTCTTACGTGAGCTGATGATGAGTGAGATGAGCAGAACCCGAAGAACATTATACACAGTATCATCAACATTGAGTGTTGACCTACTGTAATGGACTATATTCTTCTCACCAATGCAATGGTAC
This sequence comes from Dromiciops gliroides, assembly GCF_019393635.1. Taxonomy (NCBI): domain Eukaryota; kingdom Metazoa; phylum Chordata; class Mammalia; order Microbiotheria; family Microbiotheriidae; genus Dromiciops; species Dromiciops gliroides. The sequence goes on along the minus strand of NC_057861.1, from coordinate 592,424,743 downwards.
AGAAGAGTTCCAGGGAACTCATGATAGAAGAGGATCTCCAAATCCAAGAAAAAAAAAAAAAGAACTGTGGAGTATAGATGCTGATAGAACCATACTATTTCTTTTGTTTTGGGTGCTGTTGTTTTTTTTTTTTTCTATTTTGAGGTTTTGCATCACTGCTTTGATTTTTTCTCTTGTAACAGGATTAATGCAGAAATAGGATTAATGTTATTATGTGTATATATGTGTGTGTGTGTGTGTGTGTGTGTGTGTATCTATATGTATATGTATATAGATATATAGATATAACCTATATCAGATTACCTGCTATCTAGGGGAGGGGGGGAGGGAGGGGAGGGAGGGGAGGGAGGGAGAAAAATCTGAAATTGTAAAGCTTGTATAAACAAAAGTTGAGAACTATCTTTACATGTAACGGAAAAAATAAAATACCTTATATGTAAAAAAAATGTTAATATTAATGATTAGTTAGTATTACTGCTTTGTTATTTAATAATAATAGATTGTGTTTAAATAATGCTTTAAAGTTTGCAAATCATTCAATATTAGTTGACATGACCCTCACAACACCTAGTCAGGTTCTTACTATAAGCATTATTATTCCATTTTCACAGATGAGGAAACTGAGGCTTATAAAGATTAAGTCATACAACTAATAAGTGTTAGAGGATGGATAAAAAGCAAAAAATGACTAGAATCATTAGCTATAAACCAAAATATGGTTTATCATTTATGTGCATCTTTAAATTCCAACCATATTAGCCTAATTAGCATTGTTCACCAGGTGGCAGCTTTCCCCAGTTGTAGCTATAATGCCTAGGAGTAAATAACTAATAGCATACATGCTACCTTGACTTGTTCAGTCATTTCAGTTGTGTACAACTCTTTATGATGCCATTTGATGTTTTCTTAGCAAAGATACTAAAGTGTTTTGCCATTTCCTTCTCCAGTTCATTTTGCAGATGAGGAACTGAGGCAAACAAGGTTAAATGACTTGCTCAGGGTCACACAGCTAGTATAAGGGGCTAAAATTCTGGCTAGTCTGTCTAAAATATCTAATGAGTGGTCACCAATAAATTATAAGCTTTAGCAAGAGTTTAGTCTTTTAAGCATTTATTAAGGAGAAGAAGAATTTGGTGAAGAGAGAGAGAGAAAGAGGCCTAGATTCATCTATCTATCAAAGGGAGAACCATTTTAGCTCTGCTCTCCACAAGAGTCCTCACGAAAAAGAGTAGGCCACACTTCCTTCATCTCCCAAGCCTCCTGTGAAACTGGCAACATCCCCCACACACATCTCCAAGCTAATTGGCTGGAAGCCTTGATTGACAGTACCCATGAGCAAACGTCACTTCCTGATGCCAAGGACCTGCCTGCATGGCTTACCCTCAGATGCCTTCTCCTCATGGTGGAGCTTTCCTACAGTATCTCTCCATCAGGTGGCATCACTCCAATTGTTACACTAGTGTCAGATTTGAACTCACCTTACACTAGTACAGTCAGATTTTAACTCACCAAGATGAAACTTCCTGACTTCAGGCCTTCTGCTCCATCTACTGTGCCACCTTCATTTCGTTACCCCTGAACTATATTTTCCAGTGTTTTGTTGTTGTTGTGGTGGTGGTGGTGATTTTGTTTTGTTTTGTTTTGTACTCCCTTTTATCCATTTTTGTTTTGAAGTCACTGAAGAGTAAGCATATATTGATTTAATTTGGAGCATCTTACTAAATTCTTTGTAAAATTTATCTGCCGTCGAATCCTTTAAAATATATATATATATATATACTACACTTATATTCATAATGGATGCTCTTGCAAATGCTTATCATGAGCACTAATATGACTTGAAATGATGATTCTTGTTGCCTCTGGATGCATGATATAAAACCAGTTCCCTGATTTGCCTCTCCAAGGAGAACTGTGAGTCACTCTTCCATTAAGCTGAAACTTCTTTTTGTCTTCCACTTTCATTTACAGTAAGAAGGCCAGATTGGAATAATTCAGGACCTCAAGTCATATTTCCACTCTGGTCACTGAACAAGGACCTCATATTAAGTATAGCAGAAGATCAAATTAAAGTTTGTAGTTGGTCTAAACAGCTTTGTGTTTCTTTATGTCTTCTGCCCCATTTTCTACTCTACCATCATCACTACAGAATCAGAACAGTCCCATGAACGAGGACAGAGGACCACTTGATATTTTTCTTTGTTTTATAGGTTGCTGTAGCCAAAGAACTTACCACCAAATGGCCAACATCCTGGTACTATGCCTCTCCACATTGAGTTAGATGGTTCCCAGAAAGAAGATATAGTCTTTTATGGAGATCAGAATTACTTTATTAAAAAAAATCTAATTGCAACTTTGAAAGACAGGTATTGCCTGGTACTTTAGGTCACTAAGTTGTGAATTCACAGTAAAGGTAAAGAAATATTTGTGGGAGTGAGCAAAAAACCCTGGAAATGGGAACATTTCAATTATGCTACATTCTTCTACAGAAGCACCTTCTGGAAAGAAATCAGGATTTCATAGGAGTCTGAGTATAGAGAATTTTTTGCCCATGGGCTAGCAAGACACCCAGGGCAACATTCTAATATTATTGATTTCAAAGACAACCAAAGATTCACCAGAGACCAGGCTCTGGTTTACAATTATCCCAGAAAAGTATCCTTTTCATTGCTGGACTTGGTGCTGTTTAATGATTGGTCCTTTCCCCCTTTAACTAGCTCTTTCACAGGTTTCAGGAACAAAGGGAAAACTGGTTATCTGTCCCAGAGTGTGGGAAAACATTTACATTTTAAAAGAAAGCTTTGTTCAACCACCACTGACTACTTTGGAGAACTCTTTAGTTTGCATTTGATTAGTACTTAAAAGTGCTGCTTAATACTTTCAGGATTTCACTGGGATTGTGATTTCGCTGTAGTTTCAAAATGATTCTCTGTAAAAGCAAGTGCTATTCTATTTTACAACCTCTCTTCCCTCCAGGGGGCCCAAGCTGCAGTTTCTGTCGGATTAGCCTGCCTTTTGCAGGGTGGCCTCTGTGAATAACACTACATCCAATTCCATCTACTGTAAAGTAGGGGGTATATTGACTTGAACCAGTGAATGTTTCACTGGAGAATCAAAGAGTATATGTTTGACCATCTGTATTTAGATACTTTGGGTCCAAGAGCCAAACGGTGTGGGGTCTTGGAACATGCACTAGACCTGGTGTCGGCCTACTTGGGTTGGACTACAGGCTCTGCCTTTTTTTTTTCCAGTATGATCTTGAGCAATTGACTTTAACCAATCAATAAACATAAATTTATTAAGCTATTGAACCACTTGCCAGACACTGTCTCCAAGGATACAAAGAAAAAGGAAGGAAGGAAGGGAGGAAGGGAGGAAGGAAGGAAGGAAGGAAGGAAGGAAGGAAGGAAGGAAGGAAGGAAGGAAGGAAGGAAGGAAGGAAGGAAGGAGGGAGGGAGGGAAGGAGGGAAGGAAGGAAGGAAGGGAGAGAGAGAAAGGAAGGAAGGAAGGAAGGGAGAGAGAAAAAAAGAAGGGAGAGAGAGAAGGAAGGAAGGAAGGGAGAGAGAGAAAGAAAGGAAGGAAGGGAGAGAGAAAGAAAGGAAGAGAGAGAGAGGAGGGATGAAGGAAGGAAGGAAGGAAATCCTGTACTCAAGGAATTCACATTCTATCTAACAGAGTCATACATATACATACATATATATATATATGCAAAATATATACAAAATTGATGAGTTTTCTTGTTATTCAATTGTGTCTGACTTTTCATGACCCTATATTTAGGGTCTTCTTGGTAAAGATACTGGAGGGGTTTGCCATTTCTTTCTCCTGCTCATTTTACAGACCAGGAAACTGAGGCAAACAGGGTTAAACAACTTGCCCCTAGTGGGGATAGAAACTAGCAGATAATGAGGTCAGTATTTCTCTAAGCCTCATTTTCCTCATCTCTAAGATCAGGATAATAGTGGCCCTCTGTTCCTTAGAGGTTTGTTTTGACAATTGAATAGAATAATAAATAGGATCATATATTTAGAGATGGAAGGGAATTTATAGGTGACCAAATCCTCTCATTTTAAAGATAAGGAAACTAAGTCAGGCTGTTTAAATGTCTTACTCAATCACAAGGGGAAAAAATGTCTGAAAAGGGGTTTTAATCCATGTCTTCCAGATTCCAATACCAAATACCTATTCACAAAATCATGGTTTCTCTTGAAGTCAAGCATACTAGGGTTAAAATCCTATCTCCAGTAGTTACTAATTGTATAATCCTGGTTAAGTCACTTCATTTCCCTGGCTCCATGGAGGCAGCTACATGGCCTCAAACACATTCTAACTATGTGACCCTCGGCACATAGTTTTTTCAGCCATTAAATGGGGACAATAATAGTACCTACTTCCCAAGTTCTTGTGAGGATCAAATGGAATAACATTTGTAAATCTCTTGGTACATAATAGGCACGTAATAAATGCTTATTTCCTACCTTCCTCAGTTTCTTCATCTGTAAAACAAAAGGATTGGACTTGATAGTCTATGTCTCTTTCAGGTGTAATTTTATGATCAGATGCTAGACAACTCTTAAAGACTATAAATTAAAGGGCAAATAACAGTCTGCTGAGGTAGAGTTCCCCTATACCAAGAAAATCCTAGGTGTGATTTTTTTAAAAGAATTTTGTAACCTAAAAGTGAAAGTTATTATTATTATTATTAGATTCATATAATTTGTAAAGCACTAATATGTATATTAAAGAGCTAGATGGCTCAGTGGGTGGAACACTGGGCTTGAAATCAGGAAAACTCAACTTCAGGAAACTTACTAGCTGTGAGACACTGGGCCTCAGTTTCCTCATCTGTAAAACGAGCTGGAACAGGAAATGGCAAACCACTCCAGGATCTTTGCCAAGGAAATTCCAGATGGAATGATCAAGAGTCAGATATAACTGAAATGACTGAACAACAACAACAAAAATAAATATGTATATTATCACATTTGAGTATTTATTGTGAGAATAAGATAGGTAGTAATTGAGAGAATGGAAGACAATCCATTCTTGCCTGAATCATCCTCAGTAGCTATGTGGAAGCTTGCCAATTCTCCAGATCATCTCATAACTTCCTCCTTCCTTTTGGCAGTATTGATCTAGCTTGAGTAGACCAAGAAAAAAAAACTTTTTTGAATAGAAAGAGCAATTCTTATTTTCCCTTTTTAAACCAATTTGCAAAGTGGGCAGGATTCTAACAGTCCCTTGCTGGTCACCCCAGGAAGCCAAGGGGAATCAATGAGATGAAGGACATGACAGGGTTTGGTGGCCAACAGAGTTGTAAAGCTGCAGGAAGAAAGGGTTATAGAAATTAAGATAGGGGGGCAGCTAGATGGCGCAGTGGATAGAGCACCGGCCCTGGAGTCAGGAGTACCTGAGTTCAAATCCGACCTCAGACACTTAACACTTGCTAGCTGTGTGACCCTGGGCAAGTCACTTAACCCCAATTGCCTCACTAAAAACAAACAAAAAAAAGAAATTAAGATAGGGATATATTCTCTCCTTTGCTCGCTGGGAATTTCTGTTGATATTAGTTTGTGTAGGATTGACTGCTAACTTGTTCCAGGTCACATATACAGTCCATAAGTATTATCTCTATTAGGAGTCTTGTGGATGTTTAGATTTCACCTAAGAGAAAACTCTCTGATATTTACCCACTTCATTTACAGAAATGTTTTATTCAGACACAGAACACCTACCTAGGACTTATGCAAAGATATTACAATGATTTCAATAATCAAAATGGCTTCAAATTTAATTTATACATCACTAGATCCTCCTTGGAATTCACTAAGGGTGCTTTCTACTTAAAGGTACAGTTGGAAGTTCCATTGTAAGTAGGTCTGTTTTACTTTGAAGTTTCAGTTTTTCATGGGTTGGATTGTTCCTCAAATGGGGGCTACCTAGCTCTAAGTCCCTCTTTTGATTTGTTTTTCCAATTCAGAGAGAATGTTACTGATTGATAGAGTGAGTTTCACCTTTCTTGGAAAGTAATTTTCCTTGTCAAATGAGAGAGGTTGGTCTAAGATCCCTAAGGTCTCTTAAAATATTACCATTTATGTACTGAATATAATAGTTTATTAATATTTGCTGTGATCTGAAGCTATTTCCATAAGAAGTAGAGCTGTAACCCATGCCACGGATATGCCAATTATTATCAGGGCCCTGACAGGTGGTGGTTTATTTAAGGTCACATGACTAGTTAGTAAAAGAAACAGGTCTACAGTCTAGGATTCCTGACTCCAAATCCTCTTTCACCATGCTTTCCTTCAGTAGTAATGAGAGAATTACTAGAAGAGATATGCTTCAACTGGTTCTCATGGACCTGCCTTCCTAAGTTGAAAACAGCTTCTTTGGGGAAGTTAAACCAGAAGCATCTTCAATGCCGAGAGTCAGCACCATGGCTAGAGAAAGCAGTGAAATTTGCAGCAGCTACTAGCTCACTCATCACCAGTAAAGCAATTGAGCTTGCTGCTGCCCAAATGTTCCATACTACCCTTATTGGAGTAGAAAGAGAAATTTAAGGAATCACAAGAACATTTATCAGTTGCTAGTGAATAATTAGGTTAGTCAACTCTGGTGCATTTAGGCATTTGTGGTTCATGGACAGATATGGGCAAAGTTGAAAGACATAGCCATACTATCAGGGTTCCAAAGAAGAAATTTCACTGACACATGGATGTGTTGCTGTGCTGCTTTTCTCATATTCTTATCAGTAGGGGGCACCCAGGAAAGCAATGTGCCCGTCTGTTCTTCCTTTCTTTGTGTCCTGTGGCATCTCCTCACCTGCAATGATGTCAGCTTTCCAACAAAAATTGAGCTTGCAATAAAGCCATTCTGAGAGGGTCGGCACCTCTAATGCACTACACCATTTTGCCTCTGTAATATCAAGCCATTCCTTCCTGTTCAAACTAAGCAATCAAGATGGTAATAATTCAGCAAAGGAAATTTCCCTATGTACCCCTGGCCCAAGCTCCAAGACTGACATTGCAAAGATGGTCATGTCAGAATCTTTCTACATGTTTTAGGAACAATAATATGATTATGAGGTTTTGATTTCTGTTAATCCTACAGCACTGTTTGGGGAATAGGTTTTCTCCATTTTATAAGGGATAAGCTTTCAACTTTTGGATTGGGAGAAAGGAGTCACATACTTCATTCTTCTGCCATGTTTTCAGCATGTCAAAATCTTTTTCCAGGCATTCATGTCTAATACCAAAAAATATGTCTATGAATCCCATAGCTTAATATCTTGCTAGCAAAATTTACGAACAGAACTTCTAAACAGCTCAAGCTCAAAAAGTGTGGGGAAAATTGTCCCATTAATGGGGAAGAAGAAGAAAAAGAATAGCCGATACTTGTGTAATGCCTTAAAGGTCACACGGTGCTTTATAGTATTTTATATAATCTTTACCACAACACTATGAAGTAATTCAGAAATTGTTAGCACCATTTTGCAATGAATAAGTTTGAAAGCTTTAAGAAGTGGTCAACCTAATAATTAACTATTCCAGAAGATCAGTGATAAAGAATGCCATCCTTCTCCTGACAGAGAAGTGATGGATTAAATATGCAGAATGGAGCTCACACATTTTGACATAGCAATATGGGAAATATTTTTGTTTGACTATGTATTTGTTACAAAGCTTTTGTTTTTCATTTTTTCCAGAGGGGAGAGGAAGAGAAAATAAATGATTGTTAATGAAAAAAAAAACCATAAAATTCAATTAAATTTTCCCCATTTTATAGATGAGACATAGGCTAGGACAAGCTAAGTAAATTTTCCCTCATTCACATAGCAATGGCAGAGGCATCATTTGAACCCAGATTTCTTCTAATTGAAAATACAGGGCTCTTTGTACTACAAAAGCACATTATGATCTGAACCCCATTTGTCATTTTAGCCACCCATCTCTTTTTAGTACTTCATTCTCCATTTAATTTCTAATGGCTTTGAAATTTACCTCTTTTATAGGAGCTCTGACCCTTGACTTTACCTCCTACCCCCATCTAATGCTATTTCATTGCTAGAAAATCACTATAATTTTTTTTCAGAGGGAGAGAGAAAGAAGCTGAGGAACAACCATTGGCACAAAAGACTCTGGATCAATAAATATCCTATCTTGAGGACTCTGCATGAATTGATTTATAATCCATTTGTCTTTTTATAATTAATAAATTATAAGGTACATTGAGAGTGGCAGTAACTAATAAGAATGCTGAATGGATAAGCCATTCTTCTTAGGCTTTGTTGATCTCCCAGGATGAATAAAGTTCCCAGGTTCTGTTCTTTTCCCCCCAACTTCAACTACCTCCAAATAGATACAGCTATTCATATCAGTAACCAGAATTTTTCAAGGAATCTGAGTAAACTATGAGTCCTCATCTCTAATCCAGAGCTATAAAGAAAGTAAATAGCCTTCTCCAAAATAAGGCCTCTGTTTCTGTGTCTCTCTCTGTGTCTGTCTTCAAAATAAGTATCATTAAAGTCTTAATTAGATGCCTTCTTGTGCTGTAGAATGAATCTTGGGTTTTCAAAGGCTATGCCAGCAATGTGCAAACTCTAACAAGAACTCCCCAAGATGGAAAAGTCTGAAGTATAGCCTCTTCAAGTACAGTGATGAACTATGTATATAACTGTTGAACACCAACCTAGTTGGTTTTGAAGAGACTTATTACTAGATAAACTGTAAGGTAAGACTTTTGAAAGTTTTAAAAGTCTCCTTTTCTACCACATTCAATGCTCATCAAGGGTTTTGAGGATACCGGGTTTTCAAAGACTAGGCCCATGAAACACAAGTGCCATGCTCTGTAGGCTTCAAGTGTGGTCTTAGTGACTGACTGTCCACCTGCTCTCTGAAAGTTAACCTGGCTAAGGACAGAAAGATGAAACACCAATAGGTGAACCACTGGGTGAAAAATCTTTAACTGTAAAAATCCATAAAACAAAGTAAATTCAAAATGATCTTCTGTATCATGTGGCACCTGTGTACTGCTGTGATGGTGGACAGACACTAGTGGGGGGAAAGGGGAAGGGGGTTTCAAAGATGAAAGTTTTAGATCATTTGTAAACAATACTACCATGAAAATAATTATATTCTATAAGCTTATTTCAAAAGAAGAAAGATATACTACAAGTAATGCAATAAGAACTTTCAAATCAATATATTCTTTAATTTATAATTATGCTCAATGAGTCCATTGCAAAGATGGGCATAGGTAAAGGTGGTGGAAAATTATGTTGAAAAATATTACTTAAAGTTAAGAAATCAAAGAAATCAAAGGTATATAGATGACATGGAAGCCAGATGCCTATATATCACAAGTATTTTTTTTAACATGAGAGTTAGGAGGCACTGTACATAGCTCAAAATACTGTACATACTATGCTCAAAATAGTGCAAAAGTAATTACATATTGTCAAGAAATAACTGGTTACCAATATGAAAGTCACTTCAAATCAGCTACTCATATATGTCACTATTTACATTATTGACTTGGGAAATCAAAGACTTAAATCAATAAATTAGAAGGAAAAATAAACATGAGAAGATTCAATAAGTAACTGAGGCAATGATTGCAATTTAACCTATTTAAATAAGATATTTAGGCCCCTAAATAGAAAATGGTTCAAAGAAGAGACATTGACACAGACTATCACTGAATCGTAAGGATATTTTACCAGTGCCAATCAAATGCCAAAGAAATGAACAACTGTCAGTGAGAGAATAGTTGATCTCTTGACCAAATAGAGAGAAATAGTGGCCAAGGGCAGCGTTGAAATAGAATACTAACTCATATATAAAATCTTATGGAAGAAAATGGAAGAATTTCATAATCAATATCACCTTATAAATTAAGCAGCAGTATAGGGGGAAAAGAAATCAACTTCACAGAAATTCTAGTGAGAGAAGCAATTAAGGAAAATCATTCTGAAAGCATTTAATTAAGAAACAGAAAAGAAGGCAACTGATATACAGAAAATAGAAATAGTTTGCCAAAAATCACTTCCCTGACATATCCAGCCATACCATATGTAATCCACTTGGGCTATTATCTTCCCAGCTGAGAATGGGGTTCCATTCCTGGAGCTACTCTAGACTTTGATGAGCCAACTTTGGCCTTAACTCAGTTCCAGGCCTGTGCCACATTTCTCAGACATCTCCAGCCCTATTATCTGGAATACATTTTACCCAGTCCATCATTTTCATTACCCTGCTACCACTATCTCCCTCAACACACACCTAAGAATAGGACTCTCCCAGAGCCACACTAAGGATTGTCATTCCTTACACTATGTAGCACTGTACCATGATTTTGTATCCATTTTCTGTTATGTAGTCTTGCTTCTGTCTTCTGTATTATTCTAGCTAGGTTGCTGAGTTCAGACAAATAGCAATTTCTCATCTCATTGAGATTGCTTCCCTTTGTGTCTTCAGTAGTATTGGTCCTAATAAAGGTCATATCCAAGTGTAGCATGGCTGCTGGATAAGCTTTGTCTAAATACCTGGTGGGCTGGATCCTAAAGGTATCTCCTTGCCCCTCCAGGCATGAAAGCTGAAACAACTGGCTGCAAAATTCAGCATGGACTTGACTCCAGGATTTTTTTTCAAAATTCACATCATCATAGTCTCCAATGTCTTTCACTTAAAATGAAATAACAAATGCTAAAGCAAAAGAGTGTGACACATATTCATGGGTCCCATACTGGTCTCAGACAGGAAAGACCCAATACCTCTCCCCTTAAAGTATTGCCTCTCACTCAAACGTCCCCAGACTATAAGATGTCAAACCAAAATAAGGGTTGAGGTTCTGGTCAATTAGTGCTTTCTGAATACACCCCAGTCATTACTATGTAGCTGTAGCCAGTCAGAAAGCCTTCTATTCATTATAGGGTTAGCAGATGAGAAAGTTGTTGAATGCCTGAACATGTTCTAAATCTCCCCAACTCATTTTTGCTACAGATCAACAAAAGTCTTCCAGAAGCAGATTCTTCAGCCTCTTCCACATGAAGAATTGTATCTTTAGTTCTTTTTGCGTACAGACAAGGACAGGCTCAATGGCCAGTCCCTTACTACACTGTATACTGTATATTGTGTGTATGTATATTGTCTTTGCTAAGCTCCTTGGGGGTAGAGATCACTTCTCTTTTGTCTTTGTCAAGTACATAGTAGATACTTCATATTTGTTGATTGATCAGTTAATTGATTGCTCCAGGACAAGTCCCAAGGACGTTACTAGGCTTTTTCCATCTATGTCTCATTTGGGGAATTAAAGCTCTTCTTTGATGGGGTGTTCAGTCCTCTTTTGTAATAAAGAAGTGTCCTCTTCACCTCCATGAATTTTTTTATATCAAATGTGCCCACAGAATAGCTCAGAGTTCACGGAGTAGAGGCCTAGGTCTGGCTGGGTTGGCTAGAGCTACAACTTCATAGAAATACACAATAGGGTTGTTGATTTCTGTCTGATTTTTATTTCTTTCAATAATCATCTCACTAACTTTGGAAGTCTCCTTTGTAAGGCACTTCTATCACCTTATAATTCGCACCCCAACACCGATTTCGTGGTCCATCAAGCTAATCCATTGTCCCATCTGCCCACATGGATGGTTCCAAAATAAGCCACTAAGCAATGCTATAAATTTCAAAGAGGCACAGATATAGGTCTCTTCATGCTTGTCTATAAAACAAAAAATGTGGCATGATTTGTTTTCCCTTTAAGGAGGTTATTAGCCTGCCTGTATCTACCGGAGGAATAGAGGTATGTGCAGACCTCCATTAGTCACTGGGTTTTTAATCTTGATCTCTGGCTCTGTGGTAAGTTATTGCCAGGGGTTTGGATTGCTTAGGGAGCCTCAAGGGGGCCTGAGGGCCAGTCAGGGGTTCTGTTATGAGAGCCAGTGATGGATGGGAGGATACGTTCTGACTAGACTTCCCTGTTTCCCATATGGTTGTTGCTTTAAAACACACACACACACAGAGACACCATTACCTAACACTTCCTTCTTTCTCCTCAGGATCCAAAGCCTTCAGAGACACACAGGTGAGATAACGGCTGAAGGGGATAGAGGAGAAAATGTGGAAAAGGGCCAGGGGCCAGTCATCCATGTAAAAAGCAGTATGGTAAAGAAGAAAGAATGCTGAATTTAGACACAAGTTCAAATCATGGCTCTGCATTTCCTTCTTGTGTGACCTTGGATAACTCATTTATTTCTCTGGGCCTCAGTTTCCTAAACTATAAAATGAGCCAGTTGGGCTAGATGACCTCAAAGTCCCCTTCTATCTCTAAATCTGTGATCCTAAGTGTCATTAAAAAAATATCTCCCTACTGTTGTCTCATCTTGAACATTATCCACTTCTTGAAGGCTGCTGTTTAAGTGAATCATCCATTGGAGAGGCAGCATATTGTTCTAAATTAATCTACACTAAAGTATTTTCATATACTTCTAGAGTATTAAGGTGAAAAGGAATTCAGAAATTCACTAGTTCAAACTCACATTTTAATTATGGGGAAGCTGATGCTCAGAGAAGCTAAATCATTCAATTGAAGTTAAACAACTAATTAATGATTTATTTAGTACTAGAACCCAGTTCTCTAGGGCTTTTGTTGTCCTCCTGCTCCACCCCAGAGTGTTTCTCCTGAACAGGAAGGACTAATGAGAGAACTTGGTATAGGGGCAAAATTTAATATGGGGAGAGTTAATTGGGTGACTCACCAAATATTGGGGTTCAGAAAATAATGAGGGACCTCTAAGTCCAAAGTTTCCTCCCCTCCAAACTGCCTTTTTTGGTTATTTCTCCCAGGTCAATAAGAAAGGACATTAATAGCCTCTTTTCCACAAACAAATCAGATTTTATTTAATGGGAATAAAATACACAGCAAAGGTGAAATTAATTAAACCAAGGACAAGGGGATAGGGAAAAAGGAAAATGGATAATATCCCTGGCTCTAGCAAGGGCTGTCTCAAACCCAAACTTGCTTTCAGCTCAGCTAATTCAAAGGGCTTGATTTAACTCACCACCAGGGGTCCGTAATTTCTATGGGAGTCAGCAGCCAGTCTCTAGTCTGCCCCGAATGCTCCTCCAAGGCTAAAGAGAGAGCAGGAGTGTGTGTCACTTTCTTTTGGGGTCCCTTTTTCTATCTTTTTCTCCCTCCCCCAAAGGGGAGGTCCTCCAAGTAGTGTGGCTGAGACTGGTTCACTGTTGATGACCCAGTCCACAGCCTCTGAGGACACTCCTTCTCAGGGTTGGACAAGTTTAAACTAGGTGGCTAAAAATCTAATCATCTTAAGTGGGTACATAGTAGTTCCTCATTCATACCCAATTCACACACTACTAAATCAATCAGGTCGGACCCCTGGGTGTCTGCCAAATTCCATTATTTTACCACATTGGACAAGAAAAAAGCTTATTGAATAGGAGAAAAATACACATACATAGATAAGAAAATTTAAAAATAATCTTTGTGGTGGGGAAAGTATTAAAAATTGGGAGATCAGGAAAAGTACCTTCTGGGAGGTAATCCTTCAGGCAAGTTATGGACATTAGCATTCAAAGAGACAAAAAAGAGGAGAAAGCACATTATAGTGATGAATCCATGGAGCCCATGGATCACATTGAAGAAGGAGATATTTCCAAAAGAATGAGCACTGTGGTCTCAGAGAATTAGGGAAAACTCCCTGGAGGAGGAAGTATGGGAATTGGGCTTTGAAAGATGGGTAGATTTTTTTAAAATATCCCCCCCCCAATTACCTGTAAAAACAATTTTAACATTCTTTTATAAAGCTATGACTTCCAAATAAATTCTATCCTTCTCTCCTTTCCTTCCCCCTCCCTGAAATGGTAAGCAATCTGACATAGGTTATACACATACAATCATATAAAGCATGTTTCCATATTAGAAATTTTGTGGAAGAAAACTTAAGAGACACACAGAGAGAGAGAGAGAGAGAGAGAGAGAGAGAGAGAGAGAGAGAGAGAGAGAGAGAGAGAGAGAGAGAGAGGGAGGGAGGGAGAGATGAGAAGAAAGAGGAGGAGAAGGGAGGAAAGGAGGAAGGAAGGAAGGAAGGAAGGAAGGAAGGAAGGAAGGAAGGAAGGAAGGAAGGAAGGAGAAAAAAGTGAAAGACAGTATCCTTCAGTCTATATTCAGATGACATCAGTTCTCTGGAAGCAGATAGCATTCTTCATCAGGAATGATGGGTAAATTTTAAATAGGCAAAGAGAGGTAGAGAATTAGACTAGATGACCCTGAGATTCTTTCCAATTCTTCTAGATTATGAGCTATGGAGGGCATTCCTGGCAGAGGAAATCAGGTAAGCAAATCACAGAGCAAGCAAAAAGCACAGGTCATGTTCAGAGAATGGTGCACTATGAACTGATGCAAAGTAAAGTGAGCAGAACCAGAACAATTGACACAATAACAGCAATACTGCAAAGATAATCAACTGTGAAAGACAGCAACACAATGACCCACCACAACTTCAAAGGGCTCATGATGTACAATGCCATCTACTTTTCCAGAAAAGAACTAATTCATTCAGAATATATATTGAAGCATATATATTTTTTTTCTTTTTCTTGTTATTTTGTTCAGAACATGGCTAATGCAGAAATCTGTTTTGCATCACTTCATATTTATAATGGAAGTTTTTATTTCTTGCCTCAATGGGTGAGGGAGAGAGAATTTAGAACTGAAAATTTAAAGAAAATGATTTGTGAAAAACTACCAAAATTATAAATAAGTAAACAACAAATAATTGAAGGAACAAAAGGAGAGCGAGCGAGCGAGCGAGAGAGAGAGAGAGAGAGAGAGAGAGAGAGAGAGAGAGAGAGAGAGAGAGAGAAATCACAGCCATTATGCAAATAAATGGGGTACATTTGTTTGTAAGTTCTGGATCTGCAAAGCCAGATTACCCTGGAGGAGCTTCTGCCATATGTAACATTCAGAGCAATTACTTGGTCAGCCAGAACCTTTTAGAAAGAAGTTTCCCAGAATGATGAATTGCTTCAGTAATAACTTCTAAATGAGCTGTTTTGAAGACCATTGGAAAATCTGGCCCTTGCAGGGTGGAGGTATGGAGCATTTCTGCTCAGGTGTCTGTCATGGTGATGCTGAACAATGGGGACAGCTCTGCAGAGCAGCTTTAATGAACTCATGTCTGAACCTTGGACTTTGTTTTTAAGAGATACAAGACTTTCCCCCCTTTCTTTTTAATTGCCTCAGTATCTGCTAACACTAATCATTTGCTAGACCCTGGGAGCAGAGGAAGACTGTTACTGCAAACAGTAATTGATTATGTCAGAGTGACAATACCAAGGATAAAATTGTAAGACTTTTTCACAGGACCTGCTTTAAGCCCACAAGATGCTTGTTGCTTTTCCCCAAAATGAATGAAAAAGAAGGAAACAGCATTTTGGGTGGTTTCTTTTATTTTGTTTATTTTGTTTATTTTTTTCATATAAATACTTCATTATTTTCCAGTTTCATCCAGAGATAGCCTTCATCATCTGTTTCTACAAGATTTCTAGTTTCAAATCTTTCTCCCTCCCTCCCCTCCCTTCCCCTTCCTCAAGACAGCAAGCAATCTGATATAGGTTATATATGAACAATAACATCAAACATTTCTGTACTAGTCATGCTATGAGAGAAGAATCAGAGCAAAGGCAAAATCTCAAAAAAGAAAAACAACAAAAACAAGAGAAATAGTATGGTTCGATCTGCATCCAAATTCAACAGTTTTTTTTTTTTTCTGGATTTGGAGAGCATTTTCCATCATGAGTCCTTTGGAACTATCTTGGACCATTGCATTGCTGAGAAGAATCAAATCTATCACCGTTGATCAACATGCAATGTTGTTGATAATGTGTACAGTGTTCTCCTGGTTCTGCTCATCTCATTCATCATCAGTTTATGCAAGTCCCTCCAGGTTTGTCTGAAATCTGCCTGCTCATCATTTCTTACAGCACAATAAGAATTTCATTACATTCATATACCACAACTTGTTCAGCCATTCCCCAATTGATGGGCAACCCCTCAGTTTCCAACTCCTTGCCACTACAAAAAGAGCAGCTATAAATATTTTTGTACATGTGGGTCCTTTTCCATTTTTTATGATCTCATTGGGAAAAAGACCTAATAGTGGTATTGCTTGCTGGGTCAAAGGGTATGCAAAGCTTTATAGCGCTTTGGGCTTAGAGGAAAGAGCATTTTTAAAGCACTTACTATGTGCTGCATACTGTGTTAGCACTGTCAGCACATAGTGAGTACTTAACAAATGTTTGTATATATGGGTATTTTGTTTTTTTGTTTGTTTTGGGAGGGGGAATGAGGGTTAAGTGACTTGCCCAGGGTCACACAGCTAGTATCAAGTGTCTGAGGCCAGATTTGAACTCAGGTCCTCCTGAATCCAGGACCAGTGCTTATCCACTGCACCACCTAGCTGCCCCTTGTATATATGTTTTATATGCAAAAGAGAGACAGTCCTTGCCCTCAGAGAATTCTATTCTTTATGGAACAATGAGGGTTAAGTGACTTGCTCAAGGTCACATAGTTAGTGTCAAGTGTCTGAGGCCAGATCTGAATTCAGGTCCTCCTGAATCCAGAGCTGGTGCTTTATCCACTGTACCACCTAGCTGCCCTTCAAGATTAAGTTCAAGTTCAAGAGAGTAAGTGAGTTGTCCAAGTTTACATAGCTAATAAGCATCAGAGCTGGAATTTGAACCCAAGTTACTCTTGACTCCAGGGTCAGGGTTATTTTTTTCACAGTGCTTCTTCAAGGATATAGAAATGGAACAAATTGAATCTCCATACTCAAAGGGTTTATGACAAAGAAAAATAAGACATGTAGAAGTGCTTAAGGTAGAATGTGTTAAGTGCTAAAGAGAAGTCCAGGCAAAGTGTTCCCAGGAGTATCAGTAAAGAGAGGTCACTTTCAACTTGAGAAATCAGAGAAAGCTTCAAGGAGGAGGAAGCATGTGAACCTTGCCTTGTAGAAAGGAATTTCAATGGGGAGTGGCAGGGTGGGGAAGGGGAGAGTTGGATAGTATCCATTCCACATGGAAAGGAATGAAATGAAAAGGGCAGAAAGAAATCAGAAGATTCTGAGTAGTCCAGCTTGACCAAAGAGTAAAAAACAAAAGAAGGGAGAGGAAGCATAATAGTGTAAAGTTGGAGCTAGATCATAGAAAACCTTGAATGTCAGTTCAACTCAAATGTCATCTCCCACATAATGCCTTTCTTGATCCCTCAAGATAATAGTACAATTGGGCAAATGCTATTTCCTGCCTCAGTAAGTATAATAACAGGAACTTACTCCTTTTGAAACGCTTATAAATTTCTTTGCACATGTTGTCTTTTCAAGGAAAATATAAGCTATGTGAAGCCAGGGACTCTCTCATTTTGGTCTTTGTATCTAAGTGACTGACATATAGTAGATACTTCATAAATATTTGCTTGTTTGGTTGATTGATTGACTGGTTATTTGGTAGGTAATGGAGAGACAATGAAGATCTTTTTTTGAGAAGGGGAGTGATGTGGTCAGAACAATACATTAGGGAGATTACTCAGCAGTGGAAGGAGAGATTAGAAAGGAGAGAAACTGGAGGCAGGTATGAGGACCTAACCTAGGGTGGTTATAACTGGAATGAAAAGGGCATAGATATGAGAGATACTGCAGAGGTAGCTTCCACAAGGTGTGGAAGCTAATTAGATGTGGGGGCTGAAGAAGTGGGAAGAGTAAAATATAACTCTGAGTTTTCCAGAATAGTTGACTGAGAAAATGAAATTTCCAGAAATAGAAAAAATATAGAATAGGAAGCATCAAGGACTTATTCATCAAAGCAACTTACTGGAGATATGTTGGGGCCAATTTGAGAATGATGACCTGAGACCCTGGCACATGCCTTGTAGTTCAACAAGACCCACTTCCTGTCACTACAGTTATTGAGTCAGGAAATGGCATTTGTACATTTGGGGTATATTTTCTAGAAGAACGGTCTTCTATTTAATTGGAAAATACCATGAATAATGCTTGTCCGACCACCATTCCATAAAAATTACAAGTAATTGAGGCACATCATTTTTCAACTTCTACCTGCTCCTCTACCCCTAATCTCTCAAACTCAAAACAAAACAAAACAAATTTTTTTTAAAATAGCTGGCCCTGGATTCAGGAGTACCTGAGTTCAAATCCAGCCTCAGACACTTAACACTTACTAGCTGTGTGACCCTGGGCAAGTCACTTAACCCCCATTACCCCACAAAAAAAAAATCACAAATTAAAAAGAGGAAGGACTTTAGATTGGTGCTATGAAGAGATGCTGCTCCTTTCTGCCATTGTGAAAGTGTTGGTAGGGGCTTCTATGGATTTATTAGGAAGGAATCCTACATCCACTATTGGAGATGCCTGGAAGGTGGGAGATAACCCCAGAAAATCCCATGCTCTGTGTTTTTAGTGGGACATCTTCAATGTTGTGATTGGAACTTATTCAGATTGATAGGAGCATGTATTGGGGGAAGACCAAAGCTGCATGGTGGAGGAACAAGGAATGCCAAAGTATAGTGTTCTACCATACTGGGGGACCCCAAAACCATAAGTAAGAACTCAAGAACTGAGACTAAGGGCCTTTGGAGAATATAACCCTAATTTCCATAGAAAAGTGGCAATACAGAACCAAAGCAACTACGTGGTACAATGAATAAAGCCCTGAATCTGGGATCAGAACGGTCTGAGTTCAAATCCTACCTCAAATACTTTCTAGCTGTGTGACCCTGAACAAGTCACTTAACCATCTCTCTGCCTCCAATTCTTAACCTGTAAAATGGGCATAATGTTAATACCTGAAATTGAGGCAGGGTTGTTATGAATATCAAATGACATAATATTTGCAAAGTGTTTAGCATGTTGATGGTACATACTAGTTAGTTAATAAATGCGTTTCCTTCATTCATTCCAAAGGCTGTAGGAAAAAAAAGAATCATGAATTTGACTCTGGGAATCATTCCTGTAAGTCTTGGATGTGTACATTTGAACACCCCTTGGGCAGGGCAAGAAGTAGATTGTGATTTGTCCAGAAAGAAGTGTTTAGTTGGTGGATTAAACATTGGAACTCATTATGATTTGCCTTGGGTTACAACAACTCCTTAGGGTCTGTGACTGAACAAGACAATCACAAATGATTACTGTCTGTCCCCTTCTTGCCCCCTTGGAAATTCTAGGATTTTTTTCAAGACTCGACTTGATTGTGGTATATGAATGTAATGGAATTCTATTATACTGTAAGAAACGATTAGCAGGAGGAGTTCAGAGAAACCTGGAAGGACTTGCATGAACTGATGATAAGTAAGATGAGCAGAACCAGAAGAACATTGTACACAGTATCATCAACATTGTGTGTCTATCAACCGTGATGGACTAGATTCTTCTCACCAATACAATGGTACAAGAAAGTTCCAGGGAACTCATGATGGAAAAGGCTCTCCAAATCCAGAAAAAAACAAACTGTGGCTATGGATGCTGATTGAACCATACTATTTCTTTTGTTTTTAGTGCTGTTGTTTTTCTTTTTTGAGGTTTTTCCTTTTTTGCTCTGATTCCTTCTCATAGCATGACTAATGCAGAAATACGTTTGATGTTATTTTATATATATACACATACACACACATGTATATATATATATATATATATATATATATATATATATATATATATATATATATCCTATATCAGATTACCTGCTGTTGATGGGAGGGAGGGAGAAAAATTGGAAATTGGAAATCTTATAAAAATGAATGTTGAAATCTATCTCTACATGTAACTGGAAAACAATAAAATACTTTTATTCAAATTTTTTTTTAAAAGACTCAACTTGATAACCTGCTATAAAAATAATAGTAATGATAACAACAGCTTAAAACTGCACTAAACACCCTATATTAGTGCTTTATGGTTTACAAAGTGCTTTGCAATGTTCATTTTGTTCTCACCCCAACTCTAGGAGGTAGATACAATTATTCTCTTTATTTTGTAGATGAGGAAACTGAGGCAGTTAGAGCTTAAGATTCTCAGTGTGATAGAGTGAAAAGGCTTTGGAGTAAGATAACTTGGATTCACATTCCATATCTGCTATTTGCTTGCCTGTTTAACTTTGAGCAAATCATTTAACCTCATAAATCTACTTCCTCATCCTTAAAATAAAAGGACTGGAATAGCTGGCTTCAGCCTACCTTCTGGATCTATAATCCTGATTCTCTCTCCTTCATCCCACTCATGATTTCCCCACCATAATGATTTATATGCATTCATCTCTGTATAATATGTCCCCCAACAGAATACAAACTCCCTGAGGACAGAGACTGTTTTATTGTTGTCCTTTCTTCACCAGAGCCTAGCACACTGCTTGGCATATAGCAAGCACTTAATACATGTTCTTTGACTTGAATTTTTTTAAGGGACAAGCTGTTGAAAATAGCCTTGCTATCTTTATATCTGTTTTTGTTTCCCTAGTGAGATAGGGAAAGATGGTATAGTCTGTAGGATAGAGGATATCTCCCCTTTCCTCCATTCCATTTCCAACATACTATATCTTTCTGTAAATTTCCTATTGGAAATTTTCTAGAACCAAAAAATAGCCTCAAAGCAACCAACATCCACCATCCCCCTAAGAATTAGTCTCTTCCTCATCTTCCACTTCTCTCCACTCCTCTTTTACCTAATAGAATAATTAACAGCCAAAGGAGTTTCTTTCCGCCCCCTCCCCTGCCCATGCCTCTCCTTCATCAAAATGCTTCCCTTTTTACATCAGCCAGAGAAGGGACCTACTCTGGCCAAGTTGGTGTTTACCCTGAAGCACTTAGCTATTCATGACTTTTCACTCCCAGGGCAAAAAGCATCAAAGAAACATCACTGATTAGAGCAAAGCTTAATTAAGGCCAGATTAGTATCAATATTTTCTCCCATATGTTTACCTCTGATTTACCTTGAGTTCCCCTGCCTCCTTTAGTCTGCTCCAAACAGAAGATAAATCACTTCCCTGGTTTTCCCCCTTTTGGAGGGAAATAATTCCCCCTTATAGGAGGAATTATTCTTTAGCCAGCCTTTGTGACTCTCAAAGAGACTGTTACTTCTAGCTGGCTATTTTTCCACTTAGGTACCCTCTTATGTGAGAAACTCTCTTTTTGAAATTACATGCATTGATTCATCAACTGAACATTGAAACATTGCTATATACTCAATACAAATAAGGCAATACATGCTGAGGGGTGGGGCAAAAGTATGCATGATCTGGTAAGGACTATTTACTTTCTCTCAGTGAAATTTTAAAATCCATAGATAGGTGGGGTCATGGTTTCATTTTACTTGACAATACCTATAATTTAGTTGGTGCAATAATAATAATAATAAATATTATTTTCATAATGCATTCAAGTTTGAAAAGCACTTTGTAGCTCTCTCATTTGATCCTCACAACATCCTGATGAGATAGGTACTATTATTATCTCCATTTTACAGATGAGAAAACTGAGGTTCAGTGGTCTAGGGTTACACAGCTAATCTGAGACAGGATTCAACTCAGGTCTATCCTGACTTAAATTTCAA
This sequence comes from Dromiciops gliroides, assembly GCF_019393635.1. Classification (NCBI taxonomy): domain Eukaryota; kingdom Metazoa; phylum Chordata; class Mammalia; order Microbiotheria; family Microbiotheriidae; genus Dromiciops; species Dromiciops gliroides. The sequence goes on along the minus strand of NC_057861.1, from coordinate 592,403,112 downwards.
TACTCTATAAACTATAACATCTAGATTCCTAGATAGATAATCATGCTGTGAAAACTCCTCTCATGGATGTAGATGAGCAACTCATTTAGGATTATAGATTTGAGAGTAGAACCAAGCTAAGAGGTCATCTAGTACAACCTTTCTCTTTCATTTTACTGATGAGATTAAATAACTATAGTTATCCCTTCTATATCACAACTTTCCCCATTGTGGTTTTAATATATCACAGACCAGCATAAGAAATTATTTGAGAAGTTTAAGGGAGTTTTACAGACGCCACAGGCAACACACAAAGGCCAGCAAATGACATAGGAAAAGTTTAGAAACTCGGAAATGCATAAAATAGATGTATAGCATTGTATAATATCAACCCAAATATTACAATAAGGTACTGTAAAAACTCCAAACATTTTTACAAAGACTTTCCAGAACACAGGGGCACCATGCCCTTACCCCCTGCAATGTGGAAGGAATAACTCAATCCTGATTCAATTCAACATATGTTAAGTATCCACAGTGTGCAATGGAAGTTATAAGAGAAAAAGACTTATTTGCTGACCTCAGGGAACTGGGGTAGAGGCAGCATCCCTCACTTTTTATTCCTATTCTTTTCCAACTACATATACCTTAATATGGTCTCTCATCACCTCTGGTATAACTACTACAATAACCTTAAAACTGAACCCTCTATCTCCATCTTTCCCCTCCCCAATACAGCCTTCATATTGATATCAGAAGAATGTTCTTCATGGATAGAGTTCTGGGCCTGGAATCAGGAAGACTCCTGTTCCTGAGTGCAAATGTGACCTTAGACACTTACTAGCTAAGTAACTGGGCCTCAGTTTCCTCTTCTATAAAATAATCTGGAGAAGGAAATGTCAAACCACTCTAGTATCTTTGCCAAGAAAACTCCAAATGGAGTCACAAAGAGTTTTACATGGCTGAAACAACTGAACAACAACAACAAAAATCCAATAACATTACTCCTAAGTCACCATTGCTTATCAGTGAGATCCACTGACATAATTTTTGCAAATCACTTTGACAAACCTTAAAGCCCTATATAAAATTTAGTGATTATTATTATAGTCACCAAAGAAACTCCTTGTTCTTTCATTCAAGACTCTCCATGATTGAGCTCCAATCTAGTTTTCATATTTTATCTAATATCTAATCCCTTTTGGTATTCTATGTTCCAGCCAATCTGATTACTCCTTGTTCTCATCTTTATTTTATGTCTAGAATATATATCTGGATTATGATCCCTTCCAATTTCCTTTCTCTTTCTTTAGTCTCTTACTATTGAAAGATCTCCGTCCCTTCTTCCTTCCTCTGAAAAGTCTCTACTTCCTCAAAATATTCGTGGAGTTTTGCTTAGGCCTCCCAATGCCCACCTAACATTTTGTCTTTTATACTTTAATAGAACTGTGGTGAACACTGATATCCATTCACCTTATTCCCATCTTCTCAGCTTGGTGATGCTGGTTCATGTCTTTCCACAAATCTTCCATAGATATTCCTCTAATCCTTCTAATATTTTGTGTTTTCTACAAAACATGAGTTGTCCCCTGACTTGGATCATCTATATACCTGTCTGTCTGGCTCAGGTCCCATCTGACAGGATCAGAAGGAACTGCCCTTTTCCCCAGTGTTCCTGCCAATGTAAGGACTCTGCCAATGAAGGAATTCTAGGTTCCCTTCCACAGGGAACATAATGATTGTGGGTAGAGGGATCAGCATTCACACAAGAAGGAAAAGGCTTATGGAGGAGGTAGATGAACATGCATACCTTAAGGTTGGAGGAAGCATCTTCTCCCCAGATAAAGTCACCTCTGAGGCTGAGGAAACAGAATTGTGGGAGACAATGGAATGAACCAGAATGATTCCTTTTGGGGGGAGGGGCAGGGCAATGAGGGTTAAGTGACTTGCCCAGGGTCACACAGCTAATAAGTGTCAAGTGTCTGAGGCTGGATTTGAACTCAGATCCTCCTGAATTCAGGGCTGGTACTTTATCCACTGTACCATCTAGCTGCCCACCCTGAGAATTATTTCCTTTTAAAAGGGGTCTCTACCATTTTAAAGATTCCTGCCAATACAGGGAATTCTGATCAGGCCAACCACAGAGAAATGCAATTTCCAAAGGAAAAAAAAATCTGACCTTTAGCAACTTTGCAAAACACCAAAGCTTGAAAACTTCCCCAATTTCTTTTCTTCCACCACTAATTGGCAATGTACTCTAAGCAAGCCTAAAAAAGCAATAAAAACCCAATCTGTACTTTAAGAAGCTAAAGCTGCTACCAGGGAACAGTCTTCCTTAGTACACTAATAAATTTCTTTCCTTTCAGTCTGGCAGGATACTCACTTTATTTGACCACCAGTCATGCAGACCTGATGGTGGGTGAAATTGTCCTTGGATTGTTAAAGGAACTCAGGCTGGGAAACTCCCACAACAGGTCTTCCTATGTGCACTGCCACTATGCTATCCCTAGGTATTATCATCTGACCTGCCAATGAAACCTAAGGATTTTTGGGCCTTACCATCCCAGCCATACCCTTAGGAAATGGGCACTGTAGCAAAAACTTCCTATGTATATTGTCTCCCCTAATTAGAATGTGAGTTTATAAAAAGTAGGGTTTGTCTTGCTTTTTCCATCTGTATTCCCAGTGCTTGGCACACAGCAAGTGCTTAATAAATGCTTTTTCATTCCACTGATTTTGCGTGTTATCACTTCCTTACTATTATTCAGAATAGATTGTAAATTCCTTGAAAACAGACACTGTATTCACTGTATTTTTTTTTTGTATTCCAAGGACCTAGGACAGTTTCATGTACCTAGTGGTTGTTTAATATTTGTTAAATTGAATTGAAGGACTAGCTAAACTCGTATTCTAATTTTATATCTGTCTATCTATCTATCGAAAGATAGATATGTGTATACACATACATACATATACACACACACATACATATACATATATACATGTATACATGCACACACACACACACACACATATATATATATTCTTGAGCATGTATTTTATGCAATTAATCATTTTTAACGCAGGGTCTCACAAAAATATTAGCACAGTTTTAAGTAATAATAGCTTAAGACTTTGGGGACACCTTGTATACTACAACCTATTTAATCCTCATTGAGTCTTTCCATTGCCCTTTGAAACACCTGCAATTATTCTTTTTTTTTTTTCTGAGATCATGGTATTTATTACCAAGGTTCATATAGATATATAATAGCATCAGGAAGTTGTTGACTCCTTTTTCAGACCTGTTCAACTCTTCATGACTCCATTTGGGTTTTCTTGGAAAAGATAGTAGAGTGGTTTGTTTTTTCCTTTTCTGGCTCATTTCACAGATGGAGGAACTGAGGCAAACAGGGTTAAGTGACTTCCTCAGAGTCACACAGCTAGTAAGTGTCTGAGGCCAGATTTGAACTCAGGAAGATGAATTTTCCAGAATCTAGGACTGGTACTCTTATCCACTATGCTACCTAGCTGCTTATCATGGAATCTATGATGATTCTATTCTAGTAGGGTGAGGGGGAAACTCTGCATGTGCTCCAACCCCTTTCTGTGGGGACATATGCTCTGGCCCCTTGGTCAAGAATATGTTCCATATGTCCTAACTTCCCAAATGTCTACAATTTGAATAGTTGAATAGTTGACCCCAATAAGAGAGCTCACCTAGCAGCCCTAGAATTGGGAGGATAATCACATTAACACATTGAATTTTTTCTTCAGGGAACTGCTAAGGATCATGGAAAGCACTGCAAAATTTCCCAAATGCCAACTGATCATGTCACTTACCAGATTGCCTGGAAAACATTTGGTGCTTAATAAATATTGTGATGATTAAAAATATGAGAGATATACTTTCTGGGTAATTTAATAATTTTACTAATATGTCCAGCAGGATATTAGTAAAAGGAGTTCTATGGTGTCTCTCTCAGACCAAAGATTCCTTCCTCATGGTCAGTCAGGTCATACACTCTTTCCACTATAGGACCTCCATTGCACTGCAATCAAATTTAATTGGTTAACATCATACAAATCTAATTGGTTGACATGATTGGAGGTGGGTTATATTAAAATGAAGTCTAGGCATGACATCAGAGAAAAGAATGTAAGACCCCCACTCAAGCTGATCAGGGCAAATCCTCTCATCTAGCTGTGGTTTAATCTCATCAGTAACATCCTTGGGCTATCTAGACAAAAGGATCTGTCTCCACCCAAGACTCCTTTTGTGAGATTGGGTCTTGTTTGACCCAGATGAACCATATTCAAGGAGAACTTAAACCTTGGGTGGAGGAGGGAGAAATAGCTAAAGAAGAAGGGGAGTTCTCTGGGTCCCCCAAGATATTGATTATCAATAATTATTTCTCCCAATGATATTTCTTGATTGATCATAATGATCAGTGTTTACATCTTCTCTCCCTACTAGATTTTTTGTTGTTGTTGTTTTTGTTTTGTTTGTTTGTTTGTTTTTGCAGGGCAATGGGGGTTAAGTGACTTGCCCAGGGTCACACAGCTAGTAAGTGTCTGAGGTCGGATTTGAACTCAGGTACTCCTGAATCCAGGGCCAGTGCTTTATCCACTGCACCACCTAGCTGCCCCATCTCCCTACTAGATTTTAAGCTACTCAAGATCAGAGTTTGTGAATCAAATTCAATCCATTAAACAAACTTCAACAAAGTTGTAACTATGCAAAGCTGTGTGGAGAGTTATATATAAAGTTTAGATGAGAAATGATTCTTGACTTCATGGAATTTCCTACAGTGTGGTGACTGAATAGAACTTATAGGTGAACAGGAAATATAGCAGACACACAAAGAATTCTGATACAAAATGATACATAAGTGCCTAACAAAGGTGTAAACCAAGTGCTATGTGAGGACTGAGTGGGCGAAAGTCATTGCTGATTGGCAGGAAGAGGGAAGGCATCCTAGAGAAGACTGGCTCTGATTTGGGCTTTAAAAGATGGGTAGGAACTCAAAGGAATAGAAAGTGAGAGTAGGGTGGATAAGGTGGCCTAGGAATAGGAAACAATGCAAACATGCAGAAATAGGGAGATATCAAACATTTTTGTTTGGTTAGTCCTGTTTGGAACATATAGCATGTGGAAGGGAATAATACAAAATAAGGATGGAAAGTTTAGGTAATGGCAGCTGGTAAAGGGCTTTGCATGCCAGACTAAATCATTTCCCATAGTTGCTAGACAATAAGGAGCTATAGAAGATTTTGAGAAGAGTAGTGACATGATCAGATCTATATATGAATAAGATAAACCTGGAAGTGATATAAAGGCTGACTTGGAGGGGGATGAAATTGAAGGCAAGAAGACCTAATAGGAGTTGGCTGAAATAATCCAGCTGGGTAATAATGAGGGCCTGTGCTAGAATGGTGGCAATGGGAATAGAGAAGAGAAGCTAGAGATGAGATGTTATTTCATTATTTTTATCCCCAGAGCCTAGCAGGGTGCTTCACATATGGTAAGTGATTAATAAATGTGTGCTGAATTCAATTGAAATGGGTAAAGAGCTCAATAAGATAATGGAGAGAGACATTACAAGAGAGTGGGAAAGACAGGGGAGGGACAGAAAGATAGAAGAGGGAGGAAGGAAGGAAGGAAGGAAGGAAGGAAGGAAGGAAGGAAGGAAGGAAGGAAGGAAGGAAGGAAGGAAGGAAGGGAGGGAGGGAGGGAGGGAGGGAGAAAAAGAGAGAGAGAGAGAGAGAGAGAGAGAGAGAGAGAGAGAGAGAGAGAGAGAGCTCTAAACTGGAATTCTTGAAGGAGGAAGATTTTGAGAAGGAGGCAGAATTTAAGCTAGACCTTGGAGGATGGTAAAGGGGAAGGGAAAAATTCTATATGTGAGGAAGGGTCTGAGCAAAGACATAAAGGCAATATAGTTTAAAAAAAAAAGAATGCTGGTTCTGGAGACAAGGGTTCTCAATTAAAATTCCACCTCTGAAATTTACTGCCTATGTGATCATGACTAAGTCACCTTAACTCTCTGAACCTTGTTTTCCTTCACTGTGCCTATCTCACAGACTTATTATGCAAAATTGCCATGAAAACCTTAAAGCAATGTGGTGGTCTGAAAAAAAAAATATTGGGGATTGGGAGGACAGTCTTTTTTCTTCTTCTTGATCTCTCTATGCCTGGAAGCTCCCATGTTAGAAGGTACCACCTCCCAGAAATCGTTTTGACCCCTTCTCAACTCTCAATTCAAAGGTAGGAAGTCAATTGAGATGAGATGCTGCCTCTTCCCTACCAAATTCTTCCCTCTTGAGCATCTCTGAGTCCCACCCATAAAACAGGGAAGAGTGGCATGGACTTTGTTTAGTGATGTGCTATGGTTCATGGATTTAAAGCCAAAAAAAAGCACAGAGACCACCTAGTCCAATCACCTCATCTTATAGATATGGACACTTGGGCCCAGGGAAGTTAAATGACCTGCCTTGTCTCATACACGTAGTCAGTATTATAAGTGGAACTTGAAATAAGGTCCTCTAACTCCGGAGCCAATGTTTTTCTCTGTACATAACACATCCCTAAACAAAGTCCATGCCACTCTTCCTTGTTGGATAAGTGGGACTCCATGCAACAGGGAAGTTCAGAGATGCTCAGCCAGAGACTAAAGAATATCACATCTAAGGCTTTCATGGCATCCCTGTTTGTATTCCTTACTTGATCCACTTGTGAGGTGGGAAGATGGGATGTGGGGGGAAGGAGATGTTGTCCCAGTGCCTTTCAATTCAGTCCATTAGGGTAAAAGTAAAACATAGGCAACCTATTTCCAAGGTCCAAAGTCTGCCCCTAAAATTGTCCTCCAACTTTTGAAGTAATATTCCCATTCCAAGCTTGGGAATGGTGGTCAAGGATGTTCTGTAAGTTGAGAACTATCTTTACATGTAACGGAAAAATAAAATACCTCATACATTTAAAAAAAAAAAAAAAGGATGTTCTGTAACTGACCAGAGATGAAGGTGTGTAATTTTTGATTCAGAAACTCAAGATTCCTCCTATTTATCTCTGACATTATCAAAATGGTAGAGCCAAATGGGAACACTCCAAATTGCCACCCAGTTCCTTAATATAATTGAATGGCTCCATTAGAATATTTATTGGTATTTGGAATCATAGATGCCATTGCTTAGAAATTATCAATGCAGCCCTCAATTTCCATTTGAGGAAACTAATAGCCAGTGGAGTGATTCATTTATCCAATGTATCCTAGTAACCTAATGTCAGGGCAAGACCTCCTCATTAGGAGTCCAGTGTTTTCTCCAATGCATCAAAATGTCTTTCTTTTGCTATGTTTTATGACCTGGTGGAGCAGCAATGAGTAGCATCTTGAAGGACTTTGCATTGTATGTATAAATATATTAAATTGACAAAAGTGCATGGCAGCATCCTCCCAGCTATAACTATGCCATTCCTCCCAAGATCTAGTGCTTCTATCTAACTCAGCTAGAGCTGAAAAGATAGAAACATGCCTGCTGGTGCTGGAACAGGGCTGATGAGGTGAGAGCAGGTTGGAGATTTATATCTCTGTACAGCCTATTGAATTGTCTATCCAGTTGTCAGACTTGGCTGGGAAGTGAAGGGCAGAACTTCCCAGGTGAAATGTAACTTGATCCAGTTCAGAAAGGAAACTAGGAACAATGGGGGAGGTAATTCAACTTAGTAAATATGTATTAGGCACCTTTGAAATGTCAGATATTGTACAACATATTGAAACAGATGCAAAGATGAGGGGTCAGTCTGTACTTTCAAAGAGCTTATAGTCTAGTAAGAGAGAGACAATATGTACACAAATATTCATAATACAAAAAATCAAATACTATGTGATTTTATTAATTTGTATGTTTCCTTCAAAAATTCACATCACAGTCCATCTAGGCCTGTCCATCCTAGGTCTCTTACCCAATCACAGACTCTAGAGAGCTATTGGAACCCAGAGCAAATCACACAGAGTTACAATGGGTAGCACACATTGAACTGTCCTCCCATAATTATAAAGGTTTTCAATATGGCCCTGGCACTAGACTGTGCCAGCCTTTCAAGGACCAGTCTATCTAAGGATGCAGAAATTCATTACTACTAGGTGATAGACTCTTTGTCCTTGACAACCAATAGGATTTACTAAGTGTTTACTATAGGTATAAGCAAATAATTATATGAATTCATAGGAGATATGTTACTTATGCCTACCAACATCAAGAAAATTTTATAGAGGGAATGATAGTTAACCTGAACCTGAAGGATGTCATAGTTTAGCAAGTAAAGGTGAAGGGAAGGGAGAGACATTTCAGACATAGAAAAGACAATGAAGAAGACACAGGCCCCACTACCTACTAGAGGGAGAGACCTAATCATCTAAATGAGAAGACAATTTGGATAAATGTTGACATGTACTTGGAGCGAACTGAGTCTGACTTTCAATCTATACCCTCAGTCTTTCCCCTGACAGTCAAGGCTTTTCAATAAAATTCAACCTCCTCCCCTTTACAAAAAAACCCAACATGCTCAAGGTAACCAAATCAAAACGTTTGTCACCCCCTACTAGATTTGGGTCTAGAGTGAGAGGCTTTGAATTCAAATCCTGCCTCTGACACTTATTACCCTTGTGAACTCAGATAGGTGACTTAGCCTCTCCAGTCTCAGTTTCTTCATTTATAAAATGAGGAAGTTGGACTAGATGGCTTCTTGTATCCTTTCCAGCACTAAATCTATGCTCCCATAGAGGTTGGTTAATTCCACCTAGACACTACAGGAATTCAGGTAATTACCTTCAGGTAGACAGTGGTAACTTGGGTTAGTTATGCCAGCACAATCCAACTGAGTTTGGCTCATCCTAACCATGGCCAGCCAAGTCTCTGAAATTTAATGGCTTTCTATTAAAAATGTAAATATCAACGTAATAACCTAAGTATTAACCTTTCCATAATCAAAAATATACAAATAATAAGCTTAAGTCATGCTACAATGCAGTGCAGTTTTTACAGGGGAAAAAAAACTCACATACACCAACATCCCAGGTATAAATTGGGGCCTGTGTCATTAAACTCAAATGGTTCAATCACCGTTTAACAGAACCTTGGCTTTCCTTTCTATTTTCCCTCACTTACAATGCCAAAATGCCCCAGGCCACTGGCCTTTCCTTAGCCTCCTGAGCAGTTTACAGCTGTTTTCCCACAGCTATTTAACTGAGAGTCATTAATGGTGTGCCCTCAGGTTGCTAAACTGGCTCTCAACTCCCTCCACCTACCAAGTCTCTCTCTTGAGAGAGGTCTGCCTAGCTAATCTCTGGGAAGCCCTTACTCTGCTGCAGGCTCCCTGTGCCTGCAATCTGCTTGATCGTTCCTTTTCTAGATCAGAGAGAGAAGAGCCAGAGAAAGGTACCTGCATGTAGTGGTGACTTCCGCTGCGGCAAAGCCCTGCCTGCTGGGGTCATTTTTTTCCAGACTGAAAAACAATCAGGCTTCTCAGTCATTCAAGCCTCACTCCTCAGTGCTCCTGAGTTGAGGTTGCTCCTACTTTACTTAAAGCTGCATAAAATGGACCTATTACTGCCTCAAAACTCCTTGGGCTTGAACTATGAGCCACAAACCCTCTGAACTGTTAAAAATGGTTTTTAAAAGTCTGTCTCAGGGTAGTGAGGTCAGGTCCAAAGAGAACTGAGAGTAGGATAATAGGATTGTTGGTCCTGAGTCTGTCACTTGCTGGGTGACCTTGGACAAGTCCTTTTACATCTCTGAACCTCAGTCCCCTCATCTGTGAAATGAAAGTGTAGTGCATGATAAGCTTTAAGGTGACCTTCCACCCTAACTTCATAGACTATCACAGAATCTTGTTCAGTCATTTCAATTGTGTCTAACGCTTTGTGACTCCATTTGGGGTTTTTTTGGCAGAGATACTGAAGTGATTTTATAGATGAACTGAGGCAAACAGGGGTTAAGTGACTTGCCCAGAGTCACACAGCTAGTAAGTGACTGAGGCCAGATTTGAACTCAGGAAGATCATTCTTCCTGACTCTAGGCCCATCACTCTATCCACTATACCACAGAATCTATGATGATTCTATTCTATCAGAATGAAAGGGAAACTCTGTATGTTCTATGTGCTCCAGCCCCTTTCTGTGGGGATATATGATCTGGCCCTTGATCAAGAATATGTTCTATAGATCCTAATTCTTTCCAAATGTCTGTAGTCTGGAAGGTTGATCCCAATAAGAGAATTCAATTCAATTAAGCAAATATTTATGAGTCTAATATGTGTAAGTTAAGGTCAGCTAGGTGATATAGTGGACAGAGTGCCCAGGAAGATTCCTTTTTCTTAGTTCAAATCTGGCCTCAGACACTAGCTGTGGGACCCTGGGTAAGTCACTTAACCCTGTCTCCTCATCCATAAAATGATCTGGAGAAGAAAATGGCAAACCACTCCAGTATCTTTGCTAAGAAAATCCCAAATGGGGTCACAAAGAGTTGGACACAACTGAAATGACTGAACCACAACTGTGTAAGGAACTCTACTAGGCACTGGAGCTAGGAAGGCAAAAATAAATGTCTTTGCCCTCAAGGAACTTACATTCTACTTGGGAGGGTATACAATATGAATACAGATATTTAATATATGTCTAATAGCTGCAGGGTGGAGCTGTGAGTAGAGCACTGAACTTACAGTCAGGAGAACCTATATCCAAATTCTATCTCAGATACTTACTATCTATATGACCCTGGGCAAGTCACTTAATCTCTGTTTCTCAGGTTTCTTAACTATAAATGAAAGGGTTCAGCTTGATGGCCTCTAAGGTCTCTTCCAGTTCTAAATCTATGCATCTCTGATCTTAATATAGGGTTGGGGTAGCATGTAAAGTTGGGAGGGCAGAGAGGAATGAACAGACAAAGTACTTGAAATTCCATTTTTAATAAGTCATTTGAGCTAAGCATAGATTTGAAATACACATTTCACAGAATCTTAGGATTTAGAATTTGAAATTGTAATCACCCTTGTAGTAGTAGCCTCCCAGAGTTACCCAGAGTAAGACGATCAATAAAGGTCCAAAGCTTGTTTGTCAGTTCTCCAAAGGATCTTCCTTCGTTTGTTAGCATGAATCTGTAGAAAAGACTCCTAGCAAATAATGAATGTTGGAGAAGCTGTGGGGAAAATGGAACACTAATGCATTATTGGTGGAGCTATGAACTGATCCAGCCATTCTGGAGACCAATCTGGAATTATGCCCAATGGGCTATAAAGCTGTGCATACCCTGTGACTCAGCAATACCACTTTGGGGTCTTTTCCCCAAAGAGATCATAAAAAAGGGTGAAGGACCCACATGTACAAAAATATTTATAGCTGCTCTTTTTGTGGTGACAAGGAATTAGAAATTGAGGGGTTGCCTATCAATTGGGGAATGGCTGAACAAGTTGTGATATATGAATGTAATGGAATTCTATTGTGCTGTAAAAAACAATGAGCAGGAGGAGTTCAGAGAAACTTGGAAGGACTTGCATGAACTGATGATGAGTGATATGAACAGAACCAGAAGAACATTGTGTGTTGATCTACTGTGATGGACTAGATTCTTCTCACCAATGCAATGGTACAGAAGAGTTCCAGGGGACCCATGATGGAAGGGGATCTCCAAATGCAGAAAATAAAGAACTGTGGAGTAGAGATGCTGATTGAATCATACTATTTCTTTTGCTTTTGGTGCTGTTGTTTGTCTATTTTGAGGTTTTTCCTCATTCTTCTGATTCTTCTCTTATAACATGACTAATGCAGAAATATGTTTAATGTTATTATGTATATATATATGTGTGTATGTATATATATATGTGTGTGTGTGTGTATATATATATATATAACCTATATCAGATTACCTGCTGTCTAGGGGTTGGTGGAGAGAGGGAAGAGAGGGAGAAAAATCTGAAATTGGAAAGCTTGTATAAACAATGTTGAATACTATTTTTACATGTAACTGGAAAAAAAATACTTTTATCAGAAAAAAAGAAAGAAAAGACTCCTAGCCCCTTTCAAAATTCCCCAAGAATCTTCTTTTCCTTCATCAACGTGAATTAGCACCAGTCCCTAGGTCCTGGGTGTTCATTCCTTTCCCCCAATCCCTGATCCTGTTCTCAGCAGTAAAGAAGCCAAAAAAATGCACCAGACTTTATTGGTTTGGGAAAAGGGTGGCCCCATTCCCTCCAGGGTTCCAACAGAGAGCCCAGTTCCACCTTAACCCCAATGGACCCAACCTGTTTCCACAATTTTCCTTGACTTCCTCCATATTGTATATCCCTGTAAGAAAGATGGCTTGGTTTCCTGTCTTGTTGTGTGCTCTATGTTGCCTTGTACTGGACTTCAGCATCCCGAACTTCCCAAATCTGCATTATGACAGAAGTGATGTTGGGTAGCCCCCTATCCAACTCCCTCATTTTATAGATGAGAAAACTGAAGTTAGGTGGTCACACAGATACTAAATAGCAGAGCTATTTTGATATCTAGGTTCTCTGACCTTGCTGCCTTCCGGGGAAGGGCTGACATCTATCTTGTCACTCAAACCTTAGTGTGAGTATGACTTGACTTTTCTTAACTGGCGGCTCTTTACCTTTGTGATAAGAGAGAACTAGGATACTTGGGTGCAGGCACATGGTTCCTGGAGAGTTGTATGAGAGAGCAAGATAAAAGTACAAGGAGGTAGGGAACAGCATAAAGGAGGATGATACCAGAGACAAACACTAACTAGATCCTTCATTAATACCCCTAGAACTGGTCCTAGTTAAGACTATCTGCACTAAAGTGTTATGGGGGAGGAAGAATCCTGCACTGGGTCTAATAAATCCACTGGCTCTTGAGCTGAGAATGCATTTGAAATGGAAGGAAGTTTCAGAGAATCAGAAGAAGGTAATAAGGGGGGGTTCCCAGGGTTTGATAGTGAGACCTCACACTGTTTCTCATCCCTGCCCCATGTGCTCAGTGGTCTAGAAAAATAATGAAAAAGGCACAATCTGTCAATAATCCCAGTGCCAAAGTGTAATAAGTCAAGGGCAGGTACCATTATTTAGCCAGGTATTTTGTACTTTGGGGTCTGCAGCATTCTATTGCATACACTTACTGTCAATGGGAAGCCAATCATAGAAGCACAGGTGGAGTTTGGAAGGGGCTTTAAATCTAATGAAGCCACAGAACTCTAAGGGACAACTGAAAGAAGGGGATGTTATCTCTAAGAAGAATGTGGTCCTAGAAAAGGGATGGGAGTGAGGTCAGATCAGGGATCTGAGGAATTATGAAAAGGCAGAACACTTCCAGGAACTAGGGACAAGATCTGAATACCCTATGGGGAGAAAGGAAAGGTCATTCTGCTGCTGTTTGTTAATAAGTAATTTAATATGCGACTGGAGCCATTTCATTTCCTCACTCAGGACCAGATTAGGAGCAAGTCAGGGCTTTATGGTTTATAAATGAATCACTCTCCTCCTCTAAAGAGTACTGAGGTCAGAGCAAATGAACTCAGTTTTGCTTGTTGGAATCTTTGGGTGAGTTTATTTATAGTCCATCCGTTTGTTTCCTAGGAGTGGCCTGTCAAAGGATAAAGCCTCCTTAGAAACTAGAAATGACACTGATGCCTACAAGCTGTAGTCCTTATATCAATTCTTCATGGTGGTCCCACTCTGCTCCTCACGTCTTGCCTCCTAGATTGCTTAGATGTCCAAACTATCCCAACATGGCTTTCCTTAATCTGCCCATTTCTAGTAAATGTATCAATCATTTACTAAATGTTTACTATGTGCCAGACCCTATGCTAGGCATGAGGGATGCAAAAACAAAGATGAACTAATCCCTGACCTCAAAGAGCTTACATTTGATTGTGGGTAGGCATAATATATACCGAAATAAATGAGTAACTATGGAGCATTTGGAGGGAGAGCAGCTGGAAGGGGGTATCAGGTTATGCTTGAGCTGAGCTTGGAAAGAAGCTAGCAATATTAAGAGTTAGAAGCCAAAAGAAAGGATTTTCTAGGTATAAGCCTATGCAAATACATGGAGAAGGAAGAGAGAGTGAGAGCACATGGTATATTTTTGGTGTTTTGCTGTGGAAAGAACAAGAAAACCAGTTTGACTGGGGCAGAGTATGTAAGGGGAAGTGATATGGAATAAGGATGGAAAGGCTGACTAGATTCAGGTTTTTATCGCAACCAAAGGAGTTTGTATTAGACCCTAGAAGTAATAAGGAAGCACATGAGTTTAAAAAGTGGGGAAATAGCGACAGCTAGGTGGTGCAGTGGATAAAGCACCGGCCCTGGATTCAGGAGTACCTGAGTTCAAATCCGGCCTCAGACACTTGACACTTACTAGCTGTGTGACCCTGGGCAAGTCACTTAACCCTCATTGCCCCGCCCCCCCTCAAAAAATTAAAAAATGGGGAAATGCCATGAGCAGACTTGTGCTTTAATAAAATCACTTTGCCAGCTAGGAGAAGAACAAATTAGAAACTGTTACCTTATCCGCAGGGACTGGGGAGAGGAAGAGGAACCTTCTACCAGGCACAAAGATGAGTCTCTACAAGGTTTTAGGTCCTTGATGTTGGTCCTGGAATTATGAAAAATGATGTTCCTTCCTGTTAACAAAGGCAAAACGGCTCTTAAAGGTTCTTCCCAGCAAGCAGGAGGAAAAAGAGTGGCCTATTTTATGCATACCAATCAGATATGCAATAACAAAAATATCTGATCCTCAAACTTCCTGGGCCATCTTCTTCACTCTGGTGATGGACTTACTCTTCAGATAATGCTCTCCAGGAAGATATGCAACTTCCCTTTCTCCACCCTAACTTCCTACAAGCCTAGCCTTTTCCCCCCTGGAATACAAAGTACTTTATTTATGCCATGATCTCACCCAGGGAACTTCCTTCCTAGTTGCAAAAATAATTCATAGTTGGAAGGTATTGGAAGTCACTCTGTCCGTACTCCTTTGTTTTGTTTTTGTTTTTCCTGAAAGGATCTTTGGATTAGAGATGTTAAGTTCCTATAGATTTTGAAACCAAGGGGGTGGAAAGAGAATCTAGGTGACCAAAAAAAAATCTAAGAAATTTATATTTATCCAAGGGTCTCTGTGTTGGGTTTTTTAGTGTTTTTTTTTTGTTTGTTTGTTTTACAAATCCAATTCTCATTGTAGGATTAATGCAGCCAATGTAGGATTGACTCTCATTTATTAACATTGTGATCTTGGTCAACCATCAAAGATGCCAAGGACATCCACCGCCTCCCAGGCCATTGCCAGTCATCTTGATTTTTGCCTTGCCACTGGACTTTAACAACTCTGGGAGAGAAAGTGAAGCTGATGACTTTCCACAGCTATGCCTCACAAATTCAATTCACACATGAGTGAAGACATCACCCCTTGATGTCATTGGTCCTGTTTGAAAGGGAAGGGCCAATAACAACAAAAACAAGAAGGAACTTGAACTACTAAAAGGACAACTGAGATCCAAGATTTTAGGGTCACAAGGTCACTGCTTTAGAGCTAGAAGGGATTATAGAACCTCAGAGATCATCTAGTCCATTCCTCTCATTTTGCATAAGGAAACTGAGGTTGAGAGTAACAAAGTGGCTTGCCCAAGGCTAAAGTTTCACTAAGTATCAAATACAGATTGACCTAGCTCTAAGTTAAAGGACCTGGGTCTGAATCCTGACTGTGATTTATAACCTGTGATTGAGCAAATGATTTTACCTCCCTGAGCCTCAGTTTATCTATAAAATGAAGGAACTGAACTAAATGACCTCTACATTCTCTTTTTACTCTAGATCTGTGATTCCAGAGCCCAGTGTATAGAAATATGTCATATTGTTTGGCAAACCTCATTTATTAGTTTTGTTGAATATGGCTTTATGTGGTTAGAAAATTGTCTAATCCAATGTACAGTTCAGGATGGCTTCAGAGGATCTCCAAGAAGTTGAATAGTTTTAAAGAATGGTTAGATTCCATGCAGTCCTTGTTTCAAATCTGCTCTAAATTGGTATTTTGGGTTCCACTCGAGCTTGTGTTTTGGTTTCCCCAAATTACATTGATTTACCTGCTGATATACATCCAAACTACCCTTCTCTTGGAGACTACCTATTGCCAATGTGAGACCAATCAGATTAATGTCCTTATGCCCTTGTGTGGACTTTATATAAGCACCAGCCCTGGATTCAGGAGGACCTGAGTTCAAATCAGGTCTCAGAAATTTGACATTTACTAGCTGTGTGATCCTGGGCAAGTCACTTAATCCTCAGTGCCCCACCAAAAAACTACAATTGCTAAGCCTGGAGAATTGAGAAGAATCATGGTGGAGTGGATAGAGAAGAAGTCTGGAAGCCATGAAGAACTAAATTCAATCCTACCTCTCCAGATTCTGACTGTTTGAACCTGAGCTAGTCACTTTATCTGTAATTCACTATCAGTTGCAGAGGAGGTATTAACTTTTAACTTACTTTGAAAGAGGGAGTTTCACAGATATAGTAGTCCATTCCCTCCCTATTCATCTCCATATTTGTATTGTTCTTTATTGCTTTCAAAACTGTTTTTTGTCCATTATCATGACCAGAAAGAGGACCTCACTCCAAGTTGTATTTTGCCTAACATCTACCCAGAGGAATGGGTGCCACTGGGCTACCCTCTATAGCTCTGCACCCAGCCGTGAAAGTTATAAAATCTTCTTCTCCAGGAAGAGAAACCTTTCTTATAAGTGGTTTCTGCAAGAACCTAAGAAATGTTTCTTTTTTTATTCTCATGCAGTGCTCATCTGATATATTACATACCTAATTAGGGCTTGGAAGATAAAAAGGTACACGGGTGCCCTTCGTTTTCCACACACAAGGTTAGGCCGTGTAAATTAGATGGAACGCCATTAATAATCAAGCAAACAAGGTCAGCACCATTGTTCACTGCATTCTTTCCACTTCTATTAGGTTAATTCTACATTTCCCAGGCTCTACAATTGAATAGTGATTACTTCGCTAAATACTACATGAGTTTTGACAAAACAAACCCCTGAGGATTCAAAATAAGTAATTTCTATTCAGCAGAAATCATTTTCAGATTAGTCTGCATGCAATATTATACAACCCAATTATGACAATATGAAGACATGTATAATAAATAAGGAATATGAGATCTAACACAATCAGAGGTTAGGCGAGAGGAGGTGAGAAGGCATTTACAGAGAGAAATAGTGAGCCTCTTATCCAGTACACCCTGAAAAGTAGGTGGGTACAACATGAACCACTCTAACCAATAATGATAGTAGTAATTATCATTCATATTTATAAAATACTCTAAGGTTTTCAAAGAGCTTTACACAGCCAAGTTTCACACAAAACACAAAAACCATGGGATAAATCTAAATGTCTTCCAACTTCTGCTTTGTGGTCCACCGGATTTTCTTGCACCATTAATTTAAAATTCTATAGGAATGTGAGATCTGGAGCTAGGTGACATACTGGAGAGGGTGCTGGGCCTGGAGTCAGGGGGACCTGAGTTCAAATCCTGCCTCAGATGCTTACTATCTCAATGACCCAGGACAAATCACTTAACCTCTTTGTGCCTCAGTTTCCTCATCTGTAAAATGAGGATACCAATAGCACCTAACTCTCAGGGTTATTGGGCAGCTAGGTAGTGCAGTGTATAGAATGCCAGGCCTGGAATCATCTTTGTGAGCTCAAATCTGGTCTGAGATACTTACTCTGTGACCCTGGGCAAGTCATTTAGCCCTGTTTACCTCAGTTTCTTCATCTGTAAAATGAGCTAGTGAAGAAAATGGCAAACTATTCCAGTGTCTTTGCCAAAAACAAACAGAAAAACCCTGAAAACCACAATCCAACCCAAATGGGGTCACAAAGGGTATGAAATAACTAAACAACAACAACATGGGGTTATTATGAGGAGCAAATGAGATAATATTTGTAAAGCACAACAAAATTCTTGCCACATGGTAGTTGCTTAATAAATGCTTGTTTGGGGGCAGCTAGGTGGCACAGTGGATAAAGCACTGGCCCTAGATTCAGAAGGACCTGAGTTCAAATCCAGCCTCAGACATTGATACTTACTAGCTGTATGACCTTGGGCAAGTCACTTAAGCCTCATTGCCCAACTATAAATAAATAAACAAACAAATAAATAAATAAATGTTTGTTTCTTGCCATCTTATTTATCTCCTTCTCCTAAAGGTTGCTTCCTTCTAGCCAGAGTCAGAAATGAAACTAGAATCCCCATCTCCTAATAAAGTATTCTTCTCATTACACTATTCTGTTGAGAGAAAAAAAGGAAGGAAAGTCACATTAGGAATTTGTTCCCTAATCATGGATATTTCCTAAATTTCTTATGGACCTTATTTTTAGGGAATAAGGTCTGAGTCTATGGTGTATTATTTCCTGCTGCTCATCCCCACTAAACATTCTCCTCAGTAGTAGCTACTAAATATCCCCATGGCTGATTTACCTTAATCTCTGAAGAATGTGTGTTCTCCTAGGGGAGAGAATGCTGTTCTAGTGGACAGAATGAACAATACCTAGAAGAGGGAGTCAGTTGGGGTCCCCAAAATACCCCCTCTAATTTGATTCCCAGTCCATGAAATTCCTTTTAAAAAAAGGATCTTCTGGGGCCACTAGGTGGCGCAGTGGATAGAATACCGGCCCTGGAGTCAGGAGGACCTGAGTTCAAATCCGATCTCAGACACTTAACACTTACTAGCTGTGTGACCCTGGGCAAGTCATTTAACCCCAATTGCCTCACTAAAAAAAAAAAAAAAAAAAAAAAAAAAAAAAGGATCTTCCTTTCCAGCATGCAATATTCAGATGGAAACCATAAAACCCCCCAAGAGAGTCTCTGACTTGGATATACACTAAGGTAGTAGCCTTTTTTTTGGTAGCAAAGAACAAGAAAAAAACATAAAACTGATTGATTGGGGAATGGCTAAATAAATTGCAGTATGTGATTATAATGGCGTATTACTGTGCTAGAAGAAACAATGATCATGAAGAATTAAAAGAACCATTGGAAAGACATAGGAATTGATGCAGGGTGAAGGAAGGAGATCAAGGAAACTCATATTCATAATGGCTACAATAATTTAAATAGAAGGGGGAAAAGAAACTGAATATCCTGTAAACATAATGATCAAACTTGGCTATGGAGTTGAGGAAATATACCTTCCCACCCCTTCTTTGCAAAGATGGAGGAATATCTTTGAGCTATTCAAACTGGATTCTACTAAGCATCTTTTTTTGTCTATTTAGAATTTTAGTTTCCGAAATTACATGTAAAAATAAATTTTAACATCTATTTTTAAAACTTTGTGTCCCAAATTCTCTTCATTCCTCCCTCCCCAACCCCCCTTAAGAATTCAGGCAATTCAATATAAATTATACATGTGTAGTCATGCAAAACATTTCTACATTAGTCAGGTTGTGGAGGAGAACAGACAAAAAAAAGCCCTTTAGAATAAGGAACTAAAAAAAATTATGCACTAAGCATCTTAAACTCAATACGTCTAAAAGATATATCAATAAACATTATGAAAAAATTAAAAGTGAGCTCTGGTCACCTAAAGATTTTGATTGGGCATTTAGAGGATAAATGGAAGAATCCTACAGAGTTGGGAGGAGTTGCATAAGAATGAAGAGGAGACTGCAAAGGCATGAGACAAACCTGTCCTATTGCACAATCCTTCCTGAGGCCAGCTCTGCTAATGGAGCATTTCCAGGTTTGGGATGGAGTTGGATGTTTTCCTTTGTGCTGCTCATTTGGGAAACAGCATGGCAGAATGGATTCCTGGCCTCCCTTTTGCCTGTTAAGGCAATGAAGAGAAAGCAGAGAAGCTGGCATTGTGCTGTAGTGTTGGGGTGGGCCAGACTGGAGTAATTGCCGGTATCTTGCTGTAGCCAAGTGAACAATGGTGCCTTGCAAATGTGCTTCGATGGAGCTTGCCAAAGAGAACAAAGACAGCCCTGATGTTCCCCCTGCCTTTCATGTTAGGGGACATGTTGCCTGATAAATTACAGTGGCATGCCTTTCCAGGATCTACCTAATGATTTGACAACCTGAAGGAAAAGAAAGGGGGAGGGGACTCCACAACATCCTTTTAGCTTAACATATTCCAGAGATGAATAGGCAATGTTTTACCCTAGCCATGCTATTACACAGCCCCATGAGTACACGAGCAATTCAGGTATCCCATCTGGGGGCAAATTAATTTATTCTGCCTTCTTTTCCATATTTGTTGTTAAACATGTAACAGAACATTTAAACAAGTCAAGTCAACAAGCATTTATTAAGCACCTACTAGGTGCCAAATACTGTACTAAGGGCCAAGAATACAAATAAAGGCAAAATTATGATCCTTGCCCTCAAGGAACTCATGTTATTATTGTTCATTCTTTGTTCTTGAAGAGGACCAATGATATTAGGAGGGTAATGTCTTGACTTGAAAGTGAATTAGATTTAAGTGAGGCAGAGCATACAAAGTCATTAGCTTCATTCTCCTCTAAAGTCAAAGAATCCAGTAGCAGGACATAGGTCAAGATGACTAGTGATGGCCCCAGCTGCAGTGGGAGACCATACAGGAACTCATAGTCTAATGGGAATTATGAATTTTATTTACAGTCACAGAACAAGAGTTTGGATCCTAGCTCTACACCCCCCCCCCGTCACCTAGACGACCTTCTCAAGGTCATACAATATCTTTATCTGTAAAATGAGAGGGGTGGACCAAATAACTTCTATGGTCCCTTCTAAATCTTTGATCTTATAGTTCATCCCTTGGTGATAGAGTACTGATCTTAGAAGGAGAAGTCTGGCATGGGATTCTGTGAAATCTCAGTTCTACATTCCCTCTAATTCTGGAGGATTCCTTTGGGGACATCCTAATGCCTCTGCTCCTCTGTCTCTAGCATAAAGATTTGAACAGAACAAACCTTTAAAAAATCTTTGTTGGTTAAATGAATGAATGATGGACTCAGTGAAGATTGATGATCTAGTACCAACATGTAGTGCTAACCTCAGTTTTCACTGATGTCTAAGTAAATCCCTAGTTACCAGAATAGAGTCAGAGGTTGTTTGTGGGGGTAGGGTGGAAAATAGAGGGGAGGCAGTAATATATTCGCTGTGTTACTCAACTGCTGCCTAAAAGGGCAGAGCTATACAAGATTGGAATGGGATAATTTGGCAAGCAGTGAATTCTACTTCATAAGAGTTTTTCAGGCAAAAATTGATGATGATACTGAAGGGGACCTTCCCACACAGGGATCTATGAGTCTGTGCTGGATACAACTTGGCTATTTGATTCCTGTGGGTCATTAAGTAAATATTTTTTTCTCTCTGGACTAATTTCTTTATCTATAAAATGGAGTGGGGTGGGCTAAATTAGGGGTCATTGTAGTAAAAGAAAACATAGGGGCAGACAGTGGCACAGTGGATTGAGCACTGGCCCTGGAGTCAGGAGGACCTGAGTTCAAATCCGGCCTCAGACACTTGACACTTACTGTGTGACCCTGGGCAAGTCACTTAATCCCAATTGCCTCACCAAAAAAAAAAAAAAGAAAGAAAAGAAAACATAAAAATCATTCTTAGCTCATGAGTTGTACAAAAACAAATTTGTGGTCTAATTTGTCTATCTCTAGACTAGATAATCACTATAGACTCTTCCAGGAGGTACTTAATAGATGCTTCTTGATTGATTGATTCCAGCTGTCCATCATGTGATTTCCCACCCCCCCTTTTAAGTCCTTTTTTTTCAAGGATTCCCTCAATAGTTTTTACAAAACAACCATGTCAAATGGGTCCATGAAGGCATGAGGAAGGTAATAGAGGTAGTTAAAGGGAGAGGGGAATGGAGTGTCTTCCTGATTTTTTGTTTGTTTGACTTGGTTAGTTCCTCATGCACCATTTTAGAGTCTCTTTCATTGTGTTGGTGGTTCCACTTTCTAAATAAATTCTGAGACTGAATTTGACCACTGCAAGTTATTTATTAGGGAAGGCAGAGCATTCAAGGTTCCAATCAGTGAACAAGGGGATTGCAATAAGTAGCTTTTCCTGATTCAAAGTCTTGCAAGCCAACCTTGTGGAACAATAGCTGCACTGGAATTGAACAAGCAGCTCCAAGCAAAGCCAGCATGTGAAGGAGAAAAGCATAAGAGGGCTCCTGGCCCCTCTTGACAGCTGACAACACCTTTTGCTCTGGTGCACAGTGTGTGTTTTAGCAGAAGGAAAGCCTAAGCAGAGATCCTATGAGGACTTACTTAAGCCCCAGAGCAAGGAGAGGGAGAGTTTAGCTTATATCAAATATTTAAATTTTAATCTAACACTTTCTCTAGGCCAGAATTCTTAAATTGGGGTCTGTGAACTTAGATAGATAGACAGATAGATAGATAGATAGATAGATAGATAGATAGATAGATAGATAGATAGATGATAGATAGATGATAGATGCAGCATCGATATAGATATGGATACACACATATACAAACATATATACATAAACATATACATATGTGTATCTTTGTATATATACACACGATATATACATATATAACATTTACCATTTACTATATTATAAGAATAACCTATATATACATATATCACATCCACACAGATGTTGTATATTACAATCACATGTACCCATGTTCTATATCACATATATACATATATTCACATATATAAATATAATATTTGTATATACTTAATATTAGAGAGAAAATGAGAAATAGAACTGCATTTAAATATAATTGTTTTCCTTGGTAAACAAATATATTTTATTTTGTGTATTTAAAAACATTATTCTGAGGACTCCCTCCATAGTTTTCACCAGACTGTCAAACAGGTCCATGGCACAAAACAGGTTAAGAGTCCCTGGAATATATGGATATTCTGTCTGAATTAAAAGCATTCCCTGGCTTAAATCTCTTTGATGACAGTCATCTGTGTAGAAAGACAACAATAATACGGGCACATCAAATGCAACGTGTCCAAAAGAGAACTAAAGTATTTGTTAGGTATAGTGCTAAACAAAACCTTTCCCATAACTTCCCCCATTTCTGTCCATGGTACTGACAGCCTTTTATTCACCCAGGCAGATAACTTCCGCAGCATCTCCACATTTTCCTTCTCACTCATCCCCTATATCCAGTCACTTGCCAAATACTGTCTATTCTATCCTCTCCAACAGCTTTTAGATCCCTCTCCTCTTCTCACATGGTTACCACCCTATTCCAGACCACTAACATCTCCTGACTGGTCTCCTAATTGATCTCCCTTTTGCCAGTGTACCCTTTCTAATTTATCCTCCACACAGCTGCCAAAGCGATCTTCCTAAGGCACAAGCCTAACCATGTCACTTGATTGCTCAAGAGATCCAGGTGGCTGCTTCTCACCTCCAGGCATTTAAAGCTCTTCACAGTCTGGCTGCCACCTTTATTTCCAGATTGATTTTACATCATTTCCCCTCATATGCTCTAACTTCCAACCAAACTTGTCCACCTGTTGTTTCACATTTATGACATTCTAGTCTTCATGTCTTTGCACAGCCTGTCTCTCTTGGGGCAGGTAGGTGGTGCAGTGGATAAAGCACCGACCCTGGATTCAGGAGAACCTGAGTTCAAATCCACCCTCAGACACTTGACACTTACTAGCTGTGTGACCCTGGGCAAGTCACTTAACCCTCATTACCCCGCAAAAATTAAAAATAAATAAATAAAATATAAGGCTCTCTCTGCTCATCACTAGTCCTGGAAACCCTTACCTCCCTTCTAATTTCACCTCCTCCAAAATGGCTTTCCTGATTAATATGTATTTGCTTTGAATTTTAGAAATATATTTTGTATTTATTTGTGTGTGCACATGCTTTCCCTTTCCTGCCCCTCCTCGAGGACAGTGTAAACTCCTAAACAGCTAGAACTGTCTCATTTCCCATCTTTGTAATCTCAGTGCATAGCACAGTATTTGGCACATAGTAAATACTTAATAAATGCTATCTGAATGACTGAAGGACCAGATTCTAATTCTAGTTCAAACATTAACCAACTTTGTGATGGGGCTAAGTAATTTCACTTCTTGAGGCCCAAAGATTTTCTGCTACATACTTTCCAAGATGGAGAAGACACAATCCTTAGCCTCAGAATGCTTTACATTCTAGTAAGAGAGAAAGGCTATACACAGATGACAAGAGTGTCTTTTTAAACTTTTCAAAGAGTATTTTCATCTTAACTTTCCAATGACCCAGGTACAGAGGGGAAAGATTACTATTTGCATTTAGCAGATGAGGAAATTGAAGCATTTAGAGTTGAAATGACTTGTCCAAGGTCATACAGTGAGTTAATAATAGAACCAAGAGAAAAATCTAAGTTTCTTGATTCTTTACTTTGTACTTCCCCTTCATTAGTAAAATCCTTAAAAATTATGTACATTTATTCACACCATCTCCTTTCCACCAATTCACTTCTCAGTTCCCTTCAATCTAGCTTCTATTCCACTAATCTGTCAACATTTCATATTCCAAGGTCATTAATGACCTCATCACCAAACCTAATGTTCTAACCCTCACCATCCACTTTACTTAAAGCTCTCATTATCCTTGACCTCTATATAGGTTTTTACTATCTTGACTTTGATAATCTCTTGACTTCTGTTCCATTTTACCCAGATTGGTTCTCCTCTCCTGCCTCTCTGAAAATTCTAGTCCCTTTTACTCATTCTTCCCCTTCTTCCTTCTAAACATTGATGTTCCCCAGGTCCTTGTCCTTGGTCCCCTTCTCTACACTTAACTTATCCTCACCCTTTTGAATCTCATTCACTTCTGTGGTTTCAATAATGCAACTCTATGTAGGTGACTCTCAATTTACCAACCTCATATCTTCAGGTCCTTGCTGGACATTAACACTGCATTCCTACCAGCACCTCAAATTCAACACGTCCAATATGTAATTGATCATCATCTTTTTTTCTGCAAACCTTCCCTGTTCCGAAGTTCCTTATCTCTTTTCTGGATAGTTTCTATTTTATTTCAATGTAGATATTATCCTCCTTTTTTCTATAGTTCCTTACTTTTAAAAGTATAAATTCCTTTTTTTTTTTCTCCAGGGCAATGAGGGTTAAGCCCAGGGTTACACAGCTAGTAAGTGTCAAGTGTCTGAGGCTGGATTTGAACTCAGGTCCTCCTGAATCCAGGACCAGTGCTTTATCTACTGTGCCACCTAGCTGCTCCTAAAAGTATAAATTCTTACTGAAGATAAAGAAGATAGAATATTGTCCCATGGTAGATATTTTCCTCTGTTCCTGATTGTGAGATTTAATAATACCCTCTGCCTTACCCATGATCATTTTTTCCAATTTGCCATGAAATCTCTTCTCTGGGTCCATGCCCTTTTCCCACTCTTGTGTAGGTCAGTTGCCCCACAGAGCTTTGATTATCCTTCTCTTGAAGAAGAATGCTTTCCATGGAGCCATCACACTTTCAGAAGTAATAGTCTAAGTACTGTATCTCTTCTGATTATCCCTTTGCCAAGATTCCCATCTTCCATTATAGAATCTCACTCCTCACATGGGAGTGTTCCTCCAATGGGATCCCTTGCCATCACTGAACTGATATTCCCTTTTTCTTTTCTCCTGTTTCAATCCTTTCTTTTGTCACCTCACCCATTCTCCTATAGGCACTCTCCTTCCTGAGAGACTACAGGTGTTATTTTCCTTTCATTTTTACCATTGAATTGATTGTGACATATCATACACTCCTCTTAATCATCTTTATCCAATCTCTCTTTTTATGAACCTTTCCATTTTGTAGTTTAGTCCCCCCAAACAAACAAATAGAAACACTAATTCAGCTGTAGGCAGAATGTTGTAAAGATCAGTCCATGGATTTTCAGGCCTATTCTTCCACCATCTTATCTATTTAAATGTTACCGTTACCCTTGTCTCCTTGTGTGTACTTTTAAAAAGAAATCTCTTAAGGGCCCCTGTATTATAATGTTGTTGTTGTTGTTTTAATCATATAATTGTCTTTCACTTTATAAGTTTTTTTCCCCTTTTTCTGAGGTAATTTATTTTATTAGAGATTCTTTGGTTGCTATATTTGTTTACTTTTTTGTGTTTCTATTATCTGTTGTGTTTGCAAAGTAAATAATATATCCATGGCTTTTTTGGTAGGAATACTTCAAATTTCTATCTTTTATTGAACATATTTTTGTCACTGATGCTCTGTTTTGCAGGGTATGTCATGAGTGGATCTCAGAACCAAAGAACATGGGTCTTGTTATGCCACCCTGACAGAATGTGAGGTATGTGAAATTTATCAAGTTCTTATCTCCTTAGAGTTTCTGGTGTCAGCCTGTAGAGATGGCTGCAATTGTTTGATCTCTTGTTTACAATTGTTATTTTGGAGAAATACGAGACCTTGTAACAATCAGAGAAAATGTCTAGTCTACCATCTTGTTAGTCATGTAACCTATTTTTTCTAACAATAGCAATAACTAACAAGTATATAGTGTCTTAAAGTTTGCAAAGCACTTTATCTTATTTCTTTTAATCCTCACGACAACGCTATGATGTAGATATTACAAGTATCATTATGTAAATTTTGCATCTGAAGAAACTGAGGCTGAGAGAGCATTGTTGATTGCCTTTGATCACGAAGCAAGAAAAAATTGCATGGGGGATTTGACCCCAGATTTTTCTGGCTCCAAATCTATTCAGCCACTCTGTGTCTTGATGGAAACTCCATTTTCCCCATTATTCAGACTTGAAATCTCAGGTCATCATTTTCTTTTCCATCTTCTTTATCTCTTAGAGTCAATGAGTTTGCCAAGTCCTATAGTATTTTTCAAAAAAGTTCCCCTCCATTCCATTCCAACTTCAACCACCCCATTTTAGGACCTCACTAGTGAAATAGTCTCCCACTTAGTCTTCCTACCTTTTCCTTATACTTTGTATCACTGTCCAAATAAATATTCCTAAAATAAAACTCTGATTATATTAGTCCTCTATTCAAAAGTGGCTCCTCTTGCTTAACAAATTAAGTATATACTTTTCCCCCCTTGCTCTTCAAGGCTTTCACAACCTTTCTAGTCTTATTCCATTCAACCAGGTGGATAACTTCAGCAATAGCTCCAATTCTTCCCCTTTTCATATGTTTTTCACTTTAACTAAACTGGACTACTTGTTGTTCTCACCTCCTCTTTTTTTTGGGGGGGGCGGGGCAGGTCATACAGCTGGTAAGTGTCACGTGTCTGAGGCTGCATTTGAACTCAAGTCCTCATGAATCCAGGGCCAGTGATTTATCCACTGCACCACCTAGCTAGCTGCCTCTTCTCACCTCCTCTTATTATCCTTCCCTCTCCTATCTCTGGGCCCTGACTGGTATTGAAATCCCTCCTTTCAATATCTAGTTAAGGTTTCACCTCCTTCAATATGCATTCTCTGATTTCTTCTCTTCCTTCCCAGCTGCAAGTGATTTCTGGTTCCTTAGGTTTTTAAAGCAGCTTGTATAGATCTCTCCTGTGTGTTTACCTCATATTAACTTGTAAAATTAACAAATAAAAACCTTAATTTTTAATTAAAAAAAATTTTTAATTAAAAAAAATCTTATAAAATGTTGTCTGTTCTATGACTCTATTAGAGTACAAAGTCCTTGTGGATAGACACTTTCTCATTTTATTTTTGTGTACTCAGTGGCTAGCATAGTGCCACTATACATGTTTATTGAATAGAATTGCCACAATGCCATGTGAGTTACACTAAATATGTAGCACATATTAGACACTTAATAAATGCTTGTTTCCTTCCTCCCTCCCTTGTCAGGGGGTACAAATTATCCTAAGTCATGAACATGTAGGTGATATCTGAGTAAACAGGAAATGCTATAATTATATCTATCTATATATAATATAGATATTAATAATTAATAATTATAATAATTAATAATAATTAATAATAGATATAATTATAGCATTTCCTGTTTACTCAGATATCACCTACATGTTCATGACTTAGGATAATTTGTACCCCCTGACAAGGGAGGGAGGAAGGAAACAAGCATTTATTAAGTGTCTAATATGTGCTACAGACTTGAATAAGAGCTTCACAAATATTATCTGATCCTCACAACAACTCTATGTGGTAGGTACTATTATTAACCCCATTTCACAGTCGAGGAAACTGAAGCAGGCTAAAATTAAGCCCAGGGTCACAAAGCTTGTAAGTAACTGAGATCTGATTTGAACTCAGTTCTTTCTGACTCCAAGTCCAGTGCTTGATTCCCTGTATTATCTAGCTGCTTCAGAACATAACTAAACATAAAGAAAAGTTAATATTTACCTTGTGAATCTGGTATGAAAAATGGTTATTGGAACCTCTAAGACTCAGGATGGTGATTTGCTCTTAGACTAGGCTACTGTTTGCATTCTGATTAATAAAGGATGATTGCAAAGATTGAGAGGTGTTAATTCTCATGGTCAGTCATCTATAATAGAACACACTGTTACAGAAGGGTATTTCAGAAGCCTCTTTTGGAGATGAAGAAAATGAGACTTAAGGAGTTTAAGTGACTTTCCTAAGGTCACATGGATAGAAGTTATTTGAACCCAGATCCTCTGGCTCCAGAGGCAGTGATTTTTTTTTTTCCATTTTGGGTGTGTATACAAGCAGATTTGGATCTGGTGTCCATGTAATTAAAGAGAAACAATGATGGCCTTTTGCTTAACCATTGAGACTCACAAAGCTACTTGACCCAAAGCAAAAAAACAAAACAAAATAAACAACAACAACAACAAAAGCCCAAAATCCCCAATAATAACACAATAAAATTCAAAGCTGAATTATAAATCCCCAAAAGAGCCCAAGTATAGACTGGAAATGCTGACACAACCTTAACAACAGAAGTACAAATGTCCCACCATGATTAGTTTACCTTTCAATTTGATCAGATTTTAGCTCCTGAGGACTTTGTGTAAGGATTCCAGGAGAAACAAAGGATTAACCACTCATATCACAGCTTAAAGTCCCTTCAGAGCCTTTATTGACTTTTTAAAGTTCACACTGAATGGGCTCTTGAAGGCCCTGGAAGCCCTAATGACTGCTAAGAGCTGAAATCCCACATGGGCAGAAGACTTGTGCTAGTAAGCAAGCAGGCAGAGAGATGGAATTAGCTGTGTGAGAAACTCCCTCTCCTTATTCCACACCCTGCCAACACATATATACTGAGGAATGATTCTTTTATTCCCACAGAGACCAAGGCTAACCCAGTTTAGGCTCCAGAGGGTAGGAGAACACTCCAGAATTGCCTTCATTAAAGGTCTGAGTTTTTGGCAAAAAAAAAAAAATGATGAATCAATTGCCATTGTTATCTAATTACATGGGATTCCTGAATGACTCACATGACTCATGGAAAGGCACCAATGTTTCAAAAGGCAAATCTTCTCCCAAGAAATGAAAAGGAAGCCACTTATTCATTACATAGCGCTCTCCAAAGTCATGGATGGCTCTCTCCCAAAAAGAGAAAGAAAACTAATCCTATTGTGGTTCTCCAAAGGACAGTCAACTAGTGACAAGCATAGATCTTAGAATATGAAAGAACTTCAAGAGCCCATGTGGTCTATGGCCCTGTTTTCAGAAGGGTAAGACAGCATTACCCTTATTTTACAAATGAGCTTCTTTAAAAAACTGTAATAAACATTTTTATTTATAGTTTCGGGTTCCAATTTTTATTCCTCCTTCCCTCTCTCCCCTTCCCCCCCCTTCCTGAAGTGGCAAGCAGTCAGATATGGTTTATACATGTATGATTATGTAAAACATTATCATATTAATAATGTTGTATATTGTGAGATCTAAAATTGGATATTAGATCACGTGCCGTTTCTTGAGGAAACAAAGCGGGGAACTGCAACAATTGGAATGACGCCACCTGCTGGAGACTTACTATATAAGAGTTCCGCCCATGAAGCGAAGGTCTTTGAGAGCAAGACCAGAAGTCTTTTCTTTGGCGTTAGAAAGTGACACGGGTTAGTGGGAGGGGGAAGGAAGAGACTGGCGCTTGGTCTCGCTCTTTTTCCTTTGGACTCTGGTGAAGAGCGGAGCTAGAAATGTGCTCTCTCTTTAATAGATAGGAATCTAGGCCTTTTCTTCTCTTTTTACCAAACTCTTATTCTCCTTAATAAATGCTTAAAAGTCTAACTCTTGCTAAAGCTTATAATTTATTGGTGACCACTCATTGGATATTTTAGACAGACTAGCTAGAATTTTAGCCCTTAACAATATGAAAAACTGAATAAAAGGGAAAAAATGAAAGAAAGTGAAAAATAGCATTCTTCAGTCTGTGTTCCATCCATATCAGTTCTTTCTTTGGAGGTGGATAGTATATTTCATTGATAGTCCTTTGGAATTGTCTTGTATCATTGTATGTTGAGAATAGTTAGGTCATTCACAGTTCTTCATCAAACAATATTGCTGTCTCTGTGCACAACGTTCTCTTGGTTCTGCTCTCTTCACTATCCATTAGGTCATACAAGTCCTTCCAGGCCTTTCTGAAATCATCCTGCTTGTCATTTCTTATAGCACAATAATATTCCATCACCATCATATACCACAGCTTATTCAGATGAGCTTCTTAAGGGCCATAGAAGCTAATAAATAGCCTTACTCAGAATTCCACAGTGGCCAAGGAAGTCCTGCTGAACCCAGATTGCCCTAACCACTCATGTTCTTTCTCATGCTATAGGGTAACAAAGAAGAGTGAAAGTGACCTGGGAAGTGAACAAGTAACCACAAATATGATGTATTTTTCTGGGGTATTGGGAGCCTTCCTTCACCCTGAAATCTTCTGCTACTTACTGACTTAGGACTAAAATCTCACTATTAGAATGGCTACTTAAATTACAAGTATAAATAGCCCTGGATGGAATAACACTGGTTAGTCATTTATACCCCAGAATGGAAAATGGATATATATATATATATATATATATATATATATATATATATATATATATATATATATATATATATATATATAATTTAGATAAACAAACATATATACACATGATAGATATAGATATAGATATAGATGGTATACTATGAATGAATAATAAATTAAGCTCAGTATTTAATAGGACCCAATAGTAGAAGAAAAAGCTGGATTGTCTTTTGGAGATTGGGAATGACCCCAAACTCACCCCATCTTTTATTGCTACATATCTAGGTGGCATAATATATAGAACACTGGACCTGGGGTCAGGAAGATCTGAGTTCAAATTTGTCTTTGAATATTCACCGTGTGACTTCAGGCAAGTCATTTAATTGATGTCTGTCTCAGTTTCCTCATCTGTAAAATGGGGGTAACGATAACAACTACCTCCCAGTGTGGCTGTGAAGATAAAATAAGATATCTATAAAGCACTCTGCAAACCTTAAAGAGCCATATAAATACCTTATTATTATTTGCTATATTACTTATCCATTATATAATATTTATATCTTATTCACTTATTATTATTATTGGCATTGTTATGTGGTTTATTATGATATTGGAATAATAGATCTAGAGTTCAAATGCCAACCCTCTTGTTTCACAGATTAGGAAACTGAGGCTTAGGGAGATTAAGTGACTTGCCCAATGTCATATAAATAGTATTAGCTGTAGAATTTGAACTCAGGTCCTCTGACTCTGGGTCAGTTTTTTTTCCTGTGATCCTCTAAGAATTAAAATATAGTGTCAGCCAGAGGGCATCAGAAAGGTACATGGTAAGTATAAGTGGTTTATAATACATAAGTAAAGAGCTACAAAGGGGAATTGGAGCAAAGGATACTATCAAGGAAATAAAGCCTTTAAAAATAAAATGGATATTATATATTTAAAAGAAATAGCAAGTTGTACATAATAGGTTTGCAGTTTCATGTGCAATCATGTTTTATTATTGCTGTTATGGAAATGTTTGTTTTTCTCCATAAGTTAAAAGAAAGAAAATGGAGATCAAGATAACCAATACACAACTCATTTGTTCCCTTGGCACACTCACAATGAAAAGAGAAAGTGAAGAAAGACTCCAGAGGGTTGGGTATACCCACCTGCTGTGGGTAAACTTTTGGGAGGGCATGGACAACAGTCACACAGTATGGCCACACTTGGATGGATTATGATCATCCTTACTGAAATTAATTTCTATGTTGCTGACATCACAAATTCAATTGAGTATTTGATGGATCAGACTAAGTTTTGATTCGTAAGAGCAAAGGGATCACCTGATCCCTGAAGGGAAAGATTCTAAGAACAGGAGTATTCATTTGTATGTGGGGAAGGGATGGAAATGACAGATATGAAAGACAAACTTTCTTGTCATTCACACTTTGGCCCAAGGTTGACTGGTCCTCCATCTCTTTCTTCAAGGAATACCGTGTCAGTTCTAATTTTTATTTGGCAAAGGGTTTAGTTAGGAAAATAATTGAATGCGCTAGAAACCTAACCCAACATTTCAAAAACCTGGCATGAAGAGCTTTTATCTTCTGAGATGAAATTGTACCCAGGATTTCCAGCCTTAACTTTATAATAGCTCTACCTTCAACAACTTAACCTTGCTATTTTGTCATTCCTCGGGCTCTCCTTCCTTTGCCAGATAGACAGTTTCCTGAATGTTCAGAATAAATGGGGAGTGTTTGACAAATGAATCTACTTATTTCCATTTCTATTCTGCAGTGTGTACAAAGTTTGTGACTACCTCCACAATCACAGCTTGTGAAGTATACCTGAAGGTGCCTATCTGATTGACTTCCTCAATCTATATGCAGATTTGTGCTAAACCAGTAAATAATTTGTAACAATTTGCATGGAGTTTATAGTCTTTTCAATCCAACCTTGATCATTTGTAAATTGTTTCTATTCATGTGCAGATCAACTGTAATAAGATTGCTAATAAAAAAGCAGTTAATAAAATTTATAATGGGAAACTGAAGCATAACTTAGAAGGGGATTTTTGACATAAGGGCCTCTTTCAGGCTGTGGGCAAAAAGAAAAAAAAGATTAATAAAATTCTATTTGTTTTGTTTTATATTCTAAAGAAGGCCTCATGGCAAAATGAAGTCGTGAATCATATTACTCTCAGAATCTGGACATTACCTTGTCTAGGGAGCTGAGATGTTTTCCAGCTTGAGATCCTGAGAAACTTTTGCCAACAACTTGTCCAGGCAGGATAACAAATATGGAAAGCTGGAATTAGTGGTAGTTATAGAATAAGATGATGGTTCTTAGCAGGCTGTTCTATAACCCAATGAACCAGTCACTGAGCAACTATCAGCAAATGTGCCCAGCAGATAATAGGATGTGGCTTAATGGGAGAAACCAATGAGAACCTTTTCCTTAGGGTTCTGGTTGTGGGGATAAGCTACTGAAATGCTATATCTCATTAACTCCATGCTGATAGAGTTGCTGGCAGAATCTGAACACAGCTTTTTAAATAACTTAACCCTTTGGTAGATGCCACATCGTATCAGATGATTAAGATTGCTTAAACGGTAAGAGAATGAATAGATAGATTTTTTTTTAATTTTTTTTTTTTTTAGTGAGGCAATGGGGGTTAAGTGACTTGCCCAGGGTCACACAGCTAGTAAGTGTTAAGTGTCTGAGGCCGGATTTGAACTCAGGTACTCCTGAATTCAGGGCTGGTGCTTTATCCACTGCGCCACCTAGCTGCCCGAATAGATAGATTTTTATAAAGTGCTTATTGTGTTCCAGGCACTGTGCAAAATGTTAGAAGCACAGATAAAAGCAGAGAATAGCATAGAGCCTAGAGGAAAATGAAGCTCCTGATCAACTTACTTAAAGTGGGAGATCTGGGGGCAGTTAGGTGGTGCAATAGATAAAGCACAGGCTCTGAATTCAGGAGGACCTGAGTTCAAATCTGACCTCAGACTCTTGACACTTACTAGCTATGTGACCCTGGGCACTTAATCCTCATTGCCCCACCAAAAAAAGAAAGAAAGAAAGAAAGAAAGAAAGAAAGAAAGAAAGAAAGAAAGAAAAGAAAAGAAAAGGGAAATCTGGGAGGAACCAATCAAATACAGGAAAAGGCCACAGGAATGGAATTAACTTCCAGGGGTAAAGTGAACCTTTAAGGTGAAGAATTTAGATTTGGAAGCTTTGGAGTTAGAAAATACCTTAGAGATCTCTGAGGTTCTACATTTTTTATCCTATGTGCCAGTTTACCACCTACCTTCATTTTACAGATTAGGAAACTGAACTCCAAGGGTACAATCACAGGATTATAGGTTCACAGATTCTGATAGGTGAAGGAATCTCAGAAGCCATCTGGTCCAACCTATACCTGAACAAGACTCTGCTTTATAGCATATCCCATATCCAAGAAGTGGTCATTCAGCCTTTGCCTGAAAGTGTCTAGTGAGGGTGACTTCACTGCTTTCATTCCACTATGGAACAGTACCAGTTAGAATTTTTTTCCTCACATCAAGCTTAATTTGAACTCTCTGACAGTTCCACTGATTGTTCCTTGTTCCACTTTCTCTGGTCAAGTAAAAGAGGCCTAATTCCTCTTCAATATGATATATTTTCAACTATCTTACCTGCCCCTTCTATTTTAAATCTCTTCTCTTACATAAATTTCCCCAATTCCTTCAATTAGTTCTCATATGGTATTATTTCTAGTCGCCTCCCCATCCTGGTCTCTCTCCTCTGGACATATTCCAACTTATCAATGCCCCTCCTAAAATGTGACACCCCAGAACTGAATTATCCACATAGCCTAACCATAACAAACTCACCCAAGGTTACATGCTTAATCTCCTATAATTAAGAAAACCAAGATCTCAATGACCTTTCAATTCTATCATGCTCATCTCTAAATCATGACACATGAAATATTTATTCTGAAATACCTTCCAACAACCTGATTTTAGAAACATTATGGCAAAATATCTACTACCACATAGTACAGAGCATGACCATTCTAGGGAATCTCAATGAGTGTCGTTTGGTGGCTCCCATCTCCCCCATCATTACAGTGACCATAGGAGTACAGAATCCCAGAGTCACAAAGAACCTAAAGAAATAACTTGGTCCAGCCTTTAAGTATGTTAGTACTTAAATGATCACTCCCTTCTTTCATCTCTCTGGGAATGAAGAGCTATAACAATCTGGAGCTCATGCTAATGTTTAGTTACTCTGACAATTTAAAAGAAATGCTCCTTAGGTACATTCAGAATCTCTCCTGCTTTAATTTAAATCTGTTCTTTTTATTTGGAGCAATGTGAACATGGGTAGCAATCACAAGATCATAGACCTAGAACTAGAAGGGATCTCAGATGCAAAGCAATCCACCTTTCCCACCCCTCTCCCATTTAATGGATGATGAAACAACCCTAATAATAATAATAATCTTTCTGAGGTAGGATTTGAACTCAGATCTTGTGACTCAACAGTCAAGGCTTGTTCTATTGTATCATACTGGCTCATAGTTGACATCCTCATGAAAACTCTTTGTGTATTGGAAAACAATCATGACATCATACTATACATTTCTTGATTCTACCTACAGGCATCCAAATTCCTCATTCTGAATTGTTTACCATTAAGGCAGTAGAGGTCTAGAAGCATTATCAATGATGAAACAGCTTAAAAATGGTGATTCTTTTCAAAACAATAAATCAGTTCCTATCTGGAATCCTGAGGTTTCAAAATGCTCTCAGTGTCAATAGCATGTTGTAGTCTAGAGGTAAAGTCCTGTGTGGCAGCCACCAGCTGGACTGATGTAGAGAGATCACCTCAGTTTTCTCTCTTGTCATTCCAGCACCCTTCCAGAGCTCTGCATCTCATTCCAAGGTTTCTTGTGTACCATACATTCAAACAGCTTTGCCTGGGGTTCAGGGACTTGCGCCAATTGCTTCTACAGCTAAATTTCTCATAGGATATTTTTATAGAATAAGGAGTGATTGAGAGTGGGAATTGCAGATCAGAGGGAGGCAGCAAAATGTCATCTGCATTACATAATTTGTACTATCACTTGTCAACACTGATCCCCTTAATGCTATCCTTTGACAGATGAGCTAGGCAGGGTTTTAGAATGCTAAGGAGTAAAAGAGAGGATAAAAAGACAACCATGTTTGATTCCCCTCAGCAGTCCAAAGGATTTGAAAGTCATGACACTGGTTATTACTATGGTCTTTGGAGAGATGAACTGAAACTTAATCTATCTAATAAAATTGCCTCGAGAGATAAACTTAATCTAAACTTTCTTTCAGATATCTCTCAGTGTAATCTAATGGATTTTTCTTGGTCTCCATTGCTGCGGCCGACAGTCGTAGGGAAGATAGACCTTTCACGCTAATTAATCCACTTCAGTCCTGTCAAATGGACTTGGAACGTGGGAGAGAGTCGTGCTTCTGAATGTGCCTGGGAGCCCACATTAAACAGGGCTGGCAGATTGAGACAACCTCCGCCCAGCAGAGCAGAAGCATTCCCATAATGCTAGTAGATGGAGTTTCCAAAGAAATTTGGAGGATGACAGGGAAGAGGAGAACATCTAGTGGTGTAATGTGGAAAGAATACCTGATTTAGAGTCATACAACCTGTGTTAGAATCCTCACTCTACAAGTTAGTACCAAGATTTCCCTTTTCTAGGATTCAGTTTCCTTATCTCTAAGAGTAAGGGATTGAACTAGATCATCTGGTACCCTTCTTCCTCTAAATATAAAATTCTATGATTTTCCATAATGAGTGATCAACAGATTCCATCACTACAGGATGGGATCAAGGATAAGAAAGAACCCAAACTCAACAACTTGTAACTCTTGGTTCCTCTCCTTTCCTGAGAATGTGAGAACTACTATAGAATACTGGGAGATATATTACCCATGTCCCATGCCCTTAATATGAGTCTGTCCTAGGACTTAATAATTATTTTATATTAGCTCCCCAAATAAGGCTCCTTTCTATGTACTTAAAATTTTAATAAAAAATCAAAGATAGTTACATTATCAACATATTCTTAAATATGTAATATGTAAATGCACACATGGGATAGCTAAACCTATAGAAATACCCTTGGTTGGTCTCTTATAATAAGAAATAATAATAATGTATGTAGATTTAGTGTTGTCTGTTTATAATTTCCACTGGTCTGATGTCTTAATGTGGTGACTTTGAATTAATAAATAACAAAGCATTTATTACACACTTACT
Organism: Dromiciops gliroides; assembly: GCF_019393635.1. Taxonomy (NCBI): domain Eukaryota; kingdom Metazoa; phylum Chordata; class Mammalia; order Microbiotheria; family Microbiotheriidae; genus Dromiciops; species Dromiciops gliroides. The sequence continues at coordinate 592,365,891 of NC_057861.1, read as the reverse complement.
ATGAGCAAAGCACTATGGTAAGTATTGGTAATCCAAAGATAAAAGTAGAAATGGTCTCTGCTCTCAAGTAACTTGAAGGAACATATGGAAAGTAAGCTCTGGCATATCTTAATCAAGTTAGAAAAGTCTTCACAGGGGCAGCTAGGTGGCACAGTGGATGGAGCACTGGCCCTGGATTCAGGAGTACCTGAGTTCAAATCCGGCCTCAGACACTTAACACTTACTAGCTGTGTGACCCTGGGCAAGTCATTTAACCCCAATTTCCTCACTAAAAAAGAAAAGAAAAGAAAAGTCTTCAGATATTAATCTGGTGATGGATAGTACGTCTAAACTCTGAGGAGTAGCTGACCCTAAGGTCAGAGGGGTTTGGAAATATCATGGAAAGAGCATAAGATTCAGAGGGACATGACCTAAGTTCAAATCTTGGCTCTGCCATTTATGACCTCTTGAAGTCACTCATTTATTTACCTCTGGTAAATCACTCATTTTCTCTGAGCCTCCATTTCCTCAATTGTAAAATTAGAACCTTGGTTTCCTCAGTTCTAAACTATAAGGGCACCATACTAGGTGATCTCCAAGATCCTTTTTTTTTTTTCAGGTCAGAATCCTGTAAACCCATCTGGTCAAGTGACTCTCAAAGAGCTCCTGCCAAATCTCAGAATGGTTATGACATGTGTCATTGGACAGAATAACCCCAATGACAAAATCATGGATCTCTGACATATGTCCATAGAATCGTCCTGTGGATAAGTAGTATATAGGGTTATAGAAGATGGTACTTTGTGATTTGAAGGAAGCCATTCAGGTAGGTGGTGCAGTGGATAGAGTACCAGGTCTGGAGTAAAGCAGAATCATCTTCATGAAGTAAAATTTGGCATCAGACAGCTGTGTGACTATGGGTAAGTCATCTAACCTTGTTTGCTTCAGTTTCCTCATTTATAAAATGAGTTAGAGAAGGAAGTAGCAAACCTTTTTAGTAGCTTTGCCAAGAAAATCGCAAATAGGGTTGCAAAGAGTCATGATTGAAATGACTGAACAAAAGAATTAGAGATGAAAAGGGAGAACATTCCAGACAGGGTGGGGGACAAATTTTGAAAAAGAAGGGGGTCTGGAGATGGAGATCCTTTTGGTGAACAACACCAAGGAGATTAATGTCATGGAACTGAAGAATATATTGAGGGAAAGAAGGTGTAAGGAAACCATAAGGGGAAGAAAAGAGTAGGTTATGAAAAAGACTTTAAAATCCAAACAGAGAATATTATATTTGATCCTGGAAGTAATAGGAAATCACTGGCATTTATTAAATAAAAGACTAACATGATCAAATCTGTATTTTACAAAGAACAATTTGACAACTGAGTGGAAGATGGATTGAAGTGGGAAGATACTTGATGCCAGAGGACCAAATGACAGGCTGTTGCCATAGTCTAGGTCTGTACCAGGGTGGCAGTAGTATTGGAGGAAAGAAGGAGGCATATACAAGAGATGTTAGGAAAGTCTAAAGCATAAAACTTGGCAATTGATTGGATTTGGCATGAAGAGTCAAGGATGCTTGCAAATTTGAATGACTACTAGGATGGAAGTACCTTCAATGGGAATAAAAAAATTAGTTAATAGGGAACGATTTGGGGAGAGAGAAAATTAGTTCAGTTTTGTACATGTATTTAAGTTGTCTGAGACATTCATTTTGAGTTATCTGATAAGCAATTGGAGATATAAACTAGCAGATGACAAAGAGGTTAGAGCTAGACCAACAGATATGAGAAGCATCTACACAAAGATGATCATTGAAATGATGGGAGCTGAGATCACCAAGAGAAATAGCATATAGGGAGAATAGAAGAGAAAGCAGAACCTGGGGGATACTCACTATCAGCAGGATTAACTTGAATGAAAGTTCAGAAAAGGAGACTGAGAAAGAGCAGTTAGATAGGCTGGAGGAGAACCAGGAGAGAGCAGTGTCACAAAAATCTAGAGAGAAGAGATTATAGAGTATCAAGGATAAGAGGGTAATCAGCATTACTAACAGTTGTCAAAAGGTCAAGAAAGGTGAAGATGAAGGAAAAAGTCCATGGATTGGGAAAGAGGTCATTGGTAACTTTGGAGAGAGCACTTTCAGTTGAAAGATGAAGCCAGAAACCAAACTGCAGAGTTAAGAAAAGAGTCAGAGGGAAAGAAATCAAGATGACCCTTTTCAAAGACTTTATCCACAAAAGGAAAAAGAGATATAGAATGATAGCTATCGGGGATAAATAGATCAAATGATGGTTTTTTGAGGATGGGAGAGACATGGTTGGTTTTTTAGGCAGTAAGGAATCAGCTAATAGACAGGGAGAGATTGAAGATAGGAGAGTGGGTTATGATAGAGGGAGCAATCTGCTAGAGAAAATGGGATAGAATAGGATCACTTGTGCATGAAGTGGGGTTTGTCTTAATAAGAAGAAGGACTACCTTTTCATGTGAGACAGGAGTAAAGAAGGAGAAAGTGAGGAAAGGCATCTGAGTGATGCGAGATCAGCAAGAGGGGAAAAAGGGAGATTTTAGTGAATTTTGTTAATTTTCTCCATGAAATGAGGCAAAGTTCTCAGTTGAGAGGGTGGGGGAGGGATAAATCATAGGAGGTTTGAGGAAAGATGAAAAAATTTAGGAAAACTACTGGGGTGAGTGGGGTAGTAATTTAATTACAGAGTTGTAAAAAGATTCCCTTGTTGGTTGAGGACCAAGTTGAGATCATGTAACATAAATTTGTGGTTTATCCAGTTATCATGCCTTCATGACTTTCTCCATCTTCATCCAGAAGCACATGAGTGGAAATGAAGGCAGTAGTTGGTGGTAATAATCCAAGGAAGAGGCTTGACAGTACAAGATCAGCAATGGGATAAGGGATTGAAAAAAAGGGAACAGGATAGAGGTGCACTGGTTCACCAAGGAATCAAGCTGGGAAAAGGATGGAAGTGTAGTCAATAGAATGCTGAAGGCCAGGGAAAGAAATGAAAAGTGGAGGGATTGTAGGGACAAAGTGAGGATGAAGAATATGGTTAGGTGGGGTAAGGCAGAGGGAGAGGTAAAATGACAAGAGATTGTGATTAGGTAATGGAATTTTAGCATTTATGAACATGGAAGTGAAAGTGTTGTAGATGATAGCAAAATCAAGGGTGTGATCATCTCTTCTAGTGGGTGAGGTGGGTCATGCATGGTGAATAAAAAGAAAGGAGTTAGAGGGCTGGAAAGGAAGGGGGCAGTTTATAAAGAGCTTTAAAAGCCAGAGGATCTTAGTGGTAATACATAATCACTAGAATTTGTTGAATAAGATAGTGACGTGGTTATACTTGCACATTAGGAAGATCAATTTGACAGCTGAGTGGAGGGTAGACTGGAGTGGGGAGAGAGTTGAAGTAGGAAGAACAATTAGCAGGCTAATAGAGTAATCTACTCTCTCTATTCAATCTCTATCCACTGGTAACTGTAACGATTGGAATAACGCCACCTGCTGGAGACTTACTGTAGAAGAGTTCCACCCATGAAGTGAAGGTCTTTGAGGGCAAGACCAGGAGTCTTTTCTTTGGCGTCAGGAAGTGACGCGGCTAGTGGGAGGAAGAAGGAAGAGACTGCCGGCTTGGTCTCAGGCTTTTGCCTTTGGACTCTGGTGGAGAGCAGAGCTAGAAATGTGCTCTCCCTTTAATAGGTAGGAATCTAGGCCTTTCTCTCTCTTTACCAAATTCTTATTCTCCTTAATAAATGCTTAAAAGTCTAACTCTTGCTAAAGCGTATAATTTATTGGTGACCACTCCTTAGATATTTTAGACAGTTTAGCTAGAATTTTAGCCCTTAACATTCCTTACCCACTGTCTACAAATACACCCAAATCTACCTTAACCTTAAAACAAACAAACAAAACTCATTAGGCCTTACTATCCCCTTGAACCTATTACATATACATACACACATGCATATATATATATACACATATACACATATTAATATTATATCTACATGTGTGCACATACATGTACAAATGTGTGTATAAAATCACCTTTCGTTCACAAAGTCCTAGGGAAAAAAAAGCTTCCCATCCCCTGTCTCCATTTCCTCTCCTTTCCTGTCCAACCAAACAGTCCAGTTTCTCACACATGACATTTATCTGTCTCTTTGTACTTGTTAGCCTTTATTTTTGAAATGACCTTTCTCCTCAACTCCTCTTAGAAGCCCCAGTCTCCCTTATAAACAAGCACATAACCTACCTTCTTCACCATTTTTGATCCTATTTCTTAGTGACTGTCCCAAAAGCCCTTGTATTAACTATATACATACATATATAGTATTATATATACAATATATTATATATGTGTGTAATATATAAATTATTCCCCTCCCTGCCACATACCTTAGGCTATAAGTTTCTTGGGGGAAGGGACTTTCAGTTTCATATCTGGATCCCTAGAGTCTAGCACAGTGTCTAGCACAAAGTAGGTCCTTGATGTTTGTTGATTGATTGATCAGTGATTTCATTGACGTAGGTACTCTCCACAATGCATCAGTTCTTTCTCATTTTGTAAGGCACCTGACTGGAGTCAGGAAGACCCAAGTTCAAATTTGGACTCAGACATTTTACTAGCTCTGTAACCCTGGGCAAGTCACTTACCCCCATTTGCCTCAGTTTCTTCATCTGTCAAATGAGCTGAAGAAGGAAATGTGAAGTCACTCCAGTAACTTTGCCAAGAAAACTCCAAATGGGGTCATGAAGAGTTCAACATGACTGAACAGTAACACCAAAAAAGGCTCTTACCAACGTCCTTCCATAAATTATCTATGGTGAGAGCACATGATGACCCAGAAGCCTTCTTTTATGTAATACTCATAAGTGCTCTAAAAACCATGAGATTCTTTTGCCTACTTCTCCACTATTTGGCCACTGTCACAACTTGAAAAAGTAGGGGACTATGCAGGTATAAGTACAATTTTGTATTTTTCTTTGTTTCATGCATTGTCATGGCCAAGAATATATCACCTGGTGGTGATCAGTCTACTGATGCTGAGCTTTTCTGTACTTAAGTAGACTGGACACCCAACAACATATACAGTCTACTGCCAGGTACATACTCAAAAGTTTTCCAGCTTGGTAGGCTCTACCAGAGCTTATATGTAGTTAGGATAGATTTCAGAACTCATGCCACAAAGATTAGAATTTTTGTGGAAGTGATCTAGAGAGTCTGTCTGCCTGAAAATACACCATTAGAGAAAATATAGCATAAGAAAATGCCCTTCCATTGGTATGCCTAAAAACGAATACTCATATTTCTGTAAGGTGCTTGTTAAAGCATTTTCATTTGATCTTCCTACCTCTGATGAAGGTTGGGATTAATATAGTTATCCTCTGATTACAGATGTAAAAACAAAAACAAAACAAAACAAAACAAACTGAGGCCTAGAGAATTGGCCTAAGGTCATTTAGTTTCAGAGTCATGCCAGGATTTCTGGCTCCTAGTCCAGTACAATGTTCCTTTTTCTATACCACATTGTTTTAAATCCTTGCTTCTTTAAGCTATACCAGGAAAAGTGACAAATGAAGCTGTTATCACTTAATAGTAGAGATTAATGATGTTATACCATTTTCCTTCCTGACACTTAACTGAGACCAGGATGCTGAGAAAATAGGTTCACAACCTCAGTCATCCTTGACTCCTCACTTTCCATCACATATATCTAATTAGTTTCCAACACTTGCTGATTTTACCTCCATATAATTTGTCCCTTCAGGCCCCTTCTCCCCACTCACATGGCTATGACCCTAGTTCAACCCTGCCTTATCTCCCACCTTAACTATATTGCATAAGCTCCTAATTGCTCTCTCTGTCTTCAGGCTCTCCCCTCTCCAATCCACTTTCTATTTTCCATTTCCATTTTCCAATCCTTTCCATTGGCCATAATGATATTCCTAAAGCACAAATCTAACCATATTACTCTCTTCCTCAATAAACTATAGTGACTCCCTACTACTTCCTGTACTAAGTACAAACTCTGTTGTCATTCAAAACCTTCACCACCTGATTCCAACCTACTTTTCAAGCTTTATTATATATTATTCCCTTTCTAGTTCTCTAAAGTTCAACCAAACTGTCCTTGCTATTCCTCATATACAATGTCCATTTCTCATCTCTGCGTCTTTGGTCAAGTTGTCAAACATACCTAGAATATACCACCTCCTTTTCCCCTTAGAACACCTAGCTTCCTTCAGACCTTAGCTCAAAAAATACATTTTACAAGCAATGTTTCTTAGTCCTCCAGATCACTGGTACTCCCTGCCCCATTGCCTTGTATTTATTTGGTACATTTTTTGTATATGTTTATTTTGCATTCACATACATATGTAAATGTGTGTATGCTATTTACCCGGTTATAGTTCCTGACTAATAATACATGAACATAGTAACTATTTGTTGATTGATTGAATGAGTGGGAACAAAAGACAGAAAATCAGGAAAATCAGGAATTCTCTCTTGGAAAGGGGATCAACTAAGTTTGGAGATGCCCACTGGATAGCATGAAGGTACTGTGAACTTGGAGAAATAAAATAAAATGGCATGCACAAAAAGGGTAGGTTTGGCTACACTTTCCTCACCTTCCCATATATCTGGAACAATAAAATGCTGGGTTCAGTGCAGCAGAGAAGCAAGCAGATATAGAAACTCCTCCACCACAATTGGGCTCTCTGAAGGTGTAGTATCATGTGGTCCTTCCTGATCTCAAAATACATTGGAAAACCTGCTGAAATTGGTAGGACTGTGGCATTTGATAACTATGGGTGTTTCAGACAGGAACTGGCTAGAATCCAGATTTTATTGCAGAAAAACCTGCTATTTGTGTGCATGCTCTGTCTGTCCACCCACACTTCTATTATCTCCACTCTGAGGCTGGGCACATGGCTGAAATGGAGCTGATCCTTACTTTAAGATGTCAGTGCTGAGTTGACATGAAATGCATGGAGAGGCTGGTGACAGCCCTCTTCAAGGAGAAGCAAATCCATCAATTTTCCTATCTGTTCCACTGGATAAGCCCAAGGTTTCTCACTCTCTCCACAGTTCTGTCTCCTGAAATACCCCTGGGCCAATGACCCAGCCTTTCTAATGCTTTTCATCTAGTGGCATTTGCTTCCTTAGCATGATGTAAAATAGCACATAAATTGGTTTCTGGTAAATCTGGTGAACTTGGTGCTTCTTACCAATCCAAGAAACTAACACACAGGGCATTGGAGTGATGGGAAAGTGGGATATTCACAGGCATACCCTTTTCCCCACTGAGCCAAGATTGAGCCCAAACACATACAACTCAAATATTCCTTGTCCACAACCCAGCATCAACAGAGTTATGCTTGATGAGTACTCCATATAGAGTCAATCAACATAAATTACTTGTCTGTTATATTCTAGATACTATACTAAGTACTCAGGAACACACACACACACAGATACATGCATTCCATACATGTATGTAGAGATAGTTCTATCTCTACAGATAGGCCTATATCTAAATGTAGAAATATATACTTTATCTATATATCTAGGTTTAGAGATACATCTTTATAGATATAGCTATACACACACATATATAGATATAGATATAGATATGCATTTATATATGGATTATATACACATGCATAGTGATGTGGGGGATACTTGTGTGTATGTATGTGTGTATGTATATGTGTATATGTATATATGTGTGTGTGTGTATCTATCTATCTATCTATCTATCTATCTATCTATCTATCTACCTAGCACATAACAGGCATTCAATTTAAAAAAAAATTTTTGGTGAGGCAATTGGGGTTAAGTGACTTGCCCAGGGTCACACAGCTAGTAAGTGTTAAGTGTCTGAGGCCAGATTTGAATTCAGGTCCTCCTGACTCCAGGGCCAGTGCTCTATCCACTATGCCACCGAGCTGCTCTGACATTCAATTTTTATTGATTGATTCTATATAGATAGCTTGCCAAAGTTATCTTTGTTGATGCTGGTTTATGGGGAGAGAGTATTTGAGTCATGTGTTCTTAATCTTAACTCACTGGGGAGAAAGGTGCGCCTTGGATCATCTCCAGTCCTATGTCTTGTGTGCAAGGTTCTTGGACATAACTATATTTATATCTAAATGTGTATCTATGCTTATTCCATATCTATGTTGATATTTGTAACTATCCATTCATCTCTATATCTATATCCCTGATCCACTTATTACCTTGGGCAAAACACTTAACCTAAGGTAAGATTACTCCTGTGTGTGCTTCAGAGAAACTAGAGACAAAGGTCATGGGAAATGAGTAGGAAATATACTGAAAACCCCTGGATTTAATAGAAGTAGGGGTCAGAGTGAAGAAGAAGCCTATAAGTTCTTTATTGACCTAAGGGAACAGTGGAAATTGACCTAAAGATCTGATGATAATAGCAGCAAAGATCTGGATAGCATGGAATGGTAAATGAAAAGAATATAAAAGGAAACAACCTAGGATTGTTGATCTGGGGCTGGAAAGGACTTCACCTGTCATCTAGTCCAATCCTAGAGAGATGAAGTTGAAGTGGGTTGAGGATGATACTATGAATATGTGGAAGAATCAGCATTCAAATTTGGGTCTTCCTTCTTATGCTGAATCTTGTGCTGTACTGGAGCACAGCAATCCTAAGGGCATGGAGGAAATGGTGATCAACGTAGAGACTCAGGAATCTGGGACTGACTCTCAGGAGGTCAACATACATCTATTTCACATGCATCATGTACCTTACCACCATACTAAGTGCTGGGGATACAAAGAGAGACAAAATATTTCCTTCCCTTGAGGAGCTTACATTCTAAAGAAAAGAAGGAAGAGAGGAACAGTTTCCATTGCTAATTACCCCCACCGTCAGCTGATCCTACAATGACCTTGCCCATGGAGGGGTAAGAGAAGGCATCATTCCTACCCTAGCAGGAAGAATGTACAGATACCTGGGGAGGAGGAGAGGGTTATTTATGGTTGTAGGACATTGAAATGTAGCATACACAAGAGCTCAGTGAAGGAGCTAGAGAGGGAGGAGACCATTAATGCTTTTAGGTGGACTTATCAACTATCCCTGATGACAGGAATCAGTCTTTTGGTAGCATCTGGGGCAGAGACTCAGTAGCCTGTGCTAGTTCTGTTTCTTCTTGTTGGGAAATTTAAATGTCAGTACCTCCTCCCCAGGCAATGTTTGCCCAGTCTAAGGACCTAATCTGTTAAAAACTTATGTAAAGCTGGATTCCTGAGTGTTACTATCATGTTCTTCTACCCATTTAAAAGCTGCCCATTTCCATGTTTGTATCTTAAAATGACCTATGCTGAACTCTTATCATTTTCTATAAACATTTGTCAAATGAATCAGATGTAGAAGGCACCATGCTAATATCTGAGATATCCCCTCCCCCATGCCAATATTGATAAACAATGAACTGGTAAAGTTATTGGGCCTCATAGAAATGTGGCCTTCCACACGTAATAGCCAGTTAGGGTTGTCTGAGTCACTTGTCTCCTTGAGAATCTGCTAGGGAACATGAGAGTGTTCAGGTTAGTTTGGCATCTGATAATGAATGAAGGAAGGATGCTCTCTGGAGGAACTGATCCTTTGATAGAGCACTCAAAACAAGAGTTTTGGCTTTTTCTGCTATTACAGTAAGCCAAGGGCAAACTGCCAGTGAAATGAGGATATCGCACACTTATGCTTTCATTTATTCTCTAAAACTCTACCCAATTATTATGATAGCTAGGTGGTATAGTGGACAGAGTGCTAAACCTTGAATCTGGAAGACCTAAGCTCAAATATGACCTCAAACACTTACAAGCTATGTGACTCTGGACAAGTCAATTAACTTCTGTGTGACTCAGTTTCCTCAACTATAAAATGGAGATAATAACAGCATTTACTTCTCAGGGTAGTTGTAAGGATCAAACGAGACTATATTTGTAAAGCACATAGCATAGTCTCTGGCACATTGTAAGCACCTAATAAATAGAATAAAATAGGAGACTAAGGGAAAGAACTGTGGATGAACAAGAACCAATTAGGATTTGAAGTTTCCTCATCATTTTCTTAGGTTGCAAAAAGATCTCCTTACACATGTATAGGGAAACTAAGTATCACTTGTTTTCTAGCAGCATACCTTAGCATTGTTCCCTAAGATTCTTAAAAGAGAAATTTGTGTGACACACAACATGGATTGTTCTCTGAAATTTCTTTCACTAAGACATCCCAGAAGCTTTCGAAGCCTCAGTTGTTTACAGTGAAATGACTGAAGTCCTCATCTTGGTGTCTTACACAGATGGTCCTTTTCATTTTAGTTATTTCCTTGTCCTCTAAGGAAGAAACCATGGGATGATAGCCATGTTTTTTACTGGAGCAAGATTTTTTTTCTCTCTTTGGAAGGATTCCTGAAAGTTAATAGACTCTTAGATTAAAGGCTGAAATGGAACTTAGAGATCACTAAGTCCACTGCTCACACTTTACAGATGAGGAAACTGAGACCCAGATATTTATTTATACCATAAGCATCTTTCTGTCGATTCTATGCATTTATTTATATTTCACAAAATTCTTATTAATTGATATGCATTTAGCCTCACATTGCCCTATTCCAGAGCCAGTATTTGACAAAAATTTCTCATGGACCTACTATGTCCTTCCATGGACCTACTTTGGACTTTGTTAGGTGCTGAGAAAGCTGCAGAGCAGAAATAAAACACAGTCCCTGCCCTTACTGGGCTTATGGTGTTTTATAGGAACATGACCCCAGTTGTTAGTGATTATCCTCCCCTCCCCCAATTGCATTATACTGATCGTATCTATATTTTGTATTTACTCATATGCATATGCATTCTTTCCCCCTAACAGAATGTAATCTCCTTAAGGACAGGGATTGTTTTGTTTTTTTTTTTGTCTTTGTGACTTTAGTACCTAGCACAGAATCTGATGCTTAATCAATGCATGTTGTACTTAATTTAATGAGACATTAATAACTAATTAAATTATATTATAAATAAAGTATGTAGGAGATGAATGCTAGGTGAGGTGAAAGGAGAATCTTTACCAACTGAAAAATATCAAGGAATGTTTCATGGAGGGAGCAGTGGTATTTGAATACAGATTTAAAGGTAGAGGAGGTAAGGCATACTAGGCATAGGAAATACTATGATTAAATATGAGAGGTAGAAAAGGTTGGGGGAGTATTATGGAGATTATATAAATCCAGTTTGGCTATAGCATAGAGCCCAGTGTTTTCATTCATTCATTAATTTATTCATTTAACAAACATGTGTTGTCTATTTACCAATGTTAGTGTGCATTGGGATTCTGATATCATGTTTAGCGGTATTCATGTATATGTCCATCAATCTGTTGGCTGTTACCTACTTATCTACTCTATCATTCCCTTTACAATGATCAGTCAAAAGCCTCTGCACAAGGCATCATTGCCTTACTCTACAATTTAATTTTATTAAATAAAAGGTAATAAATACAAAAGCATTACTCAACATGTAAATTGACTGTTCATTCTATTTTATCTCAGTTCCAGCCTTCTAGGCAGGGAGGGATTTAAAAAAAAAAAAAAAGGATTAGGTTTGGTGTCCTCTGCTTCACTTAGCATCAGCTTCCCTGCTCAAGATTGGGTTGTAGAATTACATGAATCAGTAATGTCATTATAAATTCGTCAACTCCTAGCTATAATCTGGAATGTAAGGACATTGTCTATACTCTGGCATCTTAATCATTTGGAACTATACCCCCAAAGTTACCAAACAATGCATATTCAGTGATACCACTGATAGGTCCACATCCCAAAGAGATCAAAGAAAGAGGAAAAGCACTCATATCTACAAAGATATTTCTAGTAGCTCTTTTTATAGAGACAAAGAACTGGAAATAAAGGGAGTGCTCATCATCTGTGGAATGTCTCAACAAATCCTGTAATAGAATATTAATTATTCTGCCATAACAATAATTAAAGGGGGTGGTTCCAGAGACTATTTGTATGAACTGATGCAGAATACAGTGAACAGAACCAGGAAAATAATTTATTCATTAACAACATTGTGAAGACAAACAACTTTGAAACACTTCAAATATCTGATCAAAAATGATCCCACAGGGGGGCAGCTAGGTGGCACAGTTGATAGAGCACGGGCCCTGGAGTCAGGAGTACCTGAGTTCAAATCTGGCCTCAGACACTTAACACTTACTAGCTGTGTGACCCTGGGCAAGTCACTTAACCCTAATTGCCTTGCTAAAAAAAAAAAATGATCACACAGATCTAACGATGAAGTATGCTCCCCATCACCTCACAGAGAGGTGGTAAATTCAGGGTGCAAATTGAAACATAAAGGTGATGTTGTGGGGTTTTTTTTAATGGCCAATGTGTTTTGTTCATTTGTTATGCAATGCATGTTTGTTATGGGGGCTTTGTTTTTTTTGTTTTTGGGGTTTTGGTTTTTTTTGGTGGGGCAATGGGGGTTAAGTGACTTGCTCAGGGTCACACAGCTAATAAGTGTCAAGTGTCTGAGGCCAGATTTGGACTCAGGTCCTCCTGAATCCAGGGCCAGTGCTTTATCCACTGTGCCACTTAGCTGCCCCTTGTTTTTATTTTTAATGGGAAGGAAGGGAAAAATGGACTTTTATTTGCTGAAAATTTTTAAAAAATATTTTGAAAAGTGTTAAGGGCTAAAATTCTAGCTAGACTGTCTAAAACCTAATGAGTGGTGGCTAATAAATTATAAGCTTTAGCAAGAGTTAGACTTTTAAGCATTTATTAAGGAGAATAATAATTTGGTAAAGAGAGAAGAAAAAGGCCTAGATTCCTGTCTATTAAAGGGAGAGTGCATTTCTAGCTTCCTTCTCCACTAGCTTCCCCAGGAAAGAGTGCAAGTCAGAGCACCTAGCTCTTCCTTCTTCCTCCCACTAGCAAACGTCACTTCCTGACGCCAAAGAAAAGACTCCTGGTCTTGCCCTCAAAGACCTTTGCTTCATGGGTGGAATTCTTCTACAGTAAGTCTCCAGCAGGTGGCATCATTCCAATCATTACAAAAGGAAAAGATTGCTTTTGCTCTTGCTACCATCAGTTGGGTTCAAGATATATACTTGGGTAAAGGAAGACTTACTACTAACTCTTTCTTTTTTTTTTTTTTTTGCGGGGCAATGGGGGTTAAATGACTTGCCTAGGGTCACACGGCTAGTAAGTATCAAGAGTCTGAAGCCGGATTTGAACTCAGGTACTCCTGAATCCAGGGCCGATGCTTTATCCACTGTGCCACCTAGCTGCCCCTAACTCTTCCTTTGTTATGAGAAAAGGATTGCACCCACGGGAATGACTTCCTCCCTGCTCCATCGCTATCAATTTCACTCTCACTTTCATCTTGGAAATCTGTAGTTCTAATATTACTTGCCATTGAAGACCTCTTTCTTTAACAAGGGCCAGTGTTTTAAACCCCCTGCAATTAAGTAGCATAGCCAGAACTTTGGAATCAGGATCATTGGAAAGGATCTCACCATCTCTCCCCTCTCTTCACCTCCAAAAGTATTAAAATAATAAAGTGTATGGTATTTCTTGCCTTCTGAATAAGTGAAGGGAGGGAGAGAATTTGCAACTTGAAAATACAAGTTAAGGGGCAGCTAGGTGGTACAGTAGATAAAGCACCCTCCCTGGTGTCAGGAAGACCTGAGTTCAAATCTGACCTCAGACACTTGACACTTACTAGCTGTGTGACCTCGAGCAGATCATTTAACCTTCATTACCTGACCCAAAAAAAAAGAAAAGAAAAAGAAAAGAAAAAGAAAAAGAAAAAAAGAAAGGAAAAGAAAATACAAGTTCAAAAAATAAATTTTTAACAAGGATACATATAGAAGCTTTCACAATCATCCCCCAAGTCTGTCTTGTTCCATCAAGTATCTCAAGTTCTATCTGCTCTCTCTATATCTTGTATATAGCTAGTTATTTACATGTTGTTTGCCCTACAAGCATCTTGAGGCCAGGTTCTGATATTATGAGGTTGTTTGTCTGTTTTATGCACAGTATACAGTCCTTGGCACACAGTAAACCTTTAATAAATTCTTGTTGACTTGAATTAACTCAACTCAACCAAATCCAAATCTATGGCCACAAAAGCTTCACCAATCACCTGGCTTTTTTTTTTCTTTTGGGTGGGGGCATCTCACTCCAGCTGAGACTCTAGGTCTATATCCTTGCTAAGGCAGAAGCATCAAGATTCTCCTTTTTCTCTTCCTCTTCCTCATTAAAATAATTGAATCATCAAACATGTTGGGGGTGTTGACAAACATTAATGTTTATTAGCTTCACAAATTTCACAAACTCAGCTTGTCCTTTCATCTTTAGTTCCTCTGTTCATTCTTGTTTTTTTCTCCATATGGTCTATTATTGTCTGCCTATTCCACCCCACCACCCCACTCCAATCATGAGTTTTAAAAATTAAAAGTCAGTTAGGACTATTAGAAAAGCCCAGATCCTGCCTGGAAAACAGGTCACTGTTAGCAAGCAGCAGAATTAGTCTATCTAATGGAAATATAGGTTTCTCAAGGAACATAAACTTTGGAGGAAGTCACTTTGGTACTAGGAGAAAGTGGAAGTTGCCAGTCACAAAAACAAATAGGGTGTCGACAGGAAGAGGACCACGGGGCACAAAGCTCGTAATGAGGACGGAAAAAAAAAAAAAAAGCCAGACCAATGAAAAAGAGCCCACAGGGACAATAATTTTATACAAGTAGACAAATGAGAGCATAGGGTCTCTTTTTGTGTGCTTTTTTTTTCTCTTTAAAAAAATAGTTCTCATCAGTGTTATCAGCTTGGCCTCAAAATGACTTCCCTCCCCATTATTGCTTATAAACAAACCTTTATCACAGATAGCTTGCCTGCTGAATTAAGACGCTGTATTAAACAGTATATTGCTTCTGTCAGGCCCGATCGGCTGTTTGTGCAGATAATAATGCCAAATGCAACAACAACAATCAGCTAGTGTAAATTAACTTAACTGTGTGAAATAATGCCTTCTCTATCAGATTAGCTTCCTGAATGACTTTATCCTTAAATTAAAGCTTGCTGGGGCGGAATAGTAAATCATTTAAATGGGGCCGGGTTTTTCAGGTAATGTCTTCATATATTACTGTAATTTCAATTCGCCAAGGCATGCAGATGGCTTTGGTCTCTAGCCGCTTGTCTCCAAAGCCGCTCCTGGGCTGCCATTTTGTAATTACAGTGCAGGCAGAGCGCCTGCTGCTGCTGCTAGATTTCCCAGGGTGCACCAGCAGCCAAGGCAATGTATTTTAAAATTATTATTCTTGTGTGGCCCTCATAACATAAATGTAAATCTTTTATGCTAACGCTGTCAGAGGTTTAGCACTAGGGCTCCAAGGTGCGTTGATGTAGAAATCACCAGCAATCCATCAACCACGTACCATTTGGGATCTGGCAAATAATTCACATTGGGGGAAGCTCTAAGCAGCGCATTACTGTAAGGTTAGAGAGGTATCAGACAGGAAGTCATTTGGTTTAGGGCCGGGAACCCATCTCTGTGAGGGAATCTTTTCACAGCCCCCATCTCCCTTTGAGTGCTGGGTGCAAAATTTGCTTTGAATGTTATGTTTTTAATATTCGAATGATAGTTTCTCCAAATTGTATTTGGAGGGGGAAAAACAGCCAAGCCCTGTGTTCTGAAAAGTAGTCCTCTTAGAGTCCCTGTGACAGAGAAGATAGCTTTTAGTGACTCCAAAGTAACTCAAGGCAGCAAAAGTTTCAGGGTTACCTGGTCCTTTGATGTTTGCTTCTATTGCCCAACTGTCTCATGAGTTTCTAATTTCTACTTTTAGAAAAGCATTTTCTAGGAATGGCAGGTCTGTATCCTCTCAGAAGCTGTATCTTTCTGTCAAGTTTCTGATAGGTGTCATACTGATTGAATGAAGTGTCCCATGGCCCTCTTCTTACAATATAATAACAACTGCAGTAAATATGTATGTATGTATGCATGTATGTATGTGCATGTATGCATATATAATAACAGCATTAACCATATTTTATATATAAGATAAATAACAACAGTAATTATATATCACTATATATGTGTGTATACATACCCAAAATACACATACATACATATATACATATATGCATACACATATACATATACAGAAAGAATGAGAGAGAGAGAGAAACTTTAAGGCTTGCAAAATACTTTACCTGTATTGTCTTCTTTGATGTTCATAATAGCTCTTTGTGATAAGTACCCATATTTTATAGATAAGGAAACTGAAACTGAAATGTTAATTAACTTGCTGTAGGGAACATTACTAGTAAATGTCTGAAAAAGTATTTTGACTGTTCTTATTGGCTCCGAATCCAGCATTCTATCCACTATGCCACCTAGCTAAATTAGCAATATACCTAAATAATTCCACAGTTTTGAAAGTACTTTTAGTAACCCTGTGTTCAGAGGGATGCCTGAGAAGAAAGCAATAAGGGTGGTCTGTGTTCTCCCCTTGGCACTGGACAAAACTTTTCTCTCTCCCTTTTCAATAATGTTATTTACATATTGTTTGTCAGCATAGGGTGTGTTTCATCAAGGGACACCCTGTTCCTAGAAGAAACAAAGGGGGAAATTTGTTAAGATAATGGATTTAGCAGATAAAATTACTGAATTGACCAGAATAATGGCTGACTTCTAGTTAACTAAATTCTAAGCACATATGGCTTGTACTTGAGAGTCCTTAAGAAAGCATGGTTCTCAGAAGCTAACAATTTTGAACTCTGACCACCTTCCAGCCCAGTCAACCAATCAGCTTGAAGAGCCTCCCATTTCTGGGAGGGGATTGGAAGGAGGAAGCTGAGCCTATGCAGGGAGCTCGCTCTCTTTGACTGCGAGACATCAGCGTGGTGTCAGGGAACTTCACAGGGTAGTTTAGGAAGGCAAGGATTTCAGGCTAGAAGAAATCTGTTCTCAATCTTTCTCTTTCTTTTACTATCTTTCAATAAATGCTTAAAAAACCTAAACTCATTTATCAGCGATTTTCGTCAGTTTCCCCCAAAAACTGGGGAGACAGATTTAAACCCACTTTTAGAATTTTAAATTACACAGCACCCAAGAATCAAATGCAAAAGAAGGGGGGATACTTTCCATACTCAGATATTTAAGGGTGAAATTTTAAGAAATGGTAACCTAAACATTTCTCCACATTCCCCCCCCCTCCCAGCCCGTGTGTGTGTGTGTGTGTGTGTGTGTGTTTTATATATATTTATCTATGTGCATATATACACATACACACATATATGAATTGGGCTTTTGCAGAATAGATGAGGATTTGTGATAGAGCAAGATAAGTGGTGCACTATTTTAATGATATTTGTATTCTGTCAGTGTCCTATTCTGTTCCAGCAGTTTGGGGACTTAGAGGAGGTTTTCACAAAAGAGACTGACAGGTCATTAATGGGTAAAGCAATAAGCCTTTGTTATAGCATGCTTCAACTCACACAAGGGAAGATCCAAGGCCTAAAAAGAGAAACCTATGAACATATGAACCTATCTTTCCTTATCCCCTACTTTCCCCTTGCCCTGGTCCCTAGGTTTAGATCAAATGATATATCTGGCTATCCATAACTAAAGGAGTTAGATACAACAAGGTCTCAATCCTCAAAGGGAGAGTTAATAGGCTTTGGGTGCAATGATTCCCCAGGTCTTGTTATAGACAGGGAATGGGGGTGGAACGTGGAGACTGGGGAAGCGATGGGTCTTTGAAGAGGCTGCCTCTGACTTACACACCCACATTTTTCATACTCCTTTATCCAATTGCTGGTGTTTGTATGGGAGGCCCAAATCATTTTTCTCCTTCACAGGAGAAGGCTGGGCAGGCAAGGGCCAATGGTTTTATTTGGATAGGAATGTCTGGTTGGTTTCCCACATCTAATGTCACTGTCAGGTCAGCAAATTAAATGAAAAGAGAAAAATTTTCTGGAAGTTTCTAGAAAAGACAGGAAGAAAGGATATTAAGATGAAGGAAGGATCTAGTCCACAGAGGTAGAACAATGATCTCAGAGAGGCCCCCAAAATCAGAGGCTTTTTGAACTATCATAGTCAGCTATTAATTTGGAGCACTTGTTATTTGTTCTCAAAGAGCACCATGACATATGTCATGACTTGCAGTGAATTGGATTTAAGTAAGGTAGAGCTGTACAAGTTCACCAACCTAACTTTCTCCTCCAGAGCCATCTGGGTCCACTGGCAAGATATATATCAGGATGACTGGTGATGGCCCCAGATGTTTAAGGCAACAGGGGTTAAATGACTTGCTCAGTGTCTAAGTTCAGCTTTAAACTCGGGTCCTCCTGACTTCCAGATTGGTGCTTTATCCACTACACCACCTAGCTGCCCCCTGGAGTACTTAGTGTCACCTATCCAAGGCAATGGAAAATAATGGAAGGGGAATTAGTATAAGCAGGGGATGTCTGAGTCTTTGGGACAAGAATCCCTCCTACTGGATGTCACCAAAGAAAATGCCAAAGGGCTGGCACCAGAACAACATTGAGTTTTCCAATGACTGGTGCCCATAGTTATTTTATGTCCAGTGGGGGTTACCCTAGCACATGAATATAATGAAGCATTTGGGGACGGACCTCAGAGTTATCCACTCAGTCATTCTCCCCTCGAATCCTAAACATGGCTATCAGATCAATCTTCCATAAATACTGCTTTCATCTTTTTACTCACCGACCCACATATCTACAACAACTTCCTTATTGCCAGATGCATTATCTTAACTCCTTTGGTGATTTTTGATACCCCTCACAGTCTGGCTCCATCTTACCTACATATTTCCTTCTCATTATTTGCCAACACATACCTTTCAATCTAGGAAGGTCAGTCTCTTTCTTTTTCCCCCTGCATACTGTGATGTTTAAAATCTAAATTGTGGTTGCCTTAAATCAGAAGCTTCAGCTCCAGTCTAGTCTAGTCTAGTCTAGTCTAGTCTAGTCTAGTCTAGTCTAGTCTAGTCTAGTCTAGTCTAGTCTAGTCTAGTCTAGTCTAGTCTAGTCTAGTCTAGTCTAGTCTAGTCTAGTCTAGTCTAGTCTAGTCTAGAGTTCCAGCCTGGTTGGGTTCTTCCTGAAGTCCTCCTCCACGAGCCTGCTTTAATCAGGAACTCCCTAGCAAGCTGTTTGTGGAAGCTTTTTTATAGATCTAGAACAGAGGCGGTCCTTACACACTGCTTCAAGGTGATTGGTTGGCGTCATCCAAATCCATTGTCTTTGAAGATGTTCTCAAGTTGAGTTCACAGTCTAGTTTCTGAGAACAATACCTGCTTAAGGGATAGCCAGGTGTGATTACAATCCAATTAACTTGAAGTAGGCTTAATCAGCAGTCAATCACTCTCACTTGATTCAATCAGTATAGATTAATCTCCAGGTGGGTCTTTGAGTATCTGCTAAATCCCATTATTTCATCACAATACTCTATGCCCATGCCTCCATGATACCTTTCCACATACTTTTTTTTGTTGTTTTTTTGTTTTTGTTTTTTGTGGGGCAATGGGGGTTAAGTGACTTGCCCAGGGTCACACAGCTAGTAAGTGTCAAGTGTCTGAGGCCGGATTTGAACTCAGGTACTCCTGACTCCAGGGCTGGTGCTTTATCCACTGTGCCACCTAGCTGCCCCCTCCACATACTTTTAAAATACCTTCCAATCTGTTTATTCTGAGTTGTATTCAATCTCTGCATTTCTCCCCCTTCTCACCAGCAGCTTTCCCACTTTGGAGATGCCTCTACTTTGAACCTTGTTCTTGAGATTACTGAATAGTCAGGATGGCTATTTCTTAAGGAACCTCATCCATGCTCACTTCACTTCTGATTGAACTTTCATTTATCCCACACTAGTAGCCTTCCCACCTCATTATAATGTTAGCTTCTTGAGGGTAAGGACTGTCTGGTTTTGCCTATGTTTGTATACACAATGCCTAGCACACAGTAAGCACTTCATAAAATGCTCTCTCTCTCTCTCTCTCTCTCTCTCTCTCTCTCTCTCTCTCTCCATACCCTGACTTCACTGATCTCTTTTGCTTCTGCTTTTCTGATCTCATCATTTGCTAAGAGCCAACCCTAAAATCAAGAGTTCATGAGTTCATTGTTGGTCTTCATTAGTTTATTTTTGGCTCCCCAGCCAGACTATAAGTTATCTGAGAGCAGGCATGATATGTTGTTCTACTGTTAAATCATCTAGCAGTGAGTAGGCTCTCAAATACAGCACATCAAATACCCTGATAGAGCAGCTTCTCTAATTTTTGTTCTGTTATAGGGTAAGATTAGTTCAGTTCAGTATGTGTGTATATATATATATATATATATATATATATATATATATATATATATATATATATATATATAGCTATAGACTTGAAAGCAATGCCTTTCATTGTTCTAGCCATCAGAGTGGGGTCAGCAAAAGCACTTTCTCATGGATTGATCATAGCATCTAAAACTGCTAACCAAAAAACACTCTTAAAGACTCCTTTGTTTGGATGAGGAGAGGTCTAGACAGAGGTGTCATTAGAATTGATAATGATAAAGAGTTGAACTTGAAAACCAGACTTAATATTCAAGAGCAGAGGAGAAAGAGTCAATTGGCATCTACAGAGCATGGGCTAGTCCATGGGTTCTTAATCATTTCATGTGTAATCTGTTGAAACCTCAGGACTCCTTTTCAGAATGCTATTTTAAAATGCATTAAGTACATAGGATGGCAAAGAAAAACAATCATATAGGACTATCATTATTTTTTTGTTTGTTTTTGTTTTTGTTTTTTTGTGGGGCTATGGGGGTTAAGTGACTTGCCCAGGGTCACACAGCTAGTAAGTGTCAAGTGTCTGAGGCCAGATTTGAACTCAGGTCCTCCTGAATCCAGGGCCGGTGCTTTATCCACTGCGCCACCTAGCTGCCCCTACCTACCATTATTTTTTAAACAAGTTCATGAAACCCCAGCCTAAAGAAGCCCTGGTAATGGAAGGGGTACTGGTCTAAAAGTGAGAAAGTAGACCTAGTTCTGAGACTGCTCTGATGCTCCCCAGTGGTGAGATCTGGACCAAGCCATTTAACCCTTGAGCCAGTTTTCTCATCTGTGAAACATGAATGGTAATACCCTAAAAAAAATACTCACCCTGCCTATTGCACAATGTTGTTGCCTGGATCAGATGAGATAATGGATTCCAAGTGCTTTTATAAACAGTAAAGTATTCTCTAAATGTAAAGGATGCTTGTTACTGACTTGGAAGGTGAAATTGAGATAGGTAAGTAAGCCTTAGAAAATCCAGATAGGCAGCAAAGTTAGGGACACCCAGAAGCAGAGATATATCGAACTTTTGGCAAGTCTTTTCCCAGGTTAGAGAATATCATGGCTGAATTTTCATGTTAAAACATGATATGGGGGGCAGCTAGGTGGCACAGTGGGTAAAGCACAGGCTCTGGATTCAGGAGGACCTGAGTTCAAATCCAGCCTCAGGCACTTAATACTTACTAGCTGTGTGACCCTAGGCAAGTCACTCAACACTCACTTCCCCATGCCAAAACAAAAACAAAAACAAAAACAAAGACAAAAAAAACATGACATGACAGAGAGCATTAAACCATTTTGGTTGAAGTCTTTAGTGGGAAGAGAAGCTATGAGCCTGGGCTTATGTATAGTGTTATCATTTGAGGGGTGAAAGGAACCTTATCTACAAATAATTGCCCATCAAAACACCACAGTGTGGGGAAATTCTGTTACCAGAGTTTCCTTCTTTAAGAAAGCAACTCTACTTGCTCCTATTTCTCCCCTTGTTCCTCTTTTAAAAGGTAATCCCCCCAAGGAAATGCTATCATATCAAGTCCTTAAAAGACTAGAATGAATAAATTTCTCCTATTACTGTCCTCCTAGACAGAAGGCCAGAAGCCTTGGGCAGCATGAGATTGCTGAATTTTGGAATTGAAAGGAGGCCTGAAAGAGGGGGCACAGAAAAGAACAGGGACAAAGAACTCAACACAAGCCTCACCCCATTGACTCCATAGAAGAAGTGAGGCAGGGGAGGGTGGAAAGAGCAATGGATTTGTAGTCCCAAAGCCGGAGTTTGTATTCTAGCTAGCTGAAAAGCTTGGTTGGGCACATCATTTCCCCTCTCTGGGCCTCAGTTTCCTTTTCTGTAAAAAAGGAGGGGAGCAGGTGGGCTAAATGATCTCTAAAATCTTTTCCAGTTCTGACTCCTATTCTCTAAGATCAAATAGTGTCCAGGGCTTTCTTGGACACAGAGAAAAATATTAAACTGTAACATTTTGTGGGTCATTTTATGATGGCAGAACTTGTGTTTATCAATGGAAGGCAATGTTTGTTTTGTTTCCTGGCTCTGCTCTTTCAAATTCTGCTAAGTTTCCTTTTATGAAATCCCCAACCTGAGCTAAGGTCTGCACTGTGGGAAGACAATTATAGTCTCTCCTCTGCCCTTCTGCAGTAGGCTTGATCATGCCAATGTCTGTCACTAACATCTATAGCCCTCACTCATTTCTTTTCCCTATTCAGCTCATCCTAGGCTGACCTTGGAGCAATGAAGATAATCCTTAAGGACTTGTTACTCTCTGACTGTGAAGTTGCAAGGGGCACAGGAAGGAAACTTTGGGACATTGTTCTTAGCATTCTGATTTCAGATAGAGTACAGTCCAGAGCTGCTGGGAAGCCAAGCAAAACCAGGTTGATTTGCAAAATTAGAAGAGATCCAATTATTTTCTTTGCTGAGGAAAAAAAAAATTCCTACCACAAACAAACAGTTCAAAAGGAAGACAAGTGGGAGCTATTTTTAAATCTTTTTTTT
The DNA here is from genome assembly GCF_019393635.1 of Dromiciops gliroides. Taxonomy (NCBI): domain Eukaryota; kingdom Metazoa; phylum Chordata; class Mammalia; order Microbiotheria; family Microbiotheriidae; genus Dromiciops; species Dromiciops gliroides. Next base: position 592,343,016 of record NC_057861.1, on the reverse strand, counting down.
TCCTAAAATTTCCACTTAGCACATGTAACGAGAAATTGGTCTCTGCCATAGGTCAATAAATCTACATTTTACTGAATACAAAAAAAAAATGGCACCAAGTCAAGTTCAAGTCTTTTTCTTCAGAGCGTCTTACATAATACTGCAGCTCTGCGGAGTCAGTGTCAGAGAATCTTTAAGAAAAAGGAAAAATCCCAAGAGGCCAGAGACCCAGAAGAGTTTATTTCTTTCTCCTTTGAAATCCTTGACTATTATTTCCTGTTTTTTTCCCCCCGTGGGTAGTGGGATTCCCTCTCTTGATCTGTATATTAGAATATAGATGGAAGATTATCAGCTTTTCCTAACTTCTGATGGCTTCCCTGAGACTAAATCCTCAAGAATGGGATGGTGGGGCAGTCCTTTAGGTCTGGAGAAGCACAAGTTCATTTGGCAGAAATGTCCTGGCTGAGACACAACCTTGGCTTAGAGAAGAATACTCCCAGTTCATATGAGAACCCTTGAACTTCAGAGAGGGAATATGTTTCTCTAGCACTGGGCATAGACCTTGGGTCTCCTCAGCAAATGTCCTATGTTTAATTATTGGTGTTATTTTTCTCTAAATGTTTGTAGGCACAGATCAATCAAATATTTGAGTGCCTGACACGAGAAAGGAATTCTGCTAGCTCTGAGTCAGTACATTCTGGAGGAGATTCTAATTAGATCTTGGGTAGCAAGCAATGAAAGAAAGAAATAATTTATAGTATTGCCTTATTTTGTTTTTATGAGGTCCCATTCCTCTCCTGGAGGCTTCTCAAGCATCTCACCCAACCACCCTGTAGGCTCTGGTCCAGCTTTAGAAGTGACAGGAGAACTATGTGACATTCTTTTTATCTTCCTTGTTGATTAGTACTAATGCCATTTCCCCATAGTTCCTGATCTTCTTACCCTCCTGTGTTAATTGCAAGTGTTTCTTGGGTATGCCTTACCAAACAACCCTTTTAGCACCTCCATTTAGGACTCTACTTGGAAGCAATTTGCATGATTCTTGTGAGATCTAAGTCAACATCATCCATGCTTACTCCTGGGCAAAAAAGACCAATAACAGCCTGTGAATTGAAGAGTACTAGGTGACCTATGCGCGTACCTAAATATATCTGTCCCCATTAGTCTGCTCTAACCATCCTTCCTTTTTTACCTGAAATTCACACCATTGAACTCACTCATACATTAAGAATTATCTAGTCACCCTCATTTTATAGGAGTAAGCCATTGCCTAGAACTGAAACTTGAGTTTGACCTCTCCTGACACTCTTTTACTGGTTTTCTAGCCATCATTCACTCCTGCTATGACTTGCAATTTCTGCCACTTCCATACATGCTACATCTGTATCCTATGCCTATAGTTGCTCTCTGCTCCTTCAAGAAGGTATCAATCTTTTTATTTCTTTCATTGTTATTGTACAGAATTAGACTTCCTAGACAAAAATGCCTGGGAACTAGTCAACACATTCCTACCTGTAGTCTTGTCAATCTTTCAGCATCTCCCCATCTGATATGTGGTAGACTAGAGGGGTAGAATAAAACATATATTGTCAAAAATGTTTGGTATGTTTATTATCATGCTTGGCTATAGTTTCTAACCAGGGAAAGTGAGGGGGAGTAATAGAAATGATGTTTTTGTAAATACAACATCAATTAAACTTTTTTTAAATGAATCTTTCTTTTTTTGTGAGGCAATTGGGGTTAAATGACTTGCCCTGGGTCACACAGCTAGTGTCAAGTGCCTGAGGCCAGATTTGAACTCGGGTCCTCCTGACTCCAGGGCCGGTGCTCTACCCACTGTGCCACCTAGCTACCCCTAAACTTTTTTTTTTAAAGAAATTGAATTTTTTAAAAATTCAGCTAGGTGTGTGCCATTATCAAGATGAATTGAACCAATACCACCACTCTGACCACTATCTCCTCAGGGTATGATGGGGAAAACCCAGGACCGTGAACTCCAAGAACCAAAGAAATAGCAATTTTTCCAGATCAGGGTCTGCAAACTTTCATTTTGGTAGACAATCCCTGTGGAGATACAGCCTGGTAACTTTTCCTGCTGATGGTATGACAATATTTATTGAAGATCCAGAAAAGAAATTTTGCCACCAAAGTCCTTGGTACTGTCAAATGATTCAACATCAGAAACTTATATGATTTTATCAGTGTAAGTGACATTAAAGAAGAGACATTACCATCTGCTTTCCTGCTGTTCCTTAGGGACTATGGGACTTTCTATTTGACTTCCAGTTGAAAACTACCAAATGTATTATCTCCCCCAGTAGAATATCAGCTCCTCAAGAGCAAGGACTGTCTCTGTTTTATATTTGTGTCTCCAGCACTTACCACAATGCTTTGCACAGAGTTAGCACTCAGTAAATACTTTACTTGTTCATTCACTATGGAGAGTCTCAGGGGCAACTAGGTAGCACAGTGGATAGAGCACTGGTCCTGAAGTTGGGAGGATCTGAATTCAAATTTCACCTCAGACACTAGTTTGTGACCCTGAGCAAGTCACTTACCCCAATTGCCATAAAACATTGTAGACCATTTCCAGTCATTTTGATCCATATCTTGCCATGGACCCAGATGGCTCTGGAGGAGAAAATGAGGTTGGTGACTTTGCATAGCCCTCCCTCACTTCAATCCAATTCAGTTCACATCATATCACCTGCTGATGTCAAGGTCCTCTTTGAGAACAAAGGACAAACAACAATAAAGAGTCTCAGCAAAATAGCACATCCATTCACATTAAGTTTTTTCTGTTTGTTTGATGTATTTTGTTTTGTGGGGGATGAGGGTTAAGTGACTTGTCCAGGGTCATATAGCTAGTAAGTCTCAAGTGTCTGAGGCCAGATTTGAACTCAGGTCCTCCTGAATCCAGGGCTGGTGCTTTATCCACTGTATCACCTAGATGTCCCATCCCACCTTATTTTTTATTACTGGTCTATGTATTGGTCCTTGAGATTCTTCCAGGGAAATGCTGTAGGCCCTGACTCAGCTCCAGAAGCTATAGGGGAACTGTGCAATATTCTTATTTTATTCCTTGTTTATTAGTACTAGTGCCATTTTTCCATAGCCCTTGATAATGTCTTATTTGAGATCTCAGTTTATAAACAACATGGTTGACTTTGAGTCATGATTTCAAAGGGAAGTGTGATTTCTTCTCAGGCATTTATACTTACCATATGAAAATCATATATGCGCATGTTTCTTCCAACTTCAAAGCTTTTCACTAGGGATGGTAGGAGTTACAAGTGCATTTTCCTCATTGACTTCTGCTTCAATTAAAAAAAAACTGCTGGGTTTTCCAGCTCATTTGGGCAAAGAAAACCTAGACATTAGAGGAGTTTTAAATTAATATTTAGGTAGCTTAGTATAGTGCTGGACTTACAGTCACAAAGCCCTGCTCAGATATTTACTAACTGTGTCATCTTAAGATGGTCTAACTTCTCTAAGCTTCAATTTTCCCATCTGTAAGACAAGTGTAAGAGCAGCTAGTTGGTACAGTGAATAGAGCACTGGGCTTGAAAGCAGGGAGAATCATCTTCCTCAGCTCAAACCTGGCTTCAGACACATATTAGCTGTGTGATCCTGGGCAAGTCACTTAACCTTGTTTGCCTCAGTTTTTCATATGTAAAATGAGCTGGAGAAGAAAATGTCAAACCAGTCCAATATCTTTGCCTAGAAAACCCCAAAATGGGGTCACAAAGAATAAGACATGACTGACATGACTGAACAACACAAAGAAATTGTCATAGCTTAAGCTTACCTCACACTTACCTCACAAGGTTACTGTGCTGATTAAAATGAGATGATGTATATAAAGAACTTTGTGAGCTACTAATATAAAAATCATAGTTTAGAGAAATAAATGATTATCAAAAGCTTGTTGAGAGTATTCAATAGATTAAGTCTAATTATAGACAACTGCTTCTGGGAGAAGAAATGAGATATAGTGGAAATAACACTGGTCAAAGACTTGGGTTTGAATCTTGACTCTGTTCAATATTTGCTTGCTGTGTGACCTTAATCAAATCTTCCCTCATTGAGCCTTAATACACACACACACACACACACACACACACACACATATACATATACATGTATATGTGTATATTTTAATGAAAGGATTAAAGCCTGAGGGTGCTTTCTCTGAAGGAATATTATGGATTCCCTTTCCTTTTTCTAGCCTTGTTTAAGGATGAGTAAATCTGATGTCCCCAATCAGTCAACAATAAGTATTTATTTGCCAGGGACTATGCCAAGTGCTGGAGATATGAAGAAAGAACAAGCAAAACAAAACAAAAACCAAACTTCTCTAGTTATGCTATTCCCTTATTGTTCCTGTTTCCTCATGTTCCTGCTGTCCTCAGATGTTTTGCTTTACCCCTCCTTCCAGAGTCAAAATAAGCTATAATAAAAAATGGCCGGTTGTTTTATGCAAAACAAAGCAGACAGAGGGCAAAAAACCAGAAGACTTGAATTGTGATATCTCTTCTTTCATTATCTACCTTTATCAGTCTGGACAAGTCATTTAACCTTTCTAGGCTTCAGTTTCCACATCTGTAAAGTGAGAGGGTTAGAGTACAGAATTCTGACATCTGATATTCCATGAGCTTTAATCTCCAAAATAGTTTTTTACCCCTTCTCAAAGAAACTGAACCAGAGATTATGTGACCAGCAAGATACCCAAATATTGGTTTTCTATAAATTTCTCCAACATCAAAAGCTCAAAACAAAATAATCATAGTACAGATATATAGTATTCATGATTAAATTCACAAGAAGACAGTATCTCTCCCTCTCTCCTCCCCTTCACCACTCCAGTGGGGTTGGGGGGGGGGTGAAGCTCATGAATTAACATTGGCAAACTATAATGTTCAAAGTCCACATTCAGCATTTCTACTTCCAACCAATTTCCCAATCCTATCTCAGTGAGGACAAACAAGCTTACAGACTGGTGATTCAGGGTCCAGTTTTCAGAAGCACTAATGAAAATGATCTTCCCCAAACCCCGCAGCCTTGGAAAAGGTGGCAAATACCAATCCTGGAAAGGAGGAGGGGAGAAGCAACACAGGGCAGAAAATAGTTCTCATGTAAGGTGTTCAAAGTAGCAGGTTAGAGAGGAACAGAAAACATTAGGCATGAGGAAAAGGGACGAGAAAATCAATTAAAGCTAATTCTTTCCCACTGGAAGTTATTGAAGATGGGAATCCAGCCCATCTCACATATCTCTTAAAATGAGGATGCTGGGGTTTCTTAGTTGCCCAAACTTAGGGTTTGTGCAATAAATGTGAGGAAGACAGAGTGAAATTTGAGGAAGATTCTGAATGTTGTTATGGAGAATATAAGAGAAAAAGAATTATAAGATGATGATGAAAGATGCCTGAATAAAATTTTAGCTCACAAGATCATAAAAGCACAAAGAATAATGAAAAAGATCTCAAAGAGAAACTAAAGTATAATGAACAAACATGGGAAATAATATGAAGGACATACTATGAATAAGTGATCTGATATTACCCAAGGAAATAAAAAATAAATCCTGTGTACTCCACAGAGATCATGAGACAACAGCAAGAAACTACAGGCTGTTTCAAAAGAGAAATAAAACTCCTGAAAGAAGAAATAAGGAATGAATTTAGGTCAAAAACAGAAACTTTCAGGCAAAGTTTTAAAAAACAAACAGAAGAGTAGGAAAAATGAATAAATGATGAAAAAATCTCTCTGAAGATATGGAAAGTCTAAAAGAAAGAGTAACAGATTTGGAATGCAAAAGACTGAATTGAAAGAAAATTTGAGAGAAGAAAAACAAAAGCAACAATATTAAAGGAATACATGGACACAAGCCAATATAATTGACTTTAAAAGCAAGATATATAGACAAATTTTATGAATCGTAGGTTTTCCAGAAAGACATGACCAATCAAAAATGTAAATGAAAAAAGTAAAATTCAGGAAAAATACAAGAAAACTTTCCAGAATTCCTAACTATAGACTATAGATCTATAGAATAGCATATAGAATAGAATAGAGTTGATTGAGAGAACGATCACCATGAAGGAAAATATCACCATCACGACCACCACACATTCACACATCCTTAACTTGGAGGCATGTAGTAGAGTTTTCTAAACTGATAAAACTGAGTCATAAACACAGATTCAGACAAAAAAACCACCCCAAAATGTTGTTAGTATGAATGATTTGTAATGAGGAGAGAATAGAGGCATGAAAACATCAATCTCATTTTCAGTTATTTTAACATTTAAATTTTTACCTAACTTGTTTCACCAATATGACTGAACAACTGCCTCTACAGTAAGTGTTCTCTCTTTTCCCTCCCTGTCCAACAAATCCATCCTAGAATCATACTCCTTTTCCTTCTTTACTCCCTTTGCAGAATTTGTCTTATTTGAGAAAGAACTTTTATGTTGGCTGATTCTAAGAAAACAAAACTCAAATCCTTTTAAGATTATATTTATCATGCTCCATAAATTTCATTCTAAAGTTAATCATTTTCATCCAAATTAACCTTCTCCCCTTCTTCATACATCCCAAGTTACATCAAAAGAAGACCATATCTTCCTAGACATTAATATTAAATCTATTCATGACTTGGGTGTATTACTGGACTCTATCTCAGTACTAAAATACTGACAAATTTCCTATATTTTGGGCTCCCTAAAACTGACAAAACAGGTGGCTACAAAGATGCTAAATGCATAAAATTGAAATTATTTAGAAATGTCCTACCTCTCCACCTTTGTGTAGGCTTAAGAGGGACTTTCAAGTCCCTCCTAATTGAAACACATTCCTTCTTCATCTTTGCCTTCAAGTCTCAGTTGAGGTACCATCTCCTAAGGGAAGACTACTCTAACTCTCCTATTTGTTAGCTACTCTCACTCCCCTGCTAAATCCTGTTATATACTTACTTGTTGAATTATTTGTATCCCCCAGTAGAATATAGGTTCCTTGAGAGCAACAGATTTTTTCATTTCTATTTGTGTATCACCAGAACCGAAAACAGGGCCATTATGTATACCTAGTAGGCACTTAAGAAATGCTTATTCAATTTAACTGATGTTTGCTTGAGATTAAAAACTACATAGTCCTTCTAGGAGACAAGATTACTCTATCTTATGTACCACAAGTTCACTCAACATCATATGTGATTTTACCTGCGTTAGGTGAAGGGAAAAATGTGAAGTTTATAAAGTCTCTTTCATGAAAGGGTCCTTATGTCATTTTCAAGACTTTTCTTTGATAGAAATACTAAACACTTTTCTGTGTAGAGAGATGAGGCAACACTTCTTCAATAATATTTGAGACTGAAAGTCAGGAAGACGTGGGATGTTGATGTTAATGAACCATTTGTGAAAATGGACCACAAACCAAGTGCAGAGATCCATTGATAATCATTCAAACTCACCATAACTATCAGCTATGACTTCAATAAAACCCATGAGCTAATCTGCTTGTGCTACATTGTTCTGTGTCTTTCTAAATCATCAAGTCTTCAAAGCTTGAATGGCTCAAAGATAACTTAATATCATAGGATAATAAATTTAGGGATCCTAGAGTTCATCTAGTCCAACCACATCATTTTACAAATGAGGAAGTTGAGAATCAGTGAGCTGGTTTATCAAGCTCACATAGGTATTATATAGCAGGATTAAGATTTAAACTCAGACCCTCTGCATTGCAAATCCCAAGTTTTCCTCATTGCAGTACACTTCCTCTATAATAGCCATGTTATTTTATTCAATATGCTTATCACAAGCATTGGTACCTTGACTTCATTACAATGATCTACTTTTTATTTTTCAGGGCAATGAATGTTAAGTGACTTACCCAGGGTCACACAGTCAGTAAGTGTCAAGTGTTTGAGGCCAGATTTTAACTCAGGTCCTCCTGAATCCAGGACCAGTGCTTTATCCACTGAGCCATCCAGATGCCCCCAACATTTATCTACTTTTAAATTTACATCACAATTATGCTTGGTTTTGAACAATTGCTTAATTTTTCTCAGTACTTATACATAGTTGATATGCACATATGTAGAAAGAACATCTGCAAATGGGCAGGTTTCTGCATGTAGGTTAAAACAGTGACATATAACAATTGTCTAAGTGCCTTCCATAAATTCTAAGGTCAGGAATAATTTGAAGCTATCCTTTCAAGCATCTCCTCTGCAGGGAGGATGACAGTCATTGTTGAGTGGGCAAAGAATCAAAATAATGACTGTTTCATTTGTGCCACTTCTAATGGACCTCATGAGAAGGAAAAGAGGATGGTAGAGAGTAGGTTAGAGAAGAAATCCTTTGGCTAGGTCAAATATTTTTAGTCATTTGCAAGGCTGCTGCAAAGAAAACCCAGATCTCCCTCTTAATCATGCAGTAAGTGCTATTTAAGGATTTCTTTGTTCACAGAAATTAAAATCATTGAAATTTTCCAGTAATGCTTAAATTGGAAACCCCAATTTCCTGGTCTCATAACCCAGAGTCTAAGAGGAGGATAGTATACATCTACCTAGAGCACTGCTTACGTTATAGCTCAATGTTCTAGGAGTCCAAGGCTGACACTCCAACAATAAACACACACACACACAGACATCATAACACATTGGTTTTTATTAGAAAGACTCACTGTCAAAGTCCAATATTCTTGAAATTTCAGAGGTTTAGCTAGGGTGACAGTTAATTTTCCAAACTCACAATTATTAGGAACCTAGTGACCCTGAAGAAACTCAAGTTTCATTTCCAATGACTCTAAACTTAATTTGGCTATTGCAATGGTAAGCTGGGGTGGCCCATGGCAAAATTGTGAAGTCAGCTAAGTTGACCCTTGGTTCCCCTCACCTACTCATCTCCAATCCCCTCGTTCCCCATCTAGAGGTAACCTCCTCAGGCAATGCCCCAAGCTCAAAAATTACCTTTTCTGATGTTGCTTCTTCCCTTATTAAAATAAAAATAAATCCCATTTTCTCTGTGGAAAGAGGTCAGCTAACTCTTGGGAATAAAGGAAATGGTGACTAAATTAATTTACAATTTAGGTATTAATATGTTCATTAAAGTCTTCTGGGGGCAGCTAGGTGGCACAGTGGATAAAGCACTGACCCTGGATTCAGGAGGACCCAAATTCATATCTGGCCTCAGACATTTGAAACTCACTAACTGTGTGACCCTGGGCAAGTCACTTAACCCTCATTGCACTGCAAAAAAAAAAAAAGATGCTGAAAGACCCACCCATATGAAGAAATGATGAGCTCAGACTATCCAAAAGGGGAGTTAATTGTATTTATGAGTTTTCTTTCATTTAAACATTTTCTTAATGGTATAAACACTATTAAATGTGCATAACTAGTTATATCAATAGTCACATTTCCATTTTCAAGGCATCTATTAATAGGAAAACATCTTAATCTATCCTTTTCAGCTAAGCACACCTTGGGGAAGTCTGTCTATTCAGGTCATAAAGGCACAATTGTATACATTATAGCTTACCTGAATTCCAGCACCATTATCTATGGATATCTTCCCAACACCAGGTCTGGGACTCTTACCCACAGTGCCATGCAGCTACCTTATCTGTAAAATGAAAAGATCAGACTAGGTGGTCTCTAAGGGATTTACCAGCTCTCACTCTAAGGTAGAACTTTCATCAACAGTTGCTCAGCTTCCTATTCGGAAATGATAACAAAACAGATATCCATTTATATTGCCCTGCAAAAAACACACAAACAAAACCCCCCAAAACAAACAAACAAACAAAAACCCAAAGTCTTCTTCTACTCCATTGCCTTAGGCTATGGAGGTAAACATGGGTTCTTAAGGTTTTTAACTATTAGAAAGGTTTGGAATACAGGCCTTTTAAAAGCCTCAACTATACCTGTTGTCTTAAGGACTAGCTTTGAAGTAACATGTTATAAAAAAAAAAAGTATCCAGGATTTTGAGCCAGATGGTGTGGTTTTGAATTCTGGGTCTGCCATTTACTATATATGTAACCCTGGCCAAGTCTCTTAACCTCTCTTGGCCTTAGTTACCTTCTCTGTAAAATAACGATTTTGTACTAGATGATTCCTAAGGTCCTTTCCAACTTAAAAGCTATGATCCCGTGTTTGGATCAACCACAGTGATGAATGTTTTTCTGTGGTAACTTTTGAAGACACTAATTAAATATTAAAAGGGTTGAGATCAGCATTTCTTATATTGGTATTCACTGGCATTCCTCATGCCAATGAAAGTAAAAATCTTGGAGTACTGAATAAAATGTGAAAGAATGACATGCATGGTCTAATGTACCAACGTTCCCAAAGGTTTTTCACTGAAAAAGAGTATCCACTCTTTAATCGAGGGAAGGCATTTCTAATGATGGGAACACTTTTATACAAAGAGATGCCAAGAATTTAGGGGTCAACTAGACTGTAGGAACTGTACATGGAAGACTATAAAGTTCTGGGGACAGTTGAGGACAACAGAGATGTATAAATGAAGTCTGACTGGTCTTAAGCCTTTTCAGCTTAAAGGATTCCAAAGGACAGGAAGTAGGCAGGTTACCAGGTAATAACAAAGAATCTAAATTAAACTGGTGTTGCCCTTGGCTACCATATCTCTTTGCATGACAAGGAGATCAAGTGTTTACTTACTGGGATTATTTCTATATTCTTTTAGTCTTGTTGTTATGGCAATAGATTGACAACAGATACAAGTTCTGTATGAAATTGTTATAATCAGTGCCAACATCTCAATCAATTTCACATTTTTAATATCAATAACTGATTAAAGCAGGGAAAGATGGAGTTGTTCTAAGTGAATATCATATATTTTTCTTAATTTGTATTAATTTTAGTCTTTTCTCTAACTAGTCAGGAATCTGGATACACACAGCTGATTCAAGAATGACTCGCACATTAGAAATGAGTTTTTCTTGCATGTTAAAATCTGTTTCATTTTTTGTGTGATTTTATTGGATGCTCACCTTTTTCTAGTGCCTCCCAATTCTTTTATCAGGAGAAGCATTTACAAGGAAAAATTATGTAGCTTCTGTGTAAGCTACCGGAATTTGTCTTCTTTCCCTCATGATTATTGAACCACATTTTACAACATATTTTTCATTGTCTTCATCTATGCTCACTTTTACATTGAAATTACCAAGTCTAAAAGCATATGCTAATTAACTTGTTTGTTCTTAATAAAATCTTCAAAGAATTTCCCTACCTTTTTATCCACTACAAAAGATGGTTTAATATAAGCACAATTAAATACATAGTAGTCTTTTTTTGCAAATACTTAATGATCTCTTCAGAACTAGATGACCAAACATTTCATAAAATGAAATTTCTTATTTCCTTTTGGATGTATAATAAAACCATCTCCTCTGGAAAGAAACAAATGTGATCCATAGTCCCAATTAGTTGCATATTCCTTTTGTTTGCTGGTTTATTCAATTTAGCTCCTACAATAGTATGTCCTTTTACTGGTCATTGAAAAAGTAACTCACATTTCAAACACCAACAGCAAGAATAATTATTCTCTAAAAACTGTGTGATGCTTAGCTTGCTCTACCACTCTCCAACTATCACTGCAGAAATAGAAAGGTGATGTACATGAGTGCCATTTTGTATCTTCTTACCTTTCATGGTTTACCATGGTCAAATAATTAATCACAAAGTGACCAACCTAATGATGATGATTTCATTATTAGTGAGTCTGGTCCTTGGAAAGAAAACAAGTTTTATTGCTAGGACCATAAATAAAAGCTTTCCAAGATGGTAGAACTCACTAGAACTTGTATCCCATAGGCATCTCTTTTGAAAAATTCAGTGAAATCTTTATCCCACTCAAGGAATCACAGGATCATATATTCAGATCTGGAAGGGACCTTAGAGAAATTTAGTTCAATTTTCTCATTTTACAGATGTAGAAATCAGCACCCAAGAAGGTTAACTGACAAACACAGTCATATAGGAAGTTAGTGTTAGAGGTGGGTTTGAAACTCAGATCCTTTGACTCAAGATAAAGATTTTTTTTCAAACACTCTGCCTGATTCAATCAGGGAAGAGCAAAATTATTACCATGCATCAGTGAGGGCCCAGTTGAAGTGAAACAACACAAGTGTACCTAGACTGCATGATTATGTAATTTCCTCTAGCACAGTTGTTCAGCAGCTTGGAAGTAGGATTCCAACTGTAAATTCAATGGAATATGAACCAGTGCTTGGAATGTAAACTCTCCATTGCACCTGCCTATGAGCAGGGAAAAAGCACAAGGTCATCATGGAGTTGTTAAGATTATTTATATTTTATTAACAGCTTAGAGGTTAATTTTATGTAGAGGTGTATTATTCATTGTGAACAGTCAAAAGATGAGTTCCCCAATCCATAGGATCTTAATGACCATTGCATATAACCCCCAGATTTTCTGGGTGAGGAAACTTATGTACAAAGGAGTACAATGATTTGTCCATGGCTACCACTAGAACTGGGATCTCCTGATTTGATCCCATTAAATCATACTGCTTCTTGTTTAAATAAAAACAATGCTAATCATGGCTGAAAATGAGAGGCAGCGTGGTTCAACACATAGAGAACTGAACTTGGACTGAGGAGGAGCTGAGTTCAAATCACTTCTGTGACCTTGGACAAGTCACTCAACTTCCTTGGGCTTTGGTTTTCTAAATAGATGGAGGTGAATGTGATGACCTCTAAGCTCTATATCTTCTAGCTTTATCTCTGTGATTCTATGATATTATAAGTGAGACAGGCTGCTAACCTACCACTGGAATTGAAGTTAAAGGATCTGCATTTCAATCTTAGCTTTGTTACTTATTGAAACTTGAATAGCTGTGCAAGTGCTTTTGCTTTACCATGTTAATCTGGATTTCCTTCCCAGTAGCTACATTTAGGGTAGCAAACTGGTATAGTGGATAGAGTGTTGGGCCTGGAGTCAGGAAGACCTGAGTTCAAATCCAGCTTCATTCACTTACTAGCTGTGTGACCCTGGCCAAGTAACTTAACCCTGTTTGCCTCCATTTCCTCATCTGTAAAATGAGCAAGGGAAAAAAATGGCAAACTACTAAATTTGCAAACTTTGCCAAGAAAACCCTAAATGGGGTCACAAAGAGTTGGACACAAATAAACAATGACAATAACAAGAGCATAATAAAAGGCCTCAGAGTCAAGACAACCAAAATTTAAGTTCTATTTTTAATACATACTAGCTATGTGACACTGGGCAATTCTTGTGGTCTCAGTGTTCCCAGAAGTTGCTGAATATGAGTTGCAGAGTTGTGCTAATGGACAAGGTCAGTGAGGTGGCACAGTGGATAAAGTTCTGGGCCTGGAGTCAGGAAGACTCATATTTATGAGCTCAAATCTGACCTCATATTTTTACTACCTGCATGACCCTAGACAAGTCACTTAACCCTGTTTGTCTCAGTTTCCTCATGTGTAAGATGAGCTGGAAAAGGAAATGGCAAATCACTCCTGTATCTTTGCCATGAAAACCCTGAATGGGGTTATGAAGAGTTGTACACAACTGAAAGGACTCAATGACAAAAGCCACATTTAGATAAAGCTTAATCATAATACTTTATGTTACTGCCAACTGATTAGGTGGGCTCATATGTCAAGCCCAATGCAACTGATGACGAAGCATTTCATTAAAATTATGTTTCTTGTAGTACTTGGACTCCTGATAAAACCAAATTGACCCAGTCTTTCACTAGACCACACTCTGGTTTTGTTTGATTGATTGTTTAGACTGTTGGTGGTTCAGTGGATAGCATGCTGGGCTGGGAGTCAGGAAGGGCTGAGTTCAAATCTAGCCTCAGATACTAATTAGCTCCATGATCCTGAGCAAGTACCTAGATTAGCCTCTGTTTGGCTCAGTTTCCTCAACTATAAAATGAAGATGGTAATACCACCTACCTCCAAGTGTTGTTGCAAGAATCAAATGTGATAATATTTATAAAATGTGTTTATTATATTTCCTGACACGTAGTAGGTGCTATATAAATACTTAGTCACTTCTCCCTTTTTTATGTCTATCTCACTAAGCAGGCCCTGTAATATTCCTTTGCTGGACTAGATGTCATCAGCCCAACACCATCTGCAAATGGGTACAACTAGTAAACATCTTTTTTAAAATGTAGTCAACAAGAATTTATTAAGTACCTCCTTCATTCCAGGCCCTGTAATAATCACAAAACAAATCAGGGATTCCTTTTACTGTTTGAAATTTATGCAGGATAATCTCAAGTAGTAGAACCAGAACTCAAATTCAAATATGCGATGATCAAGGATCTTAAGAAACCCCTCCTCCCTGTGCTCTATCTGTCCTCTTTTCCAACATAGCATAAGAGACTACCTACTAAAGAAATGCAGCTTTATAATGCTTAATGAAGTTGCTTACTTGTTCTAGCCTTCCAATTCCTAATCTGTAAAATAAAGAGATTATAGAGTGTTAGACTTGGGTGTCAAGAAAGTCTGAGTTTAAATCCTACCTAAGACACTAGCTCTGTGACTCTGGGCAAGTCTCTTAGTCTCAGTTTCCTTAACTGCAGAATGAGGATAATAATAGAGCAGGGTTTCTAGGAGAATCAAATGAGATAACATATGTAAGGTGCTTTTCAAAACTTAAAAAAACTACGTAAATATTAGATATTATTTTAGATGGTCTTTGAATTTGCTCCTAGCCCTATATTTTTGATCATATGATTCTGTGATTTCAAAATTCCTTATTTATCAGTATTGTTGGATTTCCCAACAAGAGACAGTATATTATGTTTGCGTGTATGTGTGTGTGAAACACATGCCAGTGTTTTGCTTTTCCACATGATGGGTTCTCCTGGGATATGAACAGGACACAGACATTAAGATTTGAGATGATTTTTATATTAGTCTTTCTTAGCCATCCTGTGGGAATAAAGACTTTATCCTGAACCTTAAATGAAAGCCTGGCATTGCTCTCACAGTAACACATTTTGATGGGCATCCCCAAGAGATCATGCCATACAGAAGTGGGATGACTGTCATATACTAAATTTAACCAGCAGTGTGAATGTATTGGTTACAAGCAGAGAATGTTCTTTTGTGGAGAAGCAGATATTTATGGTCTATTTAGAAAAGTCTGCATAAAATATGGCTTCAGAGTATGATGTGTGAACAGGTAACTGCTACTCAAATTCATCTTTAAAATATGATATATTGCCTAAAAAAAGCTTTCTTCTGATCCCCACCCTAGCCCCAATCCATAATTCCTCCATAAATAACAGTGTGATGACCACTTCTTACATATGCCCCCACCGGCACAGGATGTCTTCCCTGGTGAATTTTTTGTTAAGAAGTAAAATACAACTTTTATTGAGATCAATAAAAGATTAAGGTGACAAAGTGATTTATTGACTAGAGAGGAGGCTCATTTTTTTTCTCCCCACAATAACAACAGATAGCAAGAAGGATGTTTGTACTGTGGGTATGGGGAGAAAGTTTGGAGAAACTAGGAGCCATTCATCAAAACCTCAAAAGGATGCTTAAAGCCCAAAAGGAATGAATGACCTCTCTGGGACCACTCAGCCTATTAGTTCTTTCCAAGGCAAGTGTAGTCAAAGGAGTTCTGGATTGGAAAGCAGGGGACTTAGATTTGAATCTCTGCTCTACTATGTGTTGGCTGGGTATACTTGGGACAGTCACTTGACCATCCTAGTTCTCAGTTTCTCTGTAAAAATGAAGAGGTTAGATCAGACAACTTTTAACATTATCCAGCTCTGAATTCTGTTACCTGCAAATATGAGGGGTGTTAGTGACATTATTTTTTGCTTTGTAGAGAATGAGATTCACATCATATTATCATAATGCTGGGCATAGGTGACAGTAAAGAACTGACCAAATGGGCACTAGAACTGGAAATGAATGGGGAGTGGGCAGGGATCCCAGGATCAGAGTTGAAAGAGACCTCAGAGGCAAATCACCCAACCAAGAATGAATTCCATACCATCCCCAACAAATAAAATACAATGTATTTAAATTATCAAGGGCTATTGGAAATCAAAGGAATGCCCACCAATTGAGGAATGCCTAAACAAGCTGTGGTATATGATGGTGATGAAATATTATTGTGCTATAAGAAATGACAAGCAGGATGATTTCAGAAAGGCCTGGAAAGACTTGTATGAACTGATATACAGTGAAGTGAGCAGAACCAAGAGAATGTTGTACACAGGGATAGCAATATTGTTTGATGAAGAATTGTGAATGCATCTATTCTCAACAATACAATGATCCAAGACAATCCCGAAGGACTACTGATACTATCCACCTCCAAAGAAAGAATCAATATTGATGGAACACAGACTGAAGCATGCTATTTTTCACTTTCCTTTTTTTATTCAAGTTTTCTTATACAAAATGACTACTATAATAAGGTTTTACATAATCATACATGTATAACCCATACCTGATTGCTTACCAGCTCAGGGAGAGGGAAGGGGAGAGAGAGAAGGAGATATAAAAATTGGAACTCAAAGCTATAAATAAAAATGTTTATTACTTTAAAAAATAAAAATAATAAACTTAAATTCTCAAAGACTGCTGCCCTGTCCCTCTAAACCTTCTCTTCTCCAAATAACATATTCTCACTTCTTTCAAATGATCTTCATTATGCCTGGTATCTAGTTTTTTTTCTAGTTGTTGTTTTTTAGACATTTTAAGTTGTGTCCAACTCTTCATGACCCCATTGGAGTTTGCTTAGCAAAGATACTGGAGTGGTTTGCCATTTCTTTCTTCAGATCATTTTACAGATGAGGAAACTGGGGCAAACTAGGTTAAATGATTTGCCCAGTATGGCACAGATAGTAAGTGTCTGAGGCCAAATTCGAACACAAGTCTTCTAACGCCAGGCCCAGTGCTCTATCCACTCTGCCACTTAGCTGCCTCGTCTCCCCCTCCCACCATCTTTCTGTGGATCTTCTTCAGCTTGTCAATATCTTTCCTAAAATATGTCTCCCAGAATCCCAGATGTGGTCTGATTAGAGTGGAAGTACAATGGACCTCTATCTTTACCTCTCTTCTTCTCTCTGCACTTAATACAGTGCCTGGAACTAGTAGGTATTTAATAATTACTTGTTCCCATCTCCCTATCTTCTCTGCTGGCAAGTAAAAAAATAGCATTAGCCTTGGGAGCTGCCTTACCTTGTGTTAGACTCACATTGAGCCTGCAACTCATTAGAAGCCCAGATTGTTCTTACAGTAATTGTCTAGATGTATTTCTGCCATCTTGTGCTTGTGAAGTTGATTTTTTAAACCCAAGTTTGAAACTTTACATTTTCCTCTGTTAAATTCAACTTATAAGATTTGGCCCAACCTTTTTGGTTGTCAAGATCTTTTCAACAATGATAATAGTATTCAGAAATTGCTTTAAGGTTTGCGAGGAGTTTTACAAATATTATCTCATTTGACCCTTTTGAGAGCCCTGGAAGGAAGACACTATCATTAGCCCCATTTTATGGATGTCAAATATTTTGTTAAAATATATGTATATTATATCAACATGAAATCCTTCTAAACCATAATTTATGGTTATCTTATTTTTATTGAGGAAGAGTAATTCAGAGCTGGATTGCATTTATGTAGGTAGCATCTGTTGAGGAAATTACCTCTACCAATAAAAATCAGCACTTATTCTGCAACCCACAGTCTTAAAGATCTGCCTAGAAGACTGAGAGGTTAAATGACTTGTTCAGAGTCAAATAGCCAGTATATGATTGAAGAGAGCTTCAACCAGATTGGTAGGAAAAAAGGAGGAAGCTTACTAACCCACTATAGCTAGCAAGCCTAACACCATATTTCAAATCCCATTCTGCTATCCACCAAGGAATCAGTATCTACCTAGGTTAGGCATCTTTCCTTCTGCCCTGCCACAGAACAAGTACCTCACTCCCATTTCCACCTCCCAACTTCCTTCTTTAAATTAAATTTTCAATCAGCCAGCATTTATTTTCCCTCCTCTTCACCCATTTGAAAAAGAAAAGCAAAACCGTTGTAATTAAAATACACATTGTCCAACAAAATAAATCTCTACATTGGTCATTTCCAGAAATGCTTATGTCATTCTGCATACTGAGTCCATAACTTCTCTGTCAGGTGGTGGACAGAATGTTTCCTCTTCAGATCTCTGGAATCATAGTTCATCTACCAATTGTTCTTACTCTAGAACAGTGATCAGATCAGGTGCAATCACTATTATTGGAAAGGGTATAACAATCAACCACCCTAAGTCTCCACTTACAATCTCTCAGAATCTCCATACCAAAAATACTTGTCTCTATTCTCCACTGTGTGGGGTATCCCTCTATTAGACTATAAGCTCTTAGAAGATAAAGACTGACTCTTGTGTTTGTATCCTGAGCAAGCACACTGTTTCTCACATACTAGCCATTTAATAAGTGCTTACTACTTCAGAAGCATAAGTTTAAGAGTTGGAAAGGACTTCAGTGGCCATCAAAGCCAACCCATATATGAAAGAAATTCCCAATACAACATACTCAAAAAGTGGTCTTGTACCTTTGCTTAAAGACCTCTGAGAGGATCCATTTCTTTTCCAGGTAGCTGATTCCACTTTTGGACAACCCTAATTGATAACATGTTTGTTTGTTTGTTTTGACATCAAACCAAAATTTGTCTCTTTGAAGCTTTCACCTCTTGCTTCTGGTTTTGCCCCTTGGGGTCAAAATTGTTTGATGACTGTCACTATAAAATAAGGAGATTTAGATAATCCCTAAAATCCCTAAAGTCCAGTTCTGTGGTCTCTTCTCACAGAGCTAGTAAGGTCAGTTTATGCCTTTCTTTTATCAGGAAATTGGCAGGAGATGAACTTGAGGCCCTAGTAAAGGTAATGGGGCTGTCCTACAGTCTACGTAAGGTAAAGACTGTAAACACAAGATCAGTCAACATAGTAACTTAAGCTTTCCTATTTATGTTCAGTTATGAATCTGGCTATTAATATGTTACACAGTTAGGCCATTTTCAGGTTTTATGGTTTGTAGAGTTTCTATGTAATCCCATAGCAGTTACCTGGGGTGCTTTTGTTGCAGTTTATGTGATAGTTAAGTTAAATTGTAAACACTGTGTTTTTCCAAGAGACTACCTCAATATAATATTTGGTTTATGAATTTGGTAGTGAGGCAGCAGGGGACTTTTGAGGCAGAAATCTAAAAACAACCGACATTGCCCATGTTAGAGCACAGACTGTCCATTTGTTCTTGGGAGAGTCTTTGGAGAAATGGTATTTGTTGAAGAAACTTAGGCACAAAGAGATGAATTTACTTACTCAGAATCACATCATTATTGGAAAAGCCAGGATTTTAACTCAAGTTGTTTGATCTCACGTCTAGTGCTCTGATGATGACAGTTAAACTAAATAGCTCTCTTTAATGTAATCTCCTTGAGGTCAGAGACTGGTTTTGTCTTTTTATTCCCACTGCCTAACCCAGTACCTGGAAAACAACAGGAGCTTAATAAAAGCTTGTTGATTAAAGGGATGGGGGAGAAGGATAGCATCAATCTTTGAGCTTTCAAATACGTAGGGTTCATGTAACAATGTCTGCCTCTGAGGCAAATAGATCCCAGTTAAGGCATTGAGTAAATGAACCCAACCTGTGTCCAACATCCAGACTTCCATCACTGGCCAAGCACAAAGCAGCTAGAAAAGTTACAGTAATCTGATCATCTGCAAGATGCTTCATTTGCCCTTGGATTCTGGCTCAAGGACTCTTTTAAAGGCCAGGTTAATCTATCCATTTTGGATAATCAATTAATGAAAAAATATTTAAATGACTATTAGTGCCATACACTATTTCAGGTGCCAGAGATAAAAAGACAAAAATGAAATAGTCCCTCTCCTCAGTTATATTCTATAATCATAGCCATAATGACATTTGGGACAAATTTTTTGGGGGAGGGGTTGAGGTAGAGCAGCCAACAAAGAAGGCAATTCCACTGTGGTATAGTCTGAATGGAAGAAGTCCACCTACCTTCCCACCCACCACTCCTGTAGGGGTTCAGAGAAAGACAAGACATGAAAAGGATAAAAGTGACAGGTCCCCAGGGCTAGTGACCCAGGGGCATTGCTAACATACTGCCAGAGGACCTACTGCTAGAAGGGACCTTATAGCCCATCAAGTCCAATACTCTTAATTTTTTAGATGAGAAAACCAAAGCTGAAGAAATTTAAGTGACTTATCACAGGGATAATAAGTTTCTAAAGTAGGATTGGAATTAAGATTTTCCTCACTCCAGATTTAGAATTCTACCTACCACACCATGCTACCATATGACAAATGTTCAAGACCTCATTAACTATCTCCTGGATGACAGAAATAGCCCCATCACAGATTGTTTTGTCATTGGTATCTATTCCTTTCAAAAACTTTCAATATATAGTTATTAATCATCTTAATGTACAACTCAGATCACGTTTAACAATCTCCAACTTCTCCCTATTACCAGTTTAATGAAGTATATAAATTTATCCTGACATTCAGGTCTCTGGCCCCAATCTAGTTTTCCAGACTTATTCTACTTTTGACTGACTCCTCTACAAACTCCACCAAAACTGAATTTTTCTCACTGACCCCAAATACACTCTGCATTTTTTATTCTATGTCTTCATTTATGTTATTGTCTCCAACAAAAAATGACCTTCTGTTTCCTTGTCCTGCCTCATTCCTATGAGTTGTAATTACATTTTCACTTATGATACAGCTTCCTTCATGAGGCCTTCCTTGATTTTCCTTCAAATGCCAGGTAGACATGATCTCCCCTTCCTATAAATTCCCATGACACTCTGGGGTTTTTAATCTCTTTTGGCACTCATCACACTCTTGTATTGCATTTATTTGCGTTCTTGTCCTCTCCCTTCCACCAGTATATCAGTTCCTCTGCGGAAGAAACTTATCTTTTCCCACAATATCTTGCTCACAAGAGACATATATTAAATGTTTCTTAGGTGATGAGAAGGCCACCTACTCTCCCAATCTACATGGTTGGTCTTGTGAACATTATGGTCTCATTGATTAGAGATTTATTTAATGAAACATAAATAACTTCCTCTCTATTTCAAGCATTCATTCTTTGTCATTCTACTTCATACTTTATATTATGTCTTTGCCGGATTAGAGGTGATCCTTCTCTACAATGGGTTTCCCATACATGCAGCTATCACCATGGATAGCCTCCTAGGGGTGCATAATGAAGTCCTTGACTACTTGGTTACTTAGGATGTAGGATTATTTAACTGGCCAGGTGTCCAGAAGAGCCCAGTTCCTGGCTAGAAGTAGGAAAGGGAAATGAATGAGAGAGATCTAGGCTTGCTAACCTTCATTTATCTCAGGCCATTTCTAACCCATAAAGTTAAAGTCCCCGTGGGAACTGACTTCTTTGTTTGCTTCCAAAATTAATACGCAGCCCTAGTCTGATACTGACAGCTAGGCTTCCATTTTTTAGGTTTTTAATTACAGAGTGGTTCTGGCTGATAACTTCTTTATTCCTTCAGTTCAAGAGTCGAATTTCCACTAAGAAAAAACATTTAATTTTCAACTTTCAAGAATCAGCCTAAAGAGTCAGAATTTTTTAGAGTTGCATGGATTTGTAAAAACAACAACAACAACAAACAAACAAACAAAAACCATTGATTTGTGGTATGGGCAGGGCTGGCCTATTGTATAGGTAAAGAAGGCAGTGTCCTATATAGTATGACTTTAGGGGCACCAGGAAGTTATCTTTACTGGCCCTGCAAAGAAACTCTCATACAGACTTGTTTCTGATACCTAAAATTAGGCAGAAATTCATTCTTTTGGGTTAAAACTTCATCATGTATTAAAACACAAAAACTGTTTTGAAAAATCTTTTCAACAATATTATAGGAAACAGGGAGCTGGAGGCAGTTCAAATTGGCTTGGGAAAGCTGATGGTTAAATTTTGGGGGTGTACTTACATCTCAGAAATGGGGTTTGATTTGTTTTGTTGACTTAAAGAAGTCATGGAGAAGATATTAATAGTACACATTACATTTAAAGGTACATTGTGTAAGGATTCTTTTGGAAGGGAAGTTGGTTGTTAAACATTTACCAGGTAATAGGAGGAATGTTTAATGTGCTTAATTTAAGAAATTACTAAGTAAGAGGCAGTGAAGCATATTAGAATTGACCTCAGAGTTCAGAAGATCAGAGTTTAAGTCCCTCATCTGACACATTCTGGTTGTGTGACCCTGGATAAATCAATTAAACTCTCAGTGCCTTGCTCCAAACAGCTTCCTAAGACTCTAAGTTTCGGATCAGGTGCTTATCAATATTGGTAAAATGAAATTCCTCCCTGAGAGTTCCTTATACTGATGAAATCATAGCTTTCTCTCTCTCTCACTCTCTGTCTCTGTCTCTGTCTCTGTCTCTCTTACACACACACACACACACACACACAGATAAAATTAAGAAAACAAATCCTCCTCAAGAACTTCAGGACATTATTGATATTCATAAGGATACAGTTAGAAGTGGAATACTCTAGGAAAAATTCTTAAGATACAACTTTAGGGGCAGCTAGATGGCAAAGTGGATAGAGCACCAGCCCTGGAGTCAGGAGTACCTGAGTTCAAATCCGGCCCCAGACACTTAACACTTACTAGCTGTGTGACCCTGGGCAAGTCACTTAATCCCAATTGCCTCACTAAAAAAAAAAAAAAAAAAAAAAAGATACAACTTTAAACTTTTGATAACAAGGAAAAAAATAATTGTTTGAGGAGACTGATGGGACAGATTTTTTAAAGGACCTACAGAACTTGGAAGCAAGGGAAGGTAACAGAGCACACATACAGAAGTATGCTATGAACCCATAAAAATAGCGTCAATGGTGCAAAAGCTCAGAGTGAGCTTTCTGGCAAACTCCCCCCACCCTACCCGCCAAAAAAAAAAAAAAACCTCCTGAAAACAGGAAGGGTAAAGTTTGGGCTATACTGGGAAAAAGAAAAAAAGGATCTTGGGGTAGATGGGACAATGATAAGTGATAATAGAGATAAGACAGAGACTTAATTTTTAAAATTTTGCTTCTGCTTTCTATGACAGAGAGAATGATCTTTGGACTGGTGAAAAAAACCTAAATAAAACTGGCTAATTATGAGTTGAGACTAAAGAAAACCAGGAAGATGGTAAGAGAAAACCTAGCCACCCTTGATCAAGTTGAGTTACCTAACCAAGATGGAATATATTCTTAAACACTAAAAAAAAAAACAACAACAGGGTATGGGGTCACTAAACTACCATAGTGATATCTGAAATTTCCTGGGGAATGGGGGATATAGTACAGGATAGGAGAAGGGTAAATATTATCCTGATTTTCAGAAGAGGATAGGAATTGCATCTTTTATATCATTGTTTGTGCTTCATTCTCAAAGAGGACAGTGACATTGGGGTGATGTCATGACTTTAACTGAATTGGATTTAAGAGAGTGAGGGCTGTGCACATTCACCAACCTCACTCTTTTCTCCAAAGCCATCTGCGTCCATTGGAGAGATATATAATCAGGATGGCTGGAGATAGCCCTGTATGTTTAAGGCAATTGGGGTTCAGTGACTTGCCCAGGGTCACACAACTAGTAAGTGTCTGAGGTGAGCTTTGAACTCAGGTTCTCTTGACTCCAGGGCCAGTGCTCTATCCACTGCACCACCTAGCCTCATAAAATTGTGTATGGAATTCCCTACTGAGGAAACTCTGCTAATGAAGATCAGTACCTTCTCTGCAACATATAGCCATAAAGAGTTACTTAGAGCATTGAGAGCATTGCCCAGGGTTACATAACCAGTATGTGTCAAAGATTGAACTTAAACTCAGGCTTTCCTGGCCCTGAGACTGGTTCCCATTACATAAGAAAATATAATATGCAAACTATAAACATAGTGTCTTAATTCAATTCCTGGCAAAACTCCAAAGTATTTTGCTTTTTGGTGAGGCAATTGGGGTTAAGTTATTTGCCTAGTGTCACACAGCTAGTAAGTGTTAAGTGCTGAGGTTGTATTTGAACTCAGGTTCTCCTGAATCCAGAGCCAGTGCTCTATCCACTGCACCACCTAGCTGCCCCTGCAAAGTATTTTTTTTTTGCGGGGTGAGGCAATTGGGGTTAAGTGACTTACCCAGGGTCACACAACCAGTAAGTGTCAAGTGTCTGAGGCTGAATTTGAACTCAGGTCCTCCCAAATCCAGGGTCAGTGCTCCATCCACTGTGCCACCTAGCTGCCCCACCCCTCCAAAGTATTTTAAAGGTATGAAACATCTAGACATGGAAGTGTTGAATAGAAAGAGTCAGCACAGCTTCATCAACAACATATTTTAGTAGGCCAACCTTACTTCCATTTTGGGTAAGGTTATCAAACTGGTAGTTGGAAAAATACTGAGAGATCTCACAAAAATGATCCCTGTAGCTATCAAATTTGTGTCATTTCCCATATGAATTTCCTTGGTATGTACTCGGTTTGTACTAGCTGCATTTCGCAAAATGGCCAAAACTGGGGATGAGGGCTTTTATTCTGAATAATGAAAATAATGAATTAAAATTGTTTATTTAGCCTTTTCTATGTTTCTGGGACTGTGCTAAGTGTTGAAGATAGAAATACAAAAGTGAGACAAGTTCAACCCTCGAGGAGTTTAATAGGAAAAGACAACACATGTAGGGGTGTATTGGTCAAAGAGAGGAGATTTGGCCCAAAAAGGGAGAGATGATGAGTGGAATATATATATATCCTTTCCATGAATCATGGTAGTGATTTGATTGTTGATTTCAGGTTTAATGGACAGGGAAGATATTGGACCCGAAGATGCCCAGAAATCAATTTGGTACATCTGGACTGGGCTAGATAGGATGAAGTCTCATTAATAAGCAACCCAAGGTCCCAGGGCAACAATTGGAGGGCCACAGTCACAGCTGAAGGCTCAAGCACAGGAGAATAGCATGATTATCAGGAAGCATAGAGCAACACCGATATGCAAACAAATTGGTTCCATTTTCTAAATATCTGTTGTCCTACCAGTTTCATATATGAGTATTCTTGAGATAATGGCACTCAGTTGGGCCCCACATCAACTCCACTTTCTGCAAATATCTTTTCACCACCATTGCCTTTCAGGATTTAAAGAGGCAATGCTTCTCAATAAAATAATGACCTTTAAGTAATAAGAGCTTAGGCTGACATAGCACTTTTTGATTAAAGAGGACTTCCATATTCATATTCCTTGGTTTTTCCCAACATTGTGAAATTGTTCTCTTTGTTTTACAGATGAAGAAGCTGAGACTCTGGAAGGATGTATAATTTGCTATTGCTGGCCTGGAACTTGGGTCTTTTGACACCAAGGATCATCCTTTTAATTTCATTCTTTGTGTATATTCATCTCCAGCACCTGGTATATAATAGATGCTTAATAAATGTTGCTGATTGAGGCATCTAGGTGGCGCAGTGGATAGAGCACCGGTCCTGGAGTCAGGAGTACCTGAGTTCAAATCCGGCCTCAGACACTTAACACTTACTAACTTACTAGCTGTGTAACCCTGGGCAAGTCACTTAACCCCAACTGCCTCACTAAAAAAAAAAAATGTTGCTGTTTGATTGAAGAAGAGATATGAAAAGAAAAACAGACTAAAAGGCCTAGAAGCTCTGTGTGTGTGTGTGTGTGTGTGTGTGTGTGTGTGTGTGTTTTAAGAAATGCAAAAATTTCTTCCCACTGGGCTATGTGCCCACGCCTGGAGATGTTTTGAACCCTTTGCCTATGAAGGATACTGTAAAAAAGGCTTATGTAAGGGAGCAACTAGGACACTCTGAATATATTAGCATTTATAAAGTGGCAACTTGAACATCAGCTCCAGTTAGAGTTCTAAGGGGATCGATCCTTCTTCCTCTGCTTACAAGGAGAAGCTCACTTTAAGGTTAATAGGAGTTCTGTAATATCAAACAAGGTTTAGGTCCTAAATCTGGATTAGATGTTGGGAGTTAGCACAGGGACTAACATTAGCAACTTCGCTCAGCCTACTTTTGTTCAGTGGACCCTCAAGCTAAAATGCTCACTCTCAGATATGACCTTTCTATGGCTAAAAAGTAGGCACAGTCTTGTGCTTGTTCTTAGAGACACATAAAGTTTAGGACCACAACTTAGTTGCTTTTGCATTTCTTCTTGTGTCGTATGCCAGCATCCAGATCCCTACCTGTTTTAGGACCCTATAGAGGCATCCTAGGACTCAAGAGCTCAAGAGCCCATGAATAGAAGAATCAGCACCCTAGATAGACAGCCCTGCTCCTTATCTGTCTCCTTTGCATTCACTCTCTACAACTCTTATGGAGCAGTGGCATGGGGCTGCTATCCCAGACACTACCAACACCACCCACTAACCAGCTACCAACACAGGTCAAGAGCCCTGAGAATAGTTTCATGCACCAGATCAGTCCTCCCTCCCAGACTACTTCATAGTGATCATGCATGGGAGCAATCTTTGTGGGAATGGCAACTTCCTGGCCTGACAGCTAGATGGCACAGCAGAAGCTGGGTGACAGAGCACTGGGTCTGGACTCAGGAAGACCTGATGGCATTAGACACTACTAACTGTGATGCTAGGCAAATCTGTATGTCTCAGTTTCCTCAGCTGTGAAATGGAGATAATTATAATCCTATCTCACAAGGTTGCTGTGAGGATCAAATATGATAACATTTGTAAAGTGCTTAGCTCAGTGCCTGACACATAGTAGGTACTTAATTAGTATTTGGCTCCTCCCTCCTTCCCCTCCCCTTTCCCTCCCTCCTTTCCTTCCTCCCTCCTTTCCACATTCCCTCCTTCTACTCCTCCCTCCTCTCCCTCTCTCTCCCCCTCTCTCCTTCCCTTCCTTCCCTTTCTCCTCCTTTTCATCCTCTCTCTCTCTCTCTCTCTCTCTCTCTCTCTCTCTCTCTCTCTCTCTCTCTCTCCTTTCCAACTGTCACAATCCCCACTTTCTCCACAGTCATAACTATAGAAAAGAAAATTCTTAACCCCAAAGTCAGCACAGCCAAATGTCGATTCATCATTAGAGGTGGTTTTTTACTTTAACAATGGAAAGGACATTAAAGAAGATGCATTACCATCTGGCATGCCACTATACTCTAAGGATTAATCGACCTTTCTATATGACCTACAAATGAAACCTCAGAGGTAGGTTGCCTCCCTCTACTGGAATGTAAAGTTCCTCAAGAGCAGAGACTGTCTTGCTTTTCTTTGTGAACCTCCAGCACTTAGCAGAGTATTATACATACAGTAAGTATTTAATAAATGCTCTCCCCCCTCATTTATCCACAATGTTTTGCCTTTACCAAGCACTAAAATGAAATTTCAACAGATGGGGATTGCCCTCAGGAATGTCTTTTGATTCTTTTAAGATATCTCTTTGTCACCTTTCAGAATCCCCTCTACCTTTTGGTGCTGTACCAGAAGCTGCTCTCAGATGGGCTGTTAAACTTTCAGCATGAGTATTTATACCTTGGAAATCAGGAAACAGTACAAAGTAGAGCTCATCTTGCTGGTTGTCTAGACTTAAGAACATGATGGAGAAAATGGTAATTATCCATATTCACTTGAAAAAGTGTGTTGTGTATTCCAAAGTATTACAAGACTCAGTGACTCAGTTTCCAAAGTTTTATTGAAGGACTGCTGAACGCAGGGAGAGCACCATGGAGGTAGATGTCTCTTTACTTAAATCCGGTTTCTAGGTGTCCTGTCATCTAATTTAAACATTTCAGTTATTGATGAGCAATTAGGTTCTCTGTGTCCTGTCTCTTTAGGCTTATGTTGTAGTTGTTAGTTGATGGTAACCTGAATCTCCAGGTAACAACTGATAAGAACCCCAACTCTGATTTATCTATTAAGTGGCATTGACAAAAACCTATATTTGAGGCCTATCTATTAATCTCCTTTCAGGGCTGGGGTCTCCAGGTTATCTATTAGCCCCTCTTAGAGCTCAGGTCTTGGTTAGAGCTCAGACCTTAGGTTTGTCTGTTAACCCTTTCTTCTCCTCCATAACTCCTACCTTCACAGGTACCCAGTGTCCTCACTATGGTCCTTTGGTATCATGAGATAATAGGCCTACAGGAGCCATCCAGCACAACTCTGTCATTTAAAGATGAGGAAACTGAACTAGGGAAGTTAAATGACTTGTCCAAGGTTACCCAGGTAGTAAACATCAGTCTGGATTTAAATAAAGTCTTCTGACTCCAGAGCCAGTGTACTTTCCACTCTGGTATTTTCCTCAAGGCTGTTTTATTTAAACAGTGTTCTAAACTCTGGGCCTTTTCCACCCAATGATCAACCATAGAAACTTATTCCTCCTGTGTCATATGCCTATAGAATCTGCTGTCAGAAGTTAGCTAAAGTATTTTTTTTTCTAAACAGTGCTGAGATGTTAAAGGGATAACATATTAATCCTCCCAAAGACCATATTTCCATTAAGGGGGTGGGGATTGCAATCCTCAAAGCCGTTACCCAAAGGACTAGCATTAGTGGTAGGAATTTAAGTCCCCAAATAGGCCAAAGAAGATAAAGGAAGATATTTTTAGCATGTGGACAGCTTTCTAAAAGGAAATTGAAGAGAGGCAGATTTTTAACTCAACATTAAGAAGAAAAAAAAAAAAACTTCCAAAGAAATGAAGCTATCCCAAAGTGGGAGGGGATGCCTTAAGAAGGAGCAGGTCCTGGGGCAGCTAGGTGGCACAGTGGATAAAGCACCGGCCCTGGATTCAGGAGGAACTGAGTTCAAATGTGACCTCAGACATTTGACACATACTATCTGTGTGACCCTGGGCAAGTCACTTAACCCCAATTGCCACACCAAAAAAAAAAAAAAAAACAGAAACAAAAACAAAAAAAAAGAAGGAGCAGGTCCCCCTTCCCTAGAAATGTCAAAGTATGGGAGCATTGTACATGGCATTCTTATTAAGATATAAGTTCAATAAGGGACCTGCCAAGACTCCTTCCAACTTGAAGATCTTTGCATAATGGAGAAATGGTGTTTATTAAGGACTGGATATGTGAAATTGAATAAAGGCAAAATTTGGACCCTCTTTCTACTTATCATCCTCCCACCCCACTCCAAGTTTATGTCAAGGTAAAATTTGTTGAAGAAGCACAAACATCTAGGTCTTTAGACAAAGTTAGCAGCCTGCCATGGTTGACAACAGTATACCCTGAACTCACATACTATGTGCTTTTCAGAGAGAAAGAGGGGAGAAATAGCAGTCAATAGGATTTAACAAGTCCTAAATCCAAGGTTAGGGAAACTCACCAGGTAGAAGAGGCAGCCTGGCCAGGCTGCTGCTTTTAAAGAAGTTGACTCATGTTCTACAGCAAATTGAAAATGCCC
The DNA here is from genome assembly GCF_019393635.1 of Dromiciops gliroides. Lineage (NCBI taxonomy): Eukaryota > Metazoa > Chordata > Mammalia > Microbiotheria > Microbiotheriidae > Dromiciops > Dromiciops gliroides. The sequence continues at coordinate 592,313,582 of NC_057861.1, read as the reverse complement.
AATAAAATCCCTCTGTGCTTTATATCCTCCCTCTGCAGGTTGTTTTTCCTGTCTTCCTGAGGCTCTCCTAGGCAGGAGTACAGGTTTCTGTGATTTAGGGCTAGTGCCATTCCCCATTAACAGCATAATGAGTCGATTTTTAATTTCATTATAATTATGCACAGTTGTGCAGTTACCCTTAGGATCAGTGTTTCCATGTTGGCTGCTCTTATCAAGAAAATAAAACTTGCAGAGGATTTTTTACAAGTAATCAGCAGAGAGGGAGAAATCACAGATGATAAGAGGCTGGGCTATTTGCCTCAACTGGTTAGAGCCCTCTATTAATAAGGCCAAGGTCAAGGATTCTTTACCTGTGAGAATTACTTGGTTTTGCCCTGTTTAAGGGACACTGACTTTTAGTGGATAGCTTTACCACTAAGAGTGTCCTACTAGAGAAAGTGTGGAGACTATGAACGAGGGATATAGACTCAGTGGCTATGTAAGATGGTTAATTATTTTTTCTTTGCTAGAAGGGTAGGCTCACCAGTGGGGTAAGGGAAGAAAGAAAGGGAAAGGTATATGCAGAAATGACCATGAGGTAAAAATCAAAATATACCAATAAACCTTTTTAAACTATTAATTTACTTATTACTTTTAGGAATCAACAAGCCTTAAAAATGTGAATGCTTGAAAAACAAAAGGCTACAGTAACAATGATTCAGAAAGGAAATAGAGAAAGAAAGTGTGGGTAGCCTGATAACAAACTTCTCATCTACTGGAAACACAAGTCACAAAATTCCAGGTGTCAAAGGAAACTCAAAGGCCATTAAACTATACTGAAAAGAATTCTCTCCTGGACATGCCCAAGTGCTCTGCCAATATTTGACTACCGCCAATGAAGTAGAAGAAGATATTCTCTCCCAAGGCAGTCCATTCTACTTTTGAGGATATTTAATTGTTAGGAACTGTATCAAGGAAATATATCCTTCTGATTTAATCTGAGAACCAGAAGAAAAACAGTACTCATGTGCGCCAGGTCTCTTAGGCTTTTTGGAAAAGGTGACAGGATGGGGTAGGGGAAGGCATAAGATCATAGAATTTTAGTGCTAAAAAGAAGCTCAGAACTCAGGATTTAGTCTCATGCCCTCAAATGAGATAATGTCCATACAGTGCTCTGCAAACTTTAAAATACTACATAAATGTAGATTATCATTATTCATATTTTACAGAAGAAAAAGTTGAAACCTGAATAAGTGAATTATTTTCACTAAGAGCACACAGAGAATAAGCAACAAAACCAATGTCTGAATGAGGATCTTCCATCTCCAAATATCATGCTCTTTCCATTACATCATACCAGGGAAGTAACTTGTAACCAAATGACCTGGGTCACGTGGCGACCAGAACTGTAGCCACATTGAGATATCTGGATATATTGCCTCATTTGGGGAAATTTTAGGCCCTTCTTGGAATCCTCACAATATCTGTTATTTAAATTTTAATGATCTCAATAACAATTTCTTGGGCCTGATTAGTACAAAATTCTCTGTGTGCAATTCTACATAGAGAGTTGCTACTTGGCCAGATAAACTAGGAATTTAAGCTCTGATTGACATCCCAGATTTCTGAGATGTGGTACCTGGGCCTAGAATTAGGAAAACCTGAATTCATACCTAGCCTCAGATATTTACTAACTGAATGACTCTGGACAAGAAATTCAACCTGACTGCCTCAGTTTCCTCAACTTATAAAATAGGGATAATAGTAGCACATATCTCCCAGCATTGTTATGAGAATCAAAAGAAATTATTTTAAAGCATTTAGTCCAGTGCCTGGCACATACTAGATGTTTAATAAATGATTGTTTCCTTCTTTCCAATTGGTAATTGAATGGAGAATAATTCAGTTCAACTCAATATGCATTTATTAAGCACCTAGTGTGTGCCCAGCACTATACTGTGTCCTGGAGATTTTTTTTAGAAGTCAGTGCCCCTTCCTTTCTGCTATGATTTACAACCATAGTTGATATTTAGAGGCTCCTTGAATTGTAGTGCAAAAACAGAGCTTAAAGCCCCACCTCCTTCCTTTTATAGGTGATGATTAGGATGTCTAGGAAAAAACAAGTAATTTGTCCAAACTCACCCAGCCAACTAGTGGCAGAACTGAGACTAGAACCCAGATATCCTGTCTTTTGCCTTTCCATCATGGTGCTTTGCATACCACAAGAGGAAAATACTGAAAACTGTTTGTTGTTTAGACCTTTTCTGTACATTTGTTGATGAGCTGAGTGTATGACTACAGCCCTTAATACTGAAGATAGTGTTCCTTCAAGATAGCCTGAGCCTAGAGTTTAATACAAAAGGCCATCAGAGCAGTCATAATTCAGCCTCATGAAGATCTGTCTGCTTAAAGTTAGTAAGGGTTTATGGGGGTGAATAATAGAAAGTGTGAGAGTGATTGTATATTATGATCACAGTGCCTCCTTAGGGGAAAGCAAGATAGAAAATGCCTTTGGTGGGTGACTCACTGGTTTGTGTTTGAAAAGCTATAGTAATGGCATTTGGGGACAGCCTTAAAAACACTGGGCTAAGTATAACATGACAGGTGCCAAAAGAGACTATGTGATATTTCTAATATAAAAATAATTAGGAATGGATTCTGAACCTATGGATCATGAACTTGTGTTTCTATTTTTATAATTGTATTTCATGATAATTGTTTCCTTTGTAATCCTATGTATTTTTATTTTTATACATTTAAATACATTGTTCTGAGAAGGGTTACATGGGCCTCACCTGACTGGCAATAGAGTTCACTACACAAAATGGTTCAAATGAATTCCTGATCTAGGTTAAGGCCTTATATCTTCAGAAAACATGATTAAAATGCTTTTTGTTTGGGGGTGGGGGAAGGCAGAAGAGAAATTGGATGTGTTGATTCATTAACACTTACTAATATAATAAAGGAGGAGTTGATGTGATCAGCAAAGAATACACCAGAACTCTAGGGGTAATGGGGCATAGGACTGACTGGTAAGTAGAATCCTAATTTATTTTTTTGTTTGTTTTTGTTTTGTTCTAGTTCTAGAAGAGATTTTAAATATCTATCCAAGGTAAAAAGATAAGAAGTTACTTATTCAAAGTAAAATAAATAGAAAAGTTTGGATTAGAATCTAGGTCTTATGACACTCAGGCTAGTGTTCTTTCCATGGAAAGGAACAGAAAAAGTTAGGGCTGTTAAGGAGGGCAGGCCTTGATAAGATACTGCATTGTGAGGAAATTGGGGCACTAAGTAACCAGAAGAGAAACCCAGAGGTGGAAAGGGGGAAAGAATGAGAAGACATGAAAAGGCAGAAGTGGTTGTCAACTTTCCTGAGTTAAGTTTTGCTTTAGATAGGCTTTTTTTCCCCAGGATTAGATAATTGTTTTTACAACTCCAAAGGGAGTAAGAAGAAACAAGCAGCTAGTTCTTCTCTTTAGTTGATAAAAACAAATTCTGCCCTCTCACCCACCTACCCAATATAGAGTAGGTCTGCTTACAACCACAAAGTCAAAATGGAAAGGAGGAATTTTGTTTGGTTTTTATGTGCTATTGTTGTTGTACCTTGTACAAGCTTGGTCTATTTATTTATTTTGCCAGGCAATGGGGCTTAAGTGACTCGCCAAGGGTCACACAGCTAGGAAGTGTCAAGTGTTTGAGGCCGGATTTGAACTCACGTCCTCCTGAATCCAAGGCTGGTGCTTTATCCAATGTGCCTCCTAGCTGACCCCCTTGGTTTATTTATTAAGATAAAATGTAGGTTAGAAAAAGGTCAATTGCCTTTAAGAAAGAAATGGGAAGCAAATAAAGTAGATTTTCATAGATCCAAGACTCTTAATGAAGTTCCTCCTGTCTCACTCATAAATCATCAGAGAATAGATTTAAAGCTAGAAGGAAACTCTGAAGTCATCAAGCCCATGAGCAAATTGAGGCACTGAGTGATTGTATCACCTAAAGTGAGATTTGTGTACAAGTCTTCTCCATATTGGACCTCTTCAAGAACAAAGAACAAACAACAACGACAACAGAAACCTTCTCTAGATGAAGTGCCCTATCTAGTACAGCACATTGCCCTTCAAATTTAGAGCATGAAGAGACCGCCAAGGGCATTTTTCATATCTGTCATGGACTCCTTTAGCTGTTTGGTGGACCCTATAGATTCATTTTCTGAATGATGTTTTTAAGTGTATAAAATAAAATACATAGGATTACCAAGAAAACTTATTATAGTAAAATACAGTGATCAAAATTTTCTTTGAAATAAAGTGAAGGACCGCAAGTTAGTCTAAGTCTTTAATTTTATACATAAACAATTTGAGGCCCAGAGAAGTTACATAATTTACTCAGGACCATAATATTTAATCAAGATGCAATAAGTATTTAGCTTGGATATGAAATCACATCCTCTGATTTTAGAGCCATTGTCTTTTCCTCTGTACCAAATGACCTCCTCATGCTCTGTGAGGGACCCTCCAAATTATTAGCAATAACTGTAAGGAAAAGCTCTGAATTTTATTCACCCTACTATGTGAAAGACAGCAACTTCAACTACTAGATTTTCTGGGAATTTTTACATTATAATAAGAGTTGAATTTCTGGCTTTAGTGGCAGAATTTTATATCAGGCCTAGCAGGTTGGAGAGGTACTTGGGGGGAGAGAGAGAAGAGCAAGGGAATTCATTCATTCATTCATTCAAGAAGCATTTATAAAGTGCAGACTCTGGTCTAGGAACTTTATTAGGTGCTAGGAACACTGAAACAAACAGAAAAAGAAACAGGATCTTTCCTCAAAGATCTTACTTTCTATTTAGAGAGGGATTATGTGTGAAACTCTGTAAACTCAATAAAATAACCTTTTGGTAGGTTTACTGGTATGAAACTGAAAGTAAAATAAAGTAGGTAGTACTATTGTTTTTATTATATTGACATGACCCAACCATGAACAATTATTTAGATAAAGATTTATTTCTGTGAAAAGTCTTTTGTAGTTTTATTCACATAATTCCTATGTGTGTCTTGATGGATGAATTACCAAATATTTTGTATATTCTATAGTTCTTTTCCATGGAATTCTATCTCTTCCTGTTTTGTTTGCTTGTTTTTTTTCCTAATATACAGGAAGGTTAGTTATTTCTATGGGATTCTATATCTTGCAATTTTCATGAGTTTAGTTGAATCTTTAGGATTTTCTCAATAGATCATCATATCAACTTTAAAAAAAATAATTTTGTTTCCTCTTGACTATGTGTATTCCCTGGATTTCTTTTTATTTTATTGCAATAGTTGACATTTATAGAGCTAAGTCAAATAATAGTGATGGCAATTTATATCCTTGCTTTTCCCCTGATCATAATAGAAAGTTATCTCATGTTTCTACAAGAAAAGTAATGCTAGCTCTTGATTTGGGATAGATACTATTTATGATATTAAGAAAGGTTTATTCATATGCTTTCTAATGTCTGTAACAAAAACGGATGTTGTATTTTATCAAAAAGCTTTTTCTGAAACTATACATATAATCATGGGATTTAAAATAGTTTTTGTTTTTAATGTGATTTATTATGTTTATATTTTTAATATTCAACCAGCTATACATTCATGGTATAAAGGTAATCAAAGCAAATCATCTTGTAATATGTTGTTGCAACATTTTAACTGATATTTTCTTCAATGCTTTCACCTTGATATACATTAGGAATATTGCCTATAATTTTCTTTTTCTGCTTTGTCTCTCTCTTCTTTATGCAACAAGACATTATCAACATCATAGAAAAATTATAGGATCCTTCCTTTTTTCCTTGGTTCCTTAGTTTTGCAAGCAGTTTAAGTAATATTAGAATTAATTGGTTTTTCAATGTCTGATGGGATTACTTAAAATCCATCTGGTTTTAGGGTTTTACTTTCGTTTTGTTCCCCATCCTCTTTGAAAGTTCATTTGTGGATTTGCTAATCTCTTTTATCTGAAATTGACATATTTCTTGTCTCGATTTCATGTTCAGTTAATCTGGATATTTTGCATATTTTTAAATGTTCATCTATTTTATTTATTATCAATCATGTCATAATAAGGCAAAATTGTTTCAAATAATTTTTATTTCCTTTTAATTCATTGTTAATTCCACATTTTCATTTCTAGTGTTAATAATTGGTTTTCCTCTCTAATTTTAAAATAGATTAGCTAATGGTTTGTCTATTATGTGACTCTTCTAATTGCAATTCAAAGTTTCTATTCAGCTCTGGTCTTTTCATCAGAAATGCTTGAATGTCCTCTATTCCATTAAAAATCTATTTTTCCCCATGTAGGATTATATACTCAGTCTTGCAGGGTAAGGTATTCTTTATTGTAGTGAGCTTTTATTATTTCCCTTTTCGAATATCATATTCTAAGATTTTCTCTTCTTTAGGGTAGCTGATGCTAAATCATGTCTTGACTTGGTTTCTTGGTACTTAAAGTCTTTCTAGCTAGTATTTTCCCTTTGCCCTAGAAACTCTGGACTTCAGTTGGGACATTACTAGGAGTTTGTTTTATTTTTTTTTTCTCAGAAGCTGACCAGTAAATTCCTTCTTCTTCCATCTTGTTTTCTTGTCCTCATTATCTGGCCTAAGACCTTATTCATGTGACACTGGGGAAGTCAGTTAGCCTAATTGTCTCAGTTTCCTCAATTGTAAAATTGACATAATGATTGTACCTGCCTTTCAAAGTGTGAGGATCAAATTAAATGATATTTGTATGTACTTAGCATAGTCTCTAGCATGCAGTAGGCATTTAATAAATGTTTTTTTTTTCTTTCTCCCTTCTAGTGAATAAATTGCTTTCATTTACTATTTCTTGAAATAAAGTATTTAGGTTATGTTTTTCTCACAGTTTTCAGGAAGTCTGATGGTTCTTATGTCTCAATTTTTTTCAGGCCATTTTTTAAAATAGTAGATTCTTTACATTTTTTTTTTCTATTTTTCACCCCCCCCATATTTGTTGTTTTATGAAGTCATTAAATTCTGATTGATATGTTCTAATTTCCATGGAGACAATTATTTGGGCAAGGTCTTCCATCTTCTGATCTAAGTTATTTATTCTCCTTCTAGGATTTTCCTCCAAAATTCTTACTTTATTTAAAATCCCATTTCTTAAATCTTTTGCATTATTTCTTTCAGGTACTCTTGTACTCCTGATGTCTTTTCTCTCCCTATGACTCTGATTATACTTTTTTGTGTGAAATTACTCTTTTCTTCTGGGTTTACTATTATTTTTCTTCATGCAGAGCAGCTATTTCTTCTGTTTACTCATATCTACATCTTTCATTCCTCATTTAGGTTCTTGTGCACTAACCAGACCCTCCCAAGTCGCACTCTTGGAAATAGCAGCATAGAGCCTTTTTTGGTGCTGACCTTGATTTCTTGTGCTTTTACCAATGCTTCCCATCTTCCCTGATGTGTTTGCACTCAGATTATTGGTGGGCTCTGGTGTCCTCAGTCAGAACTCTGAGGTCAGCTGTTCGTGGACTTCTGTCTCCCCCACGGTTTTTCCAGTTCTCTCACCTTTCGGGGTTTACATCCCTTCTCCTTCATCTCCCCCACCCTGAAGTCTACCAAGTTTGGGCATTGCTGCAAGTCTGTTCACTTGAATTCATGCAGTTTCCTCAGTGGCACACTTCTTTCAGTGATCACAGCTCCTAGCTTTCTTTTGTGCCATCCTAGATTACAATGAAGAAATTTATGGATGTTTCACTTTGTATTTCTTAATTATATTTTATCCTTTTTGGGGGGGATCATTAGTGGAGTATAAATGTGAGAGCTGTGTTCCTCTCCAACCTTATACTCTACCATCTTAATACACTTGAATTATTTTATATTCTTTATCTCTATGTTGCCTTAAAAGTAACTTGATTGCTTTGGGCCTCAGTTTCTCAATTTGTCAGATTAGAATGTTGAACTAGATGATATTTAGGGTCCCTTCTTGTTCTAAGGATCTTACATTTGCAGAATATGTCATGTAGATTTGAATATAGACAAGAATCCCTAAAACAACATCACTGAAGCAAAAAACTAAAAAGACACATATGGAAAAATAGCACTGATTATAGACTGTACTTAGATTTAATACAAACGGGATTTGGCTGAGGGTGTAGAAGAGGGGAAGACACAGGCTATGTGTAGACTAATATGATTTGAACATCTGGTCTGACAGAGTAGCTGTCCTCAGTTGGGTATAAAGAGAAGCGTGGGATGGCTTTGACTAAGAGCAATTACAGTTAACTCCTGGTTAACATAACCAACAATACAGTAATGAGTATTAAAGCCTTTGATGAAAGGCAATCCTTCACAGGAGAACGTGGAAGCTCTCTGCAGCATAATGGCTTAATAACTGAGCCCACTTGCCTAATGGGATAATACAAGCTGGCTTAATTTAGCTTATGATCTAGGGCCAGACTCAGCATAGGCAAAGTAGTTGCCTATACAGTAGGATACAAAGAAATCTGAAAAAACCTCCTTTATGTACTGATACCTCTCTGTCTCAGTGTATACCTATTTACCTTTCTTCTCAGTCATTTATTCACTACTTTGACATCAGGGCCAGGTAGGTGGTGCAGTAAATAGAGCACTGGCCCTAGAGTCAGGAGGACCTGAGTTCAAATCTGGCCTCAGACACTTGACACTTACTAGCTGTGTGACCCTGGGAAAGTCTCAACCCCAATTCCCTCAAACATCCAGGGCAATCTCAAATTATCCTGATATGTATCAGATATATGTATATCTGGACCCAGATGGCTCTGGAGGAGAGAGTGAGATTGGTGACCTTGAACAGCCCTCCCTCATTTAAATCCAATTCACTGCAAGTTATGACATCACCTCTCAATGTCATGGTCCTCTTTGAGAATGAAGGACAAGGGGGCAGCTAGGTGGCACAGTGGAAAAAGCACCAGCTCTGGATTCAGGAGGACCTGAGTTCAAATCTGGCCTCAAACACTTGACACTTACTAGCTGTGTGACCCTGGGCAAATCACTTAACCCTCACTGCCCTGCAAAAAAATAAAAATGTTTGTTGACAAGTAGCCTTGAAATTCTCCCACTCAACATGATCTTTTCCTTTAAATACAGCATTTCTTTCTCTATGAAGTCTTCTTTGATTACACATAGTCATTAACACCTTAGTGCAAATTAATAATAAAATTCTTTCCTTCAAGAAAGGAAAGTCCTAAAACAACACAAGAATATTTGGTTCCCAGAGGGGAAAAGAAATGAGAAAAGAGTCAAAAGAAGATGCTCAGTCCTTTGCAGTTCTATCTGACTCTTTGTGACCCCATTCAGGATTTTCTTAGTAAAGATACTAGAATGGTTTGCCATTTCCTTCTCCAGCTCATTTTACAGATAAGGAAACTGAGGCAAAACAGTATTGTGATTTGCCCAAGGTCACACAGCTAATAAGTACCTAATGCCAGATTTGAACTCAGAAAGATGAGTATTCCTGACTCCAGACTTGGCATTCTATACACTGTACTACCTAGGTGCCCAAAAGGAGGCCAATGCTACTTATCATCTCCTTTACAATTTTCCACAGACAGATGTCCTGTATCATCTATTATCTCTTGATGTGACTTTCTTCACCACTTCTTTAATGTAGTATCCTATATTGTTTGCTGATGGCAGCCTACAGAATCATGGTAACTTAGTAACAATAGTATTGTCATTATAGTTTTTTTTTTATTACCTAGGGAAGGGAGGGGAGGAAAGAAGGAAAATAGGGAAGAAAGAAGGGAGGGATAGAGGAGGAAGGAAAGGTGTGAGGGAAGGAAGGAAAAAAGTAAAGGAGGGAGGAAGGAAGGAAGGAAGGACAGAGGAAAGGAAGGAGGGAGATAAGGAGGGAGGGAGGGAAGAAGGGAGCAAAAGAGGGAGGGAGGGAGGGAGGAGGAGCAAAGAAAGGAAGGAAGGGAAGGAGGGAATGAGGAAAAATGGAAGGAAGAAGGAAGAAAAGAGGGAGGAAGGGAAGTAGATCCATTTATTAAGCACTAATTATATGCCAGGCATTGTGCTAAACTCTGCAAATATTGTCTCATACAGTTGGGGAAACTGAGGAAAACAGAGGTTAAACACCTTACCCACAGTCTCATAGCTAGTAAGAGTCTGAGGCCAGATTTTAACTCAAGTTTTTCTGGTACACCTAGGTGGCCCAGTGGATAGAATGTCAGGCCTGGAGTCATGAAGATTCATCTTCATGAGTTTAATTCTAGCTTATTAGTTGTGTCACCCTGGACAAGCAACTTGACCCCGTTTGCATCAGTTTCCTCATCTGTAAAAATGACCTGGAGAAGGAAATGGCAAACCACTCTAATATCTTTGCCAAGAAAACCCCAAATGGGGTCATGAGAGTTGGACTGAAAAATTACTGAAGAGCAACAATGAAACTTCCTGACTCAAGACTGGGTTCTATCCACTGTGCATTCAGGGGGCAGTTTTGCTGTCAGCTGGCTAACAACTAATATTACTAAATTGATAACTGAAAATTGCTTGGAAATATTACCCTGCTCAGGGGTATTTGTATTTTCATGGGGCCATTTTTACACTTTAAAGCCTTTATGATTCAAAGAACTGAATTCCTAATGGTAGAATTTTAGGCAATATGACAGGCCATGGGGAAGACATTTTTGAGTAGGGGAACTTACTATAGAGTCCTATATTGCAATGCATATGTAATCTACCTTTTCTTATTGAGACTACCTCTTTATGAAACAGTGTCTGGGTGATTTCTCCATTCATCTTTGTTATCAAGTGACATCATGCTTTCAAAATCTGGGGAGGGGAAAGCTCCCAGCTGCTGTCTTATTAATATTTAGATGACTGGTTTAATAAATCCTTTATCTTACTGTAGGTTTTTATTTACATTAGTGGTACCTGGTTTTCAGGGAATTCAGTGGGAAGGTTTCTTATCTGTTAGTTTGTCAGAAACCGGCGAGAGGAAAATCAAATGTTCATCTACTCACATCTGGCGTTCCGCAGGGAACGCCGTTTAGACCCCTACCGTGTTTAACTGTATAAATGGTTTCTATCTATCATCTAAATCAGAACCATTTACGTGCAGAGTAAACTACATCAGATAAATATCCACATGTACAATAAGCAGAAGGAAAAAAAAAAGACTCCTACCAATTTTCACGGGACATTGTAATTGCCATTATTTTCCCCTTCTTTCTTTCTCCCTTTTTATTCCTGGTCAAAGTTCAATTTGATTTGCAGCCAATTGCTTATTTTTTGCATCTTTTATCCCTCTTCGTCTCTGCCCCTCCCCTTGTTAATTCTGTTGGGGAGGGATGAGACATTCACTTTAAGATGCTTAGTGAATTCCTAACCCAGATTGTAACATGATAGGGGAAAAAAAAAAGTTGTGAATCAAAAAAACAGACTCAAAGCTAGGATGGTAATTCTTAGAAATTCTTTTGCAATTGCAGCTTTTCAGATTTCTTCTCTTCTCTGTTCTGTGTGCTCAGTACAGGGCACACATAATGTCTGGAAGGTCCTCCAATACTATGATGGTGCCAATTTTTCTGAAATTGACAGCAGGCTGTCAGGCTGATATCCCAAATGTTACTCAAGTAATTGCCCCTCATGGAGCATGAATTGTGGAGAAGCAGGTAAGTCAAACCAGAATGACAGAATCTCAGGGTCATAAAAGCTCTCTAGTTCAATCCCTACCCAATCACAAATTCCTTTCACAGAATCCTCAATAGTGACCATCTGGATTATGCTTGAAGACTTGAGGATTGCTAGGGGGACAGGCAGGATGGGGGGATGGGGGGGTCTACTAATGCCCAATGCCCAATGCAGACTATTCTATTTTTGAATAGTTCTAATTGTTTAGAAGTTCTGTTTTGTTCTAGTTTCCTGACATTATACCTTTGTTTGTTTGTTTGCTTGCTTTTGTAAGGCAAGAGGGTTAAATGACTTGCCTAGGGTCATACAGCTAGTAAGTGCCAAGTGTCTGAAGTTGGATTTGAACTCAGGTCCTCCTAAATCCAGGGCTGTGCCTCTTTATTGACTACACTTCCAGCTGCCCTGATCTTCCTCCTTGGTCATGGGCTTCTACTGTCAAATGAATTTGACAATGTGGCACTGAGGACCCAGGGACAAAGGAATATTCCTGAGACTTAAATAACCTACTGTCCACCCTCCCAACTCAGGAAATATTTGTGGGGAGAAAATGGCAGATTTTTCCTAGAAGAGCACTTCAATAAGCATTGTCCTGTCAATGTAGATTTGACTATTGCACCCACTGAGCACAGAGGCCTGGCTCACCCACCTAGCCTTTTCACTTTTTCCAGCTCTCCCTCACTTCATGGTACCATTCTCCAAGGCAACTTTCAATGCCAAGGGCCTTTTTGTTCTTCTCACTACTTCCCCTATTAAACCTTTAAAAAAAAAAAAGAAGAAAAGATCCAACAGTCCTCCAGAAGAGAAGCATTACACATATACCTCAGAATAAAAAGAAGTCACAGAATTTTTTTCCCCCAGAGGCATCTGTATCATAAGCCTAAGTTTTAATTGTGAGATGAATCCATCTCCTCTTAAATGAATTTCCAGCATCAGAATAAAGATCTGAGGGGATATCACAGCATGTATAGACCACAAATTTAAGGCTCTCCCTCAAGTTTAGTTCCTAAGAATCTATTCATTCTCATTACACAGAAGATGTCACTCAATTCCAAAAGAATAACTTTATAACTCCTGCTCACTCACTTCATTTAGTCAACTCTTATCTCTCCAGGCCTAGGGGAGAGGCAGGGAAGGCAGGTGATGATAATAGTGAAATAAGGGGTAGGTGGTTCAGAAGTCAGGATTCCATTAAGCTTTGGAATTCAATTACACACAGTCAGCTCCTTCAGGCCCTCCCAGCCCATCCTTACTGTCTAGGATACAGTGCTTAAGTAGGCAGAAAGTTACAGGAGAAATCCTTGATAATCTGCCAAAGGAGGTCAGAAGATACTTTAAGGTTTGTAACCTCTGTGTAAGAAGAACTCTCTTGACATAAGGATGGACTTTTGGAGACTTCTTATCTCTTATTCATTAGTCTGTCCCCTGCCCCCACTACTGTAAAAGTAGTTTCAACACAAGGCTCAAAACATGAGTACTGATATTTATAAGTAATAGCAACTGTATAGCAGAAGTCAAAAAGATATTATGTCCTACAGAAAGTAGTTATCTCTCAGAAAACTGTAGTCTCTAAGGCTCATAGTATAATCCGAAGCAGGACTCATCAGGAAGCATAAGGGGAAGTCCCCTCACCATCTTCCACTGCATAGGAACTCTCCTCTATCTTCTTGCCTCTCACAGTCCTGCTGTGGTCTGTAGGAGAACAATACCTACCACTTTGGTCACACCCTTTCCTCCTATACCCCAAACATGAATTGGCTTATCCATCATCCATCATTCTACCAGAGTTCTCTTCCATACCTAAAAGGTTTTGGTTCTCTCTCTCTGTCTACACTCTGAAGGTTCTGCTTCCTGAACCTCAGTTTTCCTGCAATGAGTGGAACTTGATATACAACTATCAGGTCAGCTTAGTTCTTTGCTTACTGCTATTATTATTTCATCCAGAAGACAGTGCTAGAACAGTAGCAAGGGAATTGGGTTTTGAGTCAAAAAACTGATTCAACCATTCTGGAGAGCAATTTGGAATTATGCCCAAAGGGTTATAAAGATGTGCATACCCTTTGACCCAGCAATATTATTGGGTCTTTTTCCCAACGAGTTCATAAAAAATGGAAAAGGACCCACATGTGCAAAAATATTAATAGCTGCTCCTTTTGTGGTGGCAAGGAATTGGAAATTGAGGGGTTGGTCATCAATTGGGAAATGGCTGAACAAATTGTGGTATATGAATGTAATGGAATTCTATTGTTCTGTAAGAAATGATAAACAGGAAGATTTCAGAGAAACCTCGAAGGACTTATATGAACAAATGATGAGTGAGATGAACAGAACCAGGAGAACATTGTACACAGTATCATCAACATTATGTGTTGATCAACTGTGATAGACTTGATTCTTCTCAGCAATACAATGGTCCAAGATAGTTCCAAAGGACTCATGATGGAAAATGCTCCCCAAATCCAGAAAGAAAGAAAAAATAAATGAACTGTAGAATATGGATGTAGATTGAACAATACTATTTCTCTTGTTTTTGGTACTGTTGTTTTTCTTTTTTGAGGTTTTTTCCTTTTTACTCTGATTCTTCTCTTATAACATGACTAATGCAGAAATATGTTTAATGTTATTGTGCATATATAGCTTATATCAGATTACCTGCTGTGTTGGGGAGCAGGGGAGGGAGGGGATGAAGGGAGAAAAATTTGAAACTAGAAATCTTATAAAAACAAATGTTGAAAACTTTAAAAAAAGATGTGGGTGACTAATGCGGAAATATGTTTAATGTTATTATGTGTATGTATATATATATATATATATATATATATATATATATATATATATATGAGCTATATCAGATTACCTGCTATCTAGGGGAGGGGGGAGGAAGGGGAGAGGGGGAGAAAAATCTGAAATTGGAAAGCTTGTATAAACAAAAGTTGAGAACTATCTTTACATGTAACGGGAAAAAAAATAAAAATACTTTATTAATTAAAAAAAAAAGATGTGGGTTCAAATTCCATCTCTAACAAGATTAACTATCAACTTGGACAAGGCACTTAGCCTCTCTAGACCTCAATTTCCTTCAGAGTAGATATCTCTAAAATTACTAAACTAGCCCATATTGGGTCATGCCTTGAGAAATTTTTATAACTAAAAACATACCCAAACCAGGGAGAAAGAAAACAGCAAAGGTATAGTATATATCCATAATTCAAATTTTTGTTTGTTTGTTTGTTTTTGTGGGGTAATGGGGGTTAAGTGACTTGCCCAGGGTCACACAGCTAGTAAGTGTCAAGTGTATGAGGCCGGATTTGAACTCAGGTACTCCTGAATCCAGGGCCAGTGCTTTATACACTGCACCACCTAGCTGCCCCTCCATAATGAAAATTAACCCAAAAAAATTAAGTACAACATTAATAAAGAGGTTACAGCAATATATTCAGACAATTATTTACCATGAGCAAAATTAGAAACACTATAAACAAAAAGTGATACAAATCACATAATAGTTAACATATACAAAAAAATTCTTACAAGAGAATACAGAATGGGGCAGCTAGGGGGCACAATGGATAAAGCACCAGCCCTGGATTCAGGAGAACCTGAGTTCAGATCCAGCCTTAGACACTTGACACTTAGTAGCTGCACGACCCTGGGCAAGTCACTTAATCCCAATTGCCTCACCAAAAAACCAAAACAAAAAAACCCAAGAGAATACAGTATTCATTTATGTTAAAAATATTTAAACCTTAAAATCATAAAAATATTTAAACCAAGGGGCAGCTAGGTGGCACAATGGATAAAGTACCACCCCTGGATTCAGGAAGAGCTGAGTTCAAATCCGGCCTCAGACACTTGACGCTTACTAGCTGTTTGACTCTGTGGGCAAGTAAGTCACTTAACCCCCATTGCCTGGCAAAAAAAAAAAAAAAAAAAAAAAAAAGGCTAAAAAATATATTTAAACCATAAAATCATAAAAAGACCTTTCCTTAACAGGATTATAATTATCTATCTAAAACCAAATGCTAGCATGGAGGGATTTTCTAAGTAAGGAAAAATAAGAATAAAATTAAAAATAAAATAAGGATATTCACTATCATTTACCATAATGTTAGTTCAGCATTAAGAGAAAAAGACAAGAAATTGAAGGAATAAGCAGAGATAAAGGTAAAGAAAAAAGTATTTCTATTTGAAAATGAAATTATGGCTTATCTAGTGAACCTTAGAGAACATTGAATCTATAGCATTAGTAAAGGTGAACTACAAAATAAATCCATAAAAATAATCAATCTTGCAAACTTAAAAAACTCAGAAGGATGATAAATTATTTTAATAAAACAAATTGCATTAAATATTTGGCATTGACCTAACAAGACATGCGCAGGACTTATATAAAAATATATCCTTTTTTTTAACAGAAATAAAAATTTCATACATTTGAAGAGATATGCAGTGTCCATGACTAGGCCATGCCAATACAGTAGCCAGAAAACCACCCATATTTCTCAACATAATCAGCATCATGCCAACCAAATTAAGAAAGGGATATACTTTATAGAATCAGAGAGAAAAATACAACATGTATTTGAAGGAATAAAATGTAAAGAATATCAAAGACTATCTATGTATAGACATATGTATATTGTGCATATCAGGAACGAGATGGGCTTAACATTAGCATATCTCAAGCTATGCTACAAAGCATTAATTATCAAAACTGGATTTTTAAAGTTTATTTTAGTTTTATTTTATGGTATAAAATAAGCTTTTCCATAATGTAGTATAATAAAAAAAGTACATGAAACTGCAAGTCTATTGTGATTGAATTGTGATTGTGATGGGATACTACTGTATAAGAAATGAGTTCAATGATCTTAGCAAAACTAGATTTTCAAAATAGAAAATCAGATCAGTGTAACAGAATAGATTTTTTTTAAAAGAATAGATGGACAGCAATGTAGCTTGACAAATCCCAAAGTGCAAACTACTAAGGAAAGGACTGTTTAGCAAGAATTTCTGGGCATGCTGGGAAGTGGTCTGGTAAATAATACATTTAGATATGTAATTCATGTCATAAACCATAAATTCCAAATGGATAAATGAGTAAGACATACAAAGTTACACCATGAATAATCTTTATTTTTTAATGTAAAAGCTTTTGCACAAATAACACCAATGCAGATAAAGTTAGAAAAAAAGAGTTGGATTGGGAAGGCAATCATTGCATTGAATAAGTCTCATAAGATTATAGCATCCAAAATCTAAAGATAATTGACTCAAAGCTGTAAGATTGTACAATGTCAAAATGAAATTTGGGTTGGTACCTTTTGTTGCCCAATCAATGAGGATCAGAGTTATTTAGGTTTAAGGAGTGATCCT
This sequence comes from Dromiciops gliroides, assembly GCF_019393635.1. NCBI lineage: Eukaryota > Metazoa > Chordata > Mammalia > Microbiotheria > Microbiotheriidae > Dromiciops > Dromiciops gliroides. The sequence goes on along the minus strand of NC_057861.1, from coordinate 592,296,549 downwards.
TAGATAACATCTTGTAGGTAAACCCCAAGAAATCTTGTCTGGTTTCTGCAAATTTGTATTCTTTAGAGAAGGAAAGGAGAGGGAAAATGAGGGAGGGGAGGAAAGGAAAGGAAAAAAGAAAGGAAGGAGCTATGTAGCTCTTTTGCGTAACTGGAGTAGGCCAGTTCCTATTCACAGAATGTTGGATGATGTTGGTTCTTCATTCTCAAAGAGGATCAGGACCATTAAGGAACTTATGTCATGACTTGGAATGAATTGGATAAAAGTGAAGAGGTTACGACTGTGGAAAGTCAGCAGCCTCACTGTCTCCTCTGAAGCCATTGGGGTCCAGTAGCAAGATTGTTGTTATAAAAAAAAAAAAACTGAACTGGAAAATAGATCAAGGAAAGATAATTTAAGGATCATCAGAGTAGTTGAAAGCCATCATTTTTTAAAATAAAGAACTTAGACATAGTATTTCAAGAAATTATCAAGGAAAACTGCCCTGCTATTTTGGATCCAGAAGGTAAAATAGAAAATTAAAGAACCCATCAATAACCTCTTGAAAGAGATCTTAAAATGAAAACTACCAAGAAGAGTATAGTCAAATTTCAGGGCTCCCAGATCTAGGAGAAAACAGCCAGAAAGAAGCATTTCAAATACTGTGGAACCATTGTTAGGATCACCAAGATTTAGCAGCTTCCATATTAAAGGAGTAGAGATTCCAGAAGGGAAAGGAGCTAGGATTACAACCAAGAATTACCTTCCCAGCAAAACTTGTGTAATCCTTCAGAGGAAAGTGGAAATTTAATGAAATTGAGGACTTTTAATCATTCTTGATGAAAAGACCAGAGTTGACTAGACAATTTCACTTTCAAATATAAGACTCAAAAGAAGCATAAAAAGGTAAACATGAAAGATTAATCATAAGGGACTCAATAAAGTAAAACTGTTTACATTCCCATGTGGGAAGATGATATATATAAAGCCTAAGAACTTTATCATTATTAAGAAAGTTAAAAGGAGTTTACATAGACAGAGAACATGGGTATGAGTGGATTATACTGGAATGATCTCCAAAAGAGGAAGAGGAGGAGGAGGAGAAAGAGAAATGCACTGGGAGAAGGGGGAAGAGTGAGGAAAAATGGGGAAATGTTCTCACATAAAAGAGGTGACATGGAAAAGCTTTTATAATGGAGGAAAAATCTGGGGGCCTGGCAGACAATGTTCGAATGTTACTCTCATCAAAATTGGTTTAAAGTGGGGAGAATATATATATATATATATATATATATATATATATATATATATATATACACACACACACACACACACACACACACACACACACACACACACACACACATACTCAGTTCTAAATAGAAATGTAACTTACTCAATAAGGAAATGAAGAAAATAAGAAAAGGGGCATGTGATGAAGGGGAGGGTGGAAGGCAGGGGTTAGAAGCAAAACAGACTTCTGAAGAGGGACAGGAAAAAGCAGAGAGAGAAAGAAACAGAAGATAATGGGGTGGAAGGAAATACACAGTAATCAAAACTGTGAATGTGAATGGGATGAACTCACCCATAAAACAGAAGTGAATAGGAGAATGGATTAGAAATCAGAAGCCAACAATATGTTGTTTACAAAAGAGACATTTGAAACAGAAAAACACACAGTTAAAATAAAGGACTGGAGAAAACTCCAATATGCTTTAGCTGAGGTTTTAAAAAAAAGGTAGGATAGCAATCATGATCTCAGAAAAAGCAAAACCAAAAATAGACAACAATGTAATATAAAAAAAATACATAGGAGCAGCTAGGTGGTGCAGTGGATAAAGCACTGGCCCTGGATTCAGGAGGTCCTGAGTTCAAATCCAGCCTCAGACACTTGACACATACCGGCTGTGTGACCCTGGGCAAGTCACTTAACCTTCATTGCCCTGCAAAAAAAGATTACATCAAGTTTCTCCGATAAAGACTTTATTTTTCAAATACAAAAAAAAGTATAGAAACGAGTCAAATTTATAAAAAAAATAAGAGCCTTTCCCCAACCGAAAAATGGTCATAGGATATGAACAGGCAGTTTTCAGAAAAAGAAATTAAAGCTATCTATTGTTATATAAAAATGTTCTAAATCACTACTATTAAAGAAATGCCAATTAAAATAACTCTGAGGTACCACTTCACACCTATCAGATAATACAAATGCTAGAGGTCACAAGGAGAAAATGGGTATATTAATGAACTGTTGGTGTTTGTGAACTGGTCCAACAATTCTGGAAAACAATTTGGAACTATACCCAAAGGGCTATAAAATGCTGTATACCCTTTGACCCAGCAATGCCACCACTAGGGGTGTGTGTGTGTGTGTGTGTGTGTGTGTGTGTCTGTATACATACATGCATGCATGCATGCATACATACACACACATACACAGCATCTCTTTTTGTGGTGGCAAAGGACTAGAAATCAAAGGTATACTCATCAACTGGGGAATGGCTGTACAAGTTGTAGCATAGGATTGTGATGAAGTACTATGGTGCTATAACAAATGATGAGAGGGTAGTTTTAGAAAAACGTGGTAATATCTATATGAACTGATGCAAAGAGAAGTAAGAACTGGGTGAACATTGTGCACAGTAAAAGCAGTGTGGTAATGATCATCAACTTGAAAGACTTGGCTATTCTATCAATACAATGATCCAAGACACTTCTAAAGGACTCATGATGAAAATAGCTATATACCTTCACAGAGAGAACAGATAAACTGTGAGTACAAATTGAAGTAAAATTTTCTCACTGTATTTTTCTTGCATTTAAAGAAATATGGCTAATATGCACATGTATTTTTTCATGATTTCACATGTGTATTGTTTGCCTTCTCAGTGGGTGGTGGAATGATGGAAAAGGAGGGAGAGAATTAGGAACTCAAAATTTAAAAGGAAAAGAATGTTAAAAATAAATAATAAATTTAATTTTTAAAAGAGGATTTGTCTGTATATTTTTAGAGAAAACTTTGTTATTTCAAAATAAAATATAGCAACAAATTTAAAAGAAACACAGAGAGATCCTTCAGGCTACACCTATTTTTTTTCCCCATCCATGATCCACAAAGATACAAAACCTCATCCAGTTGTCTTATTGGGGGGGGGGTGAATAGGAGAATTACATCATTTCCACATGTTCACATGAGCCTCTATCTCCCATTCCCCATATGTTTGTAAATTGCTGCCTGCCTTCTTTTTTTTTTCAAGCATGCAGGTGCTATGTCTCCTATTTGTTCTAGTAATTCATACTGAATCTAAGAGTTTAGCAGAATATTTCCATTTTCAGGGGCAGCACAGTGGATAGAGCACTGGCCCTGCATTCAGGAGGATCTGAGTTCAAATCTGGCTTCAGACACTTGACCCTTACTAGCTGTGTGACCCTGGGCAAGTCACTTAACCCTCAGTGCCCCACAAAAAAACAAGAAAAAGGAAAAAAAAGAATATTCCCATTTTCTCCCCATTTGTCCTTCCATTCATGTCTTCCCCTAGTACCACTGAGCTGGGCTATTCAAATTAATTCAGGGTTTCTTTGAATAAGACATTCAAAACGAAGGTGAAAAGTGTACATTTGAGGTAGTTTAGGATAGCTGACTGTGCAATAATGATTTTTGTTCCTTGTGTCTTTTTGTTGAATTGATGCATTTTGTTTTAATGTCAATCACTTTGCAATGAACAAGCCCTTCATAGTACAGTACTTTCCTATTTGCAAAAACAAACAAACCAACAATTAAGCAAAATCATCTACTATAGTGTAACAGGTGTGATTTTCTACTCATTGATCAATAAAAGTATAAATTAAGAAAATATGTTTTAGCTTCAGTCAGTTAGAACTAATGCTAGTGATTACATTTTATCTAAATTCTGTTGTCTTCTTTTACTTCATTATATTCTGTATGTTATCTATATTTTTCTTTTGTTCTATATCAGTTCATACAAATCTTTTTATGCTTTTCTGGGTTTTTTCATTCAACTACTGCAGCATTGATCAGACTTCAAAACTTTTCCATCTACCCTACAGCTGAACTCTTTTTTTTTTCTTTTTTTTTTTTTTAGTGAGGCAATTGGGGTTAAGTGACTTGCCCAGGGTCACACAGCTAGTAAGTGTTAAGTGTCTGAGGTCAGATTTGAACTCAGGTACTCCTGACTCCAGGGCCGGTGCTCTATCCACTGCACCACCTAGCTGCCCCTGAACTCTTTTTAAACTAGTGTTTTCCCCTCCTCTGCCCCCGCCCCCAATATAATGTGACCTACTTGAGAGAAGGAACTATCTCACTTTTTCTATCTGCATCCCTGACAACATACTACTTGACACATAGTAAGCACTTAAAAGATAACTTTTCATTCATTCATTCCTTTATTCACTCATTCATTCTTCATAGTCATTCCTTAATTTCAATCTTACTTTCTATTAATAAAATACAATTCCTGGAGTCATTTCCCAATAGCTGGGCACATCATTTGTTTTCAGTTTGGGGAGTTTTTTCTTGTTGTTTTCTGTCAGAAATAGTATAGCTATAAACATTTTAGGGCATATAAGACCCTTCTTTCTGCCACTGACCTACCTAGGGCATTGTCTTAGGTTCCAGATTTCAAAGCCCCGCAATAAATTGATTTTGTAACTATACTATTTATTGAATAATCTACAAACTACATGGACAGTCATATAAGAAGGTGTGTTAAAATTGTATCTTTTTATGGTTCTCCCCACCCCAGTTAGTAGAGCAAGTTTATAAGTAACCAGTATAAAGTAACAATATCAGGATGTAAGATTGCAAAAGGGAATCTGTAAGTTACATACAGACTATCCCATAGATCAAAGGAGCATAATGGTTACTTGCAAATTGTATCATAAATTAACTAAAAATCACATCCTGAGACTATGTGCTGAGTCAGAGGAAGCCAGCTTGGCCTTCCTGTAAGAGCTTTTTGGTCCTATTAACTGCCATGCTCTGTAAGCCTCAGATAAGCTCTAGACATCCTGAGTAAAACCAGGAGAACATCAAACATTGCTGATAACTTCGAAACGATGTGGATATGTTAATAAACTAACCCCAAGTTGGCACAGATAAGAGTTGGTGTGTCTTCCACCAAAAATCTATAAAAATTAGACCCCAAACTCCCCCAAGCCCTCATCCTTCTCTAACTGGGTCCAAGCTGCCTGAGTGATCCCAACTCTGATGCGTGACTACATAAGTGACTCTTCCCTTTCCCATTCTTTTCCCCATGCGGCCTGTCTCTCCGCACCACCTTATCCTATCCCTGTGCCACCTTCCTCTGTACCACCACCCTCTATATCATTGTCTCTATACTTGCTGTGTCATTTACCCCTCTATCCTTTCTGTTTTATTAATGTAACAAGCATTATTTCCTGCTACTGTCATGGTCTTTCCCAATGAAGACCCAAAGAACCAGGTGTCCCTGCCCTCATTTAATAATTCCATAAATTAATTAGCAATTCAGAAGGGCTCAAGATATGTGGACTCCTTGGAAACATCACTTAATTTCTCTGGGCCTCAGTTTACTAATTTGTAAAAGCAGGGTTGGAATAGATTAATTCTTTTTGTTTTTTTGTTTGTTTGCTTGCAGGCCAATGGGGGTTAAGTGAATTGCCTGGGGTCACACAGCTAGTAAGTGCCTGAGGCAAGATTTGAACTCAGATCCTCCTGAATCCAGGACCATGCTTTATCCACTGAACCACCTAGCTGCCCCTGGAATAGATTAATTCTAAGGTCCCTTCCAGGAAGCTGAACACATATGTAACAGAAACCCAAATTAAGAACTCACTTTAGGCTTCTAACTTCTGGAAGGGCCACATATGTTTGGCGATGAGAAGAAAGGAGTGCTAGGTGATTTTGTACTGAGGTAGCCAGAGAGTTCCAATCTATGATAACATGAGACAGCTAGGTGATGCAGTGGACAGAACACAGGGTCTGGAGTTAGGAAGACCTAAGTTCAAATCCATCCATTCTCAGATATTTACTAGCTGTGTAACTTTAACTAGTCACTCCACTTCTGTTTGCCTCAGTTGTCTCAACTATAAAATGAAGATAATGATATCACTTACCACAACAGAGTTGTGAGGATCAAATGAGATAACATTTATCAAGTGATCAAAGCAGCTCTGGCACTAAGTAAGTGCTATAAAATGCTAGCCATTATTGTTATCAGGTAATTTCTAGACACTTGTGAATATTCTTTCTTTTCTTTTTCTTTTTCTTTCTTTTTTTTTTGTGAGGCAATAGGGGTTGAGTGACTTGCCTAGGGTAACACTGCTAGTACGTGTCAAGTGTCTGAGGCTGGATTTGAACTCAGGTCTTCCTGAGTTATCCACTGCACCACCTAGCTGTTCTTGAATATTCTAATCATAAACAGATCAGGTAAGGAAAAACGCATGCATTGGTAGAATTCCTTTAGAATCAAGAGATGAGGGGCAGTTAGGTGGCACAGTGGATAAAGCACTGGCCCTGAATTCAGGAGGACCTCAGTTCAAATCTGGCCTCAGACATTTGACACTTACTAGCTGTGTGACCCTGGGCAAGTCACTTAACCCTCATTGCCCCACCAAAAAAAAAGAAAAAGAATCAAGAGATGAATTCATACATATGCAATAATCATTCTATCTGACTGTAATCTCCACCCCCACTTCCCCTTTTCCCATCTACCTTCACTCTCCATTTCTGCCCTCCTTCCCACATGACCTGAAGGGGAGTAGCCTACATTAGGTATAAACTCAGTAATAGATTTCTGAATCAAAGACATTGAATTATAGATCTCTAGAGCCAGAAGGCACCCCAGAAGTCAATTTATCTGATCTCAATTTATAGATGAGGAGACTCAGGCACTTAAAGATTGAGACTCTGACCAAGGTTGCACAAATAGGAGAACTGAGCTCAGGTCCCATGATTCCTCAAGATCACTGAATGACTTTAATTGTTACTACTGGAAGGGTTTTCATTATAGATCATAGAATTTTGGAAAGGAAACATGTTAGTTGACCACTCTCCTCATTTTACAGAAAAAGAAACCAAGGCTCAGGAAGTAAAATTACTTGTCCATGGTCATGTAGTAGTTTAGCATCAGAGCTGGATGAAAACCTTGATCTTCTGAATGCTAGTCCAATCTAATAAGATAAAGAAATACAGGAAATAGCTTTCTCTGAAACAGTAAAATTGAGGCTTGCTTGCTCTATATCCACCTTACCTCAAGCCCTGACTGTGAGCAACGACCACCTGCCTATGAATATATCTTACACAGAAAGCTTAGCCCCATCTTTTGCTGCTGAGCTGCCAGGAGCAAGGGGAGTCTGGGTGATGGAACTCTATAGAGAGGTGGGAACCGTGCCGCCCATAATCACATATTAGCCTTTCTCATCATGCTGTAAATCCCAAAGGCTCTCTGGTTCCCTGCCTTCATGCCTGGGTAACATTTACACCATTCTATATATTTGCCCAGTAAATCAAACACCACATTCTTTCGATGCTGCAATGTAACATATATTGTATTATTCAAACCACAGGGCCCTGCTAAATCGAGACCAAATGAAAAGTGTCTCGAATCATTTCTATTTAGATACACAATGCCAAGCCCAAATAAAACAGATTAATAATTGACGGTGGGCAGTCAAGCTAATCCTGCCTGAACAGAGGAGCATGCTACAAGGTAAGGGAAAAAAGAAAATAAATATACCTTGGAATGGGCAGGCAGAAAATCCTAAATCTTAAAGATCGAACACTCAGCTGTTGTTAGCAATGTGGCACAGTTGCCCCAAATGAAATTGCTCCTAGAAGCTTGAGAAATATGCTCTCCCAGAAATCCTCTTCTTCCCTGCAGGGATTTCACTTAGGGAGAAGGCATAAAAGTAGAAAGAAAGGTCATACTACCTTCTAACAAGGCAAAAGTCAATCCTTATGAACTTTCCCAATTAAGTAGCCCTCACATACCTCTAACTGTCCTTCAACTCCATCATACTTCTTCACACATGAAGGTTAGAACTAGACCAGGATCCTACCATGAGTCAAAGAAAGACATCTTACATGTTTTCATATCTAAAGCTATGCCTAATTACCTCTCTATGTAAAATTATAAATCTATTATATTGATTTTTTAAAATTATTTTTCTATTAATAAGCATCTTTTGTCTTTCTCCCACTTTGACTCCTTCCCTTCTTCTTTGGCCCCCCCAAGAAATACACAACTCATAAAAATATACAAGCAAAAGAGATTCCTACACTGAACAAAGTATGGTATATAAATGTTATGCAATATTAAGGTTCCATAAGAAATGATGAAACAGACTGTTTCAGAGAAACTGGAGAAGGGTTGTACAAACTGATTCAAAGTGACGTGCGCATAACCAGGAGAATAATTGATACAATAACAACAACATTATAAAAAGGCTCTGTTGCACTGTACAAAAGGGGCAGCAAAAGGGAAGTGAAGGGAATCCTAGTCAGGACCATGTTTATCCTATTTGTACTCCAGTCAAGAAACAAAAGGAAAAGAAAATAAATTTAATTAAATGAGCATTTATTATATACATGCTATGAAGCTGGTATTTTCCTAGGCACTGAAGATAAAAAAAAAATAAAGACAGCCTCTATCCTCAAATGGGATCCTTTCAGGAAGATGGAGTGGAAGGGGGGTAGGTGGGGATTATGATATGTACACACATGTACACACAGATACCAAATATGTAAAAAAAAATTCATACAAATCATTTGAGGGCTGGATAAAGCTCTTTCAAATTTGGGGACCAGAAAAGAACTGATACTTTATCTGAGTCTAGAATATAGCTAAAGATTTCAAGGGGGCAGAGATGAGGACAGAGGATTCTAAGAATGACAGACAGCCTGCCCAAAGACAGAGAGGCAGAAAGTTGAAGATGGTACTAGAAACAGAAGTTTAGGATGCTTTGATTGGAATGCAGAGTGTAGGAGGTAAAGTGAAATAGGTATGGAAAAGGAGGTTAGAGCCAGATTATAAAGGTTTGACAATGCCAAAGTGCTTTAAATGCCAAACAGGAGGTTGGGAAGAAAGAAGAGAATGGTGGTTTTTGGGTGTTTTGAATAAAATAGTCAATTGGTATTTATAACATGCCTACTATGTGTCAGGCACTGTGCTAAGCACTGGAGATAGACAGGCCAAAGACAGTCCCTGCTCTTAAGGAGCTCATTGTCTAATGGGGGAGAAAGCACATGAACAACTCTACACAAACAAAATGTATACAGGAAAAAATAGAGAAAACCAGGAGAGAAGGTTCTCACGTTAAGGGGAATCAGAAATGAGGAAAAAGAGAGTTCCCAGTATATGGGACAGCTCCTAAAAATGCAGGAGATGGGATGGCTTATTTGAGGAACAACAAGGAGGCCAATGTCACTGAGTCACAGAATATTTAGGGTCAGGAAAGAGGATGTATAAGCTATAAGAAGACTAAAATGGAGGCAGTTAGGTGGCATAGTGAATAAAGCACCGGCCCTGGATTCAGGAGGACCTGAGTTCAAATCCAGCCTCAGGCACTTGACACTTACTAGCTATGTCACCCTGGGCAAGTCACTTAACCCTCATTGCCCCAGAAAAAAAAAAAAAAGACTAGAAAGTAGAAAGGGGCCAGGATATAGACGGCTGTATAAACCAAACATAGGATGAAGAGTTTATAATTCATCCTGGAGGCAATAGAAAGCCACTAGAATTGAATAAATAGGGCAGAAACAGAGGGGTGACAGGGTCAGATGCACTTTCACGAGATCAATTTGACACTTAAGTCAAAAATGGACTGCTGGGGAGAGACTTGCAGGAGACCAACCAGCAGACTATTGCAATCATCTAGACTTAAATTGATGTGCACCTGCACTGGGGCAGTGACAATGTTAAAGGAGAGAAGGTAGTATATATGAGATGTGTTGTGAAGGCAGAAACAACAGGACTTGGCAACTACTTGGATATGAGGAGTAAGGGAGGGTAAGGCAGGGCAGCTAGGTGGCACAGTGAGTAGAGCACCAGCCCTGGAGTCAGGAGTACCTGAGTTAAAATCCGACCTCAGACACTTGACACTTACTAGCTGTGTGACCCTGGGCAAGTCACTTAACCCCAATTGCCTCACTAAAAAAAAAAGAAAAAAAAAAGGAGAGAGGGTAAAGGAGTACAAACATGATACCTCACATTGTGAGCCTAGTGGATGAGAGGTATCCCCAACTTCTGGCAGGATGTTGGTGCCCTTGACAGTAATACAGAAGTTAGGAAGAGGGAAGGATTTAAGGGTTGCATGGCAGAAGGACAGGTGGAATGACAACAGACTGTGACAGCTAGATCAATGGTATGACCTCTATGTTTAATTGTGGTAGGTGGAAGAGGAGGTCATGGAAAATATATAAGTTGAGGAACTGAAAGTTTAAAGTGTTTGAGGGAGTATCAATATGTATATTGAAGTCCACCAGAGGGCAGAAATTAGGGAAGGAAGACTGAGCTAAACACTAAATTCACTGAGTAAGTAAAGAAGGTGTGTCCTGTAGGTTGGTAGAAAATTGGGTAAGAAATATGGACTGAATGAACCTCAAAGGAATAGCAGTTATCCAGTGATGAAGGTAGAAGAAGATGAGTTGGTGGTGGGTGAGGAGGATGACTGATGGTACAATTAGTTCTGGAAAGGGTGCACCCAGGGGAGCTGTATCATCAGGAACAATCGAGGTATTAAAGGAAGATAAAAGATTGGAAAGGGAAAGGTGAGGGGTTTAAGATAAAAGCTAGATTATTACTTATGAAGCAGGCATTCCAGAGGGTTATAGTCGAAGGAGTAAGTAGCTTTAGAGTGGTGGGTCAATGGGATTTGGTTGAGGGGGAAGGGAATGAGAGAGAGGTCAGTGGTCACATGGGAAAAGGGGGACAGAAAGCAGGATTTGAGCAATAGCAGTTGAGAATTCAAAATCACTGGGATGGAGAGGGAATGATAAGGGGAGAGTATCTTAAAAACTGAAGAATGAGTTTGGGTAGTTTATCATAGATTCTTAGGTGAAAAATCCCAAGTGCTTAAAAGTAACAGAATTTGGGTCACAAAAATAAGGAGAATGATCACCTTGTAGTTATATATTATTTTAAATTCTGCAAAGGCTTTCTCATTTGATATTCCCAATGTCCTTGTGAGATACCATGAACGGGGGTTAATATAACCATCGTATGGATAAGGTACCAAAAATCTAGAGTATGACTTGCTAAGGGTCATATATTAGTCCAGAATTAGAACTGGGTTTCTGACTTCTAAATCCCTTACTATTATTAAGGGTGTCACTATCCTTCCAGTCTCCCAAGTTTGTACAATCAGTGTTATCTTCTACTCTTCATCCCTGATAATATCATATATCCTATTTAGGTGCCCATGGGGTCCATATGGCACTGCCTATTATCTTACCCTAAGGTCTTCCTTTCACAATGTATGAAGTTCCTCCATTAAGTGTTATTATCATTGATGATGCCACTGTCCAGTGATTATCAGCAAAAATACACATTTCCACTTATTTATTTATGTATTCAACTATCACCTATCTATCTATCCAATTATCTATTCATCCATTTATCTATTTACTTATTTGTGCATTCATCTGTCCATTCATTTATTTATTTGTATATTTATTTGTTTCTTTTTCTTTAATTTAGATTATATTTAATTTATATTTATTGAAGAAGGATAATACATCATCTCCCATTCACCCACTTCCTCAAGTTTGATTAACGGATTAGTTAGCTGTCACCAATAGAGAACATGGTTTATTCAAAATATAAGTTGTGATGGAGAGGAGGCTGGAAACATACTATTGCCAAGCCCAACTTTGCCTAATTCCCAGTTTTTTTTGGAGGCCAGCCATGGAAGGAAACATAAAATCTTAGAATCATCAAATGTCAGAACCAGAAAGATTTTTAAAAATCATTTAATCCAATCCTTTCAGTTAATAGATATGGAAATTGTGACCCAGGGAAGTCAAGCAAACTTGCCCTAAGTCACACAGCATGCTAACTGGCAAGGCAGAACTAGAACTCAGATCTCCTGACTCCCAGTTCAAGGAATTTTTTCTCACTGCACCACATTGTCTCAATATATAAAGCCTGGATACCATGGACCTGACTGAAGTGATCTGACCATATGATCAAAGGTATTTTTCCAGCCAGTCACACCCACATGCAGAGAAGTAGATAGCCCATCCAAACAGTCTCTGATTTATGAATGGCTATGATTCCCATTTAACTGCAGAAAGGGGAGAGTGTGTCTTTCCCAGGGTTTAGAACCCCATTTGTTTCCTTTCCTTGTCAGCAGTTTGCATAAGTGAGTGGTTTTATTTCATGTGAGAGAGGAGGAAAACACACAAGTTATCCCAGAAATGGAAGATTTGTCAAATAAAGCTTTTAATAATGGGCTTATTTGACAGTTTTATAGTTCCTCAACTTTCAAGCTGTTTGAAGGTGGTAGGATTCCGATAAAAATTAAGCTCTTATCCGGAAGAAACTCAGTCCCTTGTTATTTTGGAACAACTAGTCCTGGGTGCTCTGGACCACCTTAATTCAACCGCTGAAAGTAAATCTCAATCCTTTTCTGTATTAATAAATCCTGCAATCCATCAGCTGGAGGTGGGCTGGGTATTTTTTTTTTTGCCCTAGTATATCAAGATAGTCTGATGAACCACCTCCCTAAGTGAACTTGTTGGGTAATCATTATGGTGCTCCCAAGGATAAATGATCTGGCGGCATTCTGTGCAGCTCACTTAAGTAAGCCAGGAATGTTGCCAGTCATTCAGGCTTAATTCCTTAATTCATTTAAGGCAGCACTCTCCAAGTTATTCTGGAGAGTTATGGGAGTATGTACATGTATAGGTAGTATGTTGGGAAATTCACTCAGGCACTGGTTCTTGGTCTCTCTGTATTATGGTACAGTGGAAAGACCACTGGCTCTAGTCAGAGGACCTGTATTCAAGTTATGCCTCTGATACCTACTATTTCTATGACCTTGAGCAAGTCTCTTAACTTTCAGAGAGCTCATCTCTTCCTCATCTCATCTCTTCATACTTTCCTCCTCATGTCTGTCTCCTGGCTTCCTTTTTTTCCCCGGTTAAAATCCCAACTTCTATAAAAGAAGCCTTTCCTGATTCCTCTTAACACCTGCATCTTCCCTCTGTTGATCACCTCCAATTCATCCTTCATGCATCTTGTTTGCATGCAGTTGTTTGTCTGTTGTCCCTTCCACTATGCTGTGATCTCTTTGAGAAAAGGGAGTGGTTTATTCGTTTTTGCCTGTCTTTGTGCATTGGCTAGACCACTGACCTTGAAGTTAGGAGGACCTGAATTCAAATCTAACCTCAGACACTTACTAGCTGTATGACCCTAGGCAAGTCACTTAATGCCAATTGCTTAAACATCCGGAGAAATCTCCAGTCATCCTAATAAATATCTTGCTATTGGACCCAAGATGGCTCTGGAGGAAAAAGTAAGGTTAGTGACTTTACACAGTCCTCCCTCACCTAAATCCAATTCATTGTAAGTCATGACATCACCCCCTACGTCATGGTCCTCTTTGAGAATGAAGAAAAACAACAGCCTGTCTTTGTATCCTGAGGTATTTAAAAAAGTGTCCAGCACATAATAGATATTTTTTTAAATGCTTGTTGCCTACTTGCTTTCAAGTTGCATCCCTCTATTAGAATATAAGCACTTAGAGGGCAAGGATTCTGTATCCTCAGTACCTAGCATAACATCTGGCTCGCAGTAGACTTCTATAAATTAATACAGTGAAGTGATAAAACCAGGAAAACAATATATACAATGACTTCAACTATTTAAGTGAAAGTCAAACAAAACACTTTAATTATAGTAAACAAGATTTACACCATAGAACTGTTAGTAGGACACAATGAGTGTGGAATGTTTCATATGTTGTCAGGTGTGATTAATCTATGGATTGGTTTTGCTGAGTTGATTCTTTTGCTCTTATTTTTTAAAAGATATTTATTATAAGATTTGGCTCTTTAGCTGGGGGAGGGGAGCAATATATTTGGAAATGAAAGTGATGTAAAAACAAAGTATAAATAGATATATACACATATACATGCATACACAGGGGACAGTTAGGTGGAACAGTAGATAGAGCACTGACCTTAGAGTCAGGAAGACTTGTCTTCTTCAGTTCAAATCTGGCCTCAGACACTTACTAGCTGGGTGGTCCTGAGAAAGTCACTTAAATCTCTTTGTCTCAATTTCCTAATCTGTAAAATGAACAAGAGTAGGAAATGGCAAACCACTTCAGGATCTCTTTCTATAAAACTCAAAATGGGGTAGAATAAGACATGACTAAAATGACAACAACTAAAAATGCATACACACAATATCCACCAATGCACACATTCTTATACATTCCAGAAATATATTTGTAGGTATAAATATATACATATATAGGTACACGCATATATTTATATTTAAAGTACATTTCATAAGTTTCAACCCCCGATGTCTTGGCAGGATCAAGACTGTCACAGTCACTTGCATCCTGAAGTATTAAGAGTAGGGTGTGTTAGACATAATCAGCCAAGGCGCTGCTTGGAACTGACCCAAGAAATGATTATAGTGACCAAGCCCATTGTCTTCAGGACAACAAATTCAACTCAATACAAATTACTCTTACTTTTTGCATAGCACTATGCTAGGAAAGACTCAGGCTAAGAGCCAACCATTAAAGCCACTATCTTAGAGACAAGGGTGTTTTGCAAGGATATGTCCTTTGTATTTTAGTAGATTTGCTGAAGGTCACCCATTGCACCCTGGGCCATTTCCATTTATCTTGATGTTTGTCTTGCCACTTGACTTTAATGACTGGAGGAAAAAGTGAGGCTGATAACAAATCTGCCTCACTTAAATCCAATTCACATGCAAGTCAAGTATGGCCCTCTTGATTAGTCCTTTTAGAAAAAGAAGGATGAACAACAACAGACAATTTGCTAATTTCAGAGCAACAACTATGGGTACATGTGAGACTCAATCATAAATTTTCAACTTGGAAAGCAGGGCGCCTTGACACATTGTTGGCAATTGATAAATGCCTAATTATTGACTGATTGAGGTCAGGGGCCATGCAGTCTAATTCTACACAGGAATTCAATCCCCAACAAGTAGTTGCACAACTTTTGCTCAAAGGTCTCTAGTGAGGGGAAGCACACAACTTTCCGACTACAAGCATTCCACTTTAGACAGCTCTTCTTTGTTTGTTATAAAGGCATGAGGTTTATCTGGGGCATCATCTCCAGTTCCCTCTTACAATTTTGATATTCCTCAGAGGGCTCAGCTCCAGCTTGTCAATATCTTTCTGAAAATATGGTTCCCAGAATTGAACACAATGTTCCCATTATGGTCTGACCAGAGCAGGATTTAGGTCAAGGGTTATTCATCTCTTCTGTGTCATGGAGCCTGGTGAAGCCTATGGACTCTTTATTAGCATCATATTCATGAATGCATAAAATAAAATATACAGGGACTACAAGGGAAAGCAATTCTATTGAAACAGTTGTCCAAATACTTTTAAATATCAAGTGAAGAACCTCATAGGGGAAACCACCAATTTTTTATTGTTGTTTAGTCTCTTCCACTTCTCTTAATAAGTTAGAGTGAATGTTGTAGCCTACCAGTCTGAAAATCTGGGTTCCACTCCTGGTTAGACCATTTACTATCTATGTAATTAGGGTGAAGTGGGGAGTGGGGAAGAAGGTCACTTCACCATTCTAAGTCTGTTTCCTGATCTGTACTATGGAAATAATACATTTGTGAGATCTTTATAAGGAAAGCATTTTGTAAACAGCAAAGTGCTATATTTAAATGTCAACTATAGAGGAAGCGGTGGATATGGCTCAGCAGTTTGAATGGGGCCCTCTTCTCACTCAAAACTGGATTTTTTTCCAATATAGAATTGTTAAATTGGAACTAAAGACTTGACCCTAGGAAAAAAAAAAGTTTTTACAGAAGATCTAGTCTTTACTATTAACCACAGTCAAAATTGGAAAATGATACATCTTAGTTGTTAACACATTTTCTTTGGTTGTATAGAATCCTTTCTGTTTTTAGCCATTGACTTTCTAGACTAAAAAGACCTAATCTTTTAAAAAAAAGTTTTTTACAAAAATTTTATTAGGCTCTAAATCCCCTTCAACAAACCCATATTGAAGAAGACATTGTCCTGGCCAGAGTAGGGAATACAAAGATGCATAAAGCACACTCCCTTCTCTTCAAAGAGCTTAAAAGATCATAAAATAGTGCTTCATTCATTCATTCATCCCTTACCACAGAGTCTAATTCTTGCCTCTTGACTTGATGTCAAGTACCTTGCACAGAACAAACCCGATTAACATTGACATGATGAAGTGCCAGGAGGAGAGGATGAACTCTTCTAGACTAGGCATATAACAGGGCATTGATTTGTTTCTTGAATGAGAAGAATCAGGAATTAAAAGACAATCCTGGGTGTAAGATGCTACAGAAAATGTCTCCAGGATCTCAGTTAAGTAGAGTTAAAAACAGGAAGTCAATGCCCTTGGTGAGCTGTAAAGGTTAATCCATCATATAATGAAAACCCTCATTTTCAGGAGAATATTTATTTTCTGTTCAAGATATTGGAGAGACCCTTTTTAATAGTGCTTCATCATTATAAATGTTGGGAAGGTTTTGATTAAAAGTGATTGCACTCAAGGAGATTTTTATTACGTGATTTCAACAAACAAAAGAGAGAGTAAAATTCAATTTAATTTCAGAAAGGAGTGACAGAGGGTAAATTTAATGGGAACATATTGTTCTATGCAGGCTCTCCTGCCAGACAGGAGACCTTGAGCAGAGTAAGCCATCTGAGAATAGTAGGGGACAGAGGAAAACAGCCAAGAGGCAACCAAAGGCATAGATAAAAGAGAAGATGCCAAATCAGGAAAAGACTACTGAGTGGGAAAGCCATGGGGAAAGGCCTTGTGGTTTCTGACCAGAGTTAAATAAGCATCATCTGGCTAGGTATTATATAGTGATCCCCCATGGAAGGGGTTTAGTGATTAGGTAATCTTATCCCTTCATATTACAAATGAGGAAACTGACACAGAAAATTGATATAACTTACTTTAAACTACATGGCTACCAAATTTCATCCTTTACAATATTAGTGCTTTAAGGGACATCAGAGATATTCCAGAACAAACCCTTTCATTTTAGAGACTAAGGATGTCAGGTGACTTGTCTAAGATCACATAGGTAGTAGGAAGCAGAGACTTGAAACCCTATTCTCTGTCTCCAAACCCAGTACTCTTTTCCATTATACCATAAACTAGAACCCAGATCTCTTGATTACTAGCCCAGGATCCTTTCCATTACTCCACATCCCTGAACTTCTGAGGTTTACATCTTGGAGGACAACAAACCTAGCTATAATACATTCTTGACTTTTTTTGGGGGGGGAGGCAGTGAGGGTTAAGTGACTTGCCCAGGGTCACACAGCTAGTTAGTGTCAAATGTCTGAGACTGGATTTGAACTCAGGTCCTCCTGAATCCAAGGCCAGCGCTCTATCCACTATACCACCTCGCTCCTCCCATTCCTGACTTTCTTAATGAATACCTTGTCCCTATGAGGAGAATTTGAATTTTAATAGAGGTCTATGGGTAATGGAATTGGGGGTTGAATGGACCAGCACATGTATGGCCCTGTATAATATTTCTTATGTTCTTATGCAGCAGAACAAAATCTCCCAGCATACATGTTACTCTCTGCTAATAAGTCAAACACCTAGAGAGATATAATTATCTCTAGGAACTCCATAGCCCTGTTCTAAATGGCAGTCCATGCATTTGGAAAAGTAAATGAGGCAGAATAATAATGGACATTTACAGAGCACTTTACAAGTTTACCAAGCATTTTATACACTTTCTCTCACTTGACCTCACAATCATTTTATGAGGCAACACAGGCATTATTATAGTTTTATTTGTACAGTGGAGGAAACTGAGGCTAAGAGATTGAGTGTTCACACAGTGTCAGAGGGGAGACTGAAGCCAGGTCTTCCTTATTCCAAGTGTAGCACTTTATCCATTGCATCATTAAATCTTTTGATAGCAGATCTTCCTGATGTTCAGCTGTTCCCTAACTGCTTTCAAGGTACATTTGAGAAGGCCAAGAACTCTTTCAAGTTCCACATGTACTGATATCTAGATTAACCAATGATTCCTGTTTCTACTAGGCTACCAAGGCATTAGAGAATGAATGTTGCTCCCAATTAAGATACCAAGCAGACTTTGTCTATATGGTATAGGAACAACTTGGGGGGGGGCGGGGAGAGAAAGTTTCAGTTAATTCAATTTGATTCAGCTCATTCATGAAATATCAAGTATGCCCAAGATACAATGAGAAGTTCCAGGTACAAAAAAGACAAAAATTAAAATTGGTGCCTACCATCCAAGAGCTTGTATTTTGCAGGAGAATTCAATATAAATACAAATAAGTAAATACAAGATAAGTTGAGGCAGAAGAGAAAACTAACAGTGAAGGAGATCAATAAAGAGTTACTATAGGAGATAGCCCCTGAGGTGAGCCTTAAAGAAAGCTAGGTGTCTAACAGGTAGAGGTGATGAGGGAGTGAATGGGGTACTGCCTCTTGTTTAGATTAAGCCCCTTGAATTTCTCCATCGACTTGTCCCAAATAAATTGGCTAATTAAAGATTAAATTGCCCACCTGTTTTTTGCCCATTTGGTATTGTCTGACCTCATCCTGAAGGTTAGGTGGTAACTTAGGTGATGTTTCAAGGAGGCTTACAAGTTTCTGTAGTGTGGTCTGTGTCAGAGGAAAGTTGTAAGGCACACATCTTCCATTAAAGAACAGGACCAGCATGGAACTGAGCAACATGCCAGTGGGAGTTGTACATCCAAAATTGCTTTAACATAGGGGTTATGAAGGGTGTTCAGGGAGGATTAGCACCTCTGGTGTGAGGACTTGCTGAGCCCTTTTCAGGGCTGTTTTCTACCTTTGGTGTTCACCTGCCACCCAACTCTCACCTGTGGCTTCAAGAGGCCACAACCTGGTTAAAAACCACCTCAGCAGATGAGCTAAATCAGGTTGAGGGTAATCAACAGGCTTTAAACCTATTGGTGCATTAAGGGGTGTATACTCCAAGCATGTGAAGACTTGCCCCAGTGGAATGGGTAGTGGAGAACAATTTGTTCCAATAGCCATGAAGGCACCTGAAGCAGGCCCTGTGAAGCACATAACAATTGGTCAGACATCAAAAAGCCAGTGTCATTCACCATATCCCGGGTTATTACCAGTTATTCTGACTTTGTCCTACTGGCAACTTTGTGCAACTCTGCCCCGCTTATATCCAATTTATGCATAAGTTAAGACATTACCCCACGAAGTCATTGGTGCTCTTCAAAAAACAGTACAAACAACAACAACATAGGAGGAAACTTCACCATCCTTTAAAGCACCAAAAGGTTCACTTATAAAATCAAATATTAATATTTATTGAGTAACTACTATATGTCAGGTCTTGATAATAACCTACTACTTTTAGGGCCATGATTATGATGTGACATTCATTTGTATTTGATTGGGCCAAAGGGTCTTCTGGGCAGCTAGATGGCACAATAAATAAAGCACTGGGCTTGGAATCAGGAAGACTCATCTTTGGGAGTTCAAATATAGCCTCAGACACTTACTAGGGTGACCCTGGGCAAGTCACTTAACCCTGTTTGTCTTAGTTCCTCATTTGTAAAAATAATCTAGAGAAGGAAATGACAAACCACTCTTTCTTTGCCAAGAAAACCCCAAAATGGGGTCAAGAAGAGTTGGACACAATTGAGACAACTGAACAATAATAAGAGGGCCTTCTGGGACCTTGGGGGGTATGTTGGATGAATAAACAGGAATCCAAGGCCTGGGGAAAATTTAAGATAGACCCTATGCTGTTTCTCCTTTACCCTACTACAAACTTCTAACTAAGACCACTACTTTGGTGGCAGATACAACCTGTCATTCCTGATAACATCACATGCTTTAAGACTATCCAACACATCAGCTTGAAAGTTGGGTAGACTTTTCTTCAGGCAAAAATCAGTGGAAAAGGGTACTAATCTGGTATTAATTGATGGAGCACACCTGAGGCATGTGACCAAATCATGAAATCATAGATTATTCTTCAGAAAATGAAAAGTACAGTAATTGGATTATTTATGAGCCTCTGGTTTAGAATCTTATGACTTTTTAAAAAACGTGACAGTGTATTTTCAGTTATATATGCACAATTCTATCAATAAGATGCCCATGAAGGTCAAGGCCAAAATTTTCAGTTTCATAGTATTTTTCTCTGTGATCTAGGCATAAAAGGAATATGGATGGACCTTGATTTTGGTGGCAATATTTCCCAGCAACTGCTGTTTAGTAACATGCTTCACCATCCAGATTGTTTGGATGTGTTCAAGTAACAACTAGGAGGCAGGAAGACATAAAGGTTAAATAAGAGGAGAGAAAAACAAGAGGAGGCAGAAAGAGGGAGGAGGTTAATGGTCAAATGGCTTTAAAAGACCGGTGCTGGTGTTGACTTCCCTGGCCTAACCTTTTCTTTTTTTTCTTTATTCTTTTTTTTTTTGTGGAGTGGTGAGGGTTAAGTGACTTGCTCAGGGTCACACAGTTAGTAAGTGTCAAGTGTCTAAGGCCAGATTTGAACTCAGGTCCTTCCTGAATCCAGAGCTGGTGTTTTATCCTCTAATCCACCTAGCAGCCCTGGCCTAATCTTTTCAAAAGTCCTCTCAGACACTTTCTGCTCATTCCAGCCATAGGGCTTGGTCCTTTTCTGTTGGTAAGTCCCAAGTTGGTGTTGGGGGAAGGGGATGCCAAAGAATGTAGACTAAGCAAAACAAGGGCCAGTCTTGAAGTCATATTTGCCTAGCAGTTGTACATAAGAATAGCACTGGAACTTCTAGAAGACATTCAAGTCCTACAAATACCTTTGTATACTGCCGTTTGTTTGTACTAAACCAGCAAACTTCTTGATTTCTCTTCCAGAAAAATGGGAGCTATAAGGAAGTCAGAAGAGAGATTAGTTTTTCATTTTAGGGGGAAAGATGGAAATTTACTACAGATTCTGCTACTATTGGTTACTACTGCTGATACTGACATAGTTTTGCTGGTTAAATGGTTTTGCTTCTAATTAAAATTTGGGGTCCCAGTGATTAGTTAACAGAAGGATCTGAGAGGCAGTAGCAATTTTCAATGACATGGGGACAGAGAATTAGATGACAAGTAATCCTACTTCTCTCTCATAACAGCAGAAAGTCAGTGCTTAGGAAGCTACTACAGGTTCCTCTGAACAGAAAAGAACATTATCACACGTGGAAACCCCTGTCATTTTTGTTGTTGTCCAGTTGTCTCAGTCATGTTCAACTCTTTATGAGCCATATTTGGGGTTTTCTTGGCAAAGACACTGGAGTGGTTTGTCATTTCCTTCTCCAGTTCCTTTTACAGATGAGGAAACTGAGGTGAACAGGATTAAGTGACTTGCCCAGGGTCACATAGGTATTAAGTATCTGAGGTCAAATTTGAAAATCAAGTCTGACTCCAGGTCCAGCACACTAGCCACTGAACCACCTAGCTACCTAAACAGTACTTAGCATAAATGAATGTCAACCTTTCTGTCAAGCATCTCAGCTTCTTTATCTGGGAGTATTTACCCATCATACCTTTTCATTCATCAGCTCTATCCTCCATTTACTAGACACTCCTATTCTAGCTTTTTTTTTTAATAACTTAAACCTCAAGGTCATAGTGAATTTAGGTAGAAGAATGGCAAAATCAAAAAGTGTTTGACATATATCAGAGATTGCAACATTGTACTTGCTCTTTAACTCCAACGACTCCTAGGCAAGGAAGCCCCTTTCAAATTGGAGTCCAGTCTGCCCCCTCCATTTCTTACCCAAAACATGGGAATGAGAAGAAAGTTTAAGTCACAAGAGATTTTGGTACAAGGTCTGGGGTTCATTCTAGGAGGTCGTGGGTTTTTGTTGGTCACAGCTTCATGTAAGATCAAGAAAAGAAGATCATGGCTTCCATCAATAAGCATTCAATCAAAAACATTTATTAAGGGCCTACTATGTGCCAGGCACTCCAGAATTCCCTATACTCCCCTATTACTCCAGGTTAGAAATGAAGGAACCTCCTGCCTGTTCCAGTTTGTGCTGTCTTTTTGGTCTAATGGAAGCTGCAGAGCAGAGGAGACAAGCACTGGAGGAAGGCCCTCCAAGTCTTTTAGCAGACTGCACAAGGGGAAACTGCAGGAGATAATCCTGCTTTCTACTGAAATCCTAATCATCATTTTTCTCTCTGCTCTTTCATCCTCAATCTTCCTGCTTGTTCCCTGATTCCTGAGTCATGGTTACCCCACACATTCATCCAACCAATCTCATACAAAACTGAGGTGGTGTCATCTCTGCCTGTTAGTCCATTCTCTGCTTCTGTAAGGAAGATAAGTTAGCATTGAAACACTGTGGATTTGACAAGAGAATGCCCTTACCTTTGTGAAGAATTATCGCTGCATAGGCTACCTTACAGGAATGTTGAGAAAATCCAAATTAAAAGGTAGGTGTTGAAGTTATTTTTTGAAGAGTAAAACACTGCATTAATATAATTGTATACCAGTGGTGTCAAATTCAAATAGAAATGGATCCCTGTGGGCAGTTTATTGACTTAGAAAACCAAAATACAACATTGGCTGGGTTGTATTGTATTTTAATTAGTTTTAAGCATTTGCCAATTACATTTTAATTTGGTTCAGGCCACATTCAGGAGTTTTGGAAACTACCAAGTTTGACACCTCTGTTGTACATTACTGGATCTCAAAGGTACTATAAAAGAATGATTATTATTTTTTTAATTGATACTGGAGGGAAAAAAAACAGATCCACTAGAAGAATATTTATTCTTGAGTTGTTTCAGTCACATATGACCCCAAGTGGGGTTCTCTTGGCAAAGACACTAGATTATCATGCTTCTCCAGTTCATTTTACCCATGAGAAAACTGAGGCAAAGAGTGTTAAATGATTTGCACAGGATCACACAGCTAGTAAGTGCCTGGCAGGATTTGAACTCATAACTTTCTGACTCCAGGCCCAGCACACTATCTACTGTTCCACCTAGCTGCCCTTGATAATAATATAGAGCCCATCAAAAGAACCCAATGTATAGAAGATTTTTTTTCTAATGTGTTCCGGACATTATATCATTGCTATAGGGAGTACTCCTTAAAAAAAACAAAAACAAAAACTACCTCTACCAATGCAATTCAGCCAAGATGCTGCAATGAATAGACTTAAAGAATTGCTGGGTATACCAAAAGGTGGAGCAATTTACCCAGGGGAACATGGCTAGTGAGTATTAGAAGAGAAGCTCCAGCAGAGTTCCTCCTGACTTCAGAGTCAATGCTTTACCTACTACATCATGCTGCTAAACTCATACTTAAAATAGCCATGGAGAATTAAATCACTGTTGAGTAAAAACTTCTGGGAAAACTGGATAGTTGCATGGCCAAAAAAAAAAAAGTTGCATTTATAAATAGGTGATGATGCACTTTTTCCACAATGACAGTCTCATAACACACTTATAATAAATTCTAACTCCATAAGTTAAACACTTTAAAAATCATCTTTAAAAGAAACAAAAAGTAATACCATATTTTTACAGCTACATATAGGAGGAATTTTTTTTTCTTTTCGAATCAAACAAATAGAAGAAATCAAATCCATAAGATCCTTTCATTAAAATCAAACAAACAAACAAATGAACAAATGAGCAAACCTTATACAATGAGTTCTTGCATGAGTGTGTCTGTGTGTAGAGGGGGTGTTGGGGCTCTATATTCTCATAAATCTATTCTTTTTCTAGTATCAAATAAAAAGATTCAATTCAAATAAAAACGATCATTGCACAAAAGAAAAATATTTGGAGAACAGTTTCAGAAAATTTGCCAATATGTATGACAAAGGTCTGACATATAGATTCTACAAAGGATTGGTGCATGGCTATGAAAGTAATGCTCTACAGAGCAGCAAGAGTCAAATAGATATATGACAGAAGAGAAAATACAAATTATTAATAACTACACGGAATGATTAATTTCACATCAGAGAAATGCAAATCAAGACAACCTTAAATGACAGTTTACTAGATATGTTATTGTTCAGTCATTCAATCTTGTTTAATTCTTCATGACCCATATACAAAAGCATGCCAGGCTGTTATATCCTCCACTATCTCTCAAAGTCGGTCATAAGGGATGTTGTTTAAGCCATCTCTATGGTCTGATGATTTTCCCAACTTTCTTCAACTTAAATCTATATTTTGCAATAAGAAGGACATGATCTGAGCCACAATCAACTCCAGGTCTTGTTTTAACTGACTACATAGAGCTTCTCCACCTTTGGCTGCAAAGTACATAATCAATCTGATTTCTCTATTGATCACCTGATGATGTCCACATGTAGAGTCACCTTTTGAGTTGTGGAAAAAAAGTGTTTTTTATAACCAGTGAGTTATCTTGACAAAACTCTATTAGTCTCTGCCCTCCTTTATTTTGCATGCCAAGGCCAAACTTGCCTATTATTCCAGTTATCTTTCTATTTCCTACTTTAGCATTCTGACCCCCTATGATGATTCTAATATCTTTTTGGTATTATCTCTAGAAGATGTAGGTTTTCATAGAACTGATCAGATTTGACCTCTTCATCATCTATGGTTGGAACATAAATGTATATTGCTGTGATGCTGAACAGTTTGCCTTGGATTTGAACAGATGTCATTCAGTCTCTTTTGAGATTCTACCCCAGGATTGCTTTTCTCACCCTCTAGGAGGGCTATTCCATTTCTTCTAAGGGATTTTTACCCATGGTAGTACATGAATTGATCATCTGAATTGAATTCACCCATTCCCATGCATTTAAGTTCACTGACACCCAAGATGTTTATGTTTAATCTTTCCATCTCCTTTTTGACCACATCCAGCATACCTTGGTTCATAGATCTGACATTCTAAGTTCCTATGAAATATTGATCTTTACATCATTGAACTTTCCTTTCATCACTAGACACATCCACAGATGATCTTCCTTTCAGTTTTGTCCAAGCTGTTTCATTACTACTGGAAACATTTGTAGTTGCCCTCCTCTCTTCCCTTGTAGCGTTTTCTAATGTCATCTCTTTTTATCATTTTAGTTCTGTCTATGGACTTTTCTTGGCAAAGATACTGGAGTGGTTTTTCATTTCCTTCTCCAGTGAATCACCTTTTTTCAGAACTCTCCATTATGTCTTGTCCATCTAGGATAACCCTCAAAGGCATAGCTCATGTTTTCATCGAGCTATGAAAGACCCTCCTCCATGACAAGGTAGTGATCCAGGACAGGGTTATTAGATCTACCATAATGGTTAAAAAATAGTACACAGAAAAATAAAACTAAATGTGTGGAAACAAGTCTTATAATACATCATCAGTGGGACCTTGTACTGAGGCAAATATTTTGGAGAATAATGTGGTAATATGCAATGAGAGTTACAAAAGTGATCAAGCTTTCAACCCAATAATTCCATTACTTGATTTTATCCAAAAATACCATTAAAGGACCTATCTACTTTCAAATTCATATCTGTTTTATTTATAATAAAAAGTTGGAAATTATCTATATGTCCAACAATTGAATAATGGCTGTATAAATTATTGTATATTAATATAATCGAACATTATGGTACCATTAAAGAAGATAAATGGCAAGCATACAAGGTAATATGGGAAGAGCAGATTGAAGTGATGCAAAATGAAGTCAATAGAAATAGAACTATACACAAATCATCTATAATGGGAAGGAAGGGAGGGGATAGATGATCAGGGGAGGAAAGGAGAAAAGAGGTTCAACATAGTGAAATGTTAAATGACTTCAAGTAAAATTTGACCTTTTGTCCTGTATGCTTATTTTTATTGATGGTTAATATGTTTATAATTTTAAAAAATGTAATGGAATTATTTTCAAAGTGGAGTGAGGTGGGGGTAGGTTATCATTTACTAATACACACTCTGTTCTCGATTAGTATTTTGGAGGGGGAGGGCAGTGTCTGGACCTAGGTGTTCATCAATGTAGAGGAGTTCCCAGTAAAGAAATTCTTGGGGTGGCTAGGTGGCGCAGTGGATAAAGCACCGGCCCTGGATTCAGGAGGACCTGAGTTCAAATCCAGCCTCAGACACTTGACACTTACTAGCTGTGTGACCCTGGGCAAGTCACTTAACCCCCGTTGCCCTTAAAAAAAAAAAAAAGAAATTCTCTCTCATTAATGTAAACTGGCACCTAATATATAACAACAGGCTTTGAGGGATGTTTGTGACACTTAATCTTTAAGTGATTTGTGTAGGATCACACAGCCATGTGTGAATGTCACTAATTAGCAAGTCAGATAGTCAGAGCCACGGTACAACTTACATTAGAGGAATAGCCTAACACAGCATTATGAATTTAGAAAAGAAATCTTAGTTCATGTTTTAACAAACTAACCTGAGGTAGTTAGAGAAATCTGGTGAAGTTTCTCATGCATTGTGGGTAAGTTCCAGGGTCCCTGCTTGAGACTTGATCCTGAGTCTCCTCCTGCCAGATCCAACAGGCAACTTTGATGGGAATATAGGATAGGAGAGGGTCACTAGTGTGGCCTCGATATATTAAAAACTCTCTTACTTGCTATTGCTAGGATTTCCAGGACAATATTGAATAATATTGGTGACAATGAGCATCCTTGTTTCACACCCGATCTTACTGGGAAGGCCTCCAGTTTATCTCCATTATATATTATGCTTACTGATAGTTTTTAGAGAAATGATTTTTATCAATTTAAAGAAAAATTCATTTATACCAATCCTTTCAAATATTTTTTGACCAAACAACAAGCATTTTATTAAGTACCTACTATGAGCTCAGTGTATGAATATACAGGTGATAAAGTTCCTTTTCTTGAAGAGATCTTTTTTTTTTTTGATAGTTCAGTATTTTATTACTTTCCAGTTACATATAAGGATCATTTTCTTTTTTTTAATAAAGTATTTTATTTTTTTCACATTACATGTAAAGATAGTTCTCAACTTTCATTTATACAAGCTTTCCAATTGCAGATTTTTCTTCCTCCCTCCCCCGCTCTCGCTTCCCCTAAACAGCAGGTAATCTGACATAGGTTTTATATATATATATATATATATATATATATATATATATATATATACACACATTAAACATATTTCTGCATTAGTCATGTTATAAGAGAAAAATCAGAGCAATGGCAAAAAACCTCAAAAAAGAAAAACAACAGCACCAAAAACTAAAGAAATAGTATGGTTCATTCAGAATCTATACTCCAAAGTTCCTTTTTTTCCCCCTGGATTTGGAGATCCTCTTCCATCACAAGTTCCCTGGAACTCTTCTGTGCCATTGCATTGGTGAGAAGAATATAGTCCATCACAGTAGATCAACACACAATGCTGATAATACTGTATACAATGTTCTTCTGGTTCTGCTCATCTCACTCATCATCAGAACACACAAGACCCTCCAGGTTTCTCTGAACTCCTCCTGCTCATCATTTCTTACAGCACAATAGTATTCCATTACATTCATATACCACAACTTGTCCAGCCATTCTCCAGTTGATGGTCATCCCCTCAACTTCCAGTTCCTTGCCACCACGTATAGAGCAGCTATAAATATTTTTGTACGTGTGGGTTCCTTTCCCCTTTCCATGATTTCATTGGGAAAAGACCCAAAAGTGGTATTGCTGGATCAAAGGGTATGCACAGCTTCACAGCCATTTGGGCATAATTCCAAATTGCTCTCCAGAATGGTTGGATCAGTTCACACCTCCACCAACAATACATTAGTGTGCCAATTTTTCCACAGCTTCTCCAACATTTATTGTTTTCCTTTTTTGTCATTTTAGCCAATCTGATAGGTGTCAGGTGGTACCTCAGAGTTGTTTTAATTTACATCTCTCTAATCATTAGAGATTTAGAGCATTTTTTCATATGGGAATAGATAGCTTTGGTTTCTTCATCAGAAAACTGCCTGTTCATATCCTTTGACCATTTCTCAATTGGGGAATGACTTGGATTCTTATAAATTTGATTTAGTTCCCTATATTTTTTAGAGATGAGGCCTTTATCAGAAGTACTGGCCTCAAAAATTGTTTCCCAGCTTTCTGCCTCCCTTCTAATTTTGGATGCATTGCTTCTGTTTGTACAAATTTTTTTTAATTTAAGTTAATCAAAATCATCCATTTTGAATTTTATAATATACTCTATCTCCTGTTTGGTCATAAAATGTTTTCCTTTCCAAAGATCTGATAGGTAGACTATTCCTTTCTCTCCTAATTTACCTATGGTATCACCTCTTATGTCTAAATCATGTATCCATTTTGACCTTATTTTAGTATAAGGTGTAAGATGTTGGTCTATGCCTAATTTCTGCCATACTATCTTCCAGTTTTCCCAGCAGTTTTTGTCAAATACTGAGTTCCTATCCCAGAAGCTGGAGTCTTTGGG
Source organism: Dromiciops gliroides (assembly GCF_019393635.1). Lineage (NCBI taxonomy): Eukaryota > Metazoa > Chordata > Mammalia > Microbiotheria > Microbiotheriidae > Dromiciops > Dromiciops gliroides. The sequence goes on along the minus strand of NC_057861.1, from coordinate 592,267,921 downwards.
TTTATCAAACACTACATTACTAGTGTCATTTACTACTGCTTTTCCTTCCTATGTCTAGCATATTCCATTGATCTACCACTCTATTTTATAGCCAGTACCAGATAGTTTTGATGACTTCCACTTTATAGTAAAGCTCCAGGTTTGGTACCGCTAACCCACCTTCCCGTGAATTTTTTTCATTATTTCCCTGGATATTCTTGATTTTTTGTTTTTCCAGATGAATTTTGTTATTTTTTTTCTAGCTCTATAAAATAATTTTTAGGTAGTCTGAATGGCACTGAATAAGTAAATTAATTTAGGCAGTATTGTCATTTTTACTATATTAGCTCTGCCTATACATGAGCAATTGATATCTTTCCAATTATTTAGATCGGGTTTGATTTGTGTGAAGAGTGTTTGGTAGTTGTATTCATGGAGTTCCTGGGTTTGTCTTGGCAAATAGACTCCAAAGTATTTTATATTATCTACTGCTACTTTAAATGGAATTTCTCTTTCTCTCTCTTGCTGTTGGACTTTGTTGGTCATGTATAGAAATGCTGATGATTTATGTGGATTTATTTTATATCCTGCTACTTTGCTAAAGTTGTTAATTGTTTCAAGTAATTTTTGAGTTGATTCTCGAGGATTCCTTAAGTATACCATCATATCATCTGCAAAGAGTGATAGTTTTGTTTCCTCCTTGCCTATTCTAATTCCTTTAATTCCTTTCTCTTCTCTGACTGCTAAAGCTAACATTTCTAGTACAATATTAAATAATAGGGGTGATAATGGACATCCCTGTTTCAGCCCTGATCTTATTGGGAAGGCATCTAATTTATCTCCATTGCATATAATACTTGCTGATGGTTTTAGGTAGATACTGTTGATTACTTTAAGGAAAGCTCCACCTATTCCTAGACTCTCTAGTGTTTTTATTAGGAATGGGTGCTATATTTTGTCAAAAGCTTTCTCTGCATCTATTGAGATAGTCATATGATTTTGGTTACTTTTCTTATTGATGTGGTTGATTATGTTAATAGTTTTCGTAATGTTGAACCAGCCCTGCATTCCTGGTATAAATTCCACCTGGTCATAGTGTATTATCCTGGTGATCACTTGCTGTAATCTCCTTGCTAATATCTTATTTAAGATTTTAGCATCAATATTCGTTAGGGAAATTGCTCTATAATTTTCTTTCTCTGTTTTTGCTTTGTCTGGTTTTGGTATCACCACCATATTTGTGTCATAAAACAAATTTGGTAGAACTCCTTCTTCACCTATTTTTCCAAATAATTTGTATAATATTGGAATTAATTGTTTTTTAAATGTTTGGTAGCATTCACCTGTAAAACCATCTGGCCTTGGGAATTTTTTTCTTAGGGAGTTCATTAATGGCTTGTTCAATTTCTTTTTTCTAATATGGGTTTATTTAAGGATTTTATTTCCTCTTCAGTTAACCTGGGCAGTTTGTATTTTTGTAAATATTCATCCATTTCATTTAGATTGTCAAATTTATTGGCATATACTTGGGAAAAGTAATTCCTAATTATTGATTTATTTTCCACTTCATTGGTGGTAACATCAGCCTTTTCATTTTTGATACTGGTAATTTGGTTTTCTTCTTTCTTTTTTTTAATCAAATTAACCAATATTTTATCTACTTTATTGGTTTATTCATAAAACCAGCTCTTAGTTTTATTGATTAATTCTATATTTTTTTGCTTTCAATCTTATTAATTTCTCCTTTAGTTTTCAGAATCTCTAGTTTAGTAACTAATTGGGGATTTCTAATTTGTTCTTTTTCTAGCTTTTTAAGTTGCATGCCCAATTCATTAATCTCCTCTTTCTCTTTTTTATTTATGTAAGCATTTAGAGCTATAAATTTTCCCCTAAGCACTGTTTGGCTGCATCCCATAGATTTTGGTATGTTGTCTCATTATTGTCACTCTCTTGGATATAGTTATTGATTGTTTCTATGATTTGTTGTTTGGCCCATTCATTCTTTAGAATGAAATTTTTTACTTTCCAATTGATTTTCATTCTACTTTTCCCTGGCCCTTTCTTACATGTAATTTTTATTGCATCATGATTTGAGGATGCATTTACTATTTCTGCCTTTCTACATTTTACTATGATGTTTTTGTGCCCTAATATATGGTCAATTTTTGAAAATGTGCCATGTACTGCTGAGAAAAAGGTATATTCCTTTCTATCCCCATTCAATTTTCTCCACACATCTATCATGTCTAACTTTTCTAGTAATCTATTCACCTCTTTCACTTCTTTCTTATTTATTTTTTGGCTAGATTTATCTAATTCTGAGAGGGGGAGATTCAGATCCCCCACTAGTATAGTATTACTGTCTAATTCCTCTTGTAACTCATTTAATTTCTCCTCTAAGAATTTGGATGGGATACCACTTGTCGCATACATATTTAATATTGATATTACTTCATTATCTATAGTACCTTTTAGTAAGATATATTTTCCTTCCTTATCTCTTTTAATTAGACCTATTTTTGCCTTTGCTTTGTCTGAGATAAGGATTGCTACCCTTGCTTTTTTTACTTTACTTGAAGCATAATATATTCTGCTCCAGCCCTTTACCTTTACCCTGTGTGTATCTCTATGCTTCAAATGTGTTTCTTGTAAACAGCATATTTTAGGATTCTGGTTTTTAATCCCCTCTGCAATTCACTTCCATTTTATAGCAGAGTTCATCCCATTCACATTCACAGTTATTATTACTGTCTATTCCCCTCCGTTCTATTTACCCCCTTTGTACTTTTTCCCCCTTCTTTCACCCTATTCCTCTTCACTGACATTTTGCTTCTTACCCCTGCCTCCCCCGTTCTGCCCTCCCTTTTTATCACCCCCCCTCTCTTTTCTTTACCCTTTTCTCCCTTGCTTTTGTCCTCCCTTCTATCAGTCCCCCCTTCCCTTCTCCTTTTGCTTCCCTAAAGAATGAGCTAAGTTTCTTTATCCCAATGAACGTATGTTATTCCCTCTTTGAATCAAAACTAATGAGAGTAGGGTTGAAAAATTGTTCAACCCTCCTTTCTTTCTCTCTATTGTAATGGGTTTTATTCACCTCGTCATATGATATATTTCACCCCATTCAACCTCCCCTTTCCTCTCCTCCCTATAGACTGCCTTTTTAACCCCTTAATTTTCTTTGTATCATCACATCAAAAACAATTTATATTTATACCCTCTGTGTAAAGTCTTTCTATCTGCCCAAATACATTTGCAGTTCCTAAGAGTTATGAGTATTATCTTCCCGTGTAGGGATGTAAACAGTCTAACCTGAGTAACTTTTTTCCCCTCTGTTTAACTTTTTAAACTTCTGTTGAGTCTTGTGGTCTTTTCATCAGGAAACTTTGAAATTCCCCAATGTCATTGAATGTCCATCTTTTCCCCTGAAAGAGAATGCCCATTTTTGCTGGGTAATAGATTTTTGGCTGCAATCCAAGCTCCTTTGCCTTCTGGAATATCATATTCCAAGCCTTGCGGTCCTTGAATGTTCAAGCTGCCAGGCCCTGAGCAATCCTGACTGTGGCTCCATGATATTTAAATTGCTTCTTTCAGGCTCCTTGGAGTATTTTCTCCTTTACCTCATAATTCTGGAATTTGGCTAAAATATTTCTTGGAGTTTTTTTTTTTTGGGGGGGGGTCTCATTCAGGAGGTGATTGGTGGATTCTTTCAATGATGACTTTATCCTCTGATTCTATAATATCAGGGCAGTTCTCCTTAATAATTTCCTGGAATATGGTGTCTAGATTCTTTTCCTGGTCATGGCATTCATGCAGTGTAATGATTCTCAAATTGTCTCTCCTGGATCTGTTTTCCAGATCAGTTGTCTTTCCAATGCGGTATTTCACATTTTCTTCTATTTTTTCATTCTTTTGATTCTGCTTGACTGATTCCTGGTGTCTTATGGATTCCTTATCTTCTAACTGTTCAATTTTAATTTTTAAGGCATTGTTTTCTTCAGTGAGATTATGCACCTTTTTTTCTATTTGGCCAAATGAATTTTTTAAGGCATTGATTTCTTCAGTGAGAATATGCACCTTTTTTTTCCATTTGGCCAGATGAATTTTTTAAGGCATTGTTTTCTTCAATGAGATTATGCACCTTTTTGTCCATTTGGCCAAAAGAATTTTTTAAGGCATTGTTTTCTTCAGTGATTTTATGCACTTTTTTTTTTCCATTTGGCCAGATGAATTTTTTAAGGAGTTGTTTTCTGCAGTCAATCTGTGTGCTTCCTTTTCCAAGCTGCTGATTCTTTTTTCATAATTTTCTTGTTTTGCTTTCATTTCTCTTCCCATTTTTTCTTCTACCTCTCTCAATTGATTTTTGAAATCCTTTTTGAGCTCTTCCAGGAAGGCTTTTTGTTCTTGAGACTAATTCACCTTCCCTCGTGAGGCTTCACATGTAGGCAATTTGAGGGTATTGTCCTCATCTGAGTTTGTGTTGGCTTCTTCCCTATTGATACAGAAGCTCTCAATGGAGAAGGCTCTTTTTTGCTTCTTACTCATTATTGCAGCTTAATTATTTTTTAAGTTGAGGTCTGCTCTGGGGGTACCAGGGTCCCTGTTTGGGGCTTCTTGTGCAGGGGTATAGGTGCTGTGTGACTGGGTTTTTACTCTGAGGCCTTTATAGTGTGTGCAGTTCGCCCCCCTATACTTCCTGTCTAAGTGCACCGCGTCTGTGTGCCTGGTCACACCTATTCTGTTTGTGGCCCTACAGCTGGCAACTTGCCCTCTCGGCTGGTGCAGGTAGGTTTTTCCACTGTCCTTCTTGGCCACCAGATTTTTTGAGCCAGGTTCCAGGGGCCTCAGTTGTTCGGCTGTGGCCCACAGCTCCTACTGACTTGCCCCGACCCCCTCGGCGCTGGGCTGCTGCCCTGCGCTGGGCCTCCCTTTTGCCCGAGTCAGACCGACCTTTTCCTGAAGTCTTCTAAATTATCTCTGGTTGGAAGACTGTGTCTCTCTGTCTCTTTGCAGGTTCTATAGTTTCATAATCTGTCCAGAGGCTTGATTTAATGGTTTTTTGAGGGAACAGAAGGAGAGCTCAGGCAGCTTGCTGTTTCCTCTCTGCCATCTTGGCTCCGCCCCCCTCTGCCATCTTCTAAGGATCATTTTCAACATTTATTTTATAGGATTTTTTGTTCCAAATTTTTCTCCCACCCTCCTTTCCCTCCCTACTCCTCAAGACAGAAAGCAATCTAATATATTTTATATACATGCATTAGTCATATTGTAAAAGAAGAGTCAGAGCACAAGGGAAAAACCTCAAAAAAGAAGGAGAAAAAAACCACCCCAAAAGTAGAAACAGTATATTTCAATCTGCATTATTAAACCACAGTTCTTTTTTCTGGATGTTGAGAACAATTTCTATAATGAAATTCTTTGAAATTATTTTGGACCATTGCATTGCTAAAAAGAGCCAAGTCTATCACCATTGTTCATCATACAATGTTGCTGTTACTGTGTACAATGTTCTCTGGGTTCTGCTCCTGTCAGTCAGCATCAGTTCATGTAAGTCCTTCAAGGTTTCTCTGAACTCCTCCTGCTCATCATTACTTCTCACATTGATTTTTTAAAACTTTGTGTTCTAAATTTTCTTTCTTCCTCCCTCCCTCCTCATCCCTCCCTATGAAATCCAACAATTCAATATAAGTCATACATATGTGCAGTTATGCAAAACATGTTCTCATTAGTCAGGTTGTGAAAGAAAATAGACAAAATAACTTTAGAAAGAGGAGCTAATACAATTATACTTCAATCTATATTCAGATAGCATCAGTTCTTTATCTATTGATGGTTTGCATTTTTCATATGTCCTTCTGATAGCATCCTGCTTATAATTTCTTTCATAGTTACTATTGCTAATTGTATTACCCCCTTCATATTCCCTCCCCTTGATATTTACTCTATTTTCTATCTTCCTTCACCTTTTCCCTCCTTGAAAGTGTTCCCCTTTTTACTGCCCCCTCACCCAATCTGCCCTCCCTTCCTTTGCCCCCCCCCTTATCTCTTTCCCCTCCCACTTTCCCTCAGGGCAAAATATATTACTATACCCACTTGAGTGTGTATGTTATTCCTTCTTTGAGCCAATTCTGATGAGAATAAGGCTCACTCATTCCCCTTCTCCTCTACCATCTTCCCCTCTACTCTATAAGCTTTTTCTTGTTTCTTTTATGTGAGCTACTTTTCCCCAGTCCACCTCTCCCTTTCCCTTTCTTCCAGTGCATTCCTCTTACCCCTTAACTTTATTTTGAAGATGTCATCATGGGTCAGCTAGGTGACACAGTGGACAAAGCACTAGACCTGGTCCCAGGAGGCCCTGAGCCCATATCCAGCCCCAGACATAAACCACTCCACCCCCCCCCTGCCCCACAGAAAACAAGGATAAACAAAAAATAAATGTTTTATAGATATCATCCCTTCATATTCAGTTCAGACCTGTGTCCTCTGTGTAGTCCTTACTGAGAAAGTTCTTATGATTTAGAAGTATTATCTTCCCATGAAGGAATGTAAACAGTTTAATCTTTTAATATCCCTCATGATTTCTTTTTCCTGTTTACCTTTTTATGCCTCTTTAGGGTCTTGTATTTGAAAGTCAAATTTTCTATTTAGTTCAGGTCTTTTCATCACGAATGCCTGGAATTCCTATTTTTCACTGAAGTCCCATTTTCCCCTGAAAGATTACACTCAGTTTTGCTGGGTAGGTGATTTGGGGCTGTAGTCCCAGTTCTCTTGCCCTCCAGAATATCATATTCCATGCACTCTGGTCCTTTAATGTAGATGTTACTAGATCTTGTGTTATCCTTACTTTAGCTCCACAATATTTGACTTCCTTTCTTCTAGATGCTTGCAATATTTTCTCCTTGATCTGGGATCTCTGGAATTTGGCTATAGTATTCCTGGAAGTTTTCCTTTTCAGATCTCTTTCAGGAGGCGATCAGTGGATTCTTTCCATTTCTACCTTGCCTTCTGCTTCTAGAATATCAGGGCAATTTTCCCTGATAATTTCTTGGAATATGATTCTAAACTCTTATTTTTGTCATGGTTTTCAGGTAGTCCAATGATTTTTAAATTATCTCTCCTGGATCTATTTTCCAGGTCAACTGTTTTTCCAAGGAGATATTTCATATTGCCCTCTATTATATTTTTTATTCATTTGGATTTGCTTTACTCTGTCTTGGTTTCTCATAAAGTCATTATTTTTCCTTGGTTTTGTTTTTTGTTTTTGGAGTGGGCAATGGGGGTTAAGTGACTTGCCCCGGGTCACACAGCTAGTAAGTGTCAAGTGTCTGAGACCAGATTTTAACTCAAGTACTCCTGAATCCAGGGCCAGCACTTTATCCATTGCACCACCTAGTTGCCTCAAAGTCATTATTCTTAGGCAATTATTTTCTTTAGAGAGATTTTGTATCTCTTTTCCCACTTGGCTTTTCAAGCTGTTGATCTTTTCTCATGATTCTCCTGCATTGCTCTCATTTCTCTTTCCATTCTTTTCTCAATCTTTCTCAATCTTCCTTCTATCTCTCCTACTTTCTCTTCAAAGTCCCTTTTGAGTGCTTCCATGGCTTGAGACCAATTCATATTTTTCTTGGAAGTTTTGGATGTTGTAGCTTTGATTTTGTTATTATCTTCTACTGAGGTTGTATTCTGGCCTACTCCCCCCCCCCCCAAAAAAAAAGCTTTCTATAGTCTGCTGCTTTCTTTGCCTACTCATCTCAACCTGGAAGCAGATGTCTGATTGAAATCTGATTCTCTATGGCTGGAAGCTTGGTGTGCCTATGCCCCTTCCCCACTGGTCCAACTACCACTCAATTTGGCCCACTGCTTCAGAACCAGGGCTCTTTGCCCCAACTCCAGCATATACTGCAGCCACTTTACCCCAGCCAACCACCAAACCCCCTCACCAGGCTGCGAGCTGAAATTCAAGAAGAAGCCACAGGCACCAAAGACTCCAAGGTGCTGGAAGTGTGGTCTCTTCCTGAATGGGTCCAGACCACTCACTGAGATGCTCTCTCAGCCCAAAGTCAGGTGATCCCGGCTGTCATGTTTGGTTGGAAAATAGTCTCATTCTGTTCTTATGTGAGTTAGGCCGCTCTGTTTTTTGTTTTTGTTCTTTTTTTAATGGCATTATTTGAAAGCGAGTGGCCAGGTTTATTGGGAGCTTGCCAGAGTCACAGTCTGTCATCCACTATCTTGGCTCCACTTTCAAATATTTTTTAAGTGAGGCAATTGGGGTTAGGTGACTTGCCTAGGGTCACACAGCTAGCAAGTGTTAAGTGTCTGAGGCTAGATTTGAACTCAGGTCCTCCTGACTCCAGGGCCAGTGCTCTATCCACTGTGCCACCTTGCTGCCTTCAGATATTTGTAATAGAAATGAATGTTAAACTTTATCAAAAGTTTTTTCTCCATCTACTGATATAGGATTTTCTAAACTTTGTTGATATAATCAGTTATGTCAATAGTTGCAAAACTATGTAAAACAATGGCACTTTTCTCCTAATTATTTTGGAAAATATAATTATTTTTATCGAAATATGTTATTTGTGTTTAAGTTTTTTTCTTATTTGAAAGAGCCCTCAATGATCATTTATCCCAGCACATACCTGAGCAGGAATCCCTGGGCAACAACATCCCCAGTAAGTTCACTTACAATTCACTAAATCAAATGAAACTTTATTGACTTTGGAAAGGGAGTTTGAAAAGAGAAAGTAGACATCCTGAAGCTTGCAGAATGTTCTGGTCAATCTCTTCTTCCTCCAGGCTCTCAAGCCAATGAAGAAGGAAACAAAACCTACCCATCACTAGCAATCTGTCAGAAGTTGTTCCTGACTCCCGGCATGTGACTGTCAACATTATAATTATTGCTGTCCTTCAGAGTCAAGGAAAATGTGCTTGGCCATTCCTTGTCTGTGGACAAAGGAGGGAGGCTGAAAAAAAGAATAGACAAGCACCTCCCCCTCATGGAACCCTTGCAAATAGGAGCTCTTTGCAGCTGCTATTTGGTGAGTCTGCTTCAAGTGAAGGTATATCCCAGAGTCAAAAGGCCTGGGTTCAAATTCCAGATCCCTGGCTTGCTTCCTGTGGAACTTTGAGCAAGCTGTTTCTCTTTTATGGATGTCAGTTTCCTCAGCTTCAATAATAATAGCTAACATTTATATGGCACTTTAAAGCTTGGAAACCACTTTACATGTATTAGTTCACTTCAGCCTTTGAGATAGGTGCCATTATTATCCCCATTTTACAGATGAGGAAGATGGGGCTAAGAAAAGTGCAACTTCTTGCCCAAATTCACATAGCCAGTAAATATTTGAACAGGCTTCCAACTCAGATCTTCCTAACTCCAAGCCCTGTTCTCTATCCACTATAGCACAACTCCAAGATAAAGGAATGAGACCAGATGGTTTCTATGTTTCATTCTAGCTGTAACATGTCTGTACAGAAAACATTGAGTTGCAGCAGTCCAAGGAAGGATGAAACAAATGCCTTGAAAATTGCAGCCACTCTGTAGTTATTTGCTGAAGTGACAGTTTGACAGGAAATATTTTCCCTCCTTCCCTCAGCAAATAACTGATCCACTCAGGGTTGGGAACCAAGGCAGGAAGCTCTCTCAGGGTGGGAGACATTACAATGGGCAGTACCCTGAGTTGTCTCAGGGCACAATTCAGGGTATGATGCAGGATCATGGGGATGAAATTAACTGAGTCAGTCAGAAGCAGAACCAGTGAACTAGAGTTTTCAAAGAACCAGAGCAAAAAGCTACATGAAGACTAGTAAAGCCATAGGAAGTGTGGAAGCAGTTGGTGATAATAATAATAGAAATTATAACAAAAATGATAATAATAAAAAGAAGCATTTAGATAACTCTTTACAAATATTATTTCATTTTATCCTCAAAACAACCCTAGAAAGTAGGTGATATCCCCATTTTAAAATAAGAAAACAGGCAGAGAAATTAAAGTCATACTGATAGTAAATATTGGAATCTGAATTTGAACTCAGGTATTCCTGTATTCAGGGTCAGTGGTCCCACCCCATGCCACATTTATATAGCATTTTGAGGTTTGCAAAGTCTTTTACACATGTTGTCTTGTATTGATCCTCATAATAAGACTGTGAGGTAGGTGTTATTATTACCCCCATTTTACAGATTGAGGAAGCTGAGACTGGGAAAAGTGAAATGAATTGTCCAGGGACACCTGCCATTAAGTGTCTGAGCCAGGATTTGATCTCAGTTCTTCTTGATTACAGGTCCATGACTCTATTTATCATGCCACCTTACTGTCTTGAAGTACCTAGAACAGGGATATAATCAATGGTCTGGGGCCAAAATGAAAAGCTAATCCCTGCCACATACCACCCCCAAAAGAAAAACCCCAGTAATATGACAGGGCAGAGCTTCTGAGTTTGAGCTCTAACTACATTTTATTAGATTGTGTGAATGTCATTTAGTTTATGGGCTGAGTACTAGCTGAGGTGGCTATGTAACTTAGTGAAAGGTACCTGGACCTGGAGTCAGGAGACTTAATTCAAATGCTGCTTCTAATATTTACTACCTGTGCAATGCTGGACAATTCATTTAACCTTTCAGCCTCATTTTCTCCATCTTTCAAATAGGAATAATAGCATCTACTTCCCAGGGTTGTTGTGAGGATAAAATGAGATGATGTCTGTAAAGAGCTATATAAATGCTAGCCATCATCATCATTATTATTACCAGCTACTTCCACACTGCCCATGGTTTTGTGAATCTTCAGTCATAGCTTTTTCCTATCTTGTAGGTTTGTTGTGAGGATCAAATAGGATAATAGATGGAAAATAATTTCTAAACTTTACTGTGATGTGTGTATGTATGTTTGTATGTATGCATGTATGGACATAATATTATATATACATACATATACACATATAATATATATGTATATATTCTCTTATCACTAGCCCTGCCCCTACTTGGTATTTTTTATCAGCCTCTGCCAATGGGAAACTCCAGCTTACCTACATATTTGCCTGAATAAGAGATGGCTATCTAAGGGATTATGACAGACAAAAGGAACTCTTGGTCTCTCAACAGAAGCATTAATTTGCACTGTACAGAATGGCTGTGGCAAACTTCTCCCATTCCTCATGAATCATGTTTTTCACTAATTTTCTCTATTATTCTTCTACATCAGCACCACTGTTATAATTCTCAACCAACTAATGCTCTCAGCACATCTTGCCAGAATCAGGTTTAAGGAATAGAAATCCATCCTGGTTGTTCAAATAGATGTGGTTTGTAGGATTTAAAACTAGAAAGCACTTTTGACATCACCTAGACAAGTGATTCTCAATTTTGTTGGGGCTCAAGACCCATAAAAATTATTGAAGACTCCAAAAATTGTTTTTGTTTATGGGAGTTATGTAACTAATATCTTAGTATGTTATATATACATATATATAATTCGTTTGTACATAATATCTACATACAAAGATATGTACACACACGTGTGTGTGTATACATATATATATATATATATGCATATATATAAAGTGTTACCTCAAAGATCTCATGAGGGGGTCTCAGATACCTCAAGAGATACATGGACCACATTTTGAGAACTACTAACCTAGACTTCCTTTTAAGAATGAGGAAACTGAGGTCCTCCTAAGAGACATGATGTGCTTTGCTCAAGGTTCCAGAGACAAGAGCTGGGTTCCAGACCCATGTCTTCAGACTTCTCTCTGTCACATTACTTCTACTGTCCATCTTCATTAAAGCTGAGCAGTCATTCTCAAAAATCAGGCCCTAGAGATAAGGGAGAATTACTTCATGATTTGGCTTAGAAATTTTAAAAAAAGAGAGAGAGAATGCATGAAAGCACTGGGGATAAAATATTTAAATCATCAATATTGCACACTGTATTGATGTACAAAATGTTTAATTATGCATCATTTTCATTATTATTAATGTTATATCTATCACTATAAGTTATACATATAAATATATACAATACATATATAATATGTGTATTTGCATGTATTTGTGTATACTAGAAGATATATCTATATCTATAAAATCTATCTATCTATCTATCTATCTATCTATCTATCTATCTATCTATCTATCTATCTATCTATGGATATAGTGTAACAGTCCTCAAACATTTTTGTTCTTGTGACTCCATTAAATTCTTTCATTTTATTTTATTTTTTTGGTTTTGAGGCAATGAGGGTTAAATGACTTGCCCAGGGTCATACAGCTAGTAAGTGTCAAATGTCTGAAGCTGGATTTAAACTCAGGTTGTACTGAATCCAGGACCAGTGCTTTATCCACTGCTCCACCTAGCTGCCCCAGACTCTTAAAAATTATTGAGTGCTTCACAAAGCTTTTGTTTATATGATGTATATATATATATAATATATGTATATATATATACATATATATTCTGATATCTACCATATTAGAAATTAAAACTGATATATTTAAAATATTTATTCATTTAAAAATACAATAAAAACATTTATGTTAGCATATTAACATAAATAATACATTTTCATGAAAACTATATTTTCAAAATTTTTCTTAGAAGAAAAGTATTGTTTTACTTAATTTTTAAAAATTTCTCTGATGTCTGGCTTAGTAGAAGACAGCTGCATTCTTCTATCTGTTTCATATTCAATTTGGTTCAATAACTTGCTTTGGGTTGAAATTTATGAAGAAAATCCAACCTCACCCAGATATGTTAGTTAGGCAAGTGACCATATTCTAATAGACCAATGGAGTCTTAGTATTACTATGAAAATAAAACTGTTAAGGACCTTAAGGACCCTTGAAAACTGTCCTAGGGACCCCAGGGGTCCAAACGCTATACTTTGAGATCTGCTAGTCCAGTAAATAAAATGAAATGGAAGCAGGGATGGGAAGTGTGATGTTATAGTTTCAACTTGAGGTTGTGAAGAAATGGTTTATTGTTTTTTAGTCATTCTAGAAGACTGACCCATTATAAATTCAAGGTCACCCTCGAGAGTTGGTGGGTATAATTTGAGTGATGCAAAAATGGATTTTTCTAAATAAAAATACACATCATATTAGCAATTCATTTTTTAAAGGACTGGTTCTTTCAGTTTTCCAAGGCTGGAAGTGCAGGTTATACTCACAGGCCCAGCTCTACTTTGATGAACACAAGAGATTTTATTTTCTTCCTTTCCCACCTAGGACTTAGGCATTCCCCTGTCTTTTTAAAATACATATAGCTGGGGACAGCTAGGTGGTGCACTGGCCCTGGGTTCAGGAGGATGTGAGTTCAAATCTGGCATCAGACACCTGACACTTACTAGCTGTGTGACCCTGGGCAAATCACTTAACCCTCATTGCCCCACAAAAAAGATTATTGGAATACATATAGCCATAACAGCAGTAATATGTCACTCACTCCTCATTATGAATGTATTTTAAGGAGATTTTTCTCCTTGACAGGAGGAGCCAAGCTTAAATAAATTCTGAAAGAAGGCAAGAGGATACAAAAGGAATGGTAAAAGGGAGACTGCTAAGGAAAAAACATTTTCCAGAAAATTCTAGAACTGTGAGGGACTATAGAATCATATTCTAACCCATTTCCCCAATCTCTCTGGGACCAAGAAGAAGTTCCAGATTTCTGAATCTAAATCCTCAACTAGCTCATGCAATCCTATGGTTACAATGAAATTGTAGACAAGGAGAAAAATCAGAGAGGGGGACCAGCCAAAGTTCTCCAATGTAACTAAGTATCAATAATGAAGGGACAAGTTTTTCCAGGTGCTGTCCTCCATGTGTTCTGCTGATTGTCCCACCATGGGAAATGGGAGTCAGAGATGAGTATGCTATCTGTGTTCCAAAGGGATCCTGTCAAGCTATACCTTGTTATTCTCTTACCCCAGAACCATTCTAGTTACTCTTTGGAGTGATATGTAATGTATCTACTTTAGCACATAGGTGTGAATACCTGACTCATCAGGGATGCATTAGAACACTTAGGAAATAATATCATTGCCCAATAGGCTCATCATCCTCATCAACTGGCATTTAGCTAGAACTCTAGGTTTGTTTTATTTCCATTATCTCATTTGAGTCTCATAATGTCCCTTCCTTAAGGAAGTAGCATAAGTCAATTCATACCAGAAGTGAAACATCAACTTCCTCATCTCCTGTCAGGGTAAATAGCAGTGATTTGGATACAAAGTCCAGGGAAATAGTGGCCTTATTGGAAAGAACAAGGATGCTGAATGGATCAAGCTTCCTGCTCTCTTACCTAGCAAGGAGGCCTCCTGGGGTATTATAGATAAGGTAATACCATGGACAGGTAATCTTGGTGAGTGTAAATAAAGCCAGGGGAACTCTATGTATCTTGTATTTCATACTTACATCTCAATGCACTGAGTTCATCCTTGAGAGAAAGGAGAGGGGAAAAGGAGATATATTTTTCTTTTGTGTATTTTTTAATTTGAGTCATGTTTCCTTGTGAGTAGAATCTTGTACATGTCCGGACTATAGAACTCCAGTTGGAATGATACAATCCCCAAACCCTACATCCCTCCCTCCAAAAAGGAGGTTTTAGAGAAGTGGATTTCCTGAAACTACATTCTCAACACAAATGTGTCCCAGAGAAACGAGACTTTTTCATTTCCCCTGGAATGCTCCAGCGACTAAAATCTATCCATGCCCATCATACTGGACGCCAGTTGCCAACTTGTAAAGATTTTTCAGACGAGCATTGTGGCTCCAAAGGATTATTTATTGAACACTCAAGTTTGTGGAGCTGCATGCAGTCCAGGGCTTTCACCTACAGAACTCCACTGAAAACTCTTTGGAAGGAGCTGATCCTGGAAGAATAGCAAAGTGCTGCTCATGTCATTACCCTGGGAAGGTCTTCTTGGACAGAACATGTAAGTTAAACATAAAGTATTATGTGAACAGGATGTTAAGATCAGACTTAAGGAGAATTACGTCAATTAAGGAATGGGTTTCCACACTCCAGGGATGGCTAACTAAAAGAACTCTAAAGCATTTTCAGCTGAAGAAAATTTACATATCTGATACTTGAAAGGAAAGCCATGGCTGACCTTATATATAGGCAGAATTGGTGGTTGTCTCTATGGTGTGATTTGATTAGATGCAGAGGAAAAAGGCCTTCCCTCCTTTCCCTGCCATTGTCTCCTTGTCTATCCTCATGACAAATTCTACCACTGGACTGCTAAAGGAGGGCATGCTATTAAATATTTAGTAACTTGTTTTCCCTTGATTTGTAGCATTTGGCCAATTTCTGAGGTGTGAATGCTCAAACCAAAACCTTAACAATCAGCTCTCCAGCCCCTTGAACTGTTCCCAACACACCCCTACAGTTATGTACCTGAAGATGTGAGCCAATACTTTGCTATGAACACCTTTATCAAAGCCTTTCTCACCTGAAAAATATCTGTATATTGCTCTCTGCTGAATAGATATATCTCCCTCACCACCCTCTCCCCCCAAACACCCACACCCTTTATGACATGAATTCTTTGAGAACAAAGATGGCTTGCTATGTTTTTCTAATGTCTAGCACAGTGCTTTGCACATAGTATATACTTAATATGCTGAATTTGTTTTAAAAACATATAATATGCATAGCTTGAAAGGAGGAAGCAGAGAAAAATATAGAGCAACAGTCAGGCATGAGTGGGATCCCCCAAGGAAACTAGAGAGGATGCCTGATGGATGAAAAAGCATATCTTTTAATTAGATGAAATGATTTGATAAACAGGAAAACTCCTTTCTGTACCATCATGAACTTCAGAAGCAGACTCATAAAATACCCAATATGAAAAAAAAATACTCTAAAAAAAGGGGCAGCTAGGTGGTGCCGTGGATAAAGTCCCAGCCTTGGATTCAGGAGGACCTGAGTTCAAATCCAAGTCACGTAACCCTCATTGCCCCCCCCCCAATACTCTAAATACCCAATGTGGTTTGTCAAGAGAGGAAGCTAATGGTAGCACATATTCCCAGGTGTGGGACCTCTATGGCTAGTCCCCAGTTACAAATAAATGAATGAAGAAAGGATATACCTTCTTAAGGCAGACAACTGGTGAATTGGGAGCTACTGTTCCTGCTATCTTCTCAGAATGCTAACTAAAGTCAAGAAAATTTTATACTTCAACCAAGGGAATTTTGTATAACTTCAGAACAGTGATCCTAGGGAACTTAGCAGGGTCACACAGCTAGTAAGTGTCAAGTGTCTGAGGCTGGATTTGAACTCAGGTCCTCCTGACTCCAGGGCCAGTGCTCTATCATAAGCTCTTAATAAATGCTTGTTCCCCTAACCTCCCTCCCCCATTGTATTTATTCTTCCAAACTGTGCTTCCCTCCAGTTCATTTGGGAGGGTCCTTGATTATGTAACTTGAGGTAAGGTTATAGAAAATTCCAGGAATGAATCTCAGAAAATCTTTGTCATTATATTGACAACTCACATTTCAAGATTTAGAAAGGATATCCCCCACAACAATCCTGGGGGGGGGGGGTTGGTACAGAAAGTATCATTGTCACCTTTTTACAGATGAGAAAATTGAGGTTTAAAGAAATGAGATGTTCCACAGCTAACAAATGTTGGATATGTTCCAAAACAATGCCATAACTGTTTGATCCCTAGAGGATGATACCAGGGATATAATGGTAAATGTTTAAAATGAGTTATCTGAGGGTAGCTAGGTGGTGCAGTAGGTTAAATCAACTGGCCTTGGAGTCAGGAGGACCTAAGTTCATATCTAGCCTCAGACGCTTACCCTCAATAAGTCACTTAACCCTGATTGACTCAAAAAAAAAAAAAAAGGCTTTTTAGGGAAAACCACATGATGTACTTTTTTCTGGTGAGGCAATCGGGGTTAAGTGACTTGCCTAAGGTCACACAGCTAGTAAGTGTCAAGTGTCTGAGGTCAAATTAGAACTCAGGTCCTCCTGACTCCAGGGCCAGTGCTCTATCCACTGAGACACCTAACTGCCCCCACATGATGTACTTTTAAGCTTAATTTGCATTATTATCATTTTCTCCTTCACTCTAGGTACTAATTTGTTCTGTGTGCTGATTTCCAAGATGTATAAACACACACTGAAAATTTAACAATCAGCTCTTCAGAGCCGTGGGACCTGGTTCCAGCATTCCCCTGAACCAGACTAACCTTTACCAGTGACTAAGGACACTTAACAGGCTATAAGGGAGAGTATGCTTGGGAGATGAGGGATGATTTAAGTTGGAATCAATGAGAGTAAGAAAGTGTTGTGCAGATTAAGACATAGTTCGTAGGGTAAGATAATAGAGGGTATAAGTACTAGTGAGAATGTATAGCAGTATTTTGAAACTCATAGCAGTACCCCTAAGCCAAAAAAGTCAATGCAAGAGTAAGGGAAACTTACACGTAGCAAAGAAATAGACACAGAATGCATGTCCATACATTAAGAAGTAGTGGAACAAATGGTGGAATATAAAAGTATTAGAATATTATTGTGTCATAAGAAACACTGAGGATGAAGAATTCAAGGGATCTTTGGAAATCATTGGGAAATGCTTATTAGTTTGACAATAAGCAGCAAGGTAGCTGTGAGATCAGATTTGGTCTAATGCTCCCTGTTAGAATACTATAAGTTGGGTATATTTCTGGTTCCCATCCCTGAAGAATAGTGCTTGGGGGATGGGACAAGCAAACTTACTCTTGTTTTTGGATCAAATATAAATTCCTCCATTTGACATACCATGCCCATTACATGACCCCATACTACGTTCTTATATAACATGCCTCTTCATACACACTATAGTCCAGATAATATGGCCTTTTGACTAATTCCCTATATAGGACATTCATTTTCCAACTCTGTGCCTTGGCACTGGCTCTCCCTGATAACACAAATAATAAATAATAGATAGTATTCACATATATTTTTTTTCTTTTCAACAAACATTTATTTTGTTTTCCATTTACATGTAAGGGTAGTTTTCAACATTCATTTTCATAAGATTTAGAGTTCCAAATTTTTCTCCCTCCCTCCCTTTCCTTCCCCCTCCACAAGATCACAATCAGGTTATATATGTACAATCCACAAGTGTTCTTTTTTATCAGTTCTTTCTATAGGAGTGCATAGTAAGCTTGCTCATTAGTTCCTTGGGATTGTCTTGGATCATTGCACTGCTGAGAGTAGTTAAGTCATTCACAATTTCTTATTGAACAATAACTGCTGTCACTACGCACAATGTCCTCTCAGCTCTGCTCATTTCACTATACATCGATGTTCATTAGTTTTTCCAGGTTTTTGGGGGATAATCCTGTTTGTCATTTCCTGTAGCACAAGACCGTTCCGCTACAATCATATAACACAGCTTTTTCCATCATTCCTCAATTGATGGACATTCCCTTGATTCTCAATTCTTAGCCTCCACCAAGGGTTGCTATAAATATTTTTTGTACAATTTTTCCCCTTTTCTTTTTTTCATGATTACTATTGTTAACTGTTTCCCTTCCATCCCATTCCCTTCTATTATCAATCTTCTTTCATCCTATCACTCTTCAAAAGGGATTTGTTTCTGTCTGTCCCCTCCCCATCTCTGCCCTTCCTTCTTTTGCCCCTCTCTCTTTATCCATTTCCCCTCCTATTTTCCTGCAGGGTTATAGAGATTTCTCCACCCAATTGAGTGTGTACATTATTCCCTCCTTGAGCCAATTCTAATGAGATTGAGGTATTTGAGCCAATTTTGATAAGTGTTTAGGCTCATTTACTGCCCAGATTAAATAGATTACTCCACCCAGTTGGGTGTGTGTGTGTTTAGTCCCTCCTTGAGGCAGCTCTGATGAGTTTAAGATCTTTGAGCCTTTTCTGATGAGTGTAAATTCATTTACTGCCCTGCTCCTTTCCCATCTCTTCCCCCACTCCATAAGCCTTTTCCTGTTACTTACATGTAGGATTTCACTTCTATCCTTCCCCCTCCCCAGTGAATTCCCTTCACCCCTCAATTTAACCCTAAAGATGTTATCATCTAGCTAAGTGACACAGTGGACAAATCATCACCCCTGGGACCCAGGGGGATCCCAGCCAAAACCTGGCCTCAGACACAAGACAGTCGTCCACAGCACAACCCCAGGTAGGTCCCCCAGCTCCAATTTTTTTTATGGTTCTCTAGGGTCTTGTATTTGAAAGTCAAATTTGCCATTCAGTTCAGGTCTTTTCATCACAAATATCTGAAAGTCTTCTTTTTCATTAAAGTCCCATTTTTTCCGCTGAAAGATAATGCTGAGTTTTGCTTGGTAGGTGAGTTCTTGGTTGTAATCCCATTTCCTTTGCCTTCTGGAATATCATATTCCATGCCCTCCAGTCCTTTAATGTAGAACCTGCTAGATCTTGTGCTATCCTGACTGGGGCTCCACAAAACTTGAATTCTTTCTTTTTGGCAGCTTGCAATATTTTCTGCTTGACCTGAGAGCTCTGGAATTTGGCTATAATATTCCTAGGAGTTTTTCTTTTGGGATCTCTTTCTGTAGGTGATCGGTGGATTCTTTCAATTTCTATTTTAGCTTCTTCTTCTAGAATTTCAGGGCAATTTTCCCTGAGAATATCTTGGAAGATGGTGTCTAAGCTCTTTTCTTGATCATGGTTTTCAGGTAGACCAATAATTTTCAAATTACCTCTCCTGGACCTATTTTCCAAGTCAGCAATTTTTCCCAGAAGATATTTCACATTGCCCTCTATTTTTTTATTCATTTGGATTTGCTTTATTGTGTCTTAGTTTCTCATAAAGTCACTTGCTTCCATTTGTTCAATCCTAATGCTTAGGCAATTATTTTCATCAGAGAGCTTTTGTACCTCCTTTTCCATTTGACTTTTCAAGCTGTTGGACTTTTTTCTCATATCTTTCTGGCATCACCTCATTTCTCTTTCCATTTTTTCCTCTACCTCTCTAACTTTATCTTCAAAGTCCTTTTTGAGCACCTCTATGGCCGGAGACCAATTTGTATTTTTCTTGGAAGCTTTAGATATAGGGGCCCTGATGTTGACATCTTCCTCTGAGGGTGCCCCTTGGTCTGAAGAAACTTTCTATGGTCCTCCCCTTTCTCTGTCTGTTCATCTTGCCTTTCTTTTACTAGACTTTTAGCTCCTTAAAGTGGGGCACTGTTTCCAGGCTGCAGTATCCCAAGCTTAAGAAGTCCCAGGTGGTATGATTTAAGGAGAATCAGGTTCTTCCCTCACCTGGCCTGTTTCCTGGTCCTAGATGACCCCAGACCAACTTGATAATCAACCAGCTTTGTGTGTTGTGGTTGTTAGCTCCAATGAGTCTGTGCCCCTCCCCCACCTGGGCCACTGCTACTCAAGCCTACCTCCTGGTTCTCAGCAGGGGTGTAAAATCCAAGTTCTGCCTTAGCACTAGCATAGACCCCTGTAGTCTCTCCCTGCCCAGGGCTCAACCCACTCACCAGACTGTGAGCTTAGTTCCAGATGACATTGGTGCTTCAGCTGATTCAGAGGTTCTTGGGGTCTCCTTCTCTGGTGAGGACTTCCTGAGACTGGATCTGTGTCAGAGTGACTGTGGGGTTGGGCCGGACTCCTGTATCAGTACAGCAACTCCCTCCTTCTGACCTTCCAAGCTGTTCTTGTTAGAAGATGATTTTAGCACATTCTTTTGTGAGTTTTGCTGCTTTGGCCAGTTTCCTATTATTTGGATGTTTTTTTTGGAGAGATTGTGTCATGAGTTCGGGAGCTCACTGCCTTTCCTCCTGTTCACATATATTTTAAGGTTTGCAAAAACACTTTATTTACAGAATCTCATAGTATCCTCAAAACAATTTTTGGAGCTAGATGCTATTTTTCAGATGAGGAAAATAAAGCAGACAGAAGTTAAGTTTCTTTGACCAGTGGCATATAGCTAATAAGTGCTATGGGTAGGATTTTAATTCAGATCTTTGACTCCAAGTCCAGGATTCAACCATGCTGCCTCCACTAATGCATTCCTTCTTCAACTCCTCTTCTTAAAGACTCAACTCAAGAACCCCTTTTTGCATGAAATTTTGCCTAAGAGTTTTTGCCTAATCCTCCCTTTAAATAGTGTCTTTACCAGGCCCTCAAGTTGTTCTCTGTTTATTGTGTGCATCTGTTGTATATGGGCATACTGTTTCCTTCAAAAGAATGTTAGCTCCTTGGAAAAAGTTACTTTCACTTTTGTTTATATATCTCTTTGGCCTTGAAAAAGTCCAGCACATAATTGGTGCTTAATAAATATTAATTGATTAATTTGTTTGATTCAATTTCCCATTCTGGTCTCATCTTTGCCTTTATCAGTGCCTTCATTTACTCTACCTGGAAGGCCACCAACTGAACCACCAGCTTCCCTTCCCCCATACTGTTGAAGTCATTACTTTCCTCTAAGTGGTGCAGTGGATAGGTTGCAGGATCTGGAGTCAGGAAGACCTAAGGTTAAATCCATTTCAAACTATATCTATGTGACCCTATATGCCATAAATTCTGTCTGCCTCGGTTTCCTTATCTTTAAAAAAAGATGATAGTAGCAGCCTCCCAGGTTTGTTGTGAAGATAAAATGAAATAATATTTCTAGTGATTATCACAGCACTTGGCACATAGTAGGTACTTTGTAAAAGTTGTTGACTTGACTTAACTCAGATAAAATTTCCCCATGGAACCTTCTTTGACCTTCCCATTTTAAAGTGATTTATTGCTTCTCAAATGTCTCATATAATTTTGTCTGAGACTTTCTTTATAATTGTTTTGCAGTCCTTTTCTCACAGTTATTTTTATACTTTATTCTTGTTCTCCTCTCTATTAGGTTGTAAGCCCCCTGAGAGTAGCATCTGTAATATATCTGCCTTTGCATCCCCAGTGCCTAGCAGACCAGACACTTAATAAATGTTTGCTGAGTTTAACTAAATCACACAGTCATAACTCAGCTATGTCATTTTTTCTGTAAAATATTCCCTTCTGTATGCTTGAAACAATCCTCTTTTTGTGCCCTTTCCTCTCTCCCTCTCTGTCTCTGTTTCTTCTCTCTCTTTCTCTCTCTCTCTCTCTCTCTCTCTCTCTCTCTCTCTCTCTCTCTCTCTCTCTCATAGTGGAGGCCTATTATATCACTCAGACTCAATATTTCTCACTAATGGGGGGAGGAGGCAGACTGGGGTTGTTGAGTAGTGATAGTGGTACCACAGAAAAGGAAGAAAGAAAGAAAAGATTCCTATGAGTTATTTTTAAAGATACACAGAAAACAGCACAGGAAATAAAGAGCCCCTGTTTTACTATTATGTTTAATGAAATCTGCACTTCTTAAAACATCTTCCAACAATAGTAAAGTTGCACACACAATCCTCTTCTGTTCTTTGTCTATTGAAATGTTCATATTCATTCATGTTTTCTAAGTTCATAATAAAAAAAGAACATCTAAAAAAGGGAGGAAAAAGGCCCTAACCAGATTGCTGTTGGGACCAAACTATTTTGAGTATGTAGTATATATTTAAATACAACTAAACCTTTTATCAAAATAATTAAGATTAATGTGCAAAATGACATGTAAAAATAGCCAGCATTTCTAGAGCACATTGAGGTTTACTTTATCTCGTTTGATCTTCACAATAACCCTACAGGATAGGTGCTATTATTATACCCATTTCACATGTGGGGAAACAGGCAGACAGAAGTTAAATGACTTTCCCAGGGTCACATAATCAGCAAGTGTCTAAGGAAGGATTTAAACTTACATAGTCCTTACTCCAAAGTCCCAGCACTCTATCCACTGTGCCACCTAGCTGCCTCTATAATTAATATATTTTATATATATCCAATGAGGAAATTTTTTTCCTTGACTATACATATTTTTCTTACTCTTTTTGTTGTTGTTGTTGTTTTTCCAGTGGGGTAAAGAGAAAGAGGGAGAGAAAATAGTTTTTTGTTAATTAAAAAACAACTAAAAATAGAGAGGTCCAAGGGTACCACAGATATAGAATGCTGCATGAACTTTTAGATGAGGTCACTGTATTATTAGTTTTACTTAATTGTTTTGCTTTGTTACATGAGACCTCTCACGGGACCATCTATAAATGTTTATAATGTAAAACAAAACACATCAATAAATCTTTTTTTAAGAATTAAACAAATAGATTTCTTCAAAAACTAATTGTGGGGAAAATTCAGAAAGGCAGTAAACGAAGAAGATTCATTCTTACAACAAGTCGACAAAAATGAGGTGGGGTGGGCATGCCAATGTCTGAATAAAGTGTAATTTTTTCTTCCCAGAAAGCATAATGTAGACTCACTCTGACTCCTATGATTTATCTCAGACTTGTAGTCTCCTCAGTGAAGCATTTGTTCTGTTGTTTGCAGTCTTCAGGGTCATCATAGATTCCCTCAGCTCATCAGATAAATCCTGTGGCAGGCCCCTGTCTGACTCCGGACATCTTGCAAAACCCCTGCTTGTCAAGGCAATAAGTAACCACCTCCCTATGGTAGAGAATTTAACAGTGACAAAGGGCTGCCCTGGTGGCACCAGCAAGAGACAGAGCAAAGCTGTGTTAAATGATGAGCAATTCCCTAGAATATACTAACAAGTGATCTGAGTCTTGTGTAACAGAAACATCTCATCATTCCATTGGTGATTACTTGGTCCATCTTGTACATAGACAATGTTGCCAACATGTAGACAGAATTCACCTGGGGCTGTCAATCACTCAGTCCCTCCTATATCATCAACTTCATTAGCCTACATTAGATTTCCTTCTCCAGCCTGGAATCCATGATTTATTATGTCATTGCTGCAATTACTTGCATTCTATACCTCAGTGGTCCCTTGACTGTGGGCCACAAGACATGCCACACCACTTTGCATCCCTAAATACACTCCCGATTTCTATTTTTTCTGGTCTTTTGCTATTGAATTCTGCTGAAAAAGAATGCCAAATCGTGCAAACTTAGCACATTATTGATTTATAATGTTGCTACATATTTATCCATTTCTTGTAGATCCTCAAGCAAATTTTCCTCAATGGAAAATTCTCTAGACCTCTCTCATCCTCAAGGTCCAAGGCCCACTCACCCACTAGCCCTCGCTTCTAGTAAGTGATCCCTTAACCTACTTCCCTTGGAAGACAATGAAATTCAACATATGATTACCTATTTGCCCACATCCTCAACTCACATCTTGTGATTAACCATACTTCTTGTCCCCCACTTCCCTCTGTTCTATAAAGGAGCCATCTTTCACTCTCTCCAGGGATTCTTAACCTTTTTTGTGTTTCATGGACTCCTTTTATAGTCTGGTGAAGCCTATGGACTACTGCTTGGAATAATATGTTTAAACACATACAAAGTAATACATAGAATTACAAAAGAAACCAGTTATATTGAAATATAATTATCAAAATAGTCAAATGAAAAACAAAGTTTATGGATCCCAGGATAAAAACACCTGCAAAACCTAATGCTTCTCAGGGCAGAGGGGAGAGGAGAACAGGGAAAAAAATAAATGTACATGATAGTTTTGTTGTATATTTGAAAGGAATAGCAAGTTGTGCAGAGTAAAGTTGGCAGTTTCATGTGCCAATTGTCTTTTTATTATACTGTTACAAAAATGTTTATTTTATTCCATAAATTAAAAATTAAAATATAGATAACTATTAAAAACCCTACTACTGTATATATATATATATAGAGAGAGAGACAGAGACAGAGACAGAGAGAGAGACAGAGACAGAGACAGAAACAGAAACAGAGACAGAGACAGAGACTGAGACAGTGACAGAGACAGTGACAGAAACAGAGACAGAAACAGAGAGAGTATATACTAATAATGTATGTTTTCTACTGTATCCCTTTCCAACTCCCAGAGGCCCTGGTTCTTAAGTATTCCTTCATCCAGTATCTCTTCCTCTCCACTGATTCCTTCCCCTTTGGATTCTAATATGATCAGCTTCTCATTCTTCTTAACCCCTCTATTATATGTAACATTAGTGACTAATCGAAGAACAGTATAGTTATAAGCTGTGACATCAATCTGAAATAGAAACAGAGGTCCCTAAATCAAACATAAGAATCCCTGTGGACCACATATTGATATAGAAAGCCACATATCAACATTATTTATGGTCTTTTGTGTTTTTATTTATTTGTTAAATATTTCCCGATTGCCTTTTAGTCTGGTTGTGGAGACAGTCCCTAGCATGTGTGTTTGACATACTTGATATAAAGAGCATTGAACCTGGAGTTAGAAAACATCAGTTCAAATCCCAGTTCTAATGCTACCTGGTGACCTTAGCCAATCCATTTGGACCTTTTGGAAGTCAGTGTTCTCACTTGTCAAATGAGGGCCTTGCAATCGATGATCTCTCAGGTCTACTTACTATAAAATTCATCTTAGAATTCTCTTTGGCCGTGTTTTCTGTGACATTGTATTTTCTTAGCTCTTCTTATTCCTTTCCTATTGTTTCTACTCCATCAAAGATAGACCAAGGGCATAGTTCTCTTGCTAGAAGCAAAAAAATAGAGGTTGAGGTCTTGATGATGTGGGGAGAGTTTGCAAACAAGAGGGACAAAGCCTCCCACTTGATTTTGGCCTGGTTACCTCTTAAGTGTCAAGTTTGTTGACACTCATAGGCTGAAAAGAATTGTCCTGAAGATGCTAGAAGCCACCTTTAGGCAAGCAACCAGGCCCAGAAATAAGCACTCAACTACATACTCATTGCCTTAGGCAGTAATGCTCTTTAGTCCAAAGCAGCTCCTCCACCACTTTCTGGTGACACCACTAACCCCTCAATCCCACACAGGTCCACTTGTGACTATAACATCACCCTTTCCAAAACAAAAGAAAAACTGATGCCTCTTTCTTTTTTAAACACCAATGAAGAACAGTAAACTATTAGTCAACAAGCATTTATTTACTAGGTGCCTATCATGTGTGAGACAAACGCAGATAGGAAAAAGATGGTCCATGCGCTCAAAGTGCTTATTTTTTGTAAAGTAAAACAATATGCAACCCTGAAAGAAATGATTATTTCTCACATTAAATAGCCAATTATTAAAACTGGGGAGACCCAATCTTTTTTTCCTTGTCCTATCTTCTTGTACAGTCTCTCAAGGATCAGACTGATAAGGACACATTCTCCTCAGGCTTAGGTGGGGGATGATAGATTCTTTGTCTAGATTCCGAAAGACTGTGGCTGGTCATGGGTTAGGGGATAGTCTCCATCCAAGAGGTGACAGGAAGTCACTCTCAGCCCCTCATTGGAGTGAGCTCACTTCTCTCTATGAAGTCCACCTCCCATTAACCAATCA
This sequence comes from Dromiciops gliroides, assembly GCF_019393635.1. Classification (NCBI taxonomy): domain Eukaryota; kingdom Metazoa; phylum Chordata; class Mammalia; order Microbiotheria; family Microbiotheriidae; genus Dromiciops; species Dromiciops gliroides. The sequence goes on along the minus strand of NC_057861.1, from coordinate 592,241,615 downwards.
GAGTGATTGCCATCCTCAAGAACACTCTTCTTCCAAAAGGGGAGATAAGCCATAAGTCTGCTTCCATGATTGTCTTTGGTCTAAGAGAGTTGGAGAAATTATCATTCTTTTATTAAAATGCTGGTGGTTATTAATAAAATTACTAAATTGCCCAAAAAAGTATGTCTCCTCAAATCTTTTAAATCACCATAACACTATGTTTACATAAAAGTTTATACAAAATAAGTACAAGGAAATTTAGGTGCAAGACACTAACAAGTTGGAGGAACAGGAAAGATCTCAACTGGGAGTGGTTCCAGATTTGATCTGTGAAAGAAATTAGGGATTCTAAGAGGCAAAGGTGAGGAAGGATCCAATTCCAGGCAATGAGGAGCAGCCTGAATAGAGACACAGAGGAGAGCGATGGAGTTCTGTGTGTGAGGAGAGTAAGGAGGCCATTTTAGGCCAGACTGTAGGGTTCATGAATAATATTGCCAATATTTATATAACACTTTACCTATCTTATCTGGAAAAAGTAGGATGGAGCCATGTCGGTGAAAGGCTTTAAATGTCAAACAGAGGAGTTTATATTTGATCTTAAGGGTAACAGGGAGATTGTTGGATCTTATGAACAGGCAAGTGACATGTCTGGGATGTGTGTTACAAACATTTTGTCTGCTGAGTGGAGATGAACTGGAGAGGGAAGAGATTTTTGAGGCAGAAAGAAAAACTGGGAGGCACAATAATCCAGGCGAGAGGTGATGAGGTCCTGAACTATAGTGGTGTTTGTATGAGTGGAGAAAAAGGTACCAGAGGAAGTTAGTTGTGGAATGGAATAGACAAGACTTAGTAGCTGTCTGCAAATGTAAGCAGAGGGAGAATGAAGAATCCAAGGTCACACCTGGATAAGTTAGAAAACTGGATGTATGATGTGCCCTTAACAGAGTGAAGGAAGTTCAGAATAAGGGTAAGCTGAGGGGAAAGGGAAGATAAATGTATCTCATGAGAAAATGGTTATTTTGAAAAGTATAAAGTGTAAAAGGTAAGATTTATTATTTCTTTTTTATCATTCTTATCAGTTCAAATCTTGTGAGAGACCAATTCATTGACTACCTGGAGAAGCCTTGTAAACTAAGCTTAAAACCTTTGATCTAGAGTAAGAAATCAATACCTTATTTGGATTTGTTATTGTTGTTTTAAATTTTCTTATTCCCTGGGTCTTCTTGGTGGCCTTTCCAGGAAGGAGAGGTCCATGAGAAACTAGTCCTGTGAACAATTTTCCTGCCAAGTGAATGTGAAAGGGCAACCCCCCCAAACCCCTTCACTCAGCTGTGACCACCTGCTGATGGCTGGTCTCCACCTGAGGTGGCTGAGCCTTCACAATCCAATCGCATCCCAGGCAGCTGGCTCCAGAGGAACCAGATTTAATAGACTGGGACCTTCAGGGCCACGGCTCAGCCTGCAGGCTCTCAGAGTCCATTATGCTTGAGTGGATTTGAGTTTTATCTGCAGGCCTGAAGTCTCCCCCCTCCCTAACCTTCCTCACTCCTAAGGATGGCCGCTGGTTATCGGAACCCAATGAACATCCTCAGATAACAGCCCAGAAATGTTTAGGGAGCATCTCCAAACCACACAGAAGGCTGACCTGTAACCCTGGGATGCAACGAATGGCATTAGGAGACAATAGTCTAAGTACAGTATTATTGCAGCTAAGCAGAGTTCTGCTACCAGGGAATGGCATTGGACTTTAATACCTTCTCTGAGCAGTTATCTAAATAGTTGAAGTTGACAATTGCATGGAATTATGTAAAGCCAGTGCCCAGGATGAATATTACATGGATTGTTGGTAATGTGCCAATTCAGAGTACCCTGCTGTGAAGTGCACTCAAAGAACTTCTCTTCAAATGGCTTAAATATGGAGGGCTGCTTTTTTTTAGCGTTTATGCAAAAAGCACATTTCAAATTGGTGAGTGTCATTATTACCTTTGCAGTTGGTATGTTTCCTACTGACATTTAGCAGTTTCTTTCAGTGTCATTAAAAGACCGCTCTCCATTCAATTGAAAACATAGACTTGAAAAGTAGCAACTAAAGGTATTTTGGAAGAGGCGATTGTGCTGAAGTTATCTGTGTGCTTGGGCAAAGGGGTTACGGGTCATGAGGAGGTCCATGGCATGAACAACTTCTGACTCAGTTGAGTAAACTTTGAATGATTCCCAAACTATGCTTGGCATGTGAGGTGGAGAGAGGAGAAGATAGTGCTGCCTTTTGGATTTCCCTGCTCACCTTCTTGCTAAGACCATTGACCTTCTAGATTTGTTCCCATCAAAGCCTGTGTGTCAGCTACCTAGACTGCAACTAGATTCAATTCTTAGCTCAGACTTGGCTTTGGCAAGTGACCATTTATGGCTCCCAAAAGGTCAGTATTTACATTAGGGCAAAAGAAAAGAGGGTCTTAATTATATGAGAAACATCCAAAGTTCCCCCCTCTCTTATTGGAGACATGGGAGACTATGGTTGTGCAATGTTACTGTGATAAAAATTATTTGTGGTATAGGCAGCTTTTGAAAGACCTCCCTTTTGGGGGGAGAAAAGATTGAACACTCCCTGAAGGGAGGTCAAAGAGCACTTCCAGAATGCTAAGCTCTCGAGGCACTTCTGGAACGCCAAATCTAGAGTGACTTCTGGAACATGAGTTTGCTCTCTCTGGCTGGTGACTGAGGTCCTGATGGCGTGTGAGCAACCTTAGACTGGCGAGCTGTTCAGGTTGGTGAGTTACTTACTGAAAACCCTTTGAAATTCCTTTGAACCAGTTTAAGCTAAGTTTAGAGTTAAGAGCATTTCTCTGTATTTCTATTTTCCTATTTCCTTATCTTTGATTTTTATTAGTTTCACCTTTGTTGTTTAGTTAATTCCCAAGTAATAAAATCTGATCCTTTTGTGAACTAAAACTTAGAGGCTCCTTTTTTATTGGCCTGGGAGAAATATCTAAGAAAAGGCAGTTCAGCAGGGAGGTTAAACCTAAAAGGGTCCCTCATATTTCCGGGACCACAGATTAAGGCGAGTCACTCCCAAATATGTTCTGTATATCAAATTTTGGCCCTCACATTACATATGTCAGACATGTTCTGATGAGTTTGATGTTTGTTTTTTTGTGGGGGGAGCATTCCTTTTAGATTTCATTACAATGGAAGACTCTCTGAAGAGAGTAGTGGAAGAAGCATATTAGAAATGAATGTGATATAAAAAAGAATTTAAAAAATTAAATGAAACAGGAAAAAACAGTGCTGTGAAATCTGAAGCATAGTTAGTGTAATGGAAAAAGTAATGAAGTTGAAATCAGCACTCCAGTGGCATGTCATTTAATCTCTCTGAACCTCAGTTTCTTCATCTATAAAATAATATTTGAACTACCTCCTTCAAACCTTGTGAGAGAAAAAGAAACTTAGTAAACCTCAAGGTCCTATAAAAATGTAAACTATTATTAATAGATGAAGTACCTGAGAACTGGGTAAATAATGAAGTATAATAATTCAGACAAAGAATCATAGAATCATAGATTTAAAGCTAAGACTTTTGAGGTCACCTTGTCCAGCCCTCTTATTATAAGGGATGAGAAAACTGAGATCCAGACAAGTTAAGTTAATTATTCAAGGTCATGCAAGTAGATAGTGACAGAACCAGGATTTCTACCCAGGTCCTCTGATTCTAAATTCCATACTCTGAGGATTTAGATGAATAAGGAAGAGGAAAGATAGCAGTTAACATTAACATAGCATTCTAAACTCTTTATATCCTGTGTGTGTGTAGCTTGGTTCTCACCAACCCTACAAAGAAGGTAGAGAAAGTATTTTCAGATCTTTTCAGATGAGGACCCTGAGGCACAGAAAAATTAAAGGACTTGGCTATAGTCATACAGTTTTATTAGCAGCAAATTTAGGAAATTGAACTCATACTTCCTGATTCATACTGCTGGGTTTACACCTTTCCACCCATTCTGGTTTAGAGATAGATCAATAAAAGCCCTATAAACCTATTTTAAAAGATTATATTTTTAATTTTTATTCATTCATTCATTCATTTAATTAATTAATTAAATTTCGTTTTTGGTGAGGCAAGGGGTTACACAGCTAGTAAGTGTTAAGTGTCTGAGGTCAGATTTGAACTCAGGTCCTCCTGACTCCAGGGCCAGTGCTCCCATCCACTGCGAAACCTAGCTGCCCCTTTAATTTTATTTTAATAATGACAGCAAATACACCAGTCCATCTTGAATCTCTCTATCTCTGTCTGTCTGTCTGTCTGTCTGTCTCTCTGACTGTCTCTCTCTCTCTTTCTAATTCAGACTTACCCTGCCCTTTTCTTTCTTTGTGACTTTATCCCTATCATTTCCCATACCTGGAATGAACTTCAGCATAATCTCTTAAAATCATTCCATTCCTTCAAGATCCAGCTCAAAGATGACTCCTCCGCCAACAAGCCTTCCCTAATCCCCATAAATTGAAGTGATTTCTCCTTCCTGGAATCTCTCATGGAACTTGCCCCTGGATCTTTCTTATCAACTACCACTCATTTTTCAATTGCCTAGAGATGTTTTTTCATCAATTTGTTCATTTATTGAACAAATATTTGCTGACCAACAAAGATGAATAAGACAAGGTCCCTCCCCTCTAGGAACTTAGAGAAAGAGTGTGCTATAGTGGAAAGAACCCTGGACTTGAATCCAGAAGATGAGTTCAAGTCCCTGGCTAATGGAATTATGGCTGGACAAGTCACTTAATCTCTCTGTGCTTCGGTTTTCTCATCTCTTAAATAAGAATTAAAAAAAAAAACCTTACAAGTATCATAGTATTTTACAACAACCTTGGGAGGTAGGTTGCTATTATTGTAGCAATTTATACTGAGGAAACTGAGACAAATAGACATTAAGTGACTTGCCCAGGATCACAAAGCTAGTAAGTATCTTGATATGGGTTTGGGACATCTCAAGGAATTTGGGAGTATTAAATTTTAAAACTGGCCTACTAGCTAAAGGATGGGACACACCTTGAAAAGTAAAAGAAGCCCATGAGCATGCTGCTGCCTGATCGGTGCCAGGGGACAGAGATAACTCCAGAAGACCACCACCTCAGTCAAGCTTTCCCCACTCCCACAGGGAACTTTCTTTTGTCAGGTGGTCACCCCCATCCATTCCACCCCATCTACCATCTATAAAAGCTTTTGCCTTTCTTCTGTTCTAGGAGAAATGTGCCTCAGAGAACCCACAACAAAAACCAAAAGAAACAAACAGAAAAACCTAATCTCTCTCTCAAAGAAGTCCTACTCTCCTCCAAAATCAGCTCACATTACACCTCCTACTTGAGGCCTTTTCTTAGCCCCTGGCCTCTAGTACCTTCTCTCCCCAAATTACTTTGTATTTGTTTTGATTTTTTCCCCCTAAGACAACAGGACATTGACAATGGCCCCCAGAGCCCACTTCAATCCTATCTTTGATACATACTGGCCATGTGACCCTGGGAAAGTCATTTAACACCAGTGCTATCAGGGCCATTCTCTAAGACCCTACCTTGCAGAAGAGGTGCTGGCCTGCATTGCTAGGAGGAGTTTTCTCATCAGAGAGATCCCAACAGCTGTGAAATCAAAGGTCTAGTCCCAGTGTCCTATCTGTACATTCTTGTTACAACCAGATTGTCCTTACTTCCAAAGGCCAGCATGGGAAAGGCTTTTGGATAGTTAAGGTATGGCTTAAACTAATTTTGTTCTTCAGTATATTAACAAGTGCAATGAGGGCCTGACTATGACATTCAGATTTTGCAGAGAAACTCCAGAGCAGTGGGCTTTGTCATTCCTGAATTGATTGCCAGTTTGGAGCCAGGGGAAAAAACAATGGTCAGTGCAAGCTTGGATCTTCACTGCTAATTTGTTTATAATTTTGTTTCTATTCTCCTTTCTGAGCTCTCAGGGGGGTTCTGTGTTATTATGATGGGGTGTGGGGGTTTTATGGTTTATTTCTAAGCAGATATTACTGTGTTTTCAGGAGGCAGCTGGAGCTCCTTTGACCAATTACAAGCCTCTTGAGGTATTAATATAGGAGGCATTGAGAAATAATGGTATTAGTTCTCTCTGCAACCTCACTAAATTATCTGTGTGTATTAAAAAGTCAATTTTCAGTTGACAGGGGCATGAATTGCCATTGATGGGAATGGAAGGCATTGTATTATCCCAAGCAAAACAGGCCTACAATTTTTTATTCTTGAGCTGTATTATCAGATATAGGACTTGATAGTGTTATGTTTGTTGGAGGTCTTAAATACAACCCTAAGATAATGGGTGTGGTAGGACTGGGGTTCTTTATTTCTCCAAACAGGAATTCATTTTCTCCTGTATCCTGCAACAAGGGTTAGTTTTCCCTAAAAGGCAACCAAGAAGTCCCATGACCTGAATTGGGCCCTACTTCCTGGAGGACCCTACCTCTACCTACCTAAGGACATGAAAAGTCCCACTCACATGCAGTTGAAGTCTCTCTGATTTAGTGAATTCTGAAAACCACTCAAATCACTTATCTTTCATCATATACAGCCTTGCTGACCAGATACATTATCCATATGAAAACAAGGGAGGCCACATCCGAGAGAAGGTAAGTGTCACTGGACCCTTGTTGCATATCATTGTGGTGTTAGGGCAAAATAAACCCATTTTTAAAACTGTTTCAATGACTTATGAGTGGCTTGTTTCATCCATAACATTTAACCTGAAAAGAGAAATGGTGATAAGCCTGCCCTAACAATGGAGAAAGTATTGTATCAGACATGCAGTTCTAGGACTTTCTCAGGCTTGCTTAAAAATACCCCCCACACACACACACACACACACACGACCTTGTTTGGGGGAGGGGGTGGGAAGGTTGGGCTGGACTGGGGTGCAAGTTGTGCAGGGGAAAGAAAGATGAATACATACACACATAGCTTCCATGGTCCATCCTCCTAAGAAATAAAAACTAGGAGAGATATAGTGATGTGATCATTCTAGAAATTCCTATGCATTCCAATACAACTATTCTCTTGATAGAGTGAGGCTCATGTAAATCCGAGAAGTATTCTAAAAGCGACCAAAAATGCCGGGAAAATAATAGCAGACCACCTATTACTCCCTACATCTAAAGGTAAATGTCAAACCACTTCAGGATCTTTGCCTAGAGAACCCCAAATGGGATCAAAGGGTCACACAGGATTAACACCATTCAACAATAAAATTCCCTTTTGCTCCTGACCAAGGTGCTGATAGAAATCAATGAGTGGAAGACAATGACCTATCACTGAAGAAAAAAGAAGCATTTTGTAATCTAAGGGATTAGAGATTCCAAGACAAAATAACTGGGTTTGAATTCTAACTCTGCCATTTAGGTGACCTGGGGCAAGTCATTCTGATTCTCTGGGCCTTAGTCTCCTCTGCAAAATTGAAGGGGTGGAACAAGATAAATTCTAAGGTAATTTCCAGTTCAAAATCCTATTACCTTAGATGTTATTAGATCTGGGAGTCAGCAGAGAAGAATGAAGCACAGAGGATGGATGACACCCAGTGTATCTAAGCAATAGACTTAGGCGATGATTTGTCTGGCATCTAGAAGTATTCAGAAATGCTGATTTCTTATGTCACACACCTATTCTAGAAGAACCAAATCACTGGATTAGAGGGAATAGGTAGGAGACAATTATGCATAACTCCTTTTCCCTAGAAAAGGAAGGAGTTTGTGGTAAGGAAAGTAAGTTTTAGAGAACCCATATTATCTAATAGATGCCAGGTGGAGGGGTTGTTGTCTTTTTGATTGACTGTTTTGGGATTTGGTCTAAATGCATTATCCATCACAGAGAAGCCCAATAATACCTTCCTCCAGCAGCATTTGTTACTTGGTGTCTGTTTCTGAATCCATAAATCTAAGAAACAACTGAATGACATCTCTTGTTTCTTCTCACCACAAATTTTTCTCTCATTCTCAGATTCATCTTCTGTCCTATATTTCAGCACAGAATTTGTATAGCCTAGTGGAATAAGTCAAAGGGTCTGGGTTCAAATCTTGAATATTATGATTACTACCTAGAGTAGAGGCAGTATAATGTAGTGATAAGCATGATAAACTAAGAGTCAGATGAGATTTTGTATTGAAATCTCACTTCTAATATTTATTGATTATTGGACCATGAACAGGTCACCTTAGCTCTCTGACTGATTTTCCCACCTGAAATGTGGAGATAATGAAGGGGCTATGGTGAGGATCAAAAGAGATAATGGACTCATTGGTATAGTGGAAAGAGTGTTGATTTGGAGGTAGGCACCAAGAAGACAGCAGTGGCCACACCCTGGTAAACCTTATCGACAGATGGGCTAAGTCAGGTAACCAACAGACCTCAAACCTGTCAGTGAGTTAGGAGGGGATATACTACTCCAAAGCATGTGAAGACTTCCCCTGGTGGGATAGGCAGATGAGAACAATTTGTTCTTTTTTTTTTTTTTTTTTTTTTTTTTTTGCGGGGCAATGGGGGGTTAAGTGACTGTCTGAGGGTCACACAGTTAGTTATGTGTCAAGTGTCCTGAGCCAGATTTGAACTCAAGTACTCCTGACTCCAGGGCCAGTGCTTTATCCACTGTGCCACCTAGTTGCCCCCAAGAACAATTTGTTCTAATGAAGACAACTGAAGTGGGCACTGTAGAACACTTAGAGCTTGGTCGGGCATCAAAGGTCATCTACTGCATCCTGGACCATCACAAGTTCGTCTAAACTTTTGTCTTGCACACTGGACATAGATTCTCTGTAAGAGAGAATGAGGCTGATGACTTTGGTGCAACTCTGCCTCACTTAATCCAATCATGATCAAGTCATTACATTACAATGTGATGTCACTGACCCTCTTCAAAAAGGAAGTATCAATAACAACAGACAAAACCAACTAAAAAGAGACAGGGTAAATCCTGGTTCTGCCACAGTATCATGACCTTGAACATATCATCAGTCTACCTCTCTGGACCTATTTCCCATCTGGTAAAATGAAGGGACTTGAGTGATGATCCCTATAAACCTATAAAGTGCTTACATAAATATCATCTCTTATTATTTTCATTGTGACCTTATTAAAGCCACAACCTCTCTGGGCCTTAGTTTCTTCCCAAGTATAAAAGGAGTTGGACTATATGACTGTTAACATCCCTTCCAGCCTTAAATGTTACACTGTATTGTTTTTTTTTTTGGTTTGTTTTGTTTTTTGCTGGGCAAGGGGGATTAAGTGGCTTGCCCAGGGTCACTCAGCTAGTTGTATCAATTGTCTGAGGCAGGATTTGAACTCAGTACTCCCTGAATCTAGGTCCGGTGCTATATCCACTGTGCCCACTAGGCCCCCCATGCTGTATTGTTTTTTAATGTAGTTTCCCTTACTTGAAACCATCTTCCCCCAACCACACCCATCTCCCTCACCTGAGTACATGTGGGCATGGAGCTATGTGCTTGACAGCAGGGTGTGCAATAGATACTTGTGAAGTTATTTATATTTCCTTAAAAAGGAGGCTAAAAACTCACCACCTCTGGGGAGCTGCCATTGTTAAACCCCTCCAGACACTGAATCACTCCTTCCATCAGGGGCCTATTCAGTAAATGGGTTCTTAGTCTGCAGCATATTCATTGGCCTTTGTTAGTATATCACTTTGTAATTTCCTCATGGAGAGATCTCAGATTATCTTTCCACCTACTCCCATCTCCCAATTTCTCCTCCTAGCTTGGCATAAAACTCAAAATTCAGAGGGATCATAAAAACTCAGGTTTAGTATAATTTTTATAGTTCACAAAGCCCTTTCTTCACAACACTGTGAGGTATTATCATTATCATCATCTTCATCATCATGATTCCCATTTTTATAGATTAAGGACATTGAGGATGAGAAAATGACCTGTTCATAATCCCAAAGGTTGACATGTCAAAGAGGGGATCTTGAACTCTGGCTTAGTCTCATTCTAAGTCCAGCACTCTTTCCACACTACATCACATATTATGTCCAATTTCCCTCCTTGAGCACCCTTCAACAGGGATTTGAAGGCTGGAGTATAATTAGCTAACATAATTCAGAAAGGGAGGTCTCACCTAGGTTTGACCACAGTTTTTATACTTATTACTCCATTAGTTTACACAGCATAAGACTCAATTCTAGATGGGAATGTAGTGTCTCCCCCCGCCCCAATTTTATAGGTTTCTGTATTGCTGGGTATGATTGTTAATCATAATAGTAATAATAATAATAATAATTCATGTTTATATATCACTTGGTCATTTATAATGCATCTTCCTCAGAACAACCCTTTAAGGCATGTAGGACATGTATAATTCCAATTTGACAGGTGAAGAAATTGACACTCATGAATTCTGACTTGCTCAAGATCCTACAACTAGGTAGAAATAGCTATGCAGTGTCAGTTCTGGCTAAATAAGGAAATTATAAGCACCTGGAAGGAAGTAGAGGCACTGGAATACCATAAACTTCTTGAGGGCACAGACTATCTCATTTTTGTCCCTCCATCCCCAGTGCCTAGCACAGTGCCTGGTAGACAATTAAAATTTAATAATAGTTAGCATCTACATAGCACCTTAAAGTTTTCAAAGTGCTTTACAAATATTATCTGATTTGATCTATACAAGGTTTGAGGTTACTCATTTTAGAGATGAGGAAACTATAGTTGAGAGATGTTAGTGACTTGCCCAAGGTCACACAGTGAATGTCTGAGACAGGATTCGAAGTCCTGATTCTAAGCACAACATATTACACATTGAACTACCTCAATGTCCCCAAATACTTATTGACTAATTTATTGATTAATTAAACTAAGTCTTTTTTTCTTCCATAATCTTTTACTTGGCCATATTGGGTCTCCATGGATGCTATTCCTTGGCTGACTGAGTGATCTTTTCTTCTGAGACCTATGTTATTGTCCATTTCTGAAATGTTTGGGTTCCTGAATGCAGGTCTTCTCTGGCAATGAAGCCACCTGAAGAACTATATGAGAACTAACATTGGCCTAGCCAGGAGTGAGGAAAAGGAACTCTGGGATTTGATTATTATTTGCCATTGGCCATAGGATAGCCAAAGGAAACTTCAATCATAATAACATCCCCTATGGGAATGAAACCTTTTCCTTCTATCTCCCTAATTTTTCCTTTCTTCCTGGCTAAAGTGTCCCTTTCTCTCCTTTATAATTCACACTTTCTCCTCTAGTTCTGAGCTAGCTGCAGGCCCTGTTGCTTGAAATCTTCCAGGAAAGAATGGGCTCTTCTGCTTTATGCCTAATTCCTTTCATTCTCCCCCTCCTCCTTCCTTTTTTAGACAAGCTTCTTCTCGCTAACTCCCCTTGGGACTCCAAGAATTGTTAATATTTACTAAGCACTTATTCAGATATATCACTGAACAAGGCATCTGGGAGATAATAATAGCAATAATAATAAAATAAACAACAACAATGATAATAATAACTGATATTTATATATGCTTTGAGGCTTGCAAAAATGTTTTACATACAGTATTTCATTTTATCCTTCAATTTAATCATTAAGACATTAAGAATACATAACTCCTGCCCTCTAGAAACTAAGAATTGGGGAGACAAGTTGTGCAAACAAAATAATTAATGCTAAAAGGCTACATATTACAAAGCAAACTGACTGGTACAGATACTAAGAACCAGAGAAGCACAAAATGATCTAACATAGTAGATTGGAGGACAGGGAGTGAGGTTACATGAAGGAAGTATGAGTTGAGTTGGATTTCAAAATAAGGACATGATTTTGATGAGTAAGAAAAACAAGCAGTTATGGGCATTCAAGGTTAGGAGAAATCAATATTAGTAAAGCCACAAAGGAGAGACATTCAAGCGATTGTGGGTATTTAAGAAAGGGGTCACATGGGGAAGTACATGGTAGGTCAAAAGTCATGAAGGAGGTTTAATATTTAATAACTCCCTTCATTTTTGTTTTTAATTCATAATACATCATGTACCATATATATAGGAAATAAAGAAAAATTAATTTTCAAAAAACATTATTATTAAAACATCAGACCCCTTCATGATGTTTAGCCCACCCTATAGTTGTAGTTGGTCTGATTCAGTGAACTTTGTTTGGGCCTAGATCATAGCTGATTCTCTGTGAGGTCTTTTTCATAATGATGAATGGGTTATAATAGATGTTTCTCCCCCCCAAAAGGTATCCTCCAGATGATTATCTCATTAACAAACAACCTTCAAAACATACCCAAATCTCTTGCAGATGACTCATTGGGAAGAGGGGGGTTAAAAGCTTGTCTGAATTAGTGCAATGTGAGAATTGTAGAATTTCAAGGAAATAAAGGATTTTTATTTTCATATATATATTTAGGAATAGAATCTTATTCTGACCTTCAAAAATCTATTTTTTCATCAGTGTGTCCAATACAGATCACAAACCTTCTTCCCCAAGGAAATGGCAGCATCAATTACCAGGACCAAGAATTAAACAGTCCCCCCTAGCAATGAGGCTCTTAAGTCTGCTCAGAGACAACAGATATAATCTGGCAGGATGCAGAGGAGAATAGTTTTTTAAGTGCTACTAAGTAAAGGTACTTAAAGTTTGATTTAGTGGAGAACGAACCCCAATACATTAATTATTTTTGAAGCAAAGAACTATTGGTTAAAGGATAAACATTTATACTTTTACCTAATATCCTTTGCAAACTCCAAACTCTTTTTTCCCTAGAGTACAAACGTCAAATTCAACCCACCAGAATTTGAAATTATATTATATTTTAAGTTAGTGGAATCCAGCTTAATAGATACTTATAGTCTAGAGACTGGCTTAGTAGAAAGAATGCAAGACTAGAAGTTAGAAAGACTTCAGTTTGAATCTAGCCAGCTGTGTGACCTGTTCTCTGAGCCTCCACTTCATCATCTGTAAAATGGATATAATAATACTTGTGTTCAGAAGATCAAAAACTTAGACCTAGCAAAGGACCATAGAACCCATTATATTCAACGCCTTCATCTTACAGATAAGGAAACTCAAGCAGAGAACTCAGAAATTTGCCCAGGGTGACACAGCTAGTAATTCTCTAAGGTAGGATTTGAACTTGAGTCTTCCTGACTCCAAGCCCAGCATTCTATCTACTACTCACTCAGTTCTGCCTAGATTCTTAACTCCCAGATTGTTGTGAGACTCAGATGCATGCTGTGAGGACATAAGTTATGCAAACCTTTAAAAAAACTATGTAAAAGTCAATATCATTATTATTATTATTATTGTGGGGCAATGAGGGTTAAGTGACTTGCCCAAGGTCACACAGCTAGTAAATGTCAAGTGTCTGAGGCTGGATTTGAACTCAGGTCATCCTGAATCCAAGACCAGGGCTTTATCCACTGAGCCACCTAGCTGCCTCCAGTAAATATTATTTTATATTTTATCAGTCAACAAAAATTTATTCATACTATAAGCCATGCCCTATGCATGGACCATGAAGTGAAATCTATAATCCCTAACTTAAAGGAGTTTACAGTCTGCTTAATGATCCAAGGCATATACACTTGAAGCAGAGTTCTATGATAAAAACAATTTCAAAATTATATGCTTCAGACTCTAAGAGATTAATGAGGTCAGGAAATTTTCATAGTAAGGTCATAAGAGTTAAAGGGGACCTCAAATCCAACTAGTCCAATTTTTGTAATATTTAACAGATGAGGAAACTTGCACCCAGGGAGGTAAAGGTTATACACATAAAATGATATGTGGAATTTGAACCCAGATAGAGCCAATGTTTTGTCCACTGTACCATATTTAGGCCTTTAAGCTTAAAGAAGAATGACAGTACAAAAACAGCATAAAGGTGTCATGCAAAGTGAAATAGACAGGAAGGAAAATCATCAGCTCACAGGATTTCCTTTGCTTGATGACCTCCAAGAAGAATCGCTCATTACTTCCCTGAGGCAACCTCTTCACTCTTCCATAACTCTATAAGCTAGGTTCCAATTAACATAAATAAATGAATCCCATAGAGTGGTGGAGTTATTCAAATTTGCACTATCAGAGTTATAATTTAAATGAAGTATGGCAATTGGTTCCAGCCTAATGGAAATATACCACGCAAAACTCAAATAATGTAACCACAAGATTCATTATTCACACTAATCTAGACCTAGCTGAAATCATTAGGAACTTATTATAAGACTAAATTTGCCTTATTGCAATTTTTCCCCATCATTGTCAGGTCTGTTTCCTGGGTCCAAGCAGGACAAATCTTTAAGTACCTGTAAATGTTTTTTCCTCCCCCTCCTTATGCCCTCCTCCAAAAATTCCTCTTTTCCAGGCTAAATACTCCCAGTTCCATGATTGCACATGTGTAACCTATAGCAGATTTCTTGCCATCTTGGGGAGGGTGGGAGGGGAGAAAGAGAGGGAGGGAGGAAAATTTGGAAACTCAAAATCTCATTAAAAAAGGAATGTTGAGCTGCAGGAAAATGGGAGGTGAAGGGGATAAAGAGAGAGGGGCAAAAGAAGGGAGGGCAGATTCGGGGAAGGGGAAAGACAGAAGCAAATCCCTTTTGGAAGAGGGATAGGAAGAAAGAAGATGGATAATAGAGTAAATATCATGGGGAAGGGAATAGGATAGAGGGAAACAGTTAACAATAGTAATTATGAAAAAGAGAAAAGGGGGAAAATTGTACAAAAATATTTATAGCAACTCTTGGTGGTGGCTAAGAATTGGGAATCAAGAGAATGTCCCATCAACTGAGGAATGACTGAAGAAGCTGTGGTATATGATTGTAGTGGAATGGTATTGTGCTATAGAAAATGACAAACAAGATGATCCCAGAAAAAAACCTGGAAAGACTCATATGAAACTGATGTATGTTGAAGTGAGCAGAACTGGAGGACATTGTGCATAGTGACAGCAGTATTGTTCAATGAGCAATTGTGAATGATTTAAACTACTCTCAGCAATGCACTGATCCAAGACAATCCCAAGGACTAATGATGAAGCTGACTATCCACCCCCTTAGAAAGAACTGATAAAAAGAGCACTTGTGGATTGTACATATATAACCTGGTTGCTGTCTTGTGGAGGGCAAGGAAAGGGGAGAGGGAGGGAGAAAAATTTGGAACTCTTAAGTCTTATGAAAATGAATGTTGAAAAACTACCCTTATAAGTAACTGGAAAAAAGAACAAAATAAAAAAAGAATGTTCAAAATTACTATTTACATGTAATTGGAAAAAATAAAAATTTTACATAAAAGTCAGATAGTTACCATTAATCAATAAACCAATAATAAAATATTCACAGTTCCTTTATCCAACATACACAAAAGTCTGATGCTCTTCACCATCCTGCTCATCCTCATATGTCTATTATTATGAGTGCAACAAAACCAGTAGCTCCTTAGTCCTGCTGGTTTACTATTAACCTATTGATATTACCTTAAATCACTTTTTTCCCCACAATAGCATGTTGACTCATGTAGCACTTTCAGTCCTCTACACATCCAGATCTTTTTCAAATGATGCCAGGAGACGTTTAAGGGAAAGTCCTTGAAATATGTCCCTACCCAAATTCTCTTTGGTTAATTTCTGTCTCAAATGTTAGGCTCGTGTTGACCTTTCTAAGATGCTCATCTCTACTAGCTTTTTTTTTCCTTCAATTCCAACCACCTACATGAAGCCTTCTCTGAACCAATTCAAATCAAAGCAACTCCCTCCCCTTCACTCCAGGTCCAGTGTACAAAATCAACCCTCTCCGTGACTGCACTGATCCATCACCCAAATGGCTACTTAAGTCATCACCCTGTTCATATTCATTGCTGCAGCTGTCACACTATGAGCTATCTAGAAGAGGGTTATTTATGGGACCAGGCCAGCTCAACTTGGTGGCAGTCTTGTGTTAAATAGTGAGAGCTGTAACTTTCTCATAAATTTGGTAGTAAATGGAAGAAGAAGTTGCCTCACAGAATGGGTAATTGTTTTGATTGGATGGCATTGGGGTATCATGCAGCCCACAGTAATCAGAGCCCAATAACAAGAAACCTAGATCCTGCTGAGTAAAAAAAGCTTACCATTACATCAGTCAATCATTTACGAAAATATTTATAGTGAGTGCACCTACTATGTGCACTCACTAATGAGGCAATATAAGTCAGTATTAAGGCATGACTCTTAGTCCTTGAGCATTTTATTATTTACTTGGGAGACGGACATATAACCTAGTTTAAATAACAAGTAATGATTTAAAAAAATGTGCTTCTCTCTGGGCCCTGTTTTGTCATATGTAAAATGAGACATTTTCCTTGTTAGTCCCTTCCTCTCGAGGCAATATAACCATGAGTCTGGTCTTCAGCTCCACAAAGTAATCAATCATTCTTTATTAAACATCTCCAAGTGATTACAGTGAATTCACAAAACAATTAGAGAAGAATAAATGAAAAAAATAAAGTGGAAATAATATTAAAAATAACAACAAAAAATTTATAAGACTGTTGAAAGTTTGCAAAGCCCATTATGTTATATTGCCTTATTTTATGCCCACTTTTAACCCTGTGACATAGATGCTATTATGTGGTTTCCTATTTATTTCCTGCTGTTATATTAGTTCCTCAATTTTTTTTTAGTGAGGGCAATTGGGGTTAAGTGACTTTCTCAGGGTCACACAGCTAGTAAGTGTTAAGTGTCTGTATATTATTTCCTATTAGCTGAGGAAACTGAGGCTACAGATGTTGCTATTTGCCCAGCATTTCACACTTGATAAGTGACTGAGCAGTATAGTATGAACACTAAGTGCTCTAGGAGTAACAATTGAAGAAGAGATCATTGTGGCATGAAATGGTTGGGAAAAACTTTGGGAAGAGGTCAGATTAGACTAAGCCTCAACGTCAGGTAGCATTTATACATAGAAACAAAATGGAGGAGGACCGACCACAGGAACGTCATGATCAAAGTAAGATATAAATTCCTCCAAGTTACTACTGCTGGATGATACACTCAGAGAATGACCATCTTGCAACACTGCTGTTATCCAATGGCTCTCAGATTTCTAAGATTGGTTGATACCAAGCTGATGTTCTTTGTCCATAATATATTCTGTTGGTGTCCCTGGTAATGAAGAACAGCTGTTGAGACATGGAGCCTGCCCCTGGCGATATCTGTTAATTGATGTGCTGTGTGTTTTTATGGAGCTTTTAAAGGTGTTTTATCACAGACTGGTAAGGGAAAACCCCAGAATATCATTATTTAAAATCTAAGGGGAAAAAAGACAGAAAAAGAAGGAAGAAACTTTAGGGAAAGTACTGAGTTAACATTAAGGATGTATCTCAACAAAATTTAAATAACTGGTCAATTCGGTCTAAAAAAAGCAACCAAACCAGTGGTTTGGGTGTCACTGCTAAAGCCAACTAGTTGATTGACCAAATAGTTCCTAGTTCAACTGGGTTTTTTCTGCCAAGTAAAACCTGAGTTTTTCCTATAATGACTCTTCACAATTGTTTGTATCTTGAAGATTTCAAAGCACTTTACATACATCTGCCATTTGATCCTCCAAATCACTCTGTCAAATAGGTAGCAAGAGATTATCACCCCTTCTGACGATGGGGAAAACTGAGAATGATAGAGATAATGGTGGTTTACTCAGGATTCGAAACCCCAGTCTTCCAACTACAAGGCCAGTTAGTTTGAATCTAGTCTCAAATTCTTACCAGTTGTGTGATCCTGGGCAAGTCACTTGCATGGCTGTCGTCCTCAGTTTATTCATCTGGTAGAAAATGGTGCTAATGATAGGGTCTAATGTTCCAGTGTTGCGGGGGGAATAAAATTATATTGTTTCGTGAACAAGCATTATAAAAATTAAAGTGCTATAATGAATGGTAGCAAGTCATCATCTTCACCACAACCGACTCTCATACGATCATTCCTCCATAATCATCATGTGGACGCCACATACCATAGGAATGTGTGTGGGGGGGGAGAATAACATCATTATGCTGTAATTAACCCCTTAATGTAAGTTCTTTAACCTGGGATCCACCAGACCACCAAAGGGATCCATGGTAGAATTCATGGCATCCATGAATTTGATTGAGAGAGAAGAAGATAGATCAATTGATCAACCGATCGATAGATAATATATATAGATAGATAGACGATAGTTAGAGATACATACAAACATACATACATACATACATACATACATACTAGGTTCCCTTTGTAATCTTGAGTATTTTTTGTGTATTTTACAACATTCTAAGGGTTACATAGGCATTATTGGACAAAGGGGTCCATGAAACAAAATAATTATTAAGAATCCCTGCCTTAATGAGATCTTAAGCTAGGACTATCATACTCAAAGGGAGCTCTGACAAAAATACTTTTGTCCATCCCCTGCCTGCAAGTGTGATCTCATATTAGCCACTGGGAGGGAGTGGGAGGAGGGAGGGGATTATATGGTCCTAACTGTGATGTGATACAGTAAGAAGAATGTTGTGCCATGGACAAAACCCGCTATCTATGGAGGCAAAGAATTGCTTTGAACTGAATGAAATATAAACGTCTTTGTAAAACTTAACACTATATAACTGTGAGTTATTATTTTTTCTAGACCTCTGATTTCATTTATGTAGATAACTCCCAACTAGAAAACTCCTGCCAAATTTTATCAGCAAGCATTATGCTATTTATGGTATGATGTTGTTGGCTAAGAGATTGAGAAGTTACGATCACTAGATCATAGATTTAGAGTTTTCAGGGACCAGAGAGGCTATCAAGTTCAACTATTCCATTTTATAGATGAGGATACTGAGGTATAGAGACACAACATGACTTGCCTAGGGTCACACAACGGTACGGACCAATTCTTAAGCCCAGGTCCTGATGACGTGGAGGCCAAATCTCTAGACATTATACATAACATACTTTCTGAAGGTTTGTTGATGATGATGTTAATGCTAATATTGATGTTGCTGATGATAATGACCTAGAGACACAAGAGGCAAATGAAATGAATCCAAGACCAGCAGAGCTATGCCACTGGTAAGGGAGAAATGAGGGTCTGCTTTCATGGAACAAAGTCAAGGAAATACCCCAGAAGGAGGAGCACAAAAGCATTAGCAACTGAGTCCTTTGATTACAGCAGTATTGCTCTGGCTCCAATCTGTATTCAAATATCTACATTCACAGAGTTTTGAGCCCATATATTACAGAGCCTTAAATATTAGATTGCCAGCCAGATTCAGTTCAAATATCTCAGGGGAGACCACACGCAAAATCAACCTCCTGGGTCAGCTAGGTGGCACAGTGGATAGAGCACCAGCCCTGGAGTCAGGAGGACCTGAGTTCAAATCCGACCTTGAACACTTAACACTTACTAGCTGTGTGATCCTGGGCAAGTCCACTTAACTCCAATTGCCTCACTAAAAAAAAAAAATCAACCTCCTCCCTCAAGAAATATTTTGCCCATCAAGCAAGATGTTCATGACCTTCACATACTATAGCTACTTGATTCCTATGCCCTTAGATATCACCCACCCTTGTTTACCCATGTAGTTCTGGCTCCCAATGTCAAGAAAAGTAATAATGGAGTATTTGGGGGTGGAAGAGGATGTTTTTGTTCATAAAATATATTTGCTATAATCTTAATTAAAGAAAAAATGGGGAAAATCAAACACACGAGGTTTTTTAAATAATTTTGCTTTTAAATAAACTTGGAAAGTGATAAAGATTAGAAAATATAGACTTTTAATGATTTGATTACAAAGTTTTAGGTAAAATGCCAAAATCAAGAAAATCACAAATCTGTATGTGAACTGACTACTCAGTATTTAAAGGAATTTGTGAGAGAAGGTAAAAGGGGCATTTTATAGGAAGGTTAAGGGAAGGAAAATGAACTTGATGGGACGTGCATAGCTTCTTCTTTCTCTTAGTTTCAGCTCTAAAGTTGAAATATGTGATATAGTAAGGTCCTATGACTACTGACCTCAAGGGTTACATGGTCTCTGACACAGTCATGTTTAAAGGAATAGGGGATTCCTCAGAAGATTCTGTCAACTATTCTACTTTGGCTGACCTTGTCACACAGAGTCTTTGCAGCCAATCATTTGAGGTATCTTATGCTTGACATTGTAAGCAGCCTTAGAGGTAAGACTTTCCCAAAGACACACATGTCATAGGGAAATACAAATACAGACAGAGAAAGTTACAGAGTTCTTCAGATTTCCCAGAACTTCCTCAGCATGGCCTTATTTGGGTTTTTTAGTCATCCATCCTGTTGATTAATTCAGTACCATAGTTATGGAATCACAGGTTGGATTAAATCCCATCTCATTTTTACAGAGGAGTTAAACTGTGGCTCCAAAAGTTTAAATGAATGTCCCAGGGTTGCACAGCTACTAAATGTCTAAGTTGGGAAAAAATAAGAATAGCTATCATATTATTATATTTATATATTATGATTATAACATAATATATTACATCTATATAATACGTTGCATACAAGTATAACATAATATATATCTATATAATATATTACACAGAATTATACTATAGTCTATAATACATTGCATAAAATTATATCATATCATGTTAACACAAGATATGATACATAATTATATTACACTGTCATCTTGACATCATGTATTACATATGCTATAATATATTATACAATGTTTAAATAATATTTTGTATACTATTCTGTTATATTATGATGTGAGAGCAACGACTATCACCACTAACACCATCATCATCATACCACAGCTAACATTTGTGTAGTACTTATATGCCAGGCACTATGTTAAGTACTTTACAATTATGATCTCATTTGATCCATACAACCACCCTGTGAGATAGATGCTATTATTGTCCCCTTTTCACAACTGAGGAAGCTGACACAAACAGAGGTTAAGCAGCTTGCCCAGAGTCACATCAATAGTAAGTATCTGAGGTAAGATTTGAAGCTAAGTCTTCCTAATTCCAAATCCAATGCCCTTCCTACTTCTCTACCACTTGCTCCATGAGAACCAATTTATGGAAGACAAGTCCAGAGGTCTAGGAAAGCTCTGCTTTTAAAAGTTGCTCATAGGTAAACTCTGAACCAGAGAGCCTCCTTAGTACTATTAGCAATAGCTGTTTTCCAGTTCTCAGCATCCTGACTCCTCCTCAATGGTGGTAACAATCATCAAATGGACTTTTGGATAAATGGACAAAATGGACTTTTGACTAGTTCTATCATATGTTCCCATTATGTACACTGTACAGGTGCATAGCATCTGAGGAAAAGCACTGGAGATTGCTATTAGGTAGACATGCGATTCTTTTTTCTTAAATTTATGCCTGGATATTCTGTTTCATTTGCACAATATGTACATATGTGTTTGTATGTGTGCATGCATGTATGCATATACTATTTCTAAATGTCCATGTTGATTCTATCTTTTTACCAGAGGTCATGGACACCAGGGGTCACACTAGTCATCATCTACCTAACATAGGAACATATTGGAATGCCTCCAACATATTGGGTAGATTCTCTCTCCTAAACTCATGAAAAATCATGAATAAGAGTCACAGAGGATGAGCAAGCATGGATGGTTTGCAATTTGTATCTTTAGAAGGAACTTCCAAATTGATTAGATCACAGCTATGTTTAAGTATTTGAACACCAGAGGGCAGAGATTGCATCATGCATGGACTGACTATGGCAAAATTGGAAATAGTAAACTTTGCCCCAAGCACCCTCAGTTTTCCAGGTTCCAAGCCCTTTCCTTTCCCCTTTACAAGTTCCCTGTGCTCTACCTAGTTTCTCTTTCTCTCTCTCTCTCTCTCTCTCTCTCTCTCTCTCTCTCTCTCTCGCTCTCGCTCTTGCTCTCGCTCTCGCTCTCGCTCTCTCTCACTCTCTCATCCCCCTATTTCAGGAAAGGCTATGATCTCATCACATACAATTCAGTCTGATTTTGTCACTGGGTTTCATCTCTCAAGGACATTTTCAGGCAGCTAGGTGGCACCGTAGATAGATCACCAGGCCTGGATTCAGGAGGACCTGAGTTCAAATCTGACCTCAGACACTTGATATTAGCTATGTGACCCTGGACAAGTCACTTAACCCCAATTGCCTCACCAAAAAAAGAAAGAAGGAAGGAAGGAAGGAAGGAAGGAAGGAAGGAAAGGAAGGAAGGAAGGAAGAAAGAAAGAAAGAAAGAAAGAAAGAAAGAAAGAAAGAAAGAAAAGAAAGAAAGAAAGAAAGAGAGGAAGAAGGAAGAGAGAAAGAAAGAAAGAGAGAAAGAAAGAAAGAAGAAAGAAAGAAAGAAAATGAAAGAAAGAAAGAAAGAAAGAAAGAAAGAAAGAAGAAAGAAGGGACATTTCTTTTTTAAAGCAGTGCTAAATGTCTTTAAATGGTGCCATATTCCTGATGTCTCCTCAGTTCATGTGGACTGCAATAGGGACTTTAGTTCATAAGTTCGTAGACAGAACTGAAAGGAATCTTAGAGATCATTTAGTCCCAAGCTTCTCATTATGCATATAAGAAATGATCCCAAGTTGGAGATGTGACTTACCCAAGATCACATAGGTAGCAAATTGTCAGGATGAGATGTGAACTCAGGTCTTCTCACTGCAAATCCATTCTTCCCTTTGACCTCTCACTGAATTACAATTGATGGTCCTATATGCAATGAATTCCATGACTTCTGATGGATTTGTTCCTACTTCTTCTAGTGTCACAGAGAACCACATCAAATAATAGGACTTATGCAATTTGGAGGTAAAGAAATATTGCCCTGCAAAAAAAAAATGACAAGCTGGATGATTTCAGAAAGGCTTAGAAGACTTGTATGAACTGACGTATAGTGAAATGAGCAGGACCAAGAGAACATTGTGCACAGTGACAGCAATACTGTTTGATGAAGAACTGTGAATGACTTAACTGTTCCCAGCAGTACAATGATCAAAGACTATCGGAAAGAAATAATGATGAAACATACTATCCACCTCCAAAGAAAGACCTGATATTGATGGAACAGACTGAAGCATGCTGTTTTGCACTTTCTTTCTTTTTTTTCTTTTATTCAGGTTTTCTTATATAAAATGACAAATATGGTAATGTTTTACATAATTGCACAGCTATAACCTATATCTG
This sequence comes from Dromiciops gliroides, assembly GCF_019393635.1. Classification (NCBI taxonomy): domain Eukaryota; kingdom Metazoa; phylum Chordata; class Mammalia; order Microbiotheria; family Microbiotheriidae; genus Dromiciops; species Dromiciops gliroides. The sequence continues at coordinate 592,218,477 of NC_057861.1, read as the reverse complement.
ATAGCTTATTGCCTCAAGGAGGGGGAAGGGGAGGAAGGGAAGGAGGGACAAAATTTGGAACTCAAAAGTTTAAATAAAAATATTAATTCTTTTTTTAAAAAAGTGGGACAGCTAGGTGATACAGTAGATAAAGCACTGGCCCCGGATTCAGGAGTACCAGACTTCAAATCCAGCCTCAGACACTTGACACTTACTAGCTGTGTGACCCTGGGCAAGTCACTTAACCCCCATTGCCCTCAAAAACAAAAACAAAAACAAAGGAATAGTGACTAGATCTGTGATTGGTGGATGGATCTCCTGGATAACAAATCTCTCTATCCAATACTGGTTGACAATTTCTCTTTAACTTAAAGTCCAGAGAATTGTCTAGAGCACTGAGAGGTAAATTGAATTTTCCATTGTGGTATATTGTCAGGATGGCAGCTAGGTGGTGCAGTATAGAGAACACTGGGCCTAAAGTCAGGAAGACCTGAGTTTGAATCTGGTCTCAGACACTTTCTAGCTGTGTGACCCTAGTCAAGTCATTTAACCTCTGTTTGTCTCTGTTTCCTCATCTGTAAAAAGTGGTAATAATAGTACCTTCCTCCCAGGGTTGTTATAAGGAACAAATGAAATAATAATTGTAAAGAGTTTAGCAGAATGTCTAGTACACAGTAGGTGATATATAACATGTTACCTAATATTTTTATTGTTATTATCAGTTAAAAGTAGTACTTGAGGAATTTCCAGGGCAAAGCCAAGATGGAGGAGGAAAAGAACTCACAACATGATTGCTCAAAAAAACCCTCCAAATAATGCCAAAGGACAGTTTCTGGAGCAACAAAACCCACAAAAGAATGGGCTGAAATCATTTTCCAGCCAAAGACAGCTTAGAAGGTCAGCAGGAGAGGGCTACTGTGCTGGGGCAGGAATGGAGCATAACCCCACAGTCACACTGACATAGAACCAATCCCAGATAGGCCAAGCCAGAGAAAGAGACCTCCCCCCCCCCCCAAGCCACTGAATCAGTTGCAGCACCAGTGTCCTCTGGAACTAAGCTCACAGTCTGGTGAGATGTCTGAGCAGTTAGCCAGGGTCAGATTACAGGGGTCTCTGCCTTTGCTGAGGCTGAACTTGGGTTTTTCACCCCTGCTGGGAACCAGGAAGTAGGCTTGAGTGGTGGTGGCCCAGGTGAGGGAGGGGTGCAGGCTTATCAGAGCTAACAACTACAGGCCACAAAATTTTGCTGTCTGGTTAATTATCAAGTTGGCCTGGGGTTATCTACAGACCAGGGAACAGGCCAAGCGAGTGAAGCACCTTCCCCTCCTTAAATCATAACACTTGGGTGTAAAGCCTAAAATTCTAACTGTGATGTTAAAATCTAATGAGTGGGCACCTTAAATTAGAAGCCTTAGCACCAGTCTTTGGGCATTAAGCATTTATTAAAGTATATTAGGGGTTAGCAAAGGGGGGGGGGGAACTACCTTCACCTAGTTATCTAAGAGAGAGAATCTGCCTCTTGCCGCAAGCCAGTTCCTGAACCAAAAAAGCCAGATCCTTAGCCAATTCTCCCAGAAGCCCCCTGTCAAACAGGGATCAGGGCTGTCCTCACACACATCTTCAAGATAATTGGCTGATAGCATTTATAGACAATACTCACAGGTGGTAGACATAACTTCCAGATACCAATCCAACCTTTGAAACCCCAGAAAGGTCACCTCATGCTTTCTCCTCAGGGTGGAGCTGACCAATGTCTTTCTCAGCAGTGTGGTGGCACTCTGATTCTCACATTGGACCCCCCTGAAGTTTGGGGACAGTGCAGGCCTGGAAACAGTGTCCCACTTTAAGGAGTTAAAAGTCAAGTAAATGACAGGCAAGATGAGCAGATAGAGAAAGGTAAGGACCATAGAAAGTTTCTTTAGTGACAAGGAAGATCAAGGTGCACTCTCAGAAGAGGATAGCAACATCAGGGCTCCTACATCCAAAGCTTCCAAGAAAAATATGAATTGTTCTCAGGTCATAAAGGCACTCAAAAGGACTTTTAAGATAAAGTTAGAGAGATAGAGGAAAAATGGAAGGAGAAATGAGAATGATGCAGGAGGGTTATGAAAAAAATGTCAACAGTTTGAAAAGCCAAATTGGCCAAATGGAAAAGGAGGTACAAAAGCTCTCTGAAGAAAATCATAGCTTAAAAATGAGGATTGAGCAAATAGAAACTAATAACTTTATGAGAAATCAAGACATGATAAAACAAACAGAAATGAATTTTTAAAATAGAGGGCAATGTGAAATATCTTCTTGGAAAAACCGTTGACCTGAAAAATAGATCCAGGAGAGATCATTTGAAAATCACTGGACTACCTGAAAACTGTGATCAAGGAAAGAGCTTAGACATCATCTTCCAGGAAACTGTCAGGGAAAATTGCCCTGATATTCTAAATTCAAAGAATCCACTGATCACCTCCTGAAATAAATCCCCAAAGGAAAACTCCCAGGGATATTATAGCCAAATTCCAGATCTCCCAGGTCAAGGAGAAAATACTACAAGCAGCCAAAAAGAAAGAATTCAAGTACTATGAAGCCCCATTCAGGATAGCACAAGATCTAGCAGCTTCTACATTAAAGGATCAGAGGCCATAGAATATGATATTCCAGAGGGGAAAGGAATTGGGATTACAACCAAGAATCACGTATCCAGCAAAACTGTGTTTAATCTTTCAGAAGAAAAACGGGGCTTCAATGAAAAGAGGACTTTCAGGTATTCATGATGAAAAGACCTGAACTGAATAGAAAACTAGACTTTCAAATACAAGATCCTAGAGAAGCATAAAAAGGTAAACAGAAAAAGGAAATGAAGAGGAATGTTAAAAGGTTAGACTGTTTACAGTCCTACATGGGAAAATGATATGTCTAATTCATAAGAACTTTCTCAGTATTAGGGCAGATGAGGAGAAATAAATTTAGAAAGAGGGCATAGGTGGGAATTGATTACAAAGGGATGATAATTGTAAAGTATTTTTTTTGTTTATCTTTTTTGTGGGATGGTTGGAGTTGGGTGACATGCCTGGGGTCATGCAGTCGGTGAGGGGCTTGTGTCTAAGGCTGGATTCAGACCCGGGTCCTCCTGGGTCCAGGTTGCATGCTTTGTCCACTGTGTCACCTAGCTGCCCCATGATGACATCTTGAGGGTAAAATTGAGGGGTGAGAGTTTTGCACTGGAGGAGGGGGAAGGGGAGAGGTAGAATGGGGTGAAATACCACAAGAATGAAACAAGAAAGGGCTTATGGAGAGATGGGGGAGGAGCAGGGCAGTGAATGACCCTTACACTCATCAGAATTGACTCAAAGACCCTAATCTCATCAGAATTGGCTCAAAGACCTTAATCTCATCAGAACTGGATCAGGGAGGGAATAGCAAATACCGTCAGTTGGTTGGAGTAATCTATCTAACCCTGCAGGACAGTAGGAGGGGAAGGGGATAAGTAGGGAGGGGTAAAAGAAGGGAGGGCAGATTGGGTGAGGGGGAAGTCAGGAGCAAATCCCTTTTGAGGAGGGATAGGATGAAAGAAGATAGATAATAGAGTAAATATGGGAAAGGGAATAAGATGGAGGGGAACAGTTTACAATAGTAACTATGGAAAAGAGAAAAGGAAAAAATGTACAAAAAATATTTATAGCAACTCTTTGTGGTGGCTAAAAATTGGAAATAGAAGGACTGTCCATCAATTGGGGAATTACTGAACATGCTGTGGTATATGATTGTAATGAAATATTATGGTGATATAAGAAATGACAAGCAGGATGATTTCAGAAAAACCTAGAAAGACTCATATGAACTGATCTATAGTGAAGTGAGCAAAAGCAGGAGAACATTGTGCACAGTGACAGCATTATAGCTCTTTGAGCAATTGTGAATGACTTAGCTCCTTTCAGCAATATAATGATCCAAGACAATCCCATGATGAAGCATACTATCTACCTCCAGAGAAAGAACTGATCTTGATGGAACATAGACTGAAGCATGCTATTTTGTACTTTCTCTTTCTCCCTTCCCTCACCCCACCCTTGGTTAACTGAACCATCGAAATATCTAGTGGAAAGAATTTCAGCCTGTGAAGAACAGGAAGGTGGTGCCACAGCGGGACAACAAATATCTTACCTGGACAGTCTTTGAGACCACTTGCCAAAGAACATTCCCTACTTGTCTTCACTGGTATGGAGAGACTGCTTGCTCATTGGGAGACTAAAACAGGGATTATCTCTAAAAGAGAAAAGTTGTCTTCCCATACACATACGCACACACACACACACACACACACACACACTTTATCAGTGACCTGTCCACCTGCCTTACTTGACTGCACTTTTCCAGGGAGGAACTGCTGAGTCAGCATGTCAGAGATCATCTGTATGGCCATGAAAGATGCCTTGGCTGGAAGGTTTTAAAATATACCAACCAGCCCTGAGGCCTTAGAGATTTAGTGGTTTGCCCTGTGTTCTGACTTGTGGTAACTTGTGGGCCTTATTAATTCTCAGCATTGGAAAGGGAACAGACAACATCAATCAACTTTTTATCATCCATTAAGCCTCTCATGTGTCATCTAAACACTGAAAATAGAAAGGAATCTATGTGGCCAGAAGCCTAAGCACTGGTTCATTCCATGAGAGCAAAAAAGCCTTTCTTTTGCTAAAATTTAAAAAAAAAAGGGGGCAGCTAGGTGGCGCAGTAGATAAAGCACCGGCCCTGGATTCAGGAGTACCTGAGTTCAAATCCGGCCTCAGACAATTACTAGCTGTGTGACCCTGGGCAAGTCACTTAACCCCCATTGCCCTGCTAAAATTAAAAAAAAAAAAAAAGCCTTTCTTTGCCGGCAACTCATTCATTGGAGATAGAGATGCATTTCTTGCATACTTGACCTATCTCAAGTAGCTGCCTGCATGATAGGATTTGATGGACACTAATAACAATAATCATAACAAAACTTCGTATACATCATTTCATAAACCTTGGGATAATTCAGCAAAACATATTTTTTCAGATGATGCAACTGAGACTTGGAAAGATGATGTGCCTTGCCAGTAGAGAGACAGCTAGTAACATATCTGGGAGAGACAAGATTTGTATCCAAGTCTCACTGACTCTAAAGTCCAGTCTCCTATCCATGGCACTATACTGCATTAAGGAACAGTTCCTCTACCCAGAGAGATCTCTTGTATTGATCAAATGAAATAATATTTATTAATCTCTTACCTTACAATAGGTACTTAATAAATGCTTACCCCTGTTTGCCTTGTGAGAACACTTCATTGTTCTCCCATTTTTCATTTCTTTGGCCTCAAAAGCTGCTAAAAGAAAGGAAAAGATGTCCTGTGGGAAGAACACATTAAGTCATCATTATTATCATTATTACTGAGGTATCCCAGTTCAATAAGTGAAAATAACACTGGACTTCTACTTGGGGAAGTTTTTAACCTTTTGTATGCCATGGGACAGCTTGGATAGTCTGGTGAAGACTAAGGACCCCTTCTCAGACTGATGCTTTTAAATGCGTACAATAAAATAACATGAGATTACAAAGGAAATCAATTCAATTGAGTGATTAAAATATTATTAAAAAAATTCACAGACTGATGTAGAGTCAAAAAACTTAGGGAGGAGACTCTGCTCTAACATTTACTAGATGTGTGTGGCATATGAAAAAAATACAAGAGGAACGTTTGTATGAGAAACTGAACTTTGGTTACATCAAGATTCCTTTTTAAAAAAGTTTTAAGAAATACGTGATAATATGTGATGGGAGCAGCTAGGTGGCGTAGTGGATAGAGAACCAGCCCTGGAATCTGAAGTGCCTCAGTTCAAATCCAGCCTCAGACACTTAACACTTACTAGCTGTGTGACCCTAGGCAAGTCACTTAACCCCAATTGCCTCACTAAAAAAAAAAAAAAAGAAAGAAATATGTGATGAATAAAAAACGAACAAATCAATTAATGAATGTTATAAAATAATACTCTCTAACACAGCATGAGGTTGGGAGCTAGGTGGTAGAGTGGCTAGAGCCCCAGACTTGGAGTCAGGAAAACGGGAGTTCAAGTCCTGCCTCATACATTTACTGAAAATGTAAGCTACTTAAAGGCAGATCCTGTTTACATTTTTGTATGATCTCTAGTGCCTAGCCTATAGTCTGGCACACAGTTGGTGCTAATCAATGCTTATTGAATTGAATTGAATTCTTGGGGGAAACTATCTTAGGGAAGTAAGGCAGAGTTCTATCTTTTAAAGCTAAATTATTTGGGTTTCTTGGGATATCTGAGGAAACCAGGCAAAAGAAAGGGCAAATGAAATTTTAAAACAAATCGGGAGGTGCAGCTAAGTGACACAGTGGATAAAACACTGGCCCTGGATTCAGGAGGACATAAGTTCAAATCCAACCTTGGACACTTGACACTTACTAGCTGTATGGCTCTGGGCAAGTCACTTAACCCTCATTGCCCTGCAATAAAAAACAAGCCAAAACAAAACAAAACAAAAAACACAGATGGAGAATCAGTCCTTATTATAGGGGCCAATTGCAGAATAGCTCTCTGCAACTCACCTCTGCAAAGATATACAGCTTCATGTGTATTCACTGGAATTCACAGTTGTAAAACAACCAAATGACAAAGCTTTTGCTGTAAGGAGCAGGAGAACTCTCAGGTTTGGACATTAGCTTAAAAGGAAGCCCGTAGAATTTACCACAGGCATGTGTGTCAGAGAAAGGCAGCATTCTCTCATTCAACATGGGGAACCAGGCCTGTTATGAGTCTGCAAAAGGACTTAATTTGTGTTTAAGTCCCTCCATAAAGTTTACAGACCACTCCAAGCAGAAATCCAGATAGGTTTAAGCAATTCCCCAATGTTCTCTTGCCTTCAATCTCTGAGACATGCCATGTGACTAGACCTACAGAAGATGGAATACACTTATTGAAAATGATCACCTGGGTTTTAATTATTGACATTTGCTAGAGGGGGAGAGTGGAAGGGAGGTCTTCCCAAATCAGAATTGTTTTGCAGAGTATTATTAAAATGTTGCTGCCATTGAGAAAGGATGGTCTTGTCATGGATTTCACATCATAAAAAAGTATCATCAGCATAAAGATGAAGCAAGGGCCTTCCAGCTCAGCATTATAACCAAAGTTTAAAAAGTGTGATTGGGCCTCAAACAGACCTTTGCTGACTTTCATAAGTAATAAATTTGGTGGTGGTGAAAGAAAGCCATGTAATTTAAGAACTTGTTCCAGGACCAGCCCACAATACCTCGGCCACTTATCTTACAGGCTTCTCAGGTGCCTTTGGGTGGGGCTGGCCTCTGATGAAGCTCTGAGGCAGGGGGAATGTTGGGAAAGACATTTGACCTTGGTGGATCTAAGTTTTCATCATCTGCAAAATGAAGGAGTTGGACCAGATGATCGCTAAGATGCCTTTCAATTCTGACCTTCCAATTTTATGTATAAAACTATGAATGATGCCATACTATATGGTAATTTGAAGTTTGTAAAAATCGGTAAATCTTTAAAATGGGAATAATGATAGCACTTTCTTACCAGAGTTGTTGTGGAGATCAAATGAAATAATTATTATAATTATTGTAAAGTGTCTATCACATAGTAAACACTATATAAAGGTTGTACTATTTATTTATTTATTCATTTGTTTCTTTATTTCTTTATTTATTACTAAGAGTCAAAGTAGTGATGGATATATTATATACCACTGATGTTTCTAGAAAGGAGAGCATAGGGGCAGCTAGGTGGTGCAGCAGATTAAGCACTGGCCTTGGATTCAGAAGGATCTGAGTTCAAATCCAGCCTCAGACACTTGACACTTACTAGCTGTGTGACCCTGGGAAAGTCACTTAACCCCAATTGCCTCACACACACACACACACACAAAAACGATCAAGATATGAAATCGGTACAGATTTGAAGGCCTGGAAGAAGAAAGCAGTCAGTCCCTCAATAAGCATTTATTAAGTTCTTGCCATGTACCAGAAACTTGGGGCACAAAGAAAGGACAAAATAGTCCCTGCTTTCAAGGAGTTCATAGTATAATTGGGGAAAAGAAAACATGAAAATGACTTCATACATACAAGATAACCACAGGATAAATAGGAGGTCATCTCATAGGAGAAGTGCTACCATGCAGAGGATCAGGGAACATGTCTTGTAGAGGATGAAATTGGAACTGATTATTACAGAATTCACAGAAGCTGAGGGTCACAGGTGAGGAGGAAGAGCATTACAGGTATGGAGGTCAGCCGGTAAAAAAGGAAGGAGTCAGGAATTAAAGCATTATGATTGAGAAATAGCCACAGCCTCCCGGACATGTGTGGACAGTATGCTTGTGGAATCGTTCCCCTGATCATAAAGCAGGTCAAGGTCCCCTTCTGACTGCTGTGGGTGTGGGGAGAGGAGGCACCAATCTCTCTTTCCAGCATCTGCTGTCTCTCCACTATGACTACAGAAATTGGTGGGACTATGGGAAAGCAGCTAATCCGATTAAGGGAAAAGTCTTTCACAGCAAGCTGGCCTGCCAGTGAATTTGAACAGATTTCTTTTTTCCTCTCTCGGTGGGGAAAACACCTTTACTGAGAAAATCTAATGGAGGAAATTGAACTTTTAAGCAAAAGTGGTGTTTGATCTGATAGCTGCACTTCAGAGGCTGAGCAGCATGGCCCGGGCCTGAGAGAGCCCTGGGAGAGTCTCTCTACAGGTCAAGGTCATCTGGGGACTCCTACAGGGACCTGAAGGGGGAAGCAATTACATCTTCATCACCTGTCTGCCTCCCTCTCTACTGCCCAAAGAACAGACCAAAAGAGAAATTCTTTCCTCACCCAGGGAGAGTCTGAGGGAACTGAGAAGAAGGCCAGCCAGAGGGAAAGCTTCTCTGTTGGGGAAATGTCAGACCCTAGTGCTTCAGGTACTTTGCACAATGATTGGAATTTAATCTTTAAATTATAATAAGCGGGAAACCACTGACAATGCCACATGGATACCTCCCCAAAAGAGGCATCAAAAGGATTGTATGATCAGGGATTCAAGCACTGGAGGGAAACTCAGAAGCCATCTTGTCCAACCCTCTTACTTTTATCTAAGTAAACTGAGGCACAGAGAAGTTAAATGACTTCTCTGGGGTCACACAGCCACTAAGTAGAAGAATTTGAACTCAAGTACTCATTGCTTCCTCCTAGTTATAGGTTCTTTGACCATCTTTTGGACTCATTGTCCTTTTGAGAAGGATTTGTTCTACTCCTTCACTCAGGGAATACCAAAAAACCTAATTTATGATATGCTGGTTATTCTCTCATCTCTCCCTTTAAAGTTCCCATCTCACTCTTCTTAACCCTGCCTATCCACTTTCCTCCAGGGTAATCAGTTATTTTATGTTGCCTTATTCTTCTTGTAGCACAAAAAAAGTGATTTTTTTTTAAGCACAGCAAGGAAAATGGTGAAAGCCAGAAGACCTGGGTTTTAGTCCTGGTTCTACTATTAACTGGCTGAGCAATCTCTGGCATCTAAGTTTCCTCCTTAGCTAAGGAGGTAGGTGGATGATATGAGCTTTAGGCAGTGTGGTGTGGTGAAAAGAATACTGGATTTGGAGTTAAAGGGACTGAATTTGAACCCCATATTCCATATTCCACTTGCCACCTGTGTCACCTCCAGTAAGTCACTTAGTGTTTGGTCCTCAGTTTGCTAATCTATAAAATGAAGAGACATATATGATTTTTTTTTAAGTTTTATCAATGTCTTCTGTTTCTTACATCATCGTACTTATCCCCAATAATCTTCCCCTCCAGATAGCCATCCCATGTAACAATAGTGCATTGCTTTTTAATTGGCAGCTGTTGTTTGTCCTTTGTTCTCAAAGATGATCAATGACATCACAGAAATAACAAATTGACTTGCTCATGAACTGGATCTGAATGAGGCAGAGCTGGGTAAAGTCATCAGCCTCATTCTTTCTCCTCCAGAGTTATGGATGCAGTGGCAAGTCAAAGATCAAGATGACTGGTGATGGCCCAGGATGCCATGGGCAAGTAGGCTCCAAAGTAAATCAATCAGGCCTGGAGTCAGGAAGACTCATCTTTCTGAATTCAAATATGTCCTCAGATACTTACAAGCTGTATGACCCTGGTTAAATCATTTAACCCCTGTTTTCCCCAATTCTTCATCTGTAAAATGAGCTGGAGAAGGAAATAGCAAACCACTTCAGTATCTTTGCCAAAAAAACCCCAAATGGGGTCACAAAAAGTCAGGCATGACTAAACATCAACAAAAAATTTTAAGAAGAAAAAAAAATCACAACTGATAAATATATTGAAAAGAAAAGTCCCCAAACTTGTGCAAATGCTAACACCTATGGACAATGGGGTAGATGTAGCTCTTCATTCAAATTCTGATTTATCTTTGTAAATGTTACGTTCACTTTTGATTTTTTTTATGTCTACTTGTTCTTTTCATTTACATTGTTGTCATGGGGGCAGCTAGATGGCGCAGTGGATAGAGCACCGGCCCTGGAGTCAGGAGTACCTGAGTTCAAATCTGGCCTCAGACACTTAACACTTACTAGCTTTGTGACCCTGGGCAAGTCACTTAACCCCAATTGTCTCACTTTAAAAATAAAATAAAATAAATTACATTGTTGTCGTTATTATAAATACTGCTTTCTTAGCTCTGCCTACTTCACTTTGCATCAGTTCGTGTGGATCATTCCAAGCCTCTCTATATTCATCACAAACATCATTTCTTACATCACAGTAATATTCTATCACATTCATGTACTACAATTGGTTTGGCCATTCCCTAATTGATGGGTATCTGCTTTGTTTCCATTTCTTTGCCATCACAAAAAGTGCACCATAAATATTTTGGCATACATAAGGACTTTCTTCTTATGGATGATGATATCTTCATGATATGAACCTTGTGTAAAATGCTTTTTTATGGGTCAGTGAGAGTTAAATGACTTACTCAGGGTCACACAGCTAATAAGTGTCAAGTGTCTGAGGCCGGATTTGAACTCAGGTCCTTGTGAATCCAGGGCCAGTGATTTTATCCACTGCACCACCTAGCTGCTCCCAAAGTGGTTTCTAAGGACCTTTCAAGCTCTAAGTCTAGGGCATTGTAAGACCCTTTTAGCTCTAAAAATTACATAAATCTAATGTAGGTTATTTTAGACCCTCTACCCACAGAGGAGAAATGAGTTAGAGGTAATTTCTGGAGTCAAGAAGATATGAGTTCAAATTTGTCCTCAGACACTGACTAGCTCTCTGACCCTGGGCAAGGCAATGCCTTTTTGCCTCAGTTACCCCAAATGGGAATAATAATAGCACCTACCCCCAAGGTTTTTGTGAGGACCAAATGAGATAATAATTGTAAAGTGCTTAGCACAATACTTGGTACACAGTAAGTACCCGAGCCACTTAGAATTAGTTGGTCAGTCTGGTTTATAGTTACATGTGTGGCTTCATATTCCAGAGTTAGCAAAATTGGAACCCAAGGGTAGCAATGAAATAGAGGTACATGTATCTTTGTATCTTTTCCATGTAAATGAAAGAGGTTATGTAGAATAGATTAGACTGTGAGCTCCTTAGAAGCAAGGACTACCTTGTGTCTCTTTTTGCATCCCCTGCTTAGGACAGTGCTTGTTACATAGTAGGCATTAATTGAATGTTTATTGACTGAATGAATAAATATTGAAAAGATCTGAATTCAAAGCCAAGTCTTTGAAATCAGGACTTCAAATTCCACTTCAGATACTAGCTATGTAAACCTCTCTGTGCCTCAGTTTCCTCATCTGAAAACTAATGGAGTTGGATTTAATGGCCTCTAGGCTTTTTCTCAGTTCTAAATATATAAGTGACTATTCTGCTGGTGGTTTCTATGCTATGTATAAATGCTAAATTAATAACTTTCTAGTGATAAATGAACATTAGCAGGAACAGCACCTGGGGCCTGCACTAGAACAGTGGGTACCACCTGGGCAGCATGGGTAATTAATAAATGTTTGTTGAATTTAAACAAATAAACAACTATTGAATTTGTTGAATTTAAGCAAATAAACAATCTCACCATCTTACACAGAAATGGTACTTTTCTCAAGTGAGTATGTGAAAGATAGAACTTGTTTATTTGCTATTCTCATGACTTCCCTTGGCCTCAGCCATTTATAGGGACTCACATAGCTGTTTACTAGATACTAAGAGAGAACATGCTCAGAATTATAAGCATTGTAAATTACAAATAAAATCAACATGTAAATATGCAACGAGAATGACTGCTACCAGAGAATAAAATATTCAATAATTTAGAAATTGCAGTATTTATTCACAATTATGGAAAGACTAACACCAAAAACAACACTGAATCTCTGATGTCACAGAGAGGTTTGTTTTCAGTGATGAGAAAGTAAATAAAATATGGGAAGGAATGGAGGGAAGAAATGGAGGAAGGAAGGCTCAGTTCAAATCCTGACTCTAATTATTATTATCTGTGCTACGTTGGAGAAGTCAACATTCCTGGGACATGGTTTCCTCATTTGCACAATGAGAGGTTGAGATAATTGGCCTCCATGATCTAGATAGTTCTATAGCTATGATACTGTGAAAAAGGAAGAAAAAGAGTAGATAAAGAACAGAGGTAAGAAGGAAAGATGAAAGGGAAGTAAGGCTCACCTCTCTAAGAAAACCATCTTCATTTAATAAAACTTGACTGGTATACCTCGATCATACACCCCAAAACACCGCTCTCCCTCTGAGGCAAGCCTATAATGACAGACTTTAAAAAAATAACTATATGTTCTGTCCTTCTAGAATCATTACAAGGGGCAGCTAGGTGGCGCAGTGGATAGAGCACCAGCCCTGGAGTCAGGAGGACCTGGGTTCAAATACGGCCTCAGACACTTAACACTTACTAGCTGTGTGACCCTGGGCTAGTCATTTAACCCCAATTGCCTCACTAAAAAAAAAAAATTTAAAATTTAAAAAATAAAATAAAAAAATAAAAAAATAGAATCATTACAAATAATTGGATTTAAGTTCCTTATTTTTCATATAAGGGAACTGAGAAACAAAGAGCTGAAGAAGCAGGCTTATAGTCACAGAGTATTGTTCACTTGTTTCAGTCATGTCAGACCCTTCATGACCCCATTTGGGGTTATCTTAGAAAAATACTCGAGTTGCTATTTCCTTTTCCAGTTCATTTTACAGATCACAAAACTCAGATAAACATAGTGAAATGACTTTCCCAGTGTCACACAGCTAGTACATGTCTGAGACCAGATTTGAACTCAGGAAAAAGAGTCTTCCTTACTCCTGGGTTGGCACTCTATCCACTGCACCACCTAGCTGCTCTTGTCACATGGAAGAAGAGTCAAAATAGCACAACAGTGGGAGAAGATCCCAGATTCAAATCCATGTCTTTTGACTCTAGTCCAGGATCAAAAGGTGTCAGAAAACTTTCAAAACCTAAGATAAAACCCAATGGCTTTTTAAACAAATATCACTACTCCTTCTTGAGAACCTCCAAAAGACAACAACAAAAAACCCCAAAACCACACTTTCCCATTGTATCTTTCTCTATTGATTGGATATGTGCTTCCCTTCCCCTTTTAGAATATAACCTTTCTGCATGTAGCCCTTCTCTACACACACAATACTCACCCTTTTCTTTAATAATTGTCCTGAGCTGACTGACTATAAATACCAAGAGGATAATTGTCTGGAACCCAAGGAAACTACATTGTGTCCAATATAGTTACCAACAGAGTTTGTCAGTGTCCATTTATATTATATTATAAGGATGGGGCCCGGTTAATAGAGCCTTTAACCGGGAGATAATGAAATAATATTAATCAACTTGCCTGTCCATTCTCACCAATAAGGAACAAAAGAATAGTGAGGGTTTTCATATCCCATTTGGACCACTGAAGGTTAAGGGGCTCCTAAATTCCTTTATTGAGGAAATTACTAGGAATGAGCTCTTTCTCCATCCCACTGCCCCTCCACATTCCGCCCCCCCCATTGGATGATATTATAAGTAGAAGAGACAGATATGATATAGCAGGAAGAACACTGACTTTAGGAGCCAGGAGACATGGAATGAAGTCCTAGCTCTACCACTTCTTGGCTGTATAAATTTGGGAAAGTCACTTTTCCCTAGGAGACAGCATGATACATGAAAGGACAGCTGGATTTGGAGGCGGTGGATCTGGGTTTAACTCCCCGATATACTACTCAAAATCTGTTGGATCTTGGACCATTTCAACTCTCTGAGCCTCAGTTTCTGTGTCTGTAAAATGAGGGAATTGGCATAGATTATCTCTGAGATGCCTTCCAATTCTAAATCTAGGAAAATATAATCCTGAGTCTCAGGTCTTACATCTATAAAGGAGGTGCGGGTTAGATGAGATGGCCCTTCTAGACCTAACATTCTCTGATTCTATACACGCATAAGTTATACAGAATTACATGAATAACCAAATCTGTAACTAGAAATTCAAGGACCTGGGGCAAATTCAGTTGAGTGAATGGGAAGAGTGAGGGTGTTGCTACCAAGGGTGTGCTGGGGCCAGCTCAAACCATCTTTTCCATGAGAGCATTTACTCTTTTCAATCTGACAAACTGGCAAATGCTAGAAATCAGAGTTTGTCTTGTTGATTGTCTAGATTTAAGAATGTGATGGAAGAATGTTTACATGCAAATTAATCCTGAAACTGTTTTGTGCATACATTTCTCCCCCAGAAAGCCAGTTGTTAAGCATTTATCAGCACACTCTAGAGTATTACCATTCCTTTGTGTAGTTGAGGTAGACTACTACAAAAAAAGCTGGGGCGGCGGGGTGGGGGGGGGAGTCATAAGAATTGAGATGTTTGAAAAAGTTGGAGGCAGGGTAGAGATGAAGAAGAGGGTAAGCCAAGTTTTACTGAGAGGAGATAAAGTGACCTGGAAGAGCAAAGATGAAAGCAGTAAAGATCTGGATAGGATCCAATGAACTTTAAAAGAGGAAGAATGGCTGTGTGTATTGGCATTAGATCTGGAAGTGTCATTGAAGTGCTAAGAGCATACCAACTCTTTTTCCTGAACCTGTGTGTCAGGTGGTATGAGAAAAGAAAAACCAGTCTCAGAGAGGATGCTGAGATGTGCTATCCAGAGGAGAATTCTAAATTTCACTGAACACCAGAAAACTGAAAGAATGTCAAAGGATGAGATTTAGGATTATAAATTTTGGATTAGATGGTGGCTCAGAGAGTCTCTATTCCAAAGGTTCTTAACCATTTTGGGAGTGTCATGGATCCCTTTAGTTGTGTGGATCCCTTCTCAGAACAATGTTTTTAAATAATTGAAAGAAATACTAAATTTCAGTTAGAGGTTAGTGAGAATAAAGATGTGAGTTTTTTTTTTCCTCCATACAAGTTCCCCTGAAATCTACCCATGGACCCTTGATTAAGAATCTATGATCCTGGGGACAGCTAGGTGGTGCAGTGGATAGAGCACTGACCCTGGATTCAGGAGGACCTGAGTTCAAATCTGGCCTCAGACACTTAACACTTACTAGCTGTGTGACCCTGGGCAAGTCACTTAACTCCAATTGCTTCATCAAAAAAAAAAAAAAAAAGAATCTATGATCCTAGGGGAAGCTAGGTAGTGCAGTGGATAGAGCACTGACCCTGGATTCAGGAGGACCTGAATTCAAATCCAGCCTCAGACACTTGACACTTACTAGCTGTGTGAACTTGGGCCAGTCACTTAACCCTCATTGCCCTACCCAAAACAAACAAACAACAACAAAAGGAAACCCAAGAATCTATGACCCTATCCAATCCAATCCCCTCATTTTATAGATAAGAAAAAGACACTGAAGTGATAGATCATCATCATAGTGATATAGAGACTTGCCTAAGGTCACACAGTTAGTAAAAAAAAACAAAGTCAATATTAGAACACAGGCTTTCTATATCTATGCCCAGTAAGATTTTTACTGTACCATATTAAAAAAAAAGAATTCAGTTGGTGAAGTGGAAATGGAGGGCAGAAGAGGATGAAGACCAGGAAGAGTCAGTATGGAATTAACTATGAAGTGAGATGGAAGGAGGAAAAAGCATTAGTATAACCAGCATAAATCTCCTTTGCCACCAATACAAATAAGATCCCCAGGCTAGGCACTGTATAGCTGTATATATTGGGAAGGGGATGGAAGGAGAAGTAGGGAGGAACATGTGCTCAAACTTCATGTGGCAGGAAGCTAGAAAGAGAGGGAGGAGTCATGGGGCCTACCTCTAGCAGAATGTAAATTTCTTGTGCCTTGAACAGTACTGGCACGTAGTAGATGCCAACAAAAACTTGATTGGCAATTGATTCATTTACTGGGCAGCCAGTGGCTGTGTGAGAGAGTAGGGAAAGGATTGGGTCTGCCAGGCAATAAGTGGCCATGTGAGAAGCACATTCCCCAAGGTAAGAAGTGACATCTTACACCGCCCCCCCCCTTACCCATCCTTACATGCTCAAACCTGGAGCAGAACCCCAGTTTTTAAGATCTAGTTCTAATTCTGTCAATAGCAGAGTTGGCTTGTCTTAGAGATCAGGTTATCTCCATCTGGTGGAAAGAAACCAGAACTGTAAATCCCAGACAGTTAAAGTAGCTTACCCAGAATCATTAAGTGACTCAGTATGGGGAAAATCACACTAGACCTTCTCCTGCCCCCACCACCTTTGTACATGTGAGGGAGAGCCCACCTTACAGTAGAAATAATAGCAGTAGCTTTAACTAATGGTTAGGAACACCATAGAAGAATGGCAGCAATAAGTATACTTGGATATATCAAGCATTTGATAATGTCACAAAGAAATTGAGTAACTGTTCTCTTTTGATCTGTACAGGGATGGTGTAAATTTGGCAGAGCAAGCATTGCTATTCACAAGTAAAAGACAAGGAAACAGGGGGCAGCTAGGTGGTGCAGTGAATAAAGCATCAGCCCTGGAGTCAGGAGGACCTGAGTTCAAATCCAGCCTCAGACACTTGACAATTACTAGCTGTGTGACCCTGGGCAAGTCACTTAACTCTCATTGCCCTGCAAAAAACAAACAAACAAACACAAACAAAAGCAAACAAACAAACAAAAAAGACAAGGAAATTGAGACTTAGAGAAATTAAGAGGGTTGCCTGAGATTTTACAGCTAGGAAAAATACCCTTAAACTCCTTAATTTGTGCTCCTCTAATTATAAGGAAGTGAGGCACAAGTCTCCCCCGACCCTGCCCAAGTGAAACACAAGCTATCTCTATAAAATCAGTCAGTCAACAAACACTTATTAACAGTTCACTATGTGTTAGGCACTGTGATAAGGGCTGAGGACCTCATCTCTGCCTCCTGGTTTCTGTGACTTCCTTCAAGCTCCAATTAAAATAATTTCTCCTAACTAAGAAATAGAGTGGAAGATCTATGGAATAGGCTAGACATAGGAGACACAGTAGTAAATGACACTTAGTAATGTAGTGTTTGATCAACCCAAAGACTCCAGCTTCTGGCATAGAAACTCAGTATTTGGCAAAAACTACAGGGCAAACTGGAAGATAGAAAGGCAGAAATTAGGCATAGGCCACCATCTTACAACTTATACTAAAATAAAGTCAAAATGGGTACATGATTTAGGCATAAAAGGCGATACCATAGGTAAATTAGGAGAGGAAGGAATAATTTACCTTTCAGATCTTTGGAAAGGATAGTAGTTTATAACCAAGCAAGAGATAGAGAATATTATAAAATGAAAAATGGATGATTTTGATTACATTAAATTAAAAAGGTTTTGTACAAACAGAAGCAATGCATCCAAAATTAGAAGGGAGGCAGAAAGCTGGGAAATAATTTTTATAGCCAGTACTTCTGATAAAAGTCTCATTTCTAAAATATATCATGAACTAAATCAAATTTATAAGAATCCAAGTCATCCCCCAATTGAGAAATGGTCAAAGGATATGAAAAGGCAGTTTTCTGATGAAGAAATTAAAGTTATCTATTGCCATATGAAAAAATGCTCTAAATCACTATTGATTAGAGAAATGCAAATTTAAAGAACTCTGAGATACCACCTGACACCTGCAAGATTGGCTAATATGACAAAAAATGAAAGTAATAAATGTTGGAGAAGCTGTGGAAAAATTGAAACACTAATGCATTGATGGTGGAGTTATGAACTGATCCAACCATTCTGGTTTTTGCTGGGCTTTTTTATTTTTTCTTGTTGAGGCAGTTGGGGCTAAGTGACTTGCCCAGGGTCACACAGCTAGTTTTAAGTGTCTTAGGTCAGATTTGAACTCAGGTCCTCCTGAATCGAAGGTCAGTGCTCTTTCCACTGTGCCACCTAGCTGCCCTCTGATCCAACCATTCTGTAGAGCAATTTGGAATTATGCCCAAAGGGCTATAAAGCTGTACATACCCTTTGACCCAGTAATACCACTATTGGGTCTTTTTCCCAAAGAGATCATAAAAAAGGGAAAAGGACACACATGTACAAAAATATTTATAGCTGCCCTTTTTGTGGTGGCAAGGAATTGGACATTGAGGGGATGCCCACCAATAGGGGAATGGCTGAACAAGTTATGGTATATGAATATAATGGAATTCTATTGTGCTGTAAGAAATGATGAGCAGACAGATTTCAGAGAAACCTGGAGGGACTTGCATGAACTGATGATGAGTGAGATGAACAGAACCGGGAGAACATTGTACACAGTATCATCAACATTATGTGTTGATCAACTGTGATAGATGATTCTTCTCAGCAATACGATGGTCCAAGATAGTTCCAAAGGACTCATGATGGAAAATGCTCTCCAAATCCAGAAGAAAAAAAGAACTGTGGAATATGGATACAGATAGAACCATACTATTTCTTTTCTTTTTGGGCTGTTGTTTTTCTTTTTTGAGGTTTTTCCTTTTTGTTCTGATTCTTCTCTTATAACATGACTAATGCAGAAATATGTTTAATGTTATTGTACATATATGACTTATATAGATTACTTGCTGTCTTGAGGAGGGGGGAAGGAAGGGGAGGGAAGGAGAAAATTTGAAACTAGAAATCTTATAAAAACAAATGTTGAAAACTATCTCTACATGTAACTAGAAAATAATAAAATACTTTTATAATTTAAATAAATAAATAACTTTTCCTGGTTCTGGGCAGAAACTCTGAGGATCTCCCCCTCCTAGACTGATTTTTTTTTGTGGGGAAGAAACCAGGCCATCTTTTACCCAATTCTTACCTAGCCTTTTATCACTGAATGGGTGCTGCCTCAGATAAACTGAAACCTGGGAAAAGGCCAAGGTCTCCCACTGCATCCAGGGCCATCTCCAGTCATCCTGGTCTATATCTTGGCACTGGAGTCTGATGATTCTGGAGAGAATTAGGCTTAGGACTTTGCACAAGTCTTCCTCCCTTAAATCCAATTCACTTGAAATTGAAGACATCACCCTCCTGATGTCATTTGTCCTGTTGGAGGATGAATGATGAACAAAATCCCTTTTCCTAAAAGAAGATTGTCCTTACACCCCTAATACTAGAGACTACATTCTATTGATTATCTCCAATTTTTCCTGTCTATATCTTGTTTGTACATAGTCATTTTCATGTTGTTTCACTCTATTTGCCTGGGGGCTCCTTGAAAATAGGTCTTTTGCCTTTCTTTCTATCTTCCTTGTCTGGAACATAGTAGGCCCTTAAAACATTTATTGATATATTGAGGATATAAAGAAAGGCTCATGAAGCATATATTCTAATAGTGGGAGGGGGTAGGAGAACCTATAAATGACCAGGTACACATGAGATATGTACAGAATAGGTGAAAGGTAATCTGGGGGAGAGGGGCATCATATTCGAGCAGACATGCACTTTAATTTAGGGTAACTAACCTCTTCCTTTTTTAAAATACAAAAACTGGCTTTCAGAGAAGGTATATGACATGCCTAAGGCCACACAGATACCAAGAAGCATAGCTGAGATTCTATGCAAGGTCCAGCCTTCCTTCCTTGTTCCTTTCATCTGTACAGGCCCAAAATTCTAGCTGTTTTCTAAAGTCTAATGAGTGGTCACCTTAATTTAGAAGCATTAGCAAGAATTTAGCCTTTTAAGTATTTATTAAAGTACATTAGAAGTTAGTAAAGAGAGAGATTGAGAACAGATTCCTTATAGCATGGGAAATCCTAGTTTAGATCTATTTGGTATAGCCAGAGAGAAAAAACTTTCCTTTCCTAGCAACCCATGTGAAGTCCCTCACCACACCAAAGTCCGGAAACAAAAGGACCTCACTTCTCAGAGGCTTCTCCCAGAAGCATCCTGTGAAACCAGAAACAGGGCCATCTACACACACAGATCCAAGCTAATTGGCTGGTAACACTGATTGATAGGACCCACAGGCGGCAGACATCACTTCCGGACGTCAAAGTGTCATATGGTTTCTTTTCAGGCCAGAGCTCACTATGTCCCTCCCAGCAGGGGGTGTCATTCCAATTTTCACACAACAAACAAAAAGAAGGCCCTGATTGGCACCTTGGGAATCTGTGTTCTGCTTTTTTCCACGAACATTTTGTTTGATTGTTTGTTTAAAAGTGTAGCATGATGTGATAGACTTAGCTCTTCTCAGTAATACAATGATAGAAGACAATTCCAAAGGACTCATGATGGAAAATTCTCTCCACATCCAGATAAAAGAACTGTGGGATCTGGATGCACTTTGGGTTTTTTTTTTTCCTTTCTTGAGGTTTTTCCCATGTTGTTCTTTTACAACATGACTAATGTAGAAATATATTTACCATGATTGTACATATATAACCTATATCAAATTGGCTATCATCTTGTGGAGGAAGGAGGGAAGGGAGAGAGGGAAAAAAATTGGAACCCCAAATCTTATAAAAATGAATGTTGAGGGGGCAGTTAGGTGGCGCAGTGGATAAAGCATTGGCCTTGGATTCAGGAGGACCTGAGTTCAAATCCAGCCTCAGACACTTGACATTTAACTAGCTGTGTGACCCTGGGCAAGTCACTTAACCCTCATTGCCCTGCAAAAAAAAAAAATGAATGCTGAAAACTATATTTACTTGTAACTGGAAAAAAAATACCATCAAAAAATAAAAAGTGTACAAGAACCTCATGTCCTCAATTGATTCACTTAATGAGTACTTACTAAACATCCAGTAAGTGTTAGTTGAGCAGCTAGGTGGCACACTGGATAGAGGGCCAAGCCTGGAATCAGGAAGACTCATCTTCCTGAGTTCAAATCTGACATCAGATATTTACTAGCTGTATGATACTGGGCAAATTACTTAACCCTGTTTGCCTCAGTTTCCTCATCTGTAAAATGAGCCAGAGAAGGAAACCACAAACCACTCCATTATCTTTGCTGAGAGATCTCCAAATGGGGTCATGAAGAGTCATACATAACTGAAATGACTGAACAGCAACAACAAAAAGTGCTAGGCACCATGCTAGGTGCTATATATATAATGACAGAAATGAAACAGCCTCTGCCCTCAAGGAGATGATATTCTACTAGTGAGGAAGAACATGAACTAAGAAAAATAGGTACAACTTTAGAAATGTATGTCAAATGTCACACATGCAGAAATGTGTATGTATATACATATATGCCATGTAACATTCATGCTACATGACATATATTTATAAGCCTGTGCCTATTTTTCTTTTCTATGTGCAAATAAAATATACATGACATGATACATTACATATAGTATTATATTTACATGTGGTATTTATAATATATTGCATATATTAATAGTTTCTATATTATATAGAAATTGTTATATATTCACATATGGTTTATATATATTATACAATATTTATAATAAGCACATATTGAATATTTTATATATTTGTATATAGTTTATATACATATATAGTATTTACAGCATAGTGTATGTATATATGTATAGTATTTACACGTATAGTATATATCAACAGTATTAAAGTATTTACATTTTGTTCTTATTTATATGGTATATTTATGTGTGTATGCTGTTATATATTTATATATACTGTGAGAAAATAATGGGTTTTGGGGATCCCAGAGGTCCCCCCACTCAAGGGCCTAACTCTGAAGCCTTGCCTGATTTCTTTCAAAGCCAGACCAGAGTCCTTAAAGTTAGATTTAGGACTGAATAGAGACAAGAGTGATTAAACCACACCTACCTGAAAGCCTTTCCTCTCAGAAGGTCTGTCCTCTGGACTCTGACCTCAGCAAATACTGCTCATTTTAATATGGACCACTTTCAAGTCCAGCAAACCAATAGATATGAATGATGCCAGCCAATTAGCTTTGAGCAGTGTAAAAGGGCTGCCTCTCCTCCAGACCACAGGAAACTTACACTCTCTGACACGCTGTCTTGGCCTGGGATGCTGGAAGAGGAAGCCACAAGGCCCCCTCGCTCTCTCTCTATCCTAGGATTGTAGGGCTTCTAAACTTTCAGAGCCATGTGCTCTTTCTTTACTCACATTTAATATCCTTTAATAAATGCTTAATGCCAAAGAGTGGTGCTATAGCCTCTAATTTATATGTAGAAATATATTAGAAACCCCAGCTAAGTTCCCTAAAACTTGGGGCAGAGATATGCATCCCCATATAATTTCAAATGACAAAATACTGTAAAGAATTCATTGTTGTTTGAGGTTTTCATGCCTCAGCGCGCACTGGCCTGGGGCTCCGCAAACCGCATGGTGCTCCACCCACTGGTTGTAGTCATTGCCAGGGCTCTGGCACCTCGCATCATCACCACTTGCCTATGCCTACATGGGCCGGACAAAATTATAATGATTGGAAGCCTAGTGAGGGCAGTCATGTGACTGTCAGAGCGGCCTTCCCATTTGCTGGGGCTATGTGGGGTGTTTCTAGGTTTGGGGGAGGAGAATTGGGCATTCTAGGTGGAAGCTGGAAAGCAACAGGTGTTCTGCTGCGTATTTTCAGCTGATTCCTGGGCAGTGGTATTTTTTCAGGTATTATAATTTCCCTTTCCCCATTTTATTTCCTTTCCCTTGATCCTACTGATCCTGTTTGTGTTTTTTTTTTCTTTAAGTTCGTTCTTGTTAAAATAAATCTTGTGGGGCAGCTAGATGGCACAGTGGATAAATCACCAGCCCTGGATTCAGGAGGACCTGAGTTCAAATCCGGCCTCAGACCCTTGACACTTTTTAGCTGTGTGACCCTGGGCAAGTTACTTAACCCTCATTGCCCCACCAAAAAAAAAAAAATTTAAATTAAAATTAAATTAAAATAAATCTTGTTCTGTTTTGAGGGAGGCTGCCGGTCTCCTTCCTTGCCCCAATATTGCGGTGAGCCACTTAGCTAGCACTCCCCAATTAAAAATTGTTCCCCACAATACTAATACATATATTTTAACAAAAAGTAATTTTGTAGAGGGGAGGATACTGGTAACAAAGGAATCAAGATATGCCTCTTCTGGGAGCTAACCCGGAAAGAGAGTTAAGGATGCCAAGAGGCCAAGAGGAAGAGGAAGACGGAGGCCTTTCCAGGCATGTCCAAGATGGAGAAGAATGTCTAGATAGCAGCTGATCTGAAAAAGAAGTTGGCATTTGTTCTTAGTCTTGAAGAAAACTGTGGATTCTCAGAGGTGGCAGTGAGAAAGGACCACATTCCAGGTTTTGGGAATGGGATTGTGGAAGGGAGAGCTAGAAGATAGAGCTACAAGTGTAAGGAGTGACAAGTTAGGCCAGGATGGATGGACCAAGAAATGCATGGAGGGGAAGGCTGCATAAGAAGACTGAAATGATAGAAAATGAGTTATGAAGAGCTTTCAGATTCAAAGACAAGAGTTTATATTAGAATCTAGAGGTAACAGGGAGACACTGAAGTTTTGAGAACAGAGGAGGAGTGACAATGCCAGATTTCCCCTTTAGAAAAAATCACTTTAGTAATGATGTCAAGGATGGTTCAGAATTGAGAGAGAACTGAAGCAAGACCAATAAAGGGGCAACTAGGTGGTGAAGTGGATAAAGCACCGGCTCTAGATTCAGGAGGACCTGAGTTCAAATCTGGCCTCAGACATTTGACACTAGCTCTGTGCTGTGAGCCTGGGCAAGACATTTAATCCTCATTGCCCCCCCCCCAAAAAAAAAGACCAATAAGGCAATAATGGCCAGAGACCAGGTGAGAGGTAATGAGGACCTAAACTAGGGTGGTAGCTATGTTAGTTGAGAAAAGGGAATATATATATAAGAAATGTTATGGGGGAGCAGATAGGTGGTGCATTGGATAAAGCACTGACCCTAGGTTCAGGAGGACCTGAGTTCAAATCCGGCCTCAGACACTTGACACTTACTTAGCTGTGTGACTCTGGGCAAGTCACTTAACTCTCATTGCTCTGAAAAAAAATGAAAACAAAAAAGAAATGTTATAGGAATAAAGATGATCAAATTTGGCATGGATATTGTGGTTCAGTCATGTCCAATTCTTTGTTACCACATTTCAGATTTTCTCAGCAAAGATACCAGAGTGATTTGTTATTCCCTTCTCCACATTCTACACATGAGGGGACTGAGTCAAAGAGGGTTAAATGACTTGCCTAGGGTAACACAGCCATTAAGTGTCTGAGGTCAGATTTGAACTCAGGAAAATCAATCCAAGACAGGCACTCTATCCACTGTGCCACCTAGGTGCCATAACCAGATTTTGCAATTAACTATTACATGTAGTGTGAGCAAGAGTAAGAGATTGAGGATGCACTGAAGTTGTAAATATGGGTTTCTTGAAGGTCATGATGCTCTCTACAGTAATAGAGAAGTTCAAAAGATAAGTGGATTTTGGGGAAAAAGATATTAAGTTCTGATTTGGACATATTGAGTTTGAAATGTCTACAGGAGATTCAGCTTGAAATGTCATACTGGCAGTTTATGATGCAAGACTGGAGCTCTGGAGAGAGACTATGACTTGATATAAAGGTCTGGAAGTCATCTGCATAAAAATGATAATTGAACCCACAGGAGCTGATGTGCTTATCAAGTGAGAGAGTATAGGAAGACTGATTGAAAGAATTAGGGATGTTTAGTCTGGAGAAAAAGAAGGGGGAGGGTGAAGATTACAGCTGTCATCAAGTACTTGAAAGTCTATCAGGAGGAAACAGGAGTCATTCTGCTTGACCCCAAAGGGCAGAGCTAGGAACAATGGATGGGAGTTGCAGATGTAAATCTATGTTCTATGTTAGGAAAAAATTACCTAACAATTACAACTATCCAAACATGGAATGGGATGCTTTGGAAGATAGTGGGTTCCCTCTTATCAGAGGGAGATCTTCAAGTGTATGGCCGCTTGTTGAGGATGCTTTACACAGAATTATCTTTCAAGGATGAATTAGATTAGATTACCACTGAGGTCTCTTGCTACTCTTTTCTGCTATCCTGTGAATTATCACATTTTCAGAGGATCACTCAGTGAACAATGAAGTTGGGACTCAAGAAGTTCTCAAGAGGTTAGAATGATGGGTTAAATCTAACTAAAATGAAACTTAGTAAGAAATAAATCTAAAATCCTACATTTGCTTTCAAAAAATCAACTCTATGAAATTCAAGGTGGCAGAAAAATGGAGAGGTAACATTTTGTATAAAAAAAAAAAAGATGTGGTATGTTTTGCACACTGCAAATTCAATATGAATCAACAGTAGATATGACTGCCAGTAGCCTCTTAGACTGGATTAACAGAAGTAAAATGTCCAAAATGATGGATGTGATAACCCCATTGCACTTTGCTCTAGTCATATCCACAACATTGTGTTGAGTTCTGGGCACCATATTTTGGGAAAAAACATAGGCATTCTGCAGGGCGTCCAAAGCTGTGAGATAAGGATAACCCCAAAGCATTTAGAGCTCTTACGAACATTAAAAATCAACTATGTCAACCCCATCATTTCAGATATATGAACACTGAGGCCAAGCAAAGTGAGGCCAAGCAAAAGATAACTAAGGTTATCCACCTAAGAGAACTTGGATTCAGATTCAGATCCTGACACTCCAAATTCACTACAAAGCCCACATTCCTTATTCTGGCTGAAGATCCATTGAAGGAAATGGCAATGCAGCTCAAAGAAGTCTTTAAGCAAGGCCATGCTTGCTGTCTCAAAATATGTGTAAGGGCTTTCATGTGGGAAAGGGATTATATTTGTTCTTGTTGATCCTAGAAGACAGAAGTCAGAGCAAAGAGTGGACATCCCAGAAAGAGATATTTAAGCTATATATAAGAGAAAAAGGGGAAACAACAACAACCACCAAACTTCTTGTCAATTAGAGCTCTCCAAAAGAGGGAAGATAACTTCCATAAGTAGTGATTCTCTCTTATTGGAGGTCTTCAAGCCAACACTGGTTGGAAACAGGGTAGAAGGATTCTTGCTGGAACTAAAAGGCCTCTAAAATCCTAGGTTTTGAGGCAGCTAGGTGGTGCACCAGATAAAGCACCAGCCCTGGATTCAGGAAGACCTGAGTTCAAATCCAGTCTCAGATACTTGACACTTACTAGCTATGTGACCCTGGACAAGTCACTTAACCCTCAACACCCTGCAAAACAAACAAACAAACAAATAAATAAATAAATGTACAAATGAATAAATAGATGACTAAGTAAATAAATAAATGAATGAAAAAATATATAAATTAATGAATAAATGAAAGAAGAAATAAATGAATTGATAATGAATATATAAATAAATAAATGAATGAATGAATGAATGAATGAATGAATGAATGAATGAATGAATGAATGAAATCCTAGTTTTCAGTTATAAATCTATCTGGATAGGTTTGCTTTAGCCCCAGGTGAAATCAAGCTTCATGTCTATTCAGTCATACACATGGACCATCTTGTCATGGGCCCTGTCTCTACCCTGCTTCTCTCTCCCAAGACCAATGCACTCTGGACAAGACTTCCACATATCATGTTCCTAATCCTGGGACAGTGAATCCACTTAGTTTTAGGACTTCTCCCCTGGGACTAGGCTATGAGTACAAACTCACTTAGCCCATTATATCTAGTGAGCTCCAGACCAGACTATGCTTCAGGTCCCATATAGGCATCCACCTAGGTTACTTTGTGATTCATTTTAATGCTAAGCTTTACCCTTTGAGTTCTGCAGACACACACTCTCACACCCCCATACACATATGGGTTTGCAACTTTGGGCTTAGGAATCAAATCAGTACTACCATTGCTTCTGAAAAGAATGTGTCAATCAGCTGCCCTATGGATCAAATAACTATCCCTGTGATTCCCCAGACCAAAACTTCCTTCCTTGGCTATGACTGTCTGTTATGTATAATGTTATAATGTCCCTCATTAGAATATATATATATGTGTGTGTGTGTGTGTGTGTGTGTGTGTGTGTGTGTGTGTGTGTGTGTATTCCTTGAGGGAAGGGAGTGACTAAATTTTGTATTTGTATTATCAGTGCTTTGCATATGGTAAGACATTAATAAACACTTTCTCTCATTCATTTATTCATTCATTCATCCTAACCTACCTACAGGGGAAGGGATCCTATAGGGAGATGATTTCCTTAAACCAATTATATTTCAGCACCAACTTTGTCTGAATTTTTAGTACCATTTTCTACTCATGTATACCTTGGGACACAAGGGGGCTACATGTCAGTGTGAAAAATGATGACACTGATTTCTGTCAAATTCATTTCCAGTGGGAGTTACTGATGTGGACCCTGTTCACTGCTCTTAGGTTCCTTTTGGGGGCACATGAGGTTGATTTAACATTGACTGATAGAGTAATAATAATTACAATGAGAAGAATTAATAGTTATTCAACTTTTTGAGGTTTCTGAAATGTTTTTCTCACAATAGAATACAAAGATTATGATTCTCATTTTTTACTTTTCTTACTATACTAACTCTTGGTAATCCCATCAGCTCCCACTGGTTCAATTATTGTCTCTATGCAAACGTTTACCAGATCTATATATCCCTCTCCAGCATTTAAAACCCTTTATCATATACCCCACCCCTCTTTCAAGTCTCCTTATACTTTATGCCCCTTACGTACTCTTCAATATAGTGACAATGGCCCCCATACTGTTCCTGGTACAAAACAGTGCATCTCCGGAGTCTGAGTATTTTTGTTTTCTTTTGTTTTTGCTTTTGTGGGGAAATAGGGGTTAAGTGACTTGCCCAAGGTCACACAGCTAGTAAGTGTCGAGTGTCTGAGGCTGGATTTGAATTCAGGTCCTCCTGAATCCAGAGCTGGTGCTTTATCCACTGTGCCACCTAGCTGCCCCTGAGTCTGGGTATTTTCACTGGCTACATGTCCAGAATGCTTTCGCTCCTCATCTCTGTCTCTTGGCTTCCTTCAAAGCTCAGCTAAAATTCTTCAAGAGGTATTTTTTGGTCTTCTTCCCTTCTCCCTTCCCCCACTGCTGGCAATTTCCTTCTGATATTATCTCACATCTATACTGCATGTATATGGTATATACATAGTATGTTGCCTGCCCCATTGGAATTTGAGCTGAATCTCAACAGTATTTTCAAAGCTGGGACTTGAACCCAGACCTTCTGATGCTGAAGCTCTTGTCTCCTGCCTCCAGTGAACTATGTTATCTCTGAGTGATTTTCATATATAACAGTATAACCTTCATCATCCCTTGTCAAAGGTGCTGTTTTATGTTCTCAACCGTGAAGCTCTTGGGATCACTTTATCAAGTAGGATCTAGGAGGATCAGAAAGATGAAGTAGTGACCTCTTCCAGCTATATTGTGAACTCATGATGTGGCCCTGGGCAAAGTTCTTGAACTTCTTTGCTTATATTTCCTTATTCATAAGATCAGTAAAATAATGCCTGTCCTATCTAGCTATAATATATTATTTGGGGATCAAATGAGATAATGCATAGGAAAGTGCTTCAGAATGTATGAAGCACTTTACAAATGCAAGACATTATTTTTTTTAAGTGGGGTTAAGTGACTTGCCCAGGGTCACACAGCTAGTAAGTGTTAAGTGTCTAAGGCTGGATTTGAACTCAGGTACTCCTGACTCCAGGGCAGGTGCTCTATCCACTGCGCCACCTAGCTGCCCCCAAGACATTATTTTTTATGGGGGAAAAAAGCTTCTAGGTTGTTAAGACAATGTTTTTGGTACACTGAACTAATGATGGTTTAGTTTCTAGTAAAATTGTTGGTTTGTGTCTAAAATATAGTTGTAAAAAAGCTCTAGATGTGGAGTCAATGACTAAGACTCAATTCCCTGTTGTCACTAACTAGCTTGATCCTGAGCAAGTCATTTCTCCCTGTGGCTCAGTTCTCTCAAATAAAAATGGGGATAATAAAAATAGGTAGTGTTTATATAGCACATAGATTTGCAAAGCCTTCCATGTACTTTGAATGATTGGATCTTCACAAACTTATAAGACAGAGTATTATTATCCTTATTTCACAGATGAGAAAACAGAATCAGGTCATAGAACTAGTACATTTATAGGACAGGATTTGAATCCAGGTCTTTCTGACTTTAAATCTAGTGCCCTATTCACTACTCTATTCTGCCTCATTCTAATAGCATGTCTGCCAAACAGACATTCAAGTTGTGAAGAGTATGAAAGGAGATAATAGGATCATATATGTTTGTTTGACCTCGTTGTGGAATTGGCATTTTGCTTTGAACAGACAGAAGAAGATCATGGATATAAAGCTAGAAAGAAGGTACCTGATGGATCGCCTGGTTCAAACCCTTCCTTTTATAAACAAGGAAACTGAGTCCCAAAGAAATTAAATAACCTCTTCAAGATTCCACAATTAATCAAAGGCAGAGCTAAAGGATAATTTCAAATCACCCTGAGATGAAATATTAAATGGTATTCATCAGAGTGGCTAGGTGGTGCAGTGGATAAAGCACCGGCCCTGGATTCAGGAGTACCTGAGTTCAAATCCGACCTCAGACACTTAACACTTACTGGCTGTGTGACCTTAGGCAAGTCAATTAACCCCCATTGCCTCACAAAAAAAAAAAAAAAAGGTATTCATCTTAGAAATGAATTACAAAAAAAAAAATTGTTTCTTTTTTTCCTGCTTTTACATCACAGTAATTCCCAGCTAAATCACATCACCATCCAATGAGTTCTCCCTTAAAACACTGAAAAAGAGTTGAACAAACCAAGTGTCTCAGAGAACTTGACTGTAGGCAATAGTCCATACTGGTAGTCTCTCCCTCCCTGAACTGTAAGAAAGAGATTTCTACATCTCTTTTCAGGGGCACTGGTACAATTATTCAGCATTGGAGTTAGGGTTCTTTTTGTTTACATAATTGTAATCATTATGTATCTTGTATTGGCTCTTCTTACTTTACTCTGTATCAGCTCCTATAAGCCTTTCCATGTTTCTCTGAATTCTCTGAATTCCTCATATCTGTATTTCTTATGGCATAATAATATGCTGGTACATTCCTATTCATACTCATGTCTCTCAAATGAGATAAGTGCAATACAAATGTTAGCTATTATCATTATAATTACAATTGGTTTAACCATTCTCCAATTAATGAGTACCCACTTTGTTTCCAATTTTTTGCAGCCATGAATAGTGTGGTTATGAATATTTTGGTCTCTGACCTCTTTAAGACACACATCCACCAGAGGCATTGCTGTGTCAAGGGGTACAAACAAGTTAGTGCTTTTCTCATATAATTACAAATTTCTTTACCAAATAGCTGGACTAATTCATAGTACAACCAACCAGTGGTGTATTTCTGTTCTTGTCTCCCCACCCTTCCTCCACTCTTAACTGTTCTAGTCTTTTTTTTGGAAAAAAATGTAATTATCTAATTATTGATTCAGTACAATCTTTCATATGGCTGTTGGTAATTATCAGTTTAAAAAAAATACTATTCATAATTTTGACCACTTGCTTACTGGGAAATGTTTCATTCTTTACCATATGCTTCAGAGAAAGCAGGTAACATAAGGCACCAAGTGTGAGAAAAACTGCCTCTGGCAGCTGTATCTAAAAATCTAGTGCCAAGCCCACCAAGGGTTTTCTTCCTTTTCTAATTTACTCCATCTTTGCTAGCAAAGCTATTGGGAAGTGGCCTCTTTTGTATCTATCTCTCTGTCTCTGTCTCTTTCTCTGTGTCCTCCTTCCCTTTTGTTTAATGCATGAGACAGAAAGTGGGATTTCAAAATTTGGTTCAAATCAGCAACCATTTATTAATCATTGTGTAAGACAGAGTACAAAGATAAAATCAGGCATAGTCCCTCTGACTTCAATGAACTTATTTTCTTCTGATGAGGAAACAATATATACACAATTCTCCTATGTGTCTACCTCACTATACCATTATACCCTGTGTATGCCTTCTCTTGCCATGGGTGCTGTATATTTTGTGAGAAAAGGTGCCCCAGATTTATGGAGGGAATATTTTATAGCTATTCTTTTAATAAATGCCAGTTCTAAGAACTAGTTCTGACTACTGGCTCTTTGTTAATGGGAAAGACATTGGTAGAGGCTCATTAACTATAATGTTAGGAATACAACCCCACAGGGTGATGCCTATAACCTGAAGTAGCAGTCACCCTCTATGGACTCAACCCATTCTAGTGATTGCAAGTTGGGGAAATATGCCAGAAGTGGTGCTATATAAGTAAAAGGAAAATTTACAAAGAGTAATATTGGTGTTGGGGTCATTACCATATGGGAAAGTTGGAATCTTTGTATGGTAGTAGGACGACCAAGGAACTTAGATATTTTGGGAAAATACCATATCTAGAAATATGCTGTAACCTTGGCTTGAATCTATGAGGTAAATTTATGCAGTAGAGACTAAATGTATAGCAATTCTGCACTTACAAAATGACTCATGTTTATGCCTCTAGTTGAGAGCAAAACTCTAATAATGAGCTGGGCTTTTAGCTTCCTGAAGTGTACTAAGAAAAGTTCCTCTTTTTTGAGGGTCTCCCATTACTCTCCCATTGTTCCAATTCCCCTGCCACAAACAAAACACAATTTGAAGATAGGCAATTTAAAAGTAAGATCAATCAGAGATGTTTATAAAATTAATATTTAAAATCAGTCAAATATATTTTAACAATTTTTAAGCACAAAATTACATAAAAGGCAGGGCAGGCTAGGAAGTGCCTTTTCTACCATTCAGGATTTTCTATAGGATTCCTGTTCCTGGAATAACCACTCTCCCCAATCCATACATACATAGTGACACACCTTTCCAATTACTCATGCAGAGGTCTTCTCTCGGACCTCTGAAAAGGGGAACTGAAGATGCCCTGGCTACTGGCTTACACAGATGCATTATAAGAGCTGATCTCAAGGCAATTTCTTCTCTTCCCAAACTGGGAAGGACCACAAATCCTGTAGGGCTTTGTGGCCAGTTCACCCTTATTAAATACAAAAAAATATTATGAAGTAATATTGGGGAGGAAGGAAACTAAGAACTGCAAGGATCATGATAATTGTATAATAGGGAACACTAGAAATTTTTTTAAAAAACTTTAAGACTCAAAGGAATGGATTTTTAAGAGTAAAATTTCAGCCACCATGATTGGCTGAGTATGAAGGGAATTTATATCCCATTAAGCCTTATTAATTAGAATTTCTAGGAGAAGGTGAGGTCAGATTTCTACAGGGCACTAACATATCAATTAAAACCAACAAATTCAACTTTCCTCAGACACTGGGGCTTGGAATGTTGCTCTTTTATATAGATCTTATGGACAACTGCAATCCCTCAGTAGACTGAATGTCATATGTTGCATGGAATCAATATATCAATGGAAAAGAGACAGCCTGCCTTTGTGGTTATGGGGCCTCAGTCAAAGATGACAGAGTCACCTTGAGCTTCTCAAGGTTAATGGTGACATTATGATTTTATATCTCCAGTTCGGAATGGGAATAACCATGTCTAGCCTTTTTATGAGGTACTGTTTTTTTGGCAGCTATGATCAACCAGCAACAATACCACTTAATAAGTAGATTAAAGCCCAAATCCCTGAGGATCATCTAAGGAGAATTAATTTAAACTGATAAAGACGAGTGCCTGGATGGCATCTATCATACTAATACATTCATTTCCATCCCCACCAATACCCTTTCTATGTCCCCAAGGCAGAAATCTCAGCTTTTCTCTGGGGTCTGTCAGTGGGTGAAGGCACCTCTCACTTGCAGCAGCAAGAGACTGCAACCTGGAACCGTTCCACCTTCTTGGATCCCTAGGCAATTAGAGGAAGATCTTCACACTTGATTGAAGGAGACAGTAAAGAGAAATACCCTGCATCTTAACTGGACTCAACCCCTCCTGGGAGAAGAAGAAAATCCAGAGCTTGATGCTGACAGTCCAAAGACTTAAAGGTGAAGTTCTGAAGGGCGAGCAGCCTTGGGCTCTTAAAAACGACATTGTGTGTGCTTTATGGGGTCTCCAGATGGCCCTGGAGAAGGGAAGGAGCTCCTTTAGTCAGGCATGCCTTCTAAGCCATCTGTGGATGCACCACTTACTCTCCACAAGTTACAAAGACTGCAGAAAAATATGTGCCACTGGTGGACTATATTGTGAAAGACATCAGCTTCCTCCTCTATTAATTAGCTCTGCTCTCAGCACCTCCTTCTCACATCCTCCCCCAGATATCTATCGTCTGTCCCAGCCCTAGCCAGCCTTGGTGACTCAGCTGTTAGAGTCTCCCATAAAATGGTAACTGCCAATAGCCTTCTGGGTTACCCTTCTCAGGAATAATTGTGCTATAATGAGAGACTCTTGGAGACAAAATAAAGAAAAGAAAGGAAAGGAAAAGAAAAAGAAAGGGAAGGAAAGAAAAGATGAGAAGAGAAAAGGAAAGGAAAGGAGAGGAGAGGAGAGGAGAGGAGAGGAGAGGAGAGGAGAGGAGAGGAGAGGAGAGGAGAGGAGAGGAGAGGAGAGGAGAGGAGAGGAGAGGAGAGGACAGGACAGGACAGGAGAGGAAAGGACAGGAAAGGACAGGAAAGGACAGGAAAGGACAGGAAAGGACAGGACAGGACAGGACAGGACAGGACAGGACAGGACAGGACAGGACAGGACAGGACAGGACAGGACAGGAAAGGAAAGGAAAGGAAAGGAAAGGAAAGGAAAGGAAAGGAAAGGAAAGGAAAGGAAAGGAAAGGAAAGGAAAGGAAAGGAAAGGAAAGGAAAGGAAAGGAAAGGAAAGGAAAGGAAAGGAAAGTCTTCATAGGATCATAGATATAGAACTTTCAGGGATCGCTGAAAAAATAGGTTAATTTTTACTAATTAGATATACTAATCTATAAATATGAGGGCAGCCAGGTGGTGCAGTGGATAGAAATTAGGCTTAGAGTCAGGAAGATTCATTTTTCTCAGTTCAAATCTGGCCTCAGACACTTACAAACGGTGTGGCCTTGGATAAGTGGTTTAACCCCATTTTCCTCTGTTTCCTCATTTGTAAAATGAACTGGAAAAGGAAATGGCAAATCACTCCAGTATCTTTGCCAAGAAAACCACAAATGGAGTCATAAAGAGTTGGACATGACTGAAATGACTGAATAACAGGAAAAAAAATCTGAGTCCAAGGGAAGAAATTTTTATAGAATCATGCAGAAAGTAAGCATGTGGGACTTGAACCCAGACTCTCTGACTTATACCAATAGGATATTTAGTAGGATTGTTGAAGAGACATTATACCTTCACTTAGGGCATTATATTGTCTGAACAACTCCTTCAAGACCTATGTCATTGACAAACAAGGCTAGAGTTTGGGCTTATCCTTTTGTTGGTGGTCGTCTCCTCTGGGAATCATTGTATTAACTCTAGGGAGCATTTCCCACAATTCATCTGGCACTGACTAAGGTACCCAGGAACTTTTGACCTATTGAAGTCATGCATTCACCTCTCAGGCTAGAGATGTTGATACCAGGATTGCGGTTTAATCACTTGGGCTGGGGGGAGGGAAATATGTCTAACAGAAGAAGCAGCCAAGGGCTTAAGTCCTGGACACAGGCTCAGGCTCACCTAGCAACACATGTAAGCAGTAGCTGTATGTCTGAGGATATCAGGGCATAAGGAAGCACACCTCCTCCCTGTCATAGGAAGAGATGGAGAAAAGTAAGAAAGAGAAGAGTTCCCTCTCCTTTTCAGTGATACTATATGGAGACCTTTTCTTCATTCAGAGGTAAACCTTTTTTTATGTATCTCCTGCTATTATAATGGGAGAGAAGGGATCACTGTATGGTCCTTCAGTACCAAGCCAGCAATGTGGTCCACTAGAAGTGGCCCAGATGGGATGGCTAGGTGGCGGGGGTGGCTAGGTGGCACAGTGGATAAAGCACTGGCCTTAGATTCAGGAGGACCTGAGTTCAAATCCAGCCTCAGACACTTGACACTTACTAGCTGTGTGACCCTGGGCAAGTCACTTAACCCCCATTGCCCTGCAAAAATAAATAAATAAATAAACAAACAAACAAACAAACAAACAAACAAACAAATAAATAAATAAATAAGAAGTGGCCCAGACTTCTGCAGATGAAGAGGAGTGGGAGTGAGGGAGAAGGTTCTGTGGATGACCACCACCATAGAGTTTGCAGGAGACCAGGAAAGGTACTAGCTGCAGACTCACCAAGACTCTGTTGTGCTACTTTCTAGCTGTGTGGCTTAGAAAAAATCACAACCTCTCTGGACTTGAATGTCTTCACCTGTAAAATAAAGTGATTGAACTAGACCTTCAGTGGCCCTTTCCAGTTAAAAAATTATTTGTAATTCATCCAGACATTATTTTGCTGACAGAGAATACTTAGTCTATAAGTTTTTTCCCTTCTATGAAGATCAGAAAATACCTGGTAACTTAGTCTTAGATTGTTGCTCGAGGGCACTGAGAGGTTGAGAGATTTGCCCATGATCACACAGTCAGTACATGACAATCAGTACTTAAAGCCAGTTCTTCATGAACCCAAGGTCACTGCTCATCTAACACATAACCCTTCCCCTCCTAAAAATCTGAGTCAACTGATAACTTAAATTTATATAGCACTTTACAATTACAAAGTACTTTCATTTCTCTTATCTTGTTTGAGCATCCTAGAACTTTTATACTCTATAATTGCCCCATTTTTTCCAGGTGAGGATACTAAGGCTCAAAAAGATGAAATTACTTGCCGAAGGTCATATAAACAGTGGCATAGCCAAAATGTCAACCCAGGCCTTCTGATTATAAATCTAAAAATCTTATGATTTTACCATATTTCCAGAAAAGTTACAACTTTTCTATAGAAATGTGTTAGAGGGAGATTCAACTCTTTGGTCTTCACCCGGTGGCTTCCAATGGAAGTATGAAGGGATAGCCATCCCCAGAAAACAATAGTGAAAATGTGTTATTAACCCTTTAACATGAAGTCAAAGGGATTGTAATTTCAACTCCACATAAATCAGTCCTTGTTAAAAAATCAAAAAATCAACTGGGGGGGGGGGAAATCTGTCACCCTGAGATTGTTTTGTAAATGTTTCCTTCCCTCTAATGTTCTTTCTGTGACTGTAGTCCCAAAATAGCAAATCTCAGCTAAAGAGATATCAATTTTATTTTGTGAAAATACTTGATAGAGTTAATGAGTGTGTGTTTTAAACAGTTCCCTTGGGAAATACTGTATAGTAAATATAATTGAAGGAGAGAGACTGATCTGATTGTTCCTCAAGCATCTATTTTAAGAATGCAATTATAAAAGAAAATGATATGATGTGGAAAATTGAAAGGGTTCGGCAATTTATTGCATATTTTCTAATTTATTTTAAAGGGTTCTCAAGTTCCTGGGATTGATAAATTTACAACATTAATATCTTGTTCAGTCATTGCTACTTACATCATCTTCTCATGTCAGTAAAAAAGTACAGAATGCTTCCATAAAAGTACCCTGAAGAGGGGAAAAGGCCATTTTCTTAGCAAAGTCTGGACAAGACAATTTAGAAAATTGGAGGGAGGGAAAATTGATTGGTGTAAAGGAAAGTACTCATAACTGAGTGAGGAGATGAGGGTTCTAATTTTATTTTTACTATATGACCATGGGTATATTATTTAACTTCCCTGGGCCTAGGTTCCCTCATGTGCAAAATAAAAGGAAAGAGGATTAAAATAGATGATCTTGGGCTGGAGTCAGGAAAACCCATCATCCTGAGTAAAAATCTGGCCTCAGACACTAACTAGCTGTGTCACCCTGGGCAAGTCACTTAACCCAATTTGCTTTAGTTTCCTCATCGGTAAAATGAGCTGGAGAAGGAAATGGCAAACCACTCCAGTGCCTTTGACCCCCAAATGGGGTCATAAAAAGTTGGACATAAGTGAAATAAATGACAACAATAACAACAAAGGTCCCCTCCAAGTATAAAGTTATGTGATTCTAATATGGCACCTGCTGAGAGAGTAGATCTGCTTCATAGTAAATCTAGAGAAGAGGAAAGGATGGAGGACAGAGAAAAACATCTCATGAAAAAAAGAGATAAGAGAGCAAAGATAATAGTAACCCCAGAATAAATCATAAACTCATTGGATGTTAGACATTTTCTGGCTGTGTGACCCTGGACAATTCGCTTAACTTCTCAGTGTCCCAGGCAACTCTCTGAGACTATAAGTTTGTAGGGAAGGTTCTGAGGTTCAGAGATAGAGTAAGTTTTCTCACAGGGAACTTTAACCAGGTCTGGTTTTAAAAAATGTGGAGCCTTAGAGATAATCTGGAACAATCTTATATTTTGTATAAGGAACCCGAGATCCAAAAGGAGAGAATTATTTGTACAAGGTGAGGAAGGAGTAGTAGCACAGCACCTAGAGAGATGAAAAGTGCCAAAAAGAAGAGAGTTCAGAGAAAGCTATCTAGGCTTAATTAGATATAGAGAAAGATAGCATAAACCCCGAATGAAACTTGGAACGTGCAGAGAACATTCAATATGTAGAATTCTAAGGGAAGACCTGAAAAAGCAAAAAGGAAGAAATAGGAATTCTCATTCCCTACATAGGTAGAGAACAGCTCTCTGGTTTACTGTCCAGAGCAAATCCTATATGTCTAGAAAGGAGAGAGAGATAATGATATCAGTTCTCTACTTGAGCTCCTACCCAGTAGCAGTGTTTTTTCCACTATTAGCCATAAATGGGTGACTAGCACTCCAGTTTCATTTAACCAATTAACATCAATTAGTTTTTACAAAGGGCTATTTATTCTGAAGATATATAACATAAACAAAAACATCATTTCCTCCAACACCTTGGGGGTACACTATCACACAGGCTATTTAGGGATAGGCAGAGAGTGGGCTCAGACTTAGTACTTTTTTCTATGAAACATAGGTCCCACTAAGTTCACATCTAAATGTGGTATTACTGGCAATGACCATTTTTCTGAGTTACCACTGGGCTAGGTCCTAGGTGTAGATTCTTAGGGTATAAGCTCTTGGTGGCACAGTGGATAGAGAGCAGGGCTTCAAATCCAGGCTCAAATACTTTAGCTATGTGACCCTGGACAGGTCGCTTAACCTCTGTTTACCTCAGTTTACTCATCTGCAAAATGAGGATGATAATAGCACCTACCTCTCAGGGTTGTTGTAAGATAATATTTGTAAAGCATTTAACAGTGCCTGGCCCATAGTAAGCACTACAAAAATGTAAGATATCATCACTGTCATTATTGTTGTTGGTATTGCTGTTGCTGCTGTGGTGGCAGTTGCCATTATTGCAAAACCCAGCCAAGACTCTGTTGCCCAGATTTCACATAGCTTGGGCTCCTGACACCAGTAACTCTAAACTAATCTCCTTCACCTAAAACAAAAGAACAAATGCCAAAACATAGAACCATAGCCCATTTTCATGGGGCCACATATTGGGCTCAGACTGAGAACCCAAGATCCATCAAGGAAATCAAGAATAGCCAAGACTCTGGTCAGTTAGTTGAAGGTTGAAGGCACCTCCACTTCTAGCAATGCAGTCAATCAATAAGGTTTCTGTTAACCATGTAGTTAACAGACCAGAACCAGCTTCAGAATGTTTGTGCATGCTCAAAAGTCTTCCCAAGACACCAACATTACATCTTACCACAACTTTCCTAGAAACAGACTCCCTATACTCCTACAAGAAGAGTTTCCTCAGGGGCAGCTAGGTGGCACAGTGGATAAAGCACCAGTCCTGGATTCAGGACTTCAAATCCAGCCTCAAACACTTACTTGACACTTACTAGCTGTGTGATCTTGAGCAAGTCACTTAACCCTCATTGCTCCACAAAAACAAACAAACAAAAAAGAACAGGAAAAAACAAAAGTTGCCTCAGTGGCATTATATGCATGTGCCAGTCCCTGCTATCCACAGATATGATTAAATGTGGGAAAATTTGGATGAGATCTAGTGATTAGTTCAATCAATCAATGAATTAACATGTATTGAGTGCCTACTATGTGCTAGGCACTGTGCTGGGGGAACTATTCCACAGGTGTTTCCTTAATAGTTTAGTAATGAAGGAAACAAGTATTTTAAGAACCAACTATGTGCCAAGCACTGATGCTAAGTGCTTTATAAATATCATCTCATTTGATCTTCACAATAACCTAAGGAGATGGATATTAATATTGTCCTCATTTTTATAGTTTAGAAGACTGAGACAGACAGAGGTTAAGTGACTTATTCAGGTCATACTTGCCTTAGATTTGAACTTGGTTCTTCCTGACTCCCAGTCCACTGTTCTACCCACTGTGCCACCTAGCTGCTTCTGCATAGGCAATTCTCACTTATCCTCATAATCCAATCAGCTCAGGCTGGTACCTTAATGCCTTCCAGCTACCTACACATAAACACAAACCAATTGTTCTTCACCCCCATCAGGGCCCCTGACCTCCCCGAAATAAAAATATGGCACATCTACCTTATTCCAGTGTCTGAGGCTCTGATCTCAGACCGGCAAATTTTCAGCAAGGGACAAATGAAGAAGGAATCTCAAACACTGTGGGAATAGATCTCCTCAGTGTCCTGGTTAGAAAATCACATGCTGTCTCTGTAATAAATTTTTCTACCCAGATAAGAATAAGAGGAAGAAAAGCAGTTGATCAGACCATCATTATCTAATTCTTTCCTGAGACTGGTTGATATAGACCTAACCTATTTTCAGTAAGAGGAGGCAGGAGGAAGGATAGTGGGTTTCATAGTACTCTGGTGGGTTATAAAGATGTCCTTTGTAGAATCATAGGACTTTAGATCTGAAAAAAGGGCTTAGAAGTCATCTAGTCCTACCTTCTTCTCTTTTACAGATTGTGATATTGAGGATCAAATAGAGGAAGTGGTTTGCCTAAAATCATACACCTAATTAGTGGTGGAGTTGCTACTCAAGCCCACTTTTCCTGATTGCCAAACTATAGTTTGGGCATGAATAGTCCCCTATATTTCTCAACATGCTGATTTCTTTATGCCTCTGCACCAATTTTTCACCAAAGGGGTAGAGAGTAAATTTGATAATCCCCATAAAGGAAAGAGGAAAAGGAGGATGGCAAATGCATATGTTCATATACATCTGATTTGGGGGTGAGAGGTGAGTGGACAGAAGGATGGGGAGGGGAACAAAGGAGCCAGAACCACAGTAATGACTGACACCTGTGAATTGTTTTAAGGTTTGTTAAGAACTTTACATCGACTCCTTCAATTAATTTTCAAAATAATCCAGTTAGACAGTAACTACAGGAATTATTCCCAATTATAGTAGATCAATTGGCAGAGGTTCAAATCAATGGAATTCAAACCCAGGATTTTCATAACTCCAAGCCTAATGATCTTTTCCCTGTATTCTGCTACCTCTGGCCTAATTTCATAAGATGCTAATAAGTGGAAAGGGTTGGCAAACTAGCATACAGGTGTGCCCCACTGGGAAACCTCATCCTGAAGTGGCACATTACCATCCCTATGCTGTAAGGCTATTCTGATTGCTCAATGAAATGCCACTGGGCTGACATACAAACCACATAACCCTGTCCCCAGTGTCCACAGCTGTCAGCCTTAGCAAACACTGTTCATAGAGCCCAGTGTGTGCTTGGCACAGCTGGATCCCAGCCTAGTAGCTTAAAGAGGGCTGCTAGGATAGCCAAGAAGCTTAGGAAGGAATTATGTTGAAGGCCAGAATTCAGTGACCTCTGGTCTTTGAGTCTTTTCTGTCCTGTTAATGATAACATTTGGGCCAGGATTCCCACTTTATAACCTCTCCTCTGTTGTTTGCTGTCTCATCACTGCCTAATTTTGCTCTCACCTGATACTGGTGCTGTCTATGGTGGTTTCTTTGACCCTCTGACAATGCTCTTGCCTGGTATTTTCAATGGTGGCAGTATCATGGGATACAAAAAGCTGGAGTCAGAAAACCTGGGATTGAACCCCATTTCTGATAGTTACCTTAAGGGATGACTCCATGTCTATGGGCTTCAGTTTCTTCATTTTAAAAACAATGATACTAATACTTACACAACAATCATTTATAGACTTCTTGTGAGGAAAGTGCTTTGCAAACATTATAGAAATATAGAATATGAATTAGTTATCACATATATGTATAATTTATCAGACCTGTGACTGGTATAAAAAGCTCCTAGTGAGGAATTTTCTTCTTCAATGAAGAAAGGCATATTCTCCACAAATTATAGTCTTAGAGAGCTACCTGAGGAACAGAAAAGTTAAAGGACTTATCCAGGGTCATACAGCCAACATGCCTGAGGCAGGACTTAAATCTAGGTATTCCTGATTCCCAAGTCAGTTTCGATAGATAGATAGATAGATAGATAGATAGATAGATAGATAGATAGATAGATAGATAGATAGATAGATAGATAGATAGATGATAGGTAGAGATACATACACACATATGTGTATGTATATTTGTATGTATATATCTATACACACATAAATATATGCACACATGCACATATGTGGGCATGGGTATATGTATAAAGCAATGAAAATGTATTCGTGGTTTATGAGTGAAGTGCTTTTTATTATTGTTTCAGCATTGCCTTTTGAACAAATGCTTTTGTTGAGTTGATCAATAAAAACAAGCTGATTTGTTCATCAGAAGTGCACCAATGCCAGCTTAGGAGCTAGTGTAGGGGAGTAGTCATACATCATTGCTTGCTGAGAATTCTGAGAGTTGTATCAAGTACTCTCTGAGGATCCAAACTGATAGTGGAAATAAAGGTAAAGGGAGTAAGGGAACCCAATGAGAATAGAAAGGAAGGGGGAGTGGCACCAGCTAGAGAGAGAGAGAGAGAGAGAGAGAGAGAGAGAGAGAGAGAGAGAGAGAGAGAGAGAGAGAGAGAGGCAGAGAGAGAATTAAGTCCCTACTATGTGCTGGGAATATTACTATGAACAATGAAACAATATTTGTGAGGAGTTTACATTCTATTATATAACCTGAACCTATGCTCCCAAAGTAGGCAACCAGTTTCCTCAACCAATAGGTCATGCTCCTAGGTGGAGTCCAACGGGAAAAAAAAGCCTTTTTCTCTGAAGTACAACTTCAGTTCCCAAAGTCATCATGTTGGAAAGTAATAACAACTTACTAATGTGTTGTATTTCTCTTGGACCAACTCCAGGGGCAATAAAACAGTATCAATGGAATGTTGAATCTGGAATCAAGAAAAACTAAGTTCAAATCCCACCTCTGACACTAGCTAGTTGTGTGATTCAAAGAACCTTCATCTTCTCATCTTTAAAATGAGGATAATAATAGCTAATATACCTATCTCACATTGGATCTAATGAAATAATATATGGCAAGTATTTTG
Source organism: Dromiciops gliroides (assembly GCF_019393635.1). Taxonomy (NCBI): domain Eukaryota; kingdom Metazoa; phylum Chordata; class Mammalia; order Microbiotheria; family Microbiotheriidae; genus Dromiciops; species Dromiciops gliroides. The sequence continues at coordinate 592,175,690 of NC_057861.1, read as the reverse complement.
TAGGCTTTAAAACACTATGAAAATATCAGGTACGGTTCCAGAATTAAATTTAAAATGTCTATTGTAAGTCAAAAAGAGGTAGCCTCAGAACCAGGAAGATCTGGGTTCAAGTACATCTTCTGACATGCGATCCTGGGCAAGTTACCTTATCTCTTTATGCTTTAGACTAGTGGTCTGAAAGTGGGGCCAGGCCTGACCCCAGAGGACATGTGATCAAACAAGAGAAGAATGAGAAGATAGGTCACATCTGACCCACACTTCTACAGGCAATAGTGTGCCTTGTTTCCAACCAATCACAGCTACCTTTAACTCCATATACTCTCCCATCCCATCCTCTTCTGCTATGCAAGCTCCCTCATCTAAGCTGTGCATTGATGCCCCAGAGTACATAAAAAACTACTTGCTATCAGGGCACCCACAGCAGCAGTTGCACAGGTGACATTGGGAAAATTCCAGCCTTGCCCCTTAACTCTAATGCCACTACTCCTCCCCCATCATCTCATGGCTTTATCCAGCCCCACAGTGACTATGCACTCAGAAGCAGTGAACTGTGAGAAAGAGTCCCACCTCCCTTTTTTTTTTTTCATTTTAGTTAGTTCAAATTAATAAATATTTATTATAATACATTATGCTTTCCTGAAAACCTAGCCATTTTCCAGACTTCCCTATTTCTATCCAGGGTACCACCATGTCCAGGTTCTTACAACCTCTATGTCATCTTTAGCTCTACGATTTCCCTTACCCCACATATGGAACCAATTGACTCAAGACAGCAAGGACAGTAGGGAAATTGTTAAGAATACCTTTTGGAGAAATCTCCAAGTGTATACAATCAGTCAAAACTGACAAGTACCCTTTTCATTCATTCATTCATGAGTTCCTAATACCTTGTATTCATTTTGTATCCTCTCTGTATATATTTAAATGTATACATGTTTTCTCCCTGAGTAGAATGTAAGATTCCTGAGAATAGAATTTGTTTCATTCCTGTGCTTAGCACAGGAAAGGCATATAGTATAGACTTAATAAATACTTGTTGGTTGTTCTAAAGGCCACAGGATGGAAGAAATATTTTCAAGAGATATGGACATGTTGGGTAGCTACGTGGTACAGTGGATAAATCACCAGCCCTGGATTCAGGAGGAGCTGAGTTCAAATCTGGCCTCAGACACTTGACACTTACTAGCTGTGTGACCCTGGGCAAGTCACTTAACTCTCATTGCCCTGCAAAAAAAAATATGGAGATGCCTTCGAGTATCCCCAAGCTCCCTCTACTACTTTCCCCAAAATGTTGAGATGGCAAGCCACTCTCCATTTTGGATTCATCTTCCAGATGTATCACTAATCATGAAAAAAGACGCTAACATCACATCGGCATTGCTACCAATGGCACTGAAGGGATCTAAAAATTTATTACGGAAATGAATCGGTGTGAATACCCATGCTTCATTAGTTGCCCATCAGTGTGGAAGATGGAATGGGAACTTTGTACTCTCCAATTCTCTCAAGTTAAAGTGCCAAACTATTTGTGACGGCTATTCCCATATTAAGTGTCTGCAGCTTTTAACACTTGACTTAACAAGTGCCTTTAATTTCACTGAACATAAGTTATTGATCTGTATTCCTGATGCCTTGGAGCCCCATTCCTGATTGTTAATTGAGCCATTGATTTTTTTAAACATTATCACTTGCTAGAAGGGTGAACTCTCAGGTTTGCTGAGATTGAAGAGGGAAGCTCAGTGGCTTGCACTCCACTTGCAAAGGCAACATGTACCTAGTATAGATTTTAATTAGTAATAATGACTTCATATTTAGCTAGTTGTTGTGTAAAATACACAGTGTTGTATTTGTATATTAGGCAGACAAACCAGAGGTGGTCTTCCTACAGGAAAATAAAATTGGGTCAATTATCTAACTGCTGGGTGATTTCAGGTGGTTATTTAACTCAAAATGAACCTATTACCTCATGCATTTAATCCATAACTATGTCTCCAACACTTACTAAGAGTGAGCAGAAATAATCATTCAGGTCAACATCTAGTCTCATTCCCAATGTAATGTTTTTATGTTTGAAAATCTCAAGTATTCCCCACCCACTCCATTACATATACATTCTGTTCTCATATGATGCACCCCAATTTGCTTTGAGAATAAGGGTAAAGTAGAGAGAGGTGGGCAGAACAGATATTCCCTTCCAACAGTGCTTCTTAAAGTGAAGAACTTGAAGCCACCTTTTCTCTTTACAAGGAAAAAAATAATCACAGAATGGAGAAAATGCACTGCTTTTGTAACTTCTATGTAAAATGTCTTCCATTGACTTCATAATTTCATTCCTCTCATTGGGCATAGCTACCCAGTCACTCACTCAGAGCTGGGTTCTCACCCAAATCATCCTTCAAGGCTGTATTCTCAGAGAAAAATCACCAAGACATGGTTCAGAGTCCCTGTTGTGATGGGTATATAAGTATTGCCCCCCATTTACCACCATTGTTCCTGAGACCCACTTATATGCTTTCATTTGCACAGTCAGCTAATGAAACAGTGATAAGCTCACAGATCTATGTACCCAGTCCCATTTTTTCCCTGAGCTTCAGTCCCACATCAGTAATTCCCATTGGGCATCTCAAATTTATGATGTCCCTGGAAATCTTAAACTCAGCATGTCCCAAAACTGGACTTTTTCCCCCAAAACTTTTCCTTCTTCTAAATGTCTCTGTTTTTAATTAGTTTTTTTAAAATGCATAATGCTTTTTCCTGTCTTACAGGTTCATAACCTTTTTTTCATCCTGCACTCCCAATTCTCCTTCACCCCAGATATCAAATCAAGTACAAAACATCTACCTCCTCAATATTTCTCACATCTGACACCTCTCAATGCATACAGCACCACATTAGTTCAGGCCCTCATCACCTTTCCCCTTGATTATTACAGCACTCTCTTAAAGTAGTCTTCCCTGCCAAACCATTCACAGATAAAAGGGAAAAAAACATTTTTTACAAATTGTATTAATTCTTTTTTCTTTATGCAGAAATTCATTTTCTCCCACATTTGAAAGGGAGGTACTTGCCAGTTTGACTGTCTCTCCACTCTAATAGCCACCACCCTGATTCAAGTCCTTATCACCTCATGTATGACTTATTTTAGGAGCCTTTTAATTGGAGGCTTAAAAAAAGGGTTGTTCATGTCTGTTGCCTCTATTTCCTCTGCTCTCGCTCACTTTTCAAACCCTCGCAACCTGGCTTCTAACTTCACCATTTAACCAAAGTCACTTTTGCTAGTGGTAATAATGTTCTCTTAATTGCCAAATCCAATGGCCTTTTCTTATTCTTCATTCTTCTTGATCTCTCTGAAGCTTTTGCCAGTTTTCCTGAATACTAGTTCTTCCTTGGGTTTTCATGACACTAATCTCTCCTAGTTCTCCTATATATCAGGCTTTTCCTCAGTCTCCTTTTCTGAATCAGCAACCATGTTACCCATTGTGAATAGATGTGGCTCTGTCCCAGACCATCTCTTTTCTCCAATATCTCTTTTAGTTATCTCAACCATCACCTCTATGCATATGACTCTCATGTAAATCTACCCCTAGTTTCTCTCCTGAGCTTCCATCCTGAATCACCAATTTTGCTACTGAATGATTCCAATTACATGTCACATTAACTTGCCTATTTTGGTTTGGTGAACTATTATCCTTCTACTCACCTAGGTTCACAATCCTAAAATCTTGACTCTTCTCTCTCTTTCTTCTCTCTCAAACCCCCCACCCACCATATTCGAGCAATTACCAAGTCATCACTTTTGCCTCTTTACCATCCCTCACATCCAACCCATTCTTTCCACTTATATGCACTCATCTCTAGTTCAGGCTTTCATCATCTTTCATCTCTTTAATAGCCTCTTAATTAGTCTCCCTGAATCCAGTCTCTCTCCTCTCTAACCTATCCCCACAAACAAAATGACGTTCCCAAAGCAAGCATTGGACTAACCTACTGATCATATCATGGCCCATAGCAAAGGCTGCAGTAACTCAGTATTGTCTTTAGGATAAAATAAAAATCAATTTGTTTGGCATTTAACGTCCTTAACATCCTGGCATCTGCCTCCCTTTCCATATTGATTTTACATTACTCTCCTTCACACACTCTACACTCCAAACAAACTGATCAATTTTCTGTTTTCCATACATGACATTTTGTTCCTCCATCCCCATGCCACTTCACAAATGTTTCCCCATAGTTGGAAGGCAACCCCTCATCCTTAAATCCCGCCATCCTTCAAGACTCAACTGAGATGCCACTTCTCCTTGAGGTCTATCCTAACTCCCTAGTTGTTAGTGCTCTCTGCTCCCCTTGAAATTAGTTTGTAATCTCCCATGCCTAGAATTTTCTCCCTCCTCATCTGTGTTTCTTGGCCTGCTTGGCTTCCTTCAAGTCTCAGCCAAAACCTCACCTTCTACAAGAAACCTTTCCTTATTCCTGTTAATTCTGTTGCTGTCCCTTTGTTGATTAGTCCTGATTTATCCTATGTGTGTGTGTATGTATATATGTGTGTGTGTGTGTGTATATATGTATATATGTATACACATATATACAATGTTTGTTTATAGTTGTTTGCATATAGTGTCTCTCCCATTAGGTTTTGAGCGCCTTAAGAGCAGGGGCTGTTTTATGAGTCCCTGGAACATAGTATGTATCTAATAAATTCCTTCCTTAGCTCTTTATGAATTATTTGCACAGAATATAATGTAGTTTCTTGAGTTCAGTCTGCTTCACCTTTGCCTTTGTGGCATCCTCAGTGGCACATAGTAGGCCCTTAGTGATATTTACTGAATAAATGAATACTATAAATTTCTGTGACCTGAACAGATTCAAGATGGCCACCCTTCTCAAAATCCTCTGTGGTGTGGATTAGGAGTAGCATGGCAAAAAAATGGACAAACCTTAGCTTCCTCTTCTCCTCTCTTCCCTGGCCCCCACCGTGTCCCATCATCCCCATTCATGAACCCGTGCTTACCTCTCAGTGTAAAATGCAGACAGTGTAGAACTCAGACTGACAAGTTTAAGGCCCTTTGAGTTGCTTTTAAAAGCCTCAGAATCTCTTTCTGCAAGTTCAAAGCATCGTCTGAAGGACACACGTCCTGCGGAAGGGGGCTGGACCCAGCAGCAATGATTCAAAGGACAAGGAGCCTCCTGACCTTGTGAGGACAGCACTTTAGTGAAGGGGGAAACAATGCTGATTTCTGAAGACTGTCAAGAGAGAACTACTTTCAGCTGAGTTGTAGGGGACTAGAGATCTATAAACCTTTTTATGTGCGGCCAGGAAGGAGCCAGGATTGTTTTCGACCAGCTTCCCAGACAGGAGGAGATGAGCAGTGACTGAACGACAGCCTTACAGGAGAAAGGTTTCCTTTTATTTACTGGCTCATAAAATTACTTTAAAAAATAAATTAAAGTTAGAAAAATAGACTTGGATTTACTGCCAGAGGGGGAGAGTAACAGAGAATGCAAAGGCCACACCAGCCTGGCTATGACATTGCAAGGAGATAGTGCTGGAATATCAACCATCCTTTTGCAAAAAGATACAAGAACCAGGGATAGAGATGGAGGTTGGACCTGGGAAGGGAACACCAAGAAGAGGAAATTCCCTCTACTAATACATGGCAACACATTTTCTGTGACTTGTAGTTATAATAGGCTGTAGATATTGTAGTAATGGTATGGTATAGTATGTCTAGTTATGTATTTATAATAGGCTATAGATATTATAGTTATATTATGTCTAGTTATGTAGTTGCAGTATGTTAAAGTATGTCTAGAGTTGTTGTTGTTACTGTTGTTTGTCCTTCCTGTGACATCACGGAGGTGATGTCATGACTTGCAGTGAACTGAATTTAAATGAGGAAGGGCTATGCAAAATCACAAGCCAAAATCTCTCCTCCAGAATAATCTGGGTCCAGTGGCAGGATCAATGCAGGGTCTTGAATGATTGCAGGGTTCAAGGACAAGAGGGTGCATTCCATCTCTAAACCATGTGTAGAGTACTAAAAGGTTGGATGGTTTGACCAGGGTCATGCTGTCAGTATATGCCAGAGGCAGGATTTGAACTCAGATCTTCCTGGCTTTGAGATCAGTTCTCTACTATGGCACACAATCTAGATCTCCCTGTGGAGGTCCACAAAGAGGCTTGTAACCCCACACATAACATAAAATTAGAAGCTAAAAAGGAATCTCAGAATCCTTGAGTTGAAAGGAACATTTACCCTGCCTTTCATTGGGCCCACACCAATAAAACTACCTCCTACTTTCAATAGCATTCAGACATTTAGCCTCAGTTGTATTACTTTCAGTTTTCTAACATGGCCCAAAAAGAAATTGGAGACAATTAGGGTAGAAAGTCAGAATTATTGCTTTGGCCAAACTTTCATCTTAACATTCTCCTGATTGAAACCTTTCAATGGCCTCCTACCTCCCAAATAAAGTCTAAACTTCCTAGGTTGGCATTCAAGGCTCTCCTGGATCTAGTGATTGACTACCATTTTCAGACTTATGTAGTTCTATTCCTCTTTATACATCCTACCCATGATTAGTGGACTAATTTCCATTTATAATCATATGCCACAATCTGTTCAGTCATTCTCCAATCAGTGGACACTCACTTTCTTTCTAGTTCCTTGCTATTATATTAAGTACTGCCATGAATATTTTTATACATATGAGACCCATTCCTCTGTCTTTGAGTTCTTTAAATTATATGCCTCATAGTGGATCTAGGTCAAAGGTTATATAATTCCAATTTGTCTTCTGGAATGGGTGGGCAATTTGTCTTCTGAAAAGGGAATGAGGTAAAATGTCAGAGATGTTTTAATTTGTATTTTTCTTGTTGTTGATTTGGAACATTCTATCATATGATGGCTGATACCTTGGAGTTCGTCTTTTGAAAATTGCTTCCTAAGGGTAGCTAAGTGGCACAGTGGATAAAACACTGGCACTGGATTCAGGAGGACCTGCATTCAAATCTGACCTCAGAAACTTGACACTTACTAGCTGTGTTACCCTGGGCAAGTCACTTAACCCTCATTGCCCCACAAAAACAAACAAACAAACAAACAAAAATTTCCTTCTCATATCCTTTAATCACTTATCCACTGGGAAATGACTCTTTCTCTTATGGATTTGTATCAGTTCTCTGTCAGAACTTTCACAGTAGGCACTTAGTTCTGATTTTCCTAGAATTCGTAAATACTGCTACTAATTTAATTATGTAATAAAGGTCAAACCTGGATTTGGAGTGAGAGTAAGTAGTGGGAGATGATACTGAGATGTCAACCTGGGCAACCAGAAAGGTGCTGTTATACATGACAGAAGAAAGGAAGTGCAGAAGAGGGAGCAATTTCGGGAGAAAAAATAATTTTGTTTTGTTTGTTTTTTAGTTTAAGACACCTACAGGCATCTAGCTGAAAATGTTCAATATTTGGGTGAGATGGTCTCTGAGGTTCTTTCAGTTCAAGAGCTATAATTCTATGACAAAATCAGAGATTTTGCAAGGAAGCTAAGTGAGAAAAGAATGCTGTACCTAGAGCCAAGAATACCTGAGTTCAAACCCAGCTCCATATATTTCCTATTCATGCAACCCTGGACAAGTCACTTAATCTTTGTTTGTCTCAGTTTCCTCAACTGTAAAATGGGGATAGTAAAAGCAGCTAGCTCACAGGTTGTTGGGATACTTGATTAGGATATTTGTATAACCTTTACCCCATAGCCTGGTACACAGTAGGTGCTTTAAAATGCTTTTTCCTTTTCCTTTCACCCCACCTCATCCACTATGATCCTATGGTTTGGGACTGGTGCTCAGGAGAGAGATCAGGTCTTGATATATAAACCTAAGGATCAGATTCATTGAAATGATCAGTCAACCCATAGGAAAGTATTAGGAGACCAAGTGATAGGGTAAAAGAGAGAAGAGGGCCAAGAAGAAAGCCTTGGTGTAGACTTGGAGTTAGTAGCCATGATACAGATGATAAACTAGCAAAGGAAACTTAGTAGAAGCAGTCTTAACAGGCTGGAGGAAAACATAGAACAAGGTCATAAAAACCCAGAGAATAGAGAATATCCAGGAAGAAAGGGTGATAAAGTGTTAGATGCTACAGACAGGTCAAGAAGGATGAGAGTTGAAAAAAGACCATCAGATTTTATAAATCAGAGGTCATCTATAACTTTGAAGAGAGCAATTTCAGTTAAGTGGTGAGGATATAAGCCAGACTACAAAGAGTTGAGAAATAAGAGGAAAGAAAATGGAGAAAAAACAACAGTAGACAACTTTTTCTACATCAATACTTCTTTCCCCTTGCAGAACACCATTCCAGTACTCATGTGCCCTGATCCGTGGTACCCCACTATGGCTGGGGCATATCTCAGATAACCTTGATGCCATGTTCTCTGAGAGTTTATTAAAAGGTGTTTTTTTTTCCCCAGTTGATTAGACAACCCCTGAAATGTTTTCATTTTTCATTTGATAAAACCTGGATGAAAGGCAGTGTTTTGAGGTAAAGAGCTGGCATTGGATATATCTGTGTGTACATACACACACATGTACGTGTGTATGTATAGGCATATATGTATAGATACATATATGTATTTATGTATTTTTATGTATATTTAACTGACTCACTTGGCTTCTGGAGAAGCAAATCTTATACACAAACACAATATACAAATATACATAACCAAATATATTATATCTAATATGCTAGTTATAATATATATCAGAGATATCTGCCTCAGGTTCTTCAACTGGAAAATGGGGATAAGAATAGCACTTACCTCACACGGTTGTTGAGAAGATCATATAAGATATTTATATAGCACTTAGCCTAATGTTCTTTCTTGTTCCCTTTCTAGTAACCACATCCACACTATTAGATGTTGTATATGCACGTATGCACATATATGTAATATAGACTATATCAAAGATATTTAAAATATCTTTGACATAATATATTATATCTGAATGTGATTTGCTTCTCTAGAAGCAGAGTAAAGGAGTCAGTTCTCCCAAGAGACACTCTATATTGCTCAAGAAGAAGAAGAAAAGACTGTGGGTATTCTCTCAGGGTGTGCTGGGTCCCCCTCCCCCATATTTCTGCAATAGGGACGCCCTTTGAATGTTCTCATTTGGGAACTGGCTGCCCCAGCTGTGTATGAGGTGTGTTTCTCTAGGTTACCTCCTTGTTAATGTGGATTGTGAATGGTTTTTCTGATCCTTTTATTGAGCTTTTCTCCTTTTATGACATCAATCCATAGGCCATCTTTCTGAGGCACTTTTTCACTTGTCACATTTTTTATGAGTTCCACTTCTTATTTTTTTTAATTTCCTTTCATTGGATTCTATAATATTGGATGCATTAAAGAAGAAGAAGAAGAAGAAGAAGAAGAAGAAGAAGAAGAAGAAGAAGAAGAAGAAGAAGAAGAAGAAGAAGAAGAAGAAGAAGGCAAGGAGGCTGATAGCAAGAGTCTTACTGATGATAGTATATAACAGCTAAATGACATTTTGTCCACATCCCTGTACTCAAGGGAGCAATAAACCCAAACAACACTCAGGCAAAGGTAAAGGAAAGTTTGAGGAAATGGGCTGAAGTTTGGTTCTATTATCACCTGAGCATCCTTCATTGTTTAATCACTTCATAGATATGTCTCAGCTCACAACCTCCCTTTCTCTTTCCTTACCATAGAATGCACTCATTCTTCCATACCTAACAAAATATTACTCATCTGTCAATATGCTGCTCAAGTACTCACCATTCTGGTTTCCCCACTTCTTCAAACTCAAAGAATTACAGAATTGCAGAGTTGAAAGTTACCTTAGAGATCAATTAGCCTGACTCTAGATGAATTCCCTTCTACCATATATTTGCATCCACTTAGCATGTGTTTTATATTTACTTTTGTGGAAACATACTGTTTATAACCTAAGTAAAATTTAAGTTCCTTGAGGGCAAGGATTTTTTTTTGCCTTTGTCTTATCCCTAGTGCCTAGACATATATTACTCCTAATAAATAAATGTTTGGTAAATAAATTAACAAATCAAGTAAATGACTAAGTGGTCAACAGAACTCTACTTGAGATCTTCCAGTGATGGAGAACCACCTTTACTTGGTGTCTATAGCACTCCCTTGGCAGTACAATATACTACCTTTTATGAATTATTTTTATGTATGTAAGTAATGTCTTCTGCATTGTAGACCCTTAAGTGCTTATCTAATTGAAATGTATTCATATCTTCAACTAGATTACAAACTCCTTCAGGTCACAGATGGTCTCTTTTACCTTTTTGAATCTTTCATAGTGTCCCAGACTAGGAGATAGTCAATAAATGTTTCTTCATTGATGTAAAAAAAAAAAAAACCAGACATAAATGTCTGACAACATGTCCAAATAGGAGGAACCTCAGATGAGGTCCAATTGCTGAGCATTGTGAGCAATCTGCTACTTAAGGAAACTATTTCAACTGCAGTTGACACTACATTCTATATTATGAGAAATTATTAACCACATAAAAGGAGGGTGTTTGGGGAACCACTAAATTCAGATCCTCTGAAATAACTTTTTCCTCTCCCAAATATTGGTCACTGTCATCTCAGACCTCTAATTCAACCTTTTAATGATCAAGAATCCAAGCATGAAGGGTTTTTAAAAATTTTTAAATGTGCCAAATTTAACTTTAATCAGACTAAATGCATTAGAGATAAAGTCCTGCATTTGAGTTCAAAAAAATCTGTGATATGAGAACATGGTAGAGAAAACTTGACTAAACAGTAATTCATGACCTAGGGAGTTTAGAGTGGACAGAAAAATCAATTGGGGGTTAACAAGATAACATGGCAGCCAGATCACTGCAATCATAGGCTGAATGAACAGAAGCAGAGTATTCAGAATGAGGGAGGCATTAGTTCCTCTAGACTCAACGTTGATTGGACCATATCTATAGTATGTAATGTTCATGTAAAGAGACCACATTCTATGAAGAACAGTGTTAATATAGAAAATGGCAATGGAAAACATGTCATGAATATCAGCAGAAGGTACAGGGATTAGTTAGCCTAGAGAAATGAAGGAAGGACATTAGAGCAGTATCTAGTTCTTTGAAGATATTAAAGGAAAATTTGACTTACTTTGTTTAGGCCCAGAAGACAGAACTAGGAACAATAGGTAGAAGGTATAAAATGAAAAATTTCAGGAAGAGACAAGGTAAAATTTCCAAACATCTAAAGATTCATTACAGTGGAATAGACTAACTTTGAGAGGTTGTGAATACTTATTTGCTGTATGTCTCCACATGAAACCCCAGACTGCTGCCACCTCTTCTGGACCACTAATAGAGACTACCTATTCTTTTGTTCTAATCACAAATGAGTCACTTTGGAAAAATGATCTGTTTGCTTTCCCTAGTTATTATGATAACATTACACTTGTAGATCTAGCCCAAATACCAGTTATAACCTACTTTCTTTGTCTGAAATAGCTTGTTTCTCTGCCTTTTTGGTATCCCCAATACTTAGCACAGTGCCTGGCAGATAAAAGGTGTTTAATAAATGCTTATTGACATTACTTGACTAATCAAAGATAGGACAAATCTAAGCTATCCTGAAAAGACTTGGAGACTGACACTTTGGAATACCCACCCAGAATGGGATTTGGATTTCTATAAAAGCACTTAAGATAAAGGAGTGATGAGCCCTTCACGAGGGATGGAGTACATCTAAGAAGGGCCAGTAAAAATAGATATTTGCCTGATAACCTGCAAATATGATCAAAGGGGATGTAAGCAGAAGATGGAGCAAGATGGGAAAGCTGTATACATCTATCTGCCAAGTGAAATAGAATAAATAGTAGGCATAATATGTATAAAATACCAACAAAGATCAGTAATACTGAGAATATCAAAGAAGAGATGCAGCAATAGAATTTGTGTTTTTGGATGTCCCTGAATAAATCTACAAAGTATAGGTGATATACAAGGTAAACTAAAAATCTTAATGCTAGGATGAAAATTTGACTTTTTTTCTGTCACTGAGACCTTGGAAAGTGACTTATAACTAGACTATTTCTGTTGGAAATATAAATGAACAGATTGATGTAGAACTATGTCTATAAATCATGACAAGAGATCAGAACAGACTAGAAATATCCTTATTGAGCAAACACTAGTGATACTTGCCAAGTTGAAAGGCATTGCAGCTAAGAGCAATACAAGTTTGCTTGTTTATAAAATATTACAGCAAAGAATGGTGGAAGACTGAGTGGTATTGCCTCATAAAACAATAAGAAGTAGTAGAAGCAAAAAACAATTTTGTCCTTATGCCAAGCCTTAATTTGCCTCTACAAATTTTACCCATCATTTCTAGTTCTGACCTCTGGAGCTAAGCTGAACAAATTTGTTCTCTCTTCCACATGACAACCTTTCAAGAACTTCAAACTAGCTATAATCTGTTTTATCTCTATCACATCTTCTCTTCTCCAGAAAAAAAATCTCCCCAATTCCTTCATTTGATCCTCATATGTAAAAATCTCAAGGTCTTTAGCCATATTAGTCACTCTCCTCTAGACAATCTACAGCTTGTAAATGTTCTTCCCCAAATTGGACACCCAAAGTGAAACTCAAAATTCTAGCACACAGAGGAATGAAGTGAGTCTATTACTTACATAATCCTAGATACTATACCTTTCCTAATGTAGCCTTAGATCACATTAGCTTTTTTAAAACTTCAGTATGACATTATAAACTTCTACTCAACTTTCCCACCAATAAGACTCACTTTTCTCAAATGGACAGCTTTCTGGGACATCTTTCCTATATTGCATTTGTAGAGGTGACTTAAAAAAATAAAATTTAAAAAATACATGTATACTTCCTAAATTTTATATTTTACATTTGGCATTATGCTCTATCCTTCTGATTTTTTGGATGCTGTCATCCAATGATTTTGCTATCTTTCTCAGCTTTATGTCATGTGAAAATGGGGAATGTATGCTATCTCTGCTTTTACCCAACTCATTGATAAGAAAGAAGGAGGGCAAGGAGAGATCTCTGGTACTCCTTTTCCAAGATGATGTCACACCATTAATGGTTACTCTTTAACTCCAGCTATTCAGCAAGATCCAAATCCACCTAACAGTGAAGTCATTTAGGCAACTTATCACCATCTTTTCCACAAGAATAACATAAGAAACTTTGTCAACTGTGATACTGAAACCTAGGTCTACCATATCTCTGATATACCAGCCTAATGAGCCTGTGAAAAAAGGAAATAAGGTTAGTCTGTCATGACTTGTTCTTGTTGAAGGCATTCAGTTTCTTTATTCTTAATACTTTCTTTTCTAGGCATTTTGCAAACCATCTCTTTAGTAATATGTTCTATATTTTTGCCAGGAATAGAAATAAAACAGTGGATTAGTGTTTGCAAGCTCTATCCTCTCTCTCTCTCTCTCTCCCTCTCCCTCTCCCTCTCCCTCTCTCTCCCTCTCCCTCTCCCTCTCCCTCTCCCTCTCCCTCTCCCTCTCCCTCTCCCTCTCCCTCTCCCTCTCCCTCTCCCTCTCCCTCTCCCTCTCCCTCTCCCTCTCCCTCTCCCTGTCTCTCTCCCTCTCCCTCTTTCTCTCTCTCTCAAAATTTGGACATACATTTTCTTTTCCCCAACTCCATAGCATTTCTTCAATTCTCTGCAATTTTTGAAAGATAACTGACAATGGCTCAAAAATCAAATCCATTGGTTCTCTCAGTACCACAGAATATAGCTTCTCTGAGTATGGTGATTTAAACTCATCAAGGAACACTAGGTGTTCTCTTACTATATCCCTCTTTACCTTGGGTATCAATACTATTAGCCATTTTTGTTTAGACAGAACAAAAAGTTTGGCCAAAGATCATTGTTCTTGGCAGGGAAAACAGAAGCAAAATAAAAATCGAAGAGCTCTGCCTACTCTTCTACCAACCATTATCTTTGTTTGATTAATTCCTTCAAGTAGTCCTATCCCTTATTTGTGGTTGCTCATTTTTTCTAGTATGAATATGAGCATACAGATAATCACACACACTGGAGAACACACACACACACACATACACACACACACACACATAACTTCTTTTCATTGTTCTTAACTTCTCTTGCCATCCTTGATTCATTCTGAACTTTGGACCTCCTAACAATATTTTCATAGAACCAAACATGCCATGCTTTTGTGAATGAACTGATGAATGAATGAACTAATCAATCAAGCAATAAACTAATTAATTAATTATTTGAACAACCAATTGATTGGTTTATTGATTGATTGGAAAACCATTTATTAAATGCTTAGTATGTGTAAAATAATGTGCTAAGAAGATACAAATAGAAAAGCTGAGATAGTTCCTGCTCTCCAGGAACTCACATTCTATTTGGGAGGAGACAATACATGTGGAAAAGTTTAGCTATAAATCACATGGAAAAGTCCCATGATCCTTAGGGTACAATGCATAGCAAATGGTAATGCATCATCTTTAATGTTGTTTCTACTGATAAGATCATATCAGTTACTGTGCTTGAATTATTAGACTATGCCAAGGACTTTGGTGATGAGATTTTTTTCTCTATCTTTAATAGTTATGGCAGGGACCATAGAACTTATAGAAGCAATTGTCAGCCTACATCTCCTCAGGAGTTAATGCCAAGGATGAATGCTTTGGGGTCAATTACATGAGAAGCAGGAGAGAGTAAGGTGCTGCCATATCCATGGATCTTGGGCTTATTTGCCCTTTTCTAGCAGTTCGTATTGGTGGTGTCAAGAAAAGTTGGCCCCTTCCCAAAGTGATTGCTACACACACTCATAATTGCAGGGCCTGGGCTGGAAGCAGATGTGGTGGGGGGTAATGGGCACTGCTATTCCCATAGGACTTGGGTTCAGAAACCTGGACTTTTCCCATGGTATCAGAGTGGAGATGGTGGTCAAGGTGAGGATGGTGAATTTTTTACATTCTTCATACACACACATACACCACTACACTTGCCCTTGCTTCCTTCTTCCATATGTAGTTTTTTAAAAATCTAAGTTGGTAAATGAATTTCCTAAATATCCACATGCATTCATTTTTTCCCTTTTTCCTGTTCATCAGAATGGTTTCCCTTTACATGCTCAGAATTTTCTTTTTAAGAACTTCCCATCCCTCCTAGGTTGACTCCCCCTATAGAATTGATTATATAAGATACTACTGATTCTTTGTACCCTTTGAAACCAGCTCTCTGAAAATCTAGAGTGCATCAGGCTCTGCCCAGCTTTCCTCTCTTCTATCACATTTTAACATGGGGTAGGTCACTTTCTTCTCAAAGATTGCCATCATTTTCACTCTGTCACTGTTATATCATACTTTTATTCTACTCTAGTGATCTGTTTCTCAAACTCCTCATCTATTTCCTCCTTTTTCCCCCAGGTGGTCTATAATATACTCCAATTACCATATCACTTTTGTTCTTCCTTCATTGATCTTCACCCAAATGTTCTTAACCATACTTATGAACTCATTAGCATATAGACATCTGGGAGCATGCATTCTATCACTATCTTCTTGGGTTTTTTGTGTGTGTCTTATGAATTTCTAGGCATCACTATTGTTATTCCTTCTATATTGGTTGTTCTTTATGGTATCTTGCTTGGTAGATATTCACAGACAATTCTCCCCATACACATACTTTACTTTACAATTTAAAGCACTTCTAATTAGATTTTTCAAGGCTTCAGACATAAGTGCATTCTTACAAGCCCTTGCTGGTGCACTCCATCCTGGGATGGCAAGAGTTAGACATTTCTTAAAGCTGTTGTTTATAAATAAAAATCTCATTCTCAAAAACCAATAAAAAGTATAGTGGACAATATAAGAATATATACCCACATGAGGAAATCCAAGAACTGGAGAGAAGATGCATAGCAAAAAGCATTTGAGTAAGGATCAGTGGGTTGAGAAACAAAAGCAATATTGTCACCTGAGCAGACCACCATGACAAAAGAAGGATATGAATGATGAGTTTGGGAAACAAAACTGATGCCAAGGAATGATAGGAGAGAAGGATGAGAAGGCATGTTAAATATCTTTAATCTTTCTCAGTGAAGAAGGAAATGAGGCCATTTGCTGAGAAAGAGGGACATTGAGGTAAGGGTAAAGATATAGGGAAAGTAGAAGTTGCTTAAGGAATATCAACAAAAGGCAATAGATAATTTCAACTGTCCACACATCTACTGAAGCTCTTTCTCTGTCAAAGGCAGAGTAGCTGATAAATTCTTGACTTGATTTGATCATAGTTTAATTCTTCAACAGAGAAAGGGATGAGGGAAAATGCTATTCTTCATCTAACTCTAACTCAAAAGGAGAAATGGGTTTTAAAATATAAATTATAGGAACCTTGAGGGAAAGTGACTGCCTCTTAGAACTCATAATAGAGGAGAAGAAAACTGGATACAGCCTAACATGTACCCAAGATTGTGAAAAAGCTCATCTTAGAAGGTTCAGAGCAAGGATACATAAGATCCCACTAGGAAAACATGAAATTGACCTAAGAAATATGGGAAACTTTGAAAAACTAAATTCTGGTATAAACACAATAGTAAAAGGAAAGCTGACTGCTGCAGAATCAATGCTTTCAAATTATTCTAGAGAAGACTTTTAAGAGTTCCTTGGACAGCTAGGAGATCAAATCAATCAATACTTAAAGAAATTACCTCTGACTATTCATTGGAAAGACAAATACTGAAACTGAAGCTTAAATACTTTGGCCACATAAGGAGAAGATGGAACTCATTGGAAAAGACTGATGCTGGGAAAGAGTGAAGGCAAAAAGAGGAGACAGTAAAGGATGAGATGGATAATGTCATGAAAGTAATGAACATAATCTTAGACAGGCTTTGGGAGTTAGCAGAGGACAGAATGGCCTTGCATGCAATGGTCCATGGGGTCCTGAAGAGTCAAACACAACTGAACCACTGAACACCAGCAACAAAACCACAATTTATTTCATTAAGGAAGAACAAAACAAGGAAACTTTCAAAATCTATATGGGTGTACTGGGACATCATTGACCACTTTAGATCCTTAAAAAGACACAGAGAGACTATGGAAGAAGGAGATAACTGAGGATGTCTTTTAAACAGAAATTAGATCTCCCTAATTTATAGGTCCATAGAATCTATCCCAAGTTCAAACATTTGGTATTAGTAGCCATTCAAAGCCCCAACTAATGTGTTTGCTTTTATGAAGCCAGAGAATGTATTGTTTAAAAGCAAAAGACTAAAAGAGCATAACAAGTTAAATAACAAGATAATAACACCCTACACACATATGGGGTATGTACTCTTTCCCAGACTTCTACAACAGCAGTGGAAGAAAGCACATACCCAGAGAACATGTATGATTAGGTGCACAAATAAAAGTTATACATATAAGGACACATACACATTTGTGTGTATGTATGTATATGTGTGTATATGCATACATACATACAAACACACACATGCATACATAGCCAGGGCACACATATGAGCAACTCATACCTCAGGTGCCACAGAATCTACAAAATCCCCAATTTCCTCTAATAATATCATCACATTACTTTCTCCTGGGTGTCATGTCTCTTTCCCATCACATTATCTCTCTTCTCTGCTAGATGTTGCTGCTCTCAAGTTTACTGAGCAGGTCTCTACTAACATCTCTAGGCTAAGCTATTCATCTATTGCTCTCTGCTGTCCTCTGTGGGTGTGTAGAAGCTAGTTAGCTTCTCTCTGATGAGGGAGGCATAAAGTTGCTTGGGTTTTTTCCCTTTAAATATATAGCCTAGAACTATGAGTCAGCATAACTAGATAGGCAACCACAAAATTTAGAAAAAGCCCCAGGCTAAGATTAACCCTATTCTTTGACTGTTGATCTCATTGGAGGTCCCTGGCCTAAGATGACTAGGGGTTAGAAAATTCTTTTACATCCTCTCAAATTCTGGGTGGTTAGTCTGTGTCCCCACAACCCCATTTCAGGGACTCTCTACACACAAAACTCCTCAGGAGGTTGGGGATGGGATTTCTGGAGCAATTTCTAAGCTCCTATAATGGCCCTAGTTGGTCATAAAACTAAATCTAGGGATGAGAACCAGAGAGCTCATTGCCTTTGTTCTTCATCCCTGCCATAATTAGACATTGCTGTTATTGCTTTTGTTCAGTTGTTCAGTTATGTCTGACTCTTAGTGACCACATGGACTATAGCATGCCAAAACCCTCCAGGATTTTCTTAACAAAGATACTGTATTGGTTTGCCATTCCCTTCTCCAGTGATAGTTTAGGGGCAGTCTTCTGTGGTGTGGTATTTGACTCTTCAGAGAGGGCTTTTAGTCAAACATTTACCTTCTCTGTGAGCCCCTTGGGAGACGTTATGATAGGAAATGAAAGGAAGATATTAGACATACCTGCCCTCAATAAGATCACTTGCCATTAATTAGCATTCGGCAATATAAAAGTATTCACCTGTTTACAAAAGAAAGGTGGTCAGCCTGTAAAAAGTCATGATGGTGGGAGATAAAATATCATATTCAAAGACTGGCAGTTGGTTTAAATTATTGCTAAGGTGCCTTCCAAATCCCTGATCTTTTAATGCTATATATACTAGGTCACAGCCAGCTAAACTGATAAACTATCAGTAATTTTCCTTCTCTCCTTATGGTAAAATGGCATTGCTTAGATCTGTGGGCATTGTTCCAGATGGAAAAAAAAAAGCTTTGCATAACCTTGGATCTAAAGGGGTCTGTACCACACAGGCCTTTCTGAGGATTTGAGTTAAGTACAGATGAGATATGACAATAGACTCTGTCCTGTGAATGATGGAGGGATACAGACACATGAAGCCCCTGGTCAGTTTCTGCCCATGTTCTCACTGCAGACCTACAGTGCTGTTCCTGAACACTGGGTTGTGTTCCTTTCTGCAGCACTCTCACATTTGGGTACTTTTCCTTCAGCAGTGTAGAGCTGGTTCTCCATTCCTGTCATGTGCCCTGTAAATTGTTCAATCCTGCTCTTACCATTTCCTTGCTCAGCCTTCAAGGAGAGTACTGAAGCTTGTAATGTGTCAGTTTTAAGTGGAAATTCCTCCAGCAACCTCTTCTTAGAGGCCCGGGTAGGGAATAGAATGTTGTAGAAGAAAGAGTGCTAGGTTTGGAGTCAAACAACCTGGATTCGAATCCTGGATTTGCCACTAGAAAGAATGGCATATTCAAGGTCACTTGTATGACCTTAAAAAGTCCCTTAACCTCTCTATAGGGACAACTAGATGGCACAGTGGATAGAGGACTGGCCCTGGAGTCAAGAAGACCTGAGTTGAAATATTGTCTCAGACAGCTGTGTGACCCTGGGCAAGTCACTTAACCCCAATTGCCTCAAACATCCAGGGCCATCTCCAGTTTTCCTGATGTATATCTTTCCACTGGATCCAGGTGGCTCTGGAAGAGAGAATGAGGCTGATAACTTTTCACAGCTCTCCCTCATTTAAATCCAATTCACTGCAAATCATAACATCACCTCCCAATGATATGGTCCTCTTTGAAAATGAAGGACAAACAACCTCTCTATATCTCAGTTACCTCATCTCTAAAGCAAGAGGATTGGCAGATGACATCTAAGGTCCCTTCCAATTCTGTATACATAATACAGAGGCCAGGTAACATAAGGGATAGAGAGATAGCCTTGAAGCCAGGAAATCTTGGATTCAAATACTGCCTCTAACATACACTGCCTATGTGACCCTAGGGAAGTCTCAATGCTCTATGTAAGACTGTCAAACATGGGACCGGGGCAAAACTCCTTGAGTGAATCAGAATTAGATTAAAATGTAATTGGAATATATCTAATAAAATTAATTTTAAAATACTACACAACACAGATAATATTAATTAGTGGTTTCTATTTATATTTGACAGCACTGATATAGGCAGCTCTTAGAGAATCTAATTTCCACAAGTGAGAGTTCCCTAGGCCAGTGAAATCACAGTCCCAGTCACTAAGTATGTGATCCTACGAGGTTTCACCCCTCCCTTGAAACTACAGGACATCCCAGAATGAGAGGGACGAATACAGAAGTGGGAACAATGGAGTTTTTCTTCCAATCTCTTGGATTTGAAAGGCAAATTACTTTCCAGTAGTTTGAAGCCTATCATTGATAAGGAAATCCTGGAATATTACAGTTGAAAGAGGCTTTTGATACCATCCAACTTTTTTTTTTAATCCTAGAATATGAAAATTAGAAGGGGACTTAGAGACTACCCCACTCCACCATTTCACAGATGAGAAACCGAGACCCCCTAGAGGTGAAATCCCTTGCCCAGAGTCACAGAGAGAGTTATGGTCAGAGCTAGAACAGAATCTGAAAGAAAAGGAAAAAAGAAATAAGCTCTGAATTTGGTGATTAGGATATCATTGAGGAACTCTGAGAAAAAGGTACCAATTCAGTTGGTGAGGTCAGAATCCAGATTACGAAGGGTTGAGGAGTGAGTGAGCAAAGAAGGGTAATGAATATAGATTCTTTCAATAAGTTTGGCAATTAATGGAGAGCAAGATGAAAACTAGTACAAAGGGCAGCAAGGTCAAGTTCATACCTTTTTTTAAACAAAAGAGAAAGAATCAGTGGGGAGAGGGAGGAGAGAGACAGTGAAAGAGTGAGGAAGAAGGAGGGTAGAGAGAAAGAAAAGAGGGAAATGGAGAGAGGAGGAGATAGACAGGGAAAGAGGGAGGGAAGGAGAAAGAAAAGAGCAAGTAGGAGAGACAGAGAGGAGAAAGACACAGAAAGACAGAGGCAGAGAGATAGACAAAGGGGAAAGAGGAGACACAGAGAAAGGGAAAAAAGACTGATTGAGCAAGGGTTCAGAGGAAGTTGAGGATGATGGAATCAAAACCAAAATGGTTTAGCTAATCCTAGTACTTTTGAGTTAGAAGGGGTTTTATGACCTAAAATACACACTTTTCTACTGTCTCTCACCCATATGCCCTTGCCCTAGTCTCCTGTGTCTAGAATGCTGTCCTTCCTAACTGTATCATGGAATCTTGTGTTTCCTTCAAAACATAGTTCAAGGGCCATCTTTCTTCTAGAAGCCTTTCCTTAATCTCCCTTCCTTTCTAAGCTATTTTATATTTGTCTTGTGTTTTTCTTTCATGAGGAGCAGAATGATAAAGAGGTTAGAGAGCTGACCTTGGAACCAGAGGAACCTGAGTGTGAGTCCCTCCCTTGACATACGCTGGCTGTGTGACCTTCATCAAGAGGAACTTTCATCATGCTAGAGATCCCCGTATCAACGAATTCATGGATCCAGTCCCTACCCCATGTCCTACATATTCTTATATTTGTATACATTGTCTTCTCCAAAATAATGTATGCTCCTTGAGATCAAAGATTGTTTCATTTCTGTCAATTTATTCCCAGCACCTAACAGAGTGCCTGGGACAGCATTAAGAGACATTTAATAAAGGCTTGTTGATTGATTGATTCATTGATTGATTGAGTCCAGCTGCCTATACACAGATCAGTGTGGTCTGTGGCCCAGAGAAGAGCTAACAAGCCAGGAAATGGGAAACCAGAGTCAGAATGGAGGTCCTTTGATTCCCAAGCTAGTGTTTTTCCAACTATGCCATATAGCCACTGCCTCCTCCTGACCCAGGAGAAAGAGAGACAAGGATGAGTAAAGACAAAGATATTCTGTATGGAACAGGAAAGATGAAGACCTATGTCAAATGATACCAATATTTTTCAGTCAAGGGGAAGGCAAAGTCATCTGCTAAAGAAGGAGGGGTCAGGTGGACCCTTGGGAGTAGTAAGGAAAGAAAGCTTAAGGAATGTGATATTCATCAAGAAAAGAACAAAATACTATTCATCCATGTATTCATTCATTCATTCATTCAACCAGTGGTTACAGAGTACCCACATTGTACAAGGCACTGCTCCTTGTGAATATATAATTATAACTAAAACATAGCTGGTCAAATATGTGGTGGGGCCCCTGAAATCTGTAAATAGCACCCATCAGTTCCAGAACAGCTAGGTGGAACAGTGGGTAGAGTGATGAACTTGAAGTCAGGAAGACCTGACTTAAAATTCTACCTCAGACCCTTACTAGCTGTGTGACCCTGGGCAAGTCACTTAACCCCCATTGCTCTACAAAAAAAATATATATAATGGGGGTAGAGTTGTGTTTGAGTAGGAAACCAGGCCTTTACTCAATAGAATAAACATCTAATTGTGAAATTTCCTACACCATGGCAAGTGCATGGTGGAGTCTTGGGGTCAGTAAGGCTCTTTATATCATCCTGCAAAGCTCACTGCCTATTCCTTCTACACGAGGCTAGCCCTGGTTCCATATTAGAGCAAATTTTGGTGGCTGGTTACTCTGCTCCCCCTACAATGACAACATTCTCCATGGGATGCTTGCTCTTTCCACCCTATCACTTACTGTCTTTTATGTAAGTGCTTGGGACCCTGCAAAAGCAGATGCTATTATGTTGTTTTTCTTTCCTCTTTAGCCAGGGACATCAGTAGAGGGTGTTTTCCTCACTGCATAGTTGCTTTTCACTTTGAAGTTCCAGGTGATAAATATTTTTTCCAGCTCATTCTTCATTCCCTCATCGTCCCTCTAAATAAATTCTATCACCCCCTTTATTTTACCCTTTGAGGTTGTCAGTGCACCATTCTAATTTGCTTTTCCCTTGAGAAGTGGTTTCTATTTCCACCTGTTACTGTCAGACCTTGTAGCTCTTCCCCCATTGCTTAATAATAAAGGAGGAAGGTGTAAAAAACCAATATTAATGTTGTTACTTATATTTGAAAGGTACAAATCAAGTCAGTTCTAGTCTCCAATACTGCTTTTCTTCTTGTTCTCATGAGAGTTACTTAATGGAAAGGACAATCACAGAGCCTTATTAGAAGAGTTATTACTTTTAAAATCATAGGATTTAGATCCAGAAGGGACCTTAGAGATCATCAAATTTAATCCTCTCACTTCTTAGAGGAGGAAACTGAGGTCTGGAGAGGTTGAATTTCCATGGCAGACAATAAAATAACAAAGCTAGAATTCAAACCCAGGTCTTCCACTCCAAATCCAATCCCCTTCCCATTGGATTTCAACTGTACTTCCCACTTTCTTCAAATGACTTCTGTCTGGGTTAATGAATTGATGCAGTTTTGCCAAGAACTCTTGGTTATTTGTATGTGCCTACTAATATCATTTCATTATCACATCCCAAACACATGTACATATGGCAAGACTTTGACCATACTGCAGCATCTGGCAGGATATGATTGCCTTAAGGGTATCTGGGTTCTTGCTGGAAGTCATATAGCCAGCTACATATAAGCAGTCCCTTATGAGGTGGCAAGGGAGACACTTAATAACCACAGTCTGAGGATTCAGCCCTGTCTGCTGTTACTCAGACATTTTCAGGACATTGCAGATCTTTTGCATACACAAAATAGTCATGGATAGGGTAAAGGGGAACATCTTTTTGCATAAATTAACAGAGGAACAGTGAAGGAAGATGCATATAGCATCCTCTAAAACAGTAGTCTCCAAAGCTTTGGGTTTTAAAATTACATAATTTCTGTATCTCTGTGGGGGGTGGGGGGGGCAGAGTGGTTCCTAACCCTATGCATCTTAACTAGACTGTCCTCCATGCCTCGAATGCTCTCCCTTTCTCATCTCTACCTCCTGGTTTCCCTGCCTTCCTTCAAGTCTCTTCTAAAATCCTACCTTCTAGAAGAAGCCCTTTCCCAGCCATCCCCCTTTGCACCCTGCTAGTGCCTTCTCTTTGAGATTATCTCCAATTTATTATATATGTATATATGTATATATTTTGGGCAGGTGGGGCTCATTAGCCTCTGCAGGCAACCTGCCTAGAGGAAGGAAACCCTGATTTTAAACCTCTACTGCCTTGCAGCTATACCCATATATGGGAAAGGCTTTGGGAGTTAACCCCGAGGAAAAATCCAGAGTCGGAATCCCTTAGGCAGTTGGATGTTGGACCTCACATCCCTCTGGCAACTCCTGCAGTGGTACTGGTGCCAAACTGTATTGGCTCTGCTTTTCTTTTGGATCCACCAATATCATAGAGAGGGAAAACCTGCTGCATGGGCAACAGCTTGTTTTCCATATTGATCCACCCAGGCCAGCATCCTGGAGAGGACACTCCAGCTACTCCTCATGGGGTAGATACAACATGGGATGCGGCAGTTACCAGTTATAAGTCACTCAGGAGCTGCGGCTCTCGTATAAGACTGCACAGCCACACTGTGGCCTGTGGCTCTTCAAGGCACTGATCCATAGTCGTCCGTGACTGGTGGAGGTCAGTAGGCCCGTAGCCCAGTGGCTGTGCACTCTGATACAGGAGCCACAACAAGGACATTGGAAAACTGCACTCTCTGTTGCCCATCAGTTCCTGCGTCTCATTCGTTTTTCTTCCTCCCGAGCTTGAAGGCCCATCTCAGCTGTGCACAAGCTGCTCCTGAGTACTTAACTCCATCGGTCGCGGTCCTTGGCCATCTCCTCCCAGCTGCTGATGTCTATTCCCAGATCACTCAAGTCTTGCTTGCATACATCTCTGTGGCAAAGCTGGGGGCATCCAGCAGGTCTTTGGCCTGAGGCTAACTCGCCATAGAGTAGGTCTTTAGGAATGCGTCTGTCTTGCATGCGGTGCACATGACCGAGCCAGCTCAGCCTTCTTTGTTTCAGTAGCATGTAGATGCTCAGAAGTTGTGCACGTTGGAGCACTTTTGTGTTGGTGATCCTATCTGACCAAGATATGCCAAGGATGTGCCTAAGGCAGTGCATGTGGAAGCTGTTAAGCTTCTTCTCTTGTCTAGTATATGTAGTCCATGTTTTGCTGCCATACAGTAAGGTACTCAGGATGCATGCTCTACAGACAGCAAATTTGGTTCGTCTTGTCAGTTTACTGTTTCCCCAGACACGCTTGGCAAGTTTAGCCATGGTTGAAGTAACTTTCCCAATCCTCTGATTGATCTCAGAATCAAGAGACAAATTGTCACTGACAATAGAGCCAAGATATGAGAATTGGCTTACAACATTCAACTGGTAGCTACCAATGTGTATCAATGGAGGTGACATAGCACTCTGACACATGACTTTCGTCTTTTTGAGATTTATGGTTAGGCCAAAGTCTGTGCAAGCTTGAAAAAAGCGATCCATCAAGGTCTGAGAGACCTACTATATATGTGTGTGTGTGTGTGTGTGTGTGTGTGTGTGTGTGTGTGTATGTATATTATGTATACTGTTGTTTCCATGTTGTCTCCCCGATTAGAATGTGAGCTCCTTGGGGCAAAAATTGTTTTTTTGTCTTTCTTTGTATTCCCAGTACTTAGTACAGTGACTGGCATATAGTAAGTTTTTAATCAATATTTTTTTGGCAGCTTCATGCATTGTATGTTCCATTACCTGTTTACTAACCTCATCATTCTATCTCCTACCTTCATCACTTTAAAAAATGATTTATTTTATTTATAGTTTATGGGATAAAACAAACATTTCTATAATATGGCAAAATAAAGAAGATTACACATGAAACTGCAAATCTATTATGTGTAACTTGATATTCCTTTTAAATATATAATAAAGTTATCATATAAATTTCTTTTTTCCCCTTTTACTTCTTTCCTCTTCCCTCCTCCCTGCTCTAGAGATGGCTACCATTAGACACAAATATACATATGTGTGTATGTGCACAATCATTCTATACATACTTCTATTTATTGATTCTTTCTCTGATTGCAGACAGTGTCTTCCTTCATATGTCCTTTGTACTTGATTTAGATATTTATAAAAGTCAAAATGATCTATTCACTCAAAGTTCTTAAAACAATATGGCTGTTACTGTATACCACATTCTCTTGGATCAGTTCATTTCACTCTTCATTATTTCATGCAGGTCTTTCCATGTTTTTCTTACTTTTTACAGCCAAAGCCTCATGTTGTACTTCCTTCTGACTTCGGCCTCTCAGACTCCTCACCTTCCTTAAAGGCCCAGCTCAGATGTCACTTCCTCATCAAAGCATTTCTTCATCCTTTCAGTTTTTGGTACTCTTCCCCCTTGTTATTATTTTTTGTGCAATTATCTATCTTTCAGTAGAATGTAAGCTTCTGGAGGGCAGAAGGTGTTTTTCATTTTGTTCTTTGTATTCCCAACACTTTAGTATAATACTTTGCCCTTAGTAAGTGTTTGTTGAATTGATTTCTATAAAAATCTAACAGTATTGGGGCAGCTAGGTGGCACAGTGTATAAAGCACCGTCCCTGGATTCAGGAGGACCCGAGTTCAAATCCAGCCTCAGACACTTAACACTTACTAGCTGTGTGACCCTGGGCAAGTCACTTAACCCTCATTACCCCGCAAAAAAAAAAAATCTAACAGCATGGACCATCCATATGAGGCCCTTATTAATCATCTATAAATAAATGGGGGGGGAGGTGAATGTTGTTGCTGTCATAAATCATGGCAAGAATGATGTGTCTATAGGTTTCAACTGAATTCATCAATCATTTGTTAAGCGCCTCCAGTTTAAGGGGTTGAGCTGGACCATGGAGATATAAAAACAAAAATGAAATAGTTGCTACCCTCAAGGAGCTTACATTTACTCTTTTATTCTGTCTACAAGAATTAATCCTGGGGTCTCTCTTCTATTTCATTTGTCCATTTCAATTTCAGATGGAACCAAGATTCCAGGTAGGGTGTATTAATCAAACAACCTGGTAGGGAAACCCACAGAAGCACAGGTTCTTGGGACTCCAGCCGGAGGACTTGGAAACTGGGACTATAATCACCTTCCTCTCCCAGAGTCTCTTTGACTTCCAGTAGTAGCTTATCCATTAACTCACAAAACCCATCAGTGGAGATAGAAAATTCTACATATCCAGGTGTCAGTCACTTCAGAGCCTGGGCTCTGAAAATCTTCACTTCCATGCTTAGAGAGCCAGGGACCAGGAAAGACCTTACAATTTAATAAGACAGTAGAGGAGGTAGGGCTGAATTTACTCAGTTACCACCAGAGCAATCCATCCCACAAGTTTAAGGTAGGCCTTTCATGAAATTTTAAGCTACAAATAGATTATTTACTTTTGGAAGAAATAATTCCAAAGTTAATATTTGTTGCCAACTCACAAAACCAAGGTCCACTATGTATTGGAAATGGATAGCTGGTTAAGGTATTATATGAGACTTTTCTTTATGTTTCTTGCCTTTTCTATTTATGTATTTGTTTGTTTATTGATTGATTTATTACAGCATGGCTAATATGGAAATGTTTTGCATTATTTCACATATATAATTGATATAACAATTGCCTTCTCAATAGGTGAGGAAAGGAGAGAATTTGGAACTCAATTTTTTTAAATGAATGTTAAAAATAAATAAGGAGATTGATTAATTTATTTTTAAAGTGTTATATGAAAACTGGATTTAGATTTATGGACCACAGAGTATGATTTAACAATTGTCAACTCTTGAGCAGGGATGGTGTTCACCTTAGAAGACAAGTAAAAAGGTATCCCCCCACTCTTGCAAATCTAATCAAAATATCTTTAAAGTGAGAGGGAAGGGAAAGAGAAAAATCTACTTTTACTAAGCTAGATATCATTAGAACATAGCTATAACATAGGAAGAATAAGAGTGGCTATGCACAGCTAGAGGCAGGTAGATGACAGAGTAGATAGTGTATACCAAAGTAGCAAGAAGTACCTACCTTTCCAGCCATTTCACATTACTTCCTTCCACACACTCTGCCCCAATCAAACTAACCTTCTTTGCTATTCCTCATACATATCTCTCTTTTCTGCACCTTTGCATAAGCTATCTCCTTCACCACTACCACCACCACCACCACCACCTGGTGGTGTTCATGCCTCACCTTCCTTAATTACCTTGTCCAATATTTGCATGTTGTTTCCCTTAATAGAGGATAAATTTCTTGGTGTAGGAACTGGTTCTGTTTTGCCTTTGTATCTCCAGCACTCAAAATAGTGCCTGTCACAAAGTAAGTGCTTAATAAATTCTGGTCTATTAAGGAAAGTAGGGAGAAACCAAAGTCTCAGTATTAGGGAGAAGAGAAGAATAAGAATTTCTATAATGTCTACTATGTGCCAGGTATGATGTTAAGCACTTTATACAAACGTTATTTCAATTGACCTCAGCAACTAGACCTAGACCTAGAGTCAGGAAGACTTGACTGGGCTAAGATTAAATTATTGTGATCCCAGGCAAGTCACTTAACCTTTGTTTGCCTCAATTTCCTCAACTGTAAAATGAATATACTAATAATAGCACTGTGCTGTTGTGAGGATCAAATGAGATAATAATAAAATGCTTAAAATGATTAGCATAGTGCCTAGAAGATATCAAGTGCTATATAAATGTTTTTATTCAGGCATCTCAGTTGTGTGCAACTCTTTGTGAACCCCTTTGGAGGTTTTCTTGGGAAAGATTCTGGAGTGGTTTTCCATGTCCTTCTCCAGCTTATTTTACAGATGAGGAAACTGAGGCAAATGGATAAATGACTTACCCAGGCTCACACAGCTAGGAAGTGTCTGAGGTCAGATTTGAACTCAGAAAGATGAGTCTTCCTGACACCATACACTGTGCCACCTAGCTGTCCATAAAAATGTCAGGTATTATTAATATTGATCCTCACAACAACCCAGGGATGTAGGTGCTATGTTAGCCATATTTTGGTTGAGTTGCCTTTGAGGCAAAGAGGTTAAATGACATGCCCAGGGTCATAGCTAGTGTCTGAGGATGGATTTGAACTCAAGTCTTCCTGACTCCAGACCCCATATCTATTCACTGCACCATTAGCTATTCTGGCGTAGAGATAGATAGATAGATAGATAGATAGATAGATAGATAGATAGATAGATAGATAGATAGATAGACAGATAGATAGATAGATATCGATATCGATATATGTGTGTGTGTGATTTAAAAAACTCAATAAAGATCCAGAGCACTGAGACTTGGAGGACTTAACCAGATAAAATGATGGGTTTGAGGTTTTTTTTTGGGGGGGGGGTATTTGTTTGTTTGTTTTTTACATGGCAACCCCTTTCCTTTCTTTTCAAGTAACTGACAAAGTCCTCCAAAGAGGGAGCATATACTCCTCTGAAGTCTTCCCTGGTTAATTCAATAACTAATCTTGCTACAGATAATTCTCCACTAACTTCTTGCATTCAGGGGCTTCAGGTTGCCCTAATTCAAGTCTCGCACTTTTCCTTTTCTGAGCTACAGGCAGGGCTATCAATGGTTAAAAGAAAAGAAATAATTCCCTGGTATGTTGTTTTTTTTTGGGGGGGGGGTGTTTTGGTTTTTGGTTTTTTACATTCTGCACTGGTACCATATACTTTGAGAACAAACATACTGCATTTTCAAAGTCCTAACTACAGAATGCCATTACCACGTAAATGACCCAGAAGAGAAAAGCAGCAAACTTTGTTCCCAAAGAAAGACTGCATGGGGGGAAAAATTCTGAGAAGGGATATGGGTCTTGCATCTTAGGTTCAGAGAGCTTTTCCTGTCTTGGCATTTGAGGACAACCAAGGTGGTTTCAGCAAGAGAAGACAGTCAAAGAAAATGAGCCAGACAAAGTTCTCTTAGAGGTTACCGACCAGGCTTATTAAGCTAATTCCAAATCAATTCCAAGAAACAGGAGAAGGGGGAAAAATGACAGGGATGGAGTCCTCTAAAAGTGCTGAGCAGAGATCAAGAACAATAATTTTATCTACACGTAATGATAGTTTGAATTGGTTGTCCCTAATTTGAATAATCTTGATTGCATCGTTATTTTTAATTGTGATTAGTGGTTCTAATGTGCTAATAAATAACACCAGAGACAAGGGACAACCTTGCCTTGTCCCTCTGACAGTTTGGAATTGCAAATACATTATGAAACCATTCTCCTGACAGGGGCACCATTAGCATGACAAGCCAGCTGGATTTGAAAGAACATTTGCGTTAACATTCTTAAATGTAAAACTTAGAAGATACATTTTTCCCCTGTGGGGTCAAGTAATTCTCTCCCAAGCAAGGAGGAAATATTACAAGTTGGAACCAAGAGTTTTCATGCTTTTCTTTTGTTGAGCTTTGGGGTTTAAAGAAATCAGACTTATCTTTAGAGAAACATCTTGAAGTGACATTTGGGTTTTTTTTTTTCTAACTAGTTAATAAGATTGTCAATCACTTGGGGAGGGCAGTGGTATGTGATCCAGAGATGGATTTGTTGATGTAGGTGATGGAAGATTTTTGTAAGCACAAGGACTAGATATGTTGCTGAGATATCCTCTCCGGGGCTGACAAATGCTGGGCACTATAGAAGTACTGTCACTTTAGTGTAGTAGATACAGAGCTGGGCTTGAAGTCAGGAAGACCTGAGTTCAAATTTGTCCTCAGATACTTCCTGGCTGTGTGATTCATGGGCAAGTTACTTAACATCCCTTTCATTTATACCATTAGTATAGCCTTGATAATATGGAGAGAGCAATAGTTCTAAATCAAAAACCTGAGTTTAAATCCTTCTTGGATGCTTCCTAACTGTATGGCCTTGGGCAATTCACTTTAAATACCCTGGACCTCAGTTTGCTCATCTGTAAAATGGTAGATCTGATTAGATGGCCCCTGAGGTCCTTTGGAGCATTATATATAGACTATGTTTTAATAGAGAACCATGTCTTTATGGAGGCAGTGTGATGAACAGATAGCATTCCCAAATTAGAGTCAGGAAGACTTCAATTCAAATCCTGCTTCTTCCTGACCTCATCGCTTACTAGCTATGTGACCCTGGGCAAGTCACTTAACCCTAACTGCCTCAAATATCCAGGGCCATCTCCAGTCATCCTGAGGTATATCTTGCCACTGGACTAGATGGCTCTGGAGGAGAGAGTGAGGCTGGTAACCTTGCACAGTCCTCCCTCACTTAAATCCAATTCACTGCAGGTTATGACATCACCTCCCAATGTCATGGTCCTCTTTGGGAGTGAAAGACAAACAACAACTCTCCTAGATGTATTACTGACTCATCTCCACAGAAGTTTAAATGTTTTTACCCTCAAAATTCACTTAGCTCCTACACTATTTCTCACATTGGAAATATCCATACCCTGAAGTCTCACCTTCTGATATTCTTCTTAGAATGTCCAATAGAAGAAGAAGCCCAGGTTAAAAATGTTGTCATCCCTTTGCAGGCTGACCTGCTGACTCATCTCCATAGGACTTTCCTTACTGTGGCCCTGTACCTTCTCTTCTCTGCCCCCCTTTTCAGTTCAGCTTACATTCAAATGTAAGCTCCTTGAGGGCAGGCATTCTTTTTATTTCTGATTCATTTTGTATTCCCAGCACTTAGTACAGTGTTGGGAATGTTATAAGCAGTTAATAAATACTTGCTAACTGACCGACTGACCCTATCTGTATGACACTGGGCCTCGATTACTCATTTGTAAAATGGGATAACAACAACTGGAGAACCTATCTACTTCTTAGGAGTGTTATTAAGGCTCAAATGAGATAATTCCAGCAAAGTACTATTTAAATGACAGATTTAGTAGTAGTAGTTAGTAGTAGTAGTAGTAGTAGTAGTAGTAACAATAATATAATAATACCAAAGGATAATTTTAAAGTGGTTTTGGAATTCAGAGTGACTTTCCTTCCCTAAAGCTTTCAAGTTTCAAATCTACTTTTTCCCTGGTTTCAGAGGACCTGAAATAAATATAATGAAAAAAGCTCTTTTAAAAATGTTGCGGCAGCTAGATGGCAGGGGCAGCTAGATGGCACAGTGGATAAAGCACTGGCCCTGGAGTCAGGAGTACCTGAGTTCAAATCCGGCCTCAGACACTTGACACTTACTAGCTGTGTGACCCTGGACAGGTCACTTAACCCCAATTGCCTCACTAAAAAAAAAGTGTTGAAGAAGAATAAGCAAAATAATAATATTATTAATAACAACAATAATAATAACGTATTTTTCTCCAAACCAGGCATTACCTCTCTAGGTCCTACAGCTGGTCCCATAGTTATATCCCTAATGTTTGGTAGTTCTGGGTATTTTTTTTTCACTAGAGGAGAAGAGGGGGAAGGAAGGATGGGAATACAGAAAACTGACCTGTCCCTCATGCTATGCCATTCCTGTGCAACCCATTTGGATAATATTACATCATAGAAAGATTACTAGACTGGATACCTTAGTTCCAGTCTTGGTTCTATCACAAACATGCTGTATGACCTTGGGCAATTTATTTAACCTCTCTAGGCCTCAGTTTCCTCATCTATAAAATGAAAAGATTGGACTAGCTGATCTCTAAAGACCCTTCTGGCTCCCAGATTCTATGAGTCTGTGATTGTGCCACAGCTGGGGCCAATGAGCTTCACTGAACAGTAATTGAAGTGTTCTCAAGCAAGATTCAATCTCTGTGCTCTCTCAAATGTCAAACCATCCCATTACAGATATGCCTTTTGTCCCTTCTTGTTCTTTTCCCCCAAATAGAGGCCTGCATCCCGCCTTGCCTTATGATGAATCAGAAAGGGACTTCTGTCACTCATTCACAGGGAGGTCACTCTAAGATGCCTACAGCTCTGATGAAAGTTCTGTTTCTAACAACAGAGAAACTCAGGGCTGCTCTAAGGAGGAGATTCGCTCTGATGATATGACTTGTATTGCTTCTTCCTGCCCCTCAATACACAATGGGGTATTGAAAGCCAGGGTTTGGGGCAGAAAGTCTAATACATTGGAGACTGAGAACTTACTCACAGCACATGAATCACTGGATCTGGAATCCAGAGACTTGGGTATGAAACCTAGATTTCCTCCTCAGCAATGTATATACTTGGGCAAGTAACTTAACCTCTGTTACTATATCTTCATTGCTTAGTATAGTGCTCAATAAATGCCTCATCCTTATCTTTTTTTTTTTTTTTTTTAGTGAGGCAATTGGGGTTAAGTGAATTGCCCAGGGACACGCAGCTAGTAAGTGTTAAGTGTCTGAGGCCGGATTTGAACTCAGGTACTCCTGACTCCAGGGCCGGTGCTCTATCCACTGCGCCATCTAGCTGCCCCTTATTTTTTTTTCTTTATCTTAACCTCAGTTTCCCCATCTGTAAAATGGGAAGAATTGTACTATATATTTCACTGTATTATTGTGAGCAGAGAGCTTTGCGTTGCTTAAAGCAGTGTCTGGGTTGGTTTGATTTTCTAAATTATTATTATAGTGACTGGACCTGTGATATCACTGGACTCTCTCTATCAATGAAGTACAGCACCTTCTTTGCAACTCACAGTCTTAGAGGGTTGCCTGAAGAAGGGGCTTCCCAGGATCATATAGCAAAGGTAGGATTTGAACCCAGGTCTTCCTGATTTCAAAGCTCTCTCTCCACTAAGCCACACTGCTCATTACATTCCTAATCAATGGTAACAGTTCAAGACTATAGCGGATGGCTAGCACTAATCCTCTAAATAATTATGAAGCTGGTGAAGGTCAATTCAATTTAATTCAACATTTATCCAGCACCCCCGTGTGCCACATATACTGTGCAGAGCACTGAAGTTACAAAAACTTTAATGAAACAATTCCTAGCCTTTTCCTCACCTGCACTTAGAATTCTTAGTTCCTTTCAAGTCTTAACTCCATTATTACCTCCTATAAGAGACCTCTCCTGATGCCCCATTATCAGGCCCTTCCCCTAATGAAATTGCTTTGTATTTATCTCGTTTGCATATATTTATTCACTTTATCTGTGTACACAGGGTGTCCCAAAAGTCTTAGTGTGGTTTTAAGCTTGAATAGCTTAGGGACATACAAAGATATTCCAACATACAGGGATGTAATTTGTTCTTTCCCCCTTCTCACACCACCCCCCTGACCCCAAGAGAAAATATGGGGCATCAGGAGACAACTCCAGGAATGAGGAACAGATACAAGAAATGTAATGTCATATTCAGAGAAAATCAAGTAAAAATTTTTTTTAAAGAAATCAAAGCTAGGGCATCTAGGTGTGCAGTGGATAAAGCACCGGCCCTGGATTCAGGAGGACCTGAGTTCAAATCCAGCCTCAGACACTTGACACGTACTAGCTGTGTGACCCTGAGCAAGGCACTTAACCCTCATTGCCCCACAAAAAAAAAAATCAAAGCCAACTTTTCTCCAATGAGGAATATATAGTTCAGGGTTAGGGGCAACAGAGGGAGAACTAATATGTAATCAGCCTGACAAAAATAGGCCAGAATGTGAAAGGCTTTAAATGTCAAAAAGAAAAGATGTCTTTTATCTTAGAAGCAAGTGGGAGCCAGTGAAGCTTCTTGATTTGGAGAGTGAAATGGTCAGAGCTGTGCTTTAGAATTATCAGTTATATAGCTGTGGTTAAGACAGACTGGAAAGTGGAAAGAATAGAGACAATGAAACCAGTTATGAGTCTATTGCAATAGTAAAGGTAAGAGGTGATGAGGGCCTGAGTTACAGTGGTTGTGGTATGAGTTTAGAGAAGAATACAGATTTGAGAGATGTTGTTTAGGTAGAACTAACAAGACTTGGCAATTTGGTTAATAGGATACAGGATGTGAGAGTGAAGACTTGAGGAGAGTTCCTCAACTTTCTTTTTTTTTTTTTTTTTTAGCAACAAAAATTTATTTTATTTTCCATTTACATATAAGGGTAGTATTCAACATTCATTTTCATAAGATTTAGAGTTCCAAATTTTTCTCCCTCCCTTTCCTCCCCCCTCCACAAGACAAGATCGCAATCAGGTTATATATGTACAATCCACAAGAGTTCTTTTTATCAGTTCTTTCTATAGGGGTGCATAGTAAGCTTCCTCATTAGTTCCTTGGGATTGTCTTGGATCATTGTACTGCTGAGAGTAGTTAAGTCATTCACAATTGCTCATTGAACAATACTGCTGTCACCACGCACAATGTCCTCTCAGCTCTGCTCACTTCACTATACATCAATGTTCATTAGTCTTTGAAGGTTTTTCAGGGATCATCCTGTTTGTCATTTCCTGTAGCACAAGATCATTCCACTACAATCATATAACACAGCTTTTTCCATTATTCCTCAATTGATGGACATTCCCTTGATTCTCAATTCTTAGCCTCCACCAAGAGTTGCTATAAATATTTTTTGTACAATTTTCTCCCTTTTCTCTTTTTCATGATTACTATTGTTAACTGTTTCCCTTCTATCCTATTCCCTTCCCCTTGATATTTATTCTATTATCCATCTTCTTTCATCCTATCACTCTTCAAAAGGGATTTGCTTCTGTCTGTCCCCTCCCCCACTCTGCCCTTCCTTCTTTTGCCCCTTCCCCTCCTATTTTCCTGCAGGGTTATAGAGATTACTCCACCCAATTGAGTGTGTACATTATTCCCTCCTTGAGCCAATTCTAATGAGATTGAAGTCTTTGAGCCAATTTTGATGAGTGTTAGGCTCAGATTAAATAGATTACTCCACCCAGTTGGGTGTGTGTGTGTTAGTCCCTCCTTGAGGCAACTCTGATGAGTTTAAGATCTTTGAGCTTTTTCTGATGAGTGTAAAATTCATTTACTGCCCTGCTCCTCTCCCATCTCTTCCCCCACTCCATAAGCCTTTTCCTGTTACTTTCATGTAGGATTTCACTTCTGTCCTTCCCCCTCCCCCAGTGAATTCCCTTCACCCCTCCATTTAACCCTAAAGATGTTATCATCTAGCTAAGTGACACAGTGGACAAATCATCACCCCTGGACCCAGGGGGATCCCAGCCAAAACCCGACATCAGACACAAGACAGTCGCCCACTGCACAACCCCAGGTATGCCCCCAGCTCCAATTTTTTTATGGTTCTCTAAGGTCTTGTATTTGAAAGTCAAATTTTCCATTCAGTCCAGGTCTTTTCATCACAAATATCTGAAAGTCTTCTTTTTCATTAAAGTCCCATTTATTCTGCTGAAAGATAATGCGGAGTTTTGCTGGGTATGTGATTCTTGGTTGTAATCCCATTTCCTTTGCCCTTTGGAACATCATATGCCATGCCCTCCAGTCCTTTAATGTAGAACCTGCTAGATCTTGTGCTATCCTGACTGGGGCTCCCACAGTACTTGAATTCTTTCTTTTTGGCAGCTTGCAATATTTTCTGCTTGACCTGAGAGCTCTGGAATTTGGCTATAATATTCCTAGGAGTTTTCCTTTTGGGATCTCTTTCTGTAGGTGATCGGTGGATTCTTTCAATTTCTATTTTAGCTTCTTCTTCTAGAATTTCAGGGCAATTTTCCCTAAGAATATCTTGGAAGATGGTGTCTAAGCTCTTTCCTTGATCATGGTTTTCAGGTAGACCAATAATTTTCAAATTATCTCTCCTGGACCTATTTTCCAGGTCAGCAGTTTTTCTCAGAAGATATTTCACATTGCCCTCTATTTTTTTATTCATGTGGATTTGCTTTATTGTGTCTTGGTTTCTCATAAAGTCACTGGCTTCCATTTGTTCGATCCTAATTCTTAGGCAATTATTTTCATCAGAGAGCTTTTGTACCTCCTTTTCCATTTGGCCAATTTGACTTTTCAAGCTGTTGACTTTTTTCTCATGTCTTTCCTGCATCGCACTCATTTCTCTTTCCATTTTTTCCTCTACCTCTCTAATTTTATCTTCAAAGTCATTTTTGAGCACCTCTATGGCCTGAGACCAATTCACATTTTTCTTGGAAGCTTTAGATACAGGGGCCTTGATGTTGACATCTTCCTCTGAGGGTGCCCCGTGGTCTTCCTTGTTACTGAAGAAACTTTCTATGGTCCTCCCCTTTCTCTGTCTGCTCATCTTGCCTTTCTTTTACTAGACTTTTAGCTCCTTAAAGTGGGGCACTGTTTCCAGGCTGCCGTATCCCAAGCTTAAGAAGTCCCAGGTGGTATGATTTAAGGAGAATCAGGTTCTTCACTCTTACTGGCCTGTTTCCTGGTCATAGATGACCCCAGACCAACTTGCTAATCAACCAGCTTTGTGTATTGTGGTTGTTAGCTCTGACAAGCCTGTGCCCCTCCCCCACCTGGGTCACTGCTACTCAAGCTTACCTCCTGGTTTTCAGCAGGGGTGTAAAATTCAAGTTCTGCCTTAGCACCAGCATAGACCCCTGTCTGTAATCTCTCCCCTGCCCAGGGCTCAGCCCTCTCACCAGACTGTGAGCTTAGTTCCAGATGACACTGGTGTTCAGTTGATTCAGAGGCTCTGGGGGTTTCCTTCTCTGCTGAGGACTTCTTTAGACTGGATCCGTGTCAGGGTGACTGTGGGGTTGGGGCTGACTCCTGTATCAGCACAGCAACAACCCTCCTTCTGACCTTCCAAGATGTTGTTGGTTAGAAAGTGATTTCAGCACATTCTTCTATGAGTTTTGCTCCTCTGGGCATTTTCCTATGGCGTTATTTGGATGCTTTTTGGAGCGATTATGTCATGAGTTCGGGAACACACTGCCTTTCCTCTGCCATCTTGCCCCCACCCCCCAGTCCCTTGCCCTTTTAAAGATCAGTTCCTCAACTTTCAAATCTGAGTGACTGGAAAAATCACAGTGCTCTATATAAAAGCAGGGAAGTTGGGAAATGGATGAGTTTATTGTGAAAGATAATGTGTTTTTGACATGTCGAGTTTGAAATACTTATGGGACACCTAGGTAGAGATATTCAGAAGGCATCTGACCAGAGCTCAGGACAGAGATGAGCACTAGAGATATAGATGGGGAGTCATCTATGTAAAGATAATCCTTGAGCCCAAGGGCACAAATGAGATCACTCAGAGACATTATGCTTAGAAAGAGTCAGATCCAAGGTAGACCCTCATGCAAAGGATGGATGGACAATGATCCCACAAAGGAGACTGAGAAATAGTCTTCAGATGAGAGGAGAATCTTGGGAGAAGAGTGTCACGAAAACTCAGGGAAAATAGAATTTTCACAAGGAGGATGTGATCAAGATTGTCAAATGCTACAGAGAGCTCAAGAAGTAGACCTTTGGAAAAGCTACTGTATTTAACAAAAGAGATCATGAGTCACCTTGGAAAGGTATCAGTCAAATGATGGGGCATGGGGCAGAAGCTAGATTGCAAGGGGCAGAGAAATGAGTGGGAATTGAGGAGTAGGCAACAAGTGTAGACAATTGCTTATAGGACTTAGAATGTAAAAGGAAGGGGAGATTGAAGAGATGGATGGATATCTATAGAAAGATATATAGATATATGATGAATTTGTGAAATTGCAGGGTCAAGTGAAGTATTTTTAAGGCTAAGGATTTTATACTAAGACAATTATCTATCCTCGCTTTTAGCACCCCACTGTTCCCTAGAGACCTCACAAGTTGGTCCACTATTATAGTGTCCCACTATCTCCAATCAGTGAACCAGCCTCCCAATCCACACTATTTTCTTCCCCATTTCAAATTGCTCTGCCCTGAGGAATCTCTCTTAATGCCTCACCCTGGAATATCCATTGCCCCCTGCAGCCTTCCCCTCCTGGAACATCCCTCTGTCATGGAAGCTACATTTTACCAGGAGTTACTTTCTGGGGAGGGGGGGGAGGGGTCCACTTTGGGGAGGAGCCTAGGATGGTAAAACTTTATTCTCCTCCTCACTCAGCTTCTTACTTTCTGGACTTCAGCACTATGCCCTCTTATGATACCTTCCTCTTCCCACCACCTGCTTTTCAGTTCCCTTTTGCATATATCTTCTCCCATTTCAATGTAAGCTCCTAGAGGAGTGGGACTATCTTTTTTGCTTGTATTTCCATGCCCAGGTATGTGTGGAGTGTTCAAGAAAGACTAGCACTTCCGGTGTGAGGGCTCGTCAAGCCTGTTCAGGGCTTTTCATCCACCTTTGGTGTCTACCTGGAGTCCAGCTCTCACCTGTAGTTTGAAGAAGCTGTAGCATGTACAGTAGCCATACCCTGGCAAACTTTTGGCAGATGGGCTAGACCAGGTTGAGGGTAACCACCCAGCCTCAAACCTGTCAATGAGGTAGGTAGATGTCTACCCCAAGTATGCAAAGAATTTCCCCAGCAGAATGGGTAGATGAAAACAATTTGTTCCAACAGCCAGAAAGGTGGATATTATGGTGCTTAGAGCTTAGGCAGACATTAAAAATGCCCATATCATCCATGGCATCTTAGGCCATCCACAGTCATCTTGACTTTTGTCTTGACACTGGGCTTTGATGACTCTGAAACTGAGTAAGGCTGATGATTTTGTGCAACCCTGCCTCATTTAAATCTAATTCATGTGCAAGTCAAGACATTATACTGTGATGTCATCAGGCCTCTTCAAAAAGGAAGGAAGAACAACAATTTCAATTCGTAGCACTTAGCACAGTAAATATTTCTTAAATGCTTGTTGGCTGACTGCTGGGGCTTATTCTTTCAATAAGCTTCTCCTCCTGCATGAGGAAGAGAGTAACATACTTCACTTATTGAAGTATAAGAAATAACATTAAGGAATGTCAGTATTAGTGGGGGAAATCTTGAGGGAAAACCTTAACTGGATCCTCAAATGATCACTATAATGGTGGTTCTTTATTTTGCATAGAAGCTAAGATAGCCCCATCACAAAATCCAGCAGTTGAAAGGGACCTCAAAAGCTATCTAATCCATTTCCCACTCAGTAATTCCACCCTCTAAGGCCAAGCAAAACAAGTCATACACATATAAGACCTTCAAATACATGAAAATAACTTTCATGTCTGACCCCAACCAAGCCATCTCATCTCCACATTAAGTATCCCCAGGATTTTTTTAACCAATTCTCATATGGCACAATCTCAAGATCCTTCATTAGTTTGCTTGTCCTCCTCTGGCCATCAGGAGTTATGCCCCTTTGAGATATCTTCCAAAGTTGCCCCCTTAAAGCTATCCAGAAGAATGTATAAAAACAGCATCCTCATTTTATTCAAAGCCTTCTCCATCTGAAAGCAGTATTATATATGTGTGTGTGTATACACATATACATATATACATGTATATTGATATCTTTTGTTTTTACGTCATCTTTTTTATCAAATATATTTCTTCCCCCACCCCATGCCATCAAATTATTTCTTATAGTAAAGAGGAAAAAAAGAAATTAAAAAAGAAGTTCCACACAACTAACATATTAACTAAATCTGACAGAATATGCTTCATTACACATTCATAGTCTCCTATATCTATAAGGAAGAGAAGGAGATGCATTTTCTCCTTTCATATCCAAGTCTCAGTCAGTCTTGAAAAAATTAGGGGGGAAAATCAATTAGCCAAGTTGAGAACAAAATCAAATTGTATTTTGGTTGGAAGTTCCAAGATGAATCTCAAACACTTCAGTGTTTTCTATTAGCATAAACCAAATGGGCAATTTGGAGAGTCTGTGTATTTTAATGTTATTCAGTAGATTTTCCCAGGACTATTGAGTGGCAAGGAATCTTAGCCAGATTTTGCCAATGCCCAGAAGAAGTTTCTTTTCAGTCAGAAGGGAGTACCCTGGAAACTCAGGGCCATATACTTCTTATGTTGACTGAAAGATGATTAATTAAAACTGTTTTTTGTTTCCAGTGTTCATTGTTTTTAACAAAAGGGATCCTTGAGATTTCAGAAAGAAATTCCTCAGAAGTAAATTTACTAATCAATCAAACAAACAACAATCAGGGAAGGGAAGAATACAATATATATTAAGCACTTATGACATATCAAGCATCAGGCTAAGGATTTACAAAAATTATCTCACTTGATCCTCCCACCAACTCGGGAAGATAGGTATCTTTATTTTATAATTATAATTACAATTTATTTATTTTATAATTTATAATTATATTTCTAATTTATCTTCATTTTATAATTGCAGAAACTTAGGCAGACATAGTGACTTGTCCAGTGTCATACAGTCAGATAGTGTCTAAGGCTGAAGATGAATTCAAATCTTCCTGACTCCAGGCCAGCACTCTATCTACTGTGCCACCTACATACCCTAAGTATTAGTTGTCTATTTCATATTGTGGAGGCAAACACTATTTTTGTTTTCTCTACAAATATTGAGAAATACTATTTCTCTAGTCTAAAACCTATTCTAGACTTCGCTCTTAGGAAAGGAAGAAGAACAATACCAAACTTCTTATGAAATATAGTAAGGGTAATAACCAATTTAACTCCTGTCTAGATGGGATGATTGCCTCCCCATCCCCTGAAGTAATGGGTACCATTACCCACTTGGGGATAATGTCTTTTCTTTTGAAATACAAGGTTAAGATATTGGTCACAGAAATGAACTTGTAAAGGGAAGTGACTTGGAAATGAACTGAATAGTAACTATTCTGTAATGTTAACCCGAAACTGTATTGTAACATGCCTTTTTCCTGTTCAGGATTCCTATAAATGTAACCTGAAATCTTGGGGCAGAGAGAAAGTCATGTTGGAGGGCATGTGGGACAATGCCAGTCTGAACATCTTTCTGAGCTAGATATAGCATGGGTATAGATTAATATTATATTTTATAAAATCATTTCTGGCAGACTTGAGCACAAAAATTTCAGAATACAATATTCATGTTAAATATTTTCTTTGATATGATGATTCTAAATATTTTTGAAAGTATAAAATATGGTTTCTACCTTCAAGGAAGGTAGTTTAGCTGGAGAGTGAGACAATTATATATAAAAACAACAGAATACAAGTTTATGGTCAATTCCTGTTCTGTCTTAACATCAGAAGAGAAGGAAAGCAATTTGTATTTACTTTGAATACCCATATGTGTGTAGATGTTGAGTCCTCTCAATAGAATATAAACTTCTAGAGGGCAAGGACTGTTTTCTGTGTTTTCTCCAACTCCTAGCACAGTACTCAATGCTTACTGAATGAATAGATGGATAGATAGATGAATGGGTGAATAGATTGGTAGATAGATAGATAGATGGATAGATGAATACTCTAGAGGAATTAGCAAAAGATTCTTGGAGAATAGAGTCTTGTAATGGGCCTTAAAGGGTAAGTAAAATTTATTTGAGCAGAGAGGAGGAGGAAAGGTGACAAATGAATAAAAACATAGAGGAAGGTACTAGAGTGAGTCTA
This sequence comes from Dromiciops gliroides, assembly GCF_019393635.1. Taxonomy (NCBI): domain Eukaryota; kingdom Metazoa; phylum Chordata; class Mammalia; order Microbiotheria; family Microbiotheriidae; genus Dromiciops; species Dromiciops gliroides. The sequence continues at coordinate 592,133,585 of NC_057861.1, read as the reverse complement.
TGAAATGGACAACCACATTATCAAAGGTAACATTCCCATTTTAGAGACAAAATGGCAAGATTTGGTAGTGGGAATATTTTGTCTTTCAAGCCTTTCATTTGAACAAGGGACCCTAGAGAAATTACAAATTACCATGTTCCATTTGGAAGCTACTCTCCACATTTCATGCATTTCCTATTTCTCTGTGTCTGCTCTTGCCAATTATCAATCTAGGCTAATGGAGGAGAGTTAACACAGAGTGTCAGAGAATTTTATAGAATTATCATGTCAACACTCTCCCTGTCAGCATAGTTAAGGGTAGAAGACAAGAAAATGATATTGTCATTTAATAACACATTTTAGATCTTAATCTCTTATCAGTCATCATTACTCTGTATTAATTACTTTGTATTGGCAATTTCTAACTGTCAGTTACTCCATACAGAATCTTGCTGTGACTGTACCTGGACAGCTTTTTAACTAAAATATTGTCATCTTTCCTAAGAAAATGATTTGAACCACATTTTATTTGACTCCACTAGTGGCCCCCCAAAACGTATAAACTGAAACCATCCTTATCATGGACCATTCCATGGTCTTGTCTACTATTTGAGGTTCCCATCCCCTGAATGCTGCCTAGTCTTCAATTTTTCTATCATGAGGAAAAAAAAAACTAATGTAATTACATATATATATATATATATATATATATATTACCAAGATTGTTATTACGCATCTCTTGTATTCCCTAGAGGGCACCTACTATTCAAGAGTATCATTTTCCAGCACTAAACTTCCTGGGACAGTACTTCTTTATCCTGGCCACTACTTTCCATCCTGTTACACTGGGTACCTCCTTCATTTTTTCATTCCTTGCTCAGGGAACTAATTTCAAATCAGCCTAACCCCTTCTGGGAAAGCCACACTAATCCACATCCTACTTCCCAGACCAAAAAGCCTTTTCCTAGTCATCACAAGCTAATTTGTCTTTTAAACTCATGAGAATGTAAGCTTTTTGAAGTCAAGGACAACCTTACTTTTGAATTTGTATGCTTAGCCCAGAGTCTGACACATAAAGAATTTGTATTGATAAATTAATACATTTATTTTTTTAAAAAATAAAAAACAATTTATTAAAAATTTATGTTTTTTCATCTATTCATATATATTAAATGGACTTCAGGGAAGTGTAGACAATTTCCAAGCCCTTATAGAAGTGATTCCTTCCTCTTTACCACTCCATCCATCTCTAAACATTAGCCTCTGTCTCTGGTCTAATTATAGTCTTCACCCTACTTCAAGCCAACTGGAGAAAGCAAACAAGGTTCTATATCCAATTTCTGGCTTCAGCCCCAGGGGATTTGGGTATTCCATTATCTCTTGCCTTTAAAATGGTTATTGTCTCTTGCCTTTAAAATAGTTGTGACCTCCCCATTTCTATCTGCTGCTATCTTGTGGGTATGACTTACCATACATCATGAGACTAAGAACTGGAAGAGTCCTTAGAGTTCATCTAGTCTAACCCTGATACCTTGCAGATAAAGAAACAGGACTGAGTGATTTTCTTATAATGCAGATTAGTAAATAGTGATGGCAGGATCCAAACCCAAGAGAGAGGTGAGAACTTAGTACAATACTAGTATGGGGTGGGGAGGGGAGAGTGGCTTCTGTAAATTCTCAGAAATGAGAGATGGAATATTGAATATAAGGAATACCTAGTTCATTTTAACTGGAATGTAGAATTCATGAGAGGGAGAAATATGAAATAAGGTTGTTTGGAGACAGATAATAGAGGTCCTGAAATGCTAGGCTGAGGAATTTGTTTGTAAACCATAGCAGTAAGGAGAAAATGACCGTTTTTTGCCAAACAACAACATAGGCCCCAAACATGAAGTAATTCACCAATTTACGCATATTAGTATTGGAGTTTCTTATCAAATACATGAAGGTCTTGGATATGGGGTGTCATTTCCAGGAGAAAACAACCAAAATATTTATCAGAGTCTAATCAAGGTAACTCTAAGCATAATCATGGTGGGGGTGTGGGGGGGAGTGACTAAGTACATAGGAAGAGGAAAATGAAAACCAAGAACCAAAGGTAGACAGAGTCAGAAGCACTGTGCAAAGCCACATAGAGATTTTAAAGATGGCTCCCAAGGAAACAAGTTGATATCTAGTAACATGGTCAATGGGCACTTTTAGATGGTAAACAGAGTTGTAACAAGGAATTATTGTTCCTAGGACAAATTTATTCAGTGGGAGGCAGGGAGGAAAAGTAAGAGGAATGATGGAAAAATGCAAAAGAGGACAAATTGTCTGGCCATGAGCACAGCCACAAGAGAGTTGGTACATCCACCCTCTATACACACACACACACACCCTGGGAAAGAGATGTCACAGTGATAAAACTGGGGTAGCCCAGAATGGTCATGCCACAATGTACTAAGAGATGGTGGAGAACTGTGAGGCAAGAGACAAGTATGGGGACTGCCATAGGGAGGGAAAGCATCCTCTCTGTCTATTAGTGCCTTGGGACAAGGCCTTAATAATAACTTAGTGCCTTAAGTTATAGCTCTAATATTAAGCCCTGGTGGAACAGCCTTGCATACTCCTAGGCCCTGACATCAGCTATTGTGATTACAATGTAATTAATACAAGTGAACCTGAGTACATAGAAATCATTTACAAGACAATCTTCCAGAGATGAGAAGATAACCCCAACCCACCCCTTCTTGGAGGTGAGAGGTCCACAGATGTTACACATTGCAGGTTTTTGGACTTTCTCAATCTATCAATTGGTTGTGCTATTTTTTTTTTCCTTTCTAAAGAAATCCTATATGTCATGAGATGGCTCTCTGAGAGGAGGAAAGGGGAGGATATTTGGGACAACTATAGCTATTTAAGAAACAGAAAATACCAATAAAAACTTTTTAAAAAATACAAGACAGAATAAATCTTCTGTATCTTCCTCAATTGGGTCAAAAATGATGAGTAAGCAAAGGAACCTCCCCTGCTTCCAAAATTGAGGCCAGCACTGCCCGGTGCCTGGTAATTTTTTTATGAAAACATATGGTCAGAGAACTGGGAGAACTCCACTGACAGTTTTCCTGAATTACAGAGCATCCACTGAAACCAGGGCACATGCAAAGCTGCTGAATTCAAGGAGGTGTCATTAAAAAATGATTCATCTGCCTTTGCTTTAATGAGGGCTTGTACCTGCGGGCTTCCAATTACAGGATCAATATGTAGAGTGCAAATCCAAACCTGAAACAACTGAGGGGAGGGGGCAGAGCAGGAGGAGGCAACTTTCATTATTGCAAGAGTCTTCTGTTTGCACCTGCATGCATTTGCCTTTAGGAACTGGAAAGTCATTATTACATTTTCTCCTCTCCTTCAACCTGCCCATCCAAGCACAGTGAGTAAGCAGGCCTGAACAGCCATATGGAGCAGTCTCCTCCAAGCACACAGGCCAGTCCTAATGAGTCTTCACCATCTGACAGGTGAAGCCTCAGATCCCATCAAGAGAGACAAAGATAATCCCTCCAGCACTACTGAATGGGTTTCACCAGTGAGCTTTGCACATTCCTGCCCACTACAGATTCTTACACTCCAACTCCACCTGGGCTCTAATCCTTTTATTCTCTCTCATTTCTCTGGAAAACTCCCCACAGCAGCTGTTTGGGACCTTCCCTCTTTCTTCCTTGAGCTCACAATCTCACCTGCATAGCCCCAACCTTACTCCCAACCAATAACTTCCCTTCCTACTGCCCTGAGAAGATTTAGGCCATCCTGAGGCACACATCTGCCTTTCCCCAGGTTCGCATTTCATTGTATCTGTGTTTTCTACTGCAATGGAAAAAAATATCCTTAAGGCCCCTTTTAAATCAACCCCTCCACGGTAATTCAGATCATATCTCCTTCTTCCTTCAAGATTTTTTCACATTTATCCTTTACCCACTTCATCTTCTACAGTCTTCCTCAGCACTATTGTTTTTGAAATTTTTTTTTCAATTGACAAACACTCTTTTTTTCCCTTTATTCTCTTATGTATTGAAAATGAAAATACAAAAACAAAACAAACTTGTAGTAAATATGCATAGTCAAAGAAAATGCGTTTTCACATCAGCCTTGTCCAAAACTGTGTTTCAATTTTGCATCTTGAATCCATCATCTCTTTGTCAGGAAGTGGGTAACTCACTTCATCAGTCCTCTGGAATTGTGTAGGTCATTGCCTTAATTTGAGTTCTTAATTCTTTCAGTTGATTTTCTTTTCCACAATGTTGTTATTATATAGATTTTTCTCCTGGTTCTTCTCACTTCACTTTTCATCAGCTTATACAACTCTTCCCAGGTGTCTCGACAACCATTCCTTTTGTCATTTTCTCCAGCACAATAGCATTCCATTATATTTATATATCACAATTTGTTCAGTCATTTCTCAATTGATAGTACCCATCACTTGACCAGAGACTCTTCAAACATCCTTAGTTTTCCCACATCTCATGAAAAACTTTCATTTGAGAAATTCTGTGGTCTTCTTTAGCTACCCTTTAATTTCTCTTCTTCTTTTCATGATAAAATATCATGAAAGAATTGTCTATACGTACTGCTTCCATTTCTTCTGCCATCAGTGGTCTCCCTTTAACTTCTCATAATTTATCTTAAAGCTTCATCACTCTATTTAAACTATAATCCTGTCATATAATTAGAATGGAAAAGGACTTTAGAGGCCATTGAATCCAAAGCCCCCATTTTACAGCTAAGAAAAATGAGGCACAGAGTGGTTAAGTGACTTACCCAAGATCACACACTAAGTGAATATCTGGGCAGGATTTGAACCCAGGACTTCCTGACTCTAAGTCCAGTATCCTATCCACAATACCATCTAAGGCAACTGCTTGTTGCCAGATTATTCAGTCTTTTCTCATTCTCACTTACCTGGATTTTTCCAGGGTATTGACACAATTGACCATCTTCTCCTTGAAATTCTCCCCTTTATCTTTTTCCCAAGGAGATCATAGAAAAGAGAAAAGGAACCACGTGTTCAAAAATATTTATAGCTGCTCTTTTTGTGGTAGCAAGGAATTGGAAATTGAGGGGTTGCCCATCAGTTGGGGAATGGCTGAACAAGTTGTGGTATATGAATGTAATGGAATTCTATTGTGCTGTGAGAAACAATGAGCAGAAGTTCAGAGAAGCCTGGAAGGACTTGAATGAACTGATAATGAGTGAGATGAGCAGAACCAGAAGAACATTATAGACAGTATCATCAACATTAAGTGTTGAGCAACTGTGATAGACTGGATTCTTCTCATCAATACAATGGTACAAGAAAGTTCCAGGGGACTCAGATGGAAAAGGCTCTCCAAATCCAGAAAAAAAAGAACTATGGAATATGGATACTGATTGAACCATAATATTTCTTTTGTTTTTGGTGCTGTTGTTTTTCTATTTTAAGGTTTTTCTTTATTGCTCTGATTCTTCTCTTATAGCATGACTGATGCAGAAATATGTTTAATGTTGCTATGTATGTGTATATGTGTATGTACATATATATGTATAAATGCCTGTGTGTATATTATATATATGTGTGTGTGTGTATATATATGTGTGTGTGTGTGTATATATATAATATGTATATATACACACACACACATATATATACATATATACATATATATATATATATATATATATATATATATATATATATATATATATATATATATATATATATATAACATAACCTATATCGGATCACCTGCTGTCTGGGGGAGGGGGGGAGGAGGGGAGGGAGGGAGAAAGATTTGAAATTGGAAATCTTATGTAAACAAATGCAGAAAGCTATCTTTACATGTAACTGGAAAATAATAAAATATATATTTTTTAAAATTCTCCCCTTCTCTATCTTCCATGACACTACAATATTAGATTCTTCTCCTTCTTCATTTATTCTTTGACTACTTCCTCCTCTTACTCCTTATGGGTATTCCCTAAGGTTCATTCCTTAATCTACTGTTCTTTACTCTCTTTGTTATCCTTCTGCCCATTCATTCTTGGGACTAATATCTCTATGATGTGGAGGACTCTCAAATCTACATCTTCAGTACTTTCCTCTCTTCCAGGTTCCTGTCCTATTTTCTAGCTGTTTTCTGGACCCCAAATTCAACCTATTCAAAATCAAGTTTTCACCCCAAAACTGGTTCTTTTTCTAATATAACTATTTCTGCTGATGATGATACCATCGCTCATCCAAACATCCAGTCTTGAGACATGAGTCACCTTTGACTCCTCTCTCTCCTTTACCTCTTTCATCTAGTCAATTTCCAAATACTATCCATTTTCCCTTGAAAAAGCCTTACCCTTTCTTTTTTGTTGTTGTTCCAAATGCTATCATTCTAGTATATACCTTTATCACTTCATGCCCTACTAACTTCAACAACTTCCTATGTGGCCTCTCTGATGCCTTTCCTTCCCTCCAATACATCCTGCACTCAACTTCCAGATTAATCTTCCATAAATGTCAATTTCATCAGGTTACACTCCTGTGCAAAATTCTTACATGGAGCCCTTTGGCTTCAGGGATGTCCTGGTGCCTTAAGCAGCATTATGACTCTTCAATCATGAAAAATAAGCAAAATCTAATCAAATGGAATTTAATAAAGATTAATGTGAAGTCTTTCACTAGGTTTCAATAATTTGGTTTCATAACAAAACAAACAATAGCAACACAAAAGACTAACCCATGTGACTACAGAATGATTCATGTGTGAGATATCAGGGTTTTAGTGAACCATAAGCTCAATGAATGAGTCATTTAGGATGTGAGATATCAGGGTTTTGGTGAACTATAAGCTCAATGAATGTCACTTATGATGTGACAACCCAAAATAGCCAATATCTAGTTCAATTCAACAACCATTTCTTAAGTGACTACTATTTGCCAGGCACTGTGCTAGGTCCTGGGAATACAAAAATAAAACAGAATCAGACATTTCATTGAAGGAACTTTCACTCTACCAAAGAGGTTATATGTGCCAACATGGGCACAGGTAAGGAAATTCACAAATATGCAAAAAGTACTTTTTATCAAAGTGGGGGGATGAGAGCACAAACAACTGGGGAAAGTAGGAAAGACCTTATGAAAGAAAAAGCATTTGAGTTGATCCTTCTAAGGATCAAGTTATTCTAAGGGCAGAGGTGAGGAGAAAAAGGATTCCAGTTATGGGAGAAAGCATGTCCAGAGGCACAAAGGCAGGGAATAGAATTTCATGTATGAGGAATTTCCCTTAGGTCAGTTTTTCTGGAACAAAGGGGAAATGAGGAGAGCTTATTATCAGTCTTGAAAAGTAGGTTGAGGCCAGATTGTGAAGGGTTTTAAATGCCGAAAGCAATTTATATTTTTATCTTGGAAGTGCTAGAGAGAGCCACTAAAGTTTCTTGAGGAGGGGAAATGACAAGGTCAGACCTGTGTTTTAGGGATATTAATTTGGAACATTTATGGTGTATGGATTGGAGAGAAGAGAAACTAAGGGCAGCTAGAACAAATGGGAAGGTATTGTTTTCCAAGAGAGAAGTAATGATGGCACAAATCAGGGTATTGGTTGTCACTGGAGAAAAAATAGATGTCAGAGATATTGTGGAGATAGAATGTATAAGACTTGGAAACTAAACTGATATATAGGGTAAATGAGAGTGAAGAATAACTGTAAGGTTGCAAATCTGAGTAACTGTAGCGTGATGATAACCTAGACAGAAATGAGGAAATTAAAAAGAAGGGTGGGTTTCAGGGCTTGAAGGGAGTTCAGAGGTAATTTAATCAAAATCCCTAATTTTATAAATGAGGAAACCAAGGCCCCCCCAAAATTAAATGACTTGTAGTATGTGACAGAAGTAGGATTGGGTGATATATACAGGAAGAAATGAAAGAATTAGAGGCATATAATAGAAATCATTCATATATGCTTCAGATTGGAGCTGAATTAATATTTCTGAGATCCCCATCAACTCTTAAGGTTGTATAATTTGATATTAGGAAAAGCTGAGAGATCAGGATTAAAAGGCTAAAGTTGTAGGTCTAGGCCTATCACTGACATCCTGGGCTGCATCATGGAACCAATTATTAATATGATATGGGCTACTTCAAGAAGTAGTGAGTTTCTCTTTGCTAGAGGTCTTCAAGCAGACTAGATGACCACTTGTGGGGTATGCTATGGAAGGGATTCTTGTCCAGGAATGGGTTTAGACAGAGTGACTTCTGAGGTTCCTTCCATATTTGAGATTCTGTGAATGGGATGCCTAAAGATTCCCAATTAGTAGAAGTCTTTCAATAGAGGCTTGTCAGAGATGCAGAAAAGGGAAACTATTGGACTAGATGACCACTGAAGTTTCGTTTAGCTCTTAAATTTTATGATTCTATAAAAACTGTTCAATCAATCAACAAGCATTTATTAAAGGATTTGTTACATATCAGGCACTATGTTAGATGCTGGGTATTCAAAGATAAAAATCAAACTGCTCCTTCTTGCCCTCAAGAAATTTACATTATATTAGAAACATGTACACATGAGATCATGTCCCTCCCCCCCCCCCCTTTCTTTGATCTTGTGGCAAATCCTCCTTATTGCAAACAGCCCCAATACTGGCACTAGTACATCATCTAAGGAGACTCATATCTACCTTTCACTAGACCGGACTCCAGACCTCCTCTACCAAGGTCCAGTGTTTCATCCTGAAATCTTTCTTGTTAATATGAATATACGGATCACCTGGATTTCATGGAGTTGCCTTATTATCCAAATGGATTTTATGAGACCCTAGAAAATGTCCCTTTTGACTAAACTTCAACTAATAAGTCCCCATTCACTATCTTCTTCCCCAAGAAAGTACATAAAGCTTATTGTTCTCCTGATCAACTGATTTACATTTGTTGTATTTGCTTTGGGTTGATTTGTATTATGCTAATGAAGTTATTCTATAACCTGTGAGCAAAGAAACCTTAAAAATCCTTAGAAAGAGGGAGTCTTCTTTGGAAGGGTCTCCAGCATGATCATGTTTATATTTCTTCTTAGGACAAAATAAATTGGTATTATATCATTCCTGTCTGTCACTCATCTGGTTTTAGCCATGTTCTATGATCTGTTTTTGGTAGGAGATATGTTCTCTGATCTGTTTTTTTGGTAGGAGGACAGGTATGGAAACAATTGTAGGAAATGTCATAAGATTAATTTCTCTGATCTGTTTATTAATATTTTTATAGGAGACAGGCAATAGAAACATTTAATTTTTGACACTCTTCAGCACTGAAATTCACACACTGGAAGTCCCATTCACCCTAGGGCCTCTCCCTTTGATTGAATGACTCTTTCCAGAACCTCCCTTTAAAGCGGGCACCCAGGCCAGCCTTACTTTCTTCCTGTTCAGGCTGCAACTCCTGACTTCCCCTACTATGCTTCCTCTCCCTTTTCACCTTCCTTTATGTGTCATCTTTCTCAATTAGAATATAAGCTTCTTGAGGGCAGGGACTTCTTTCTTTGTGCTTGGAATTCTATTGCCTGGCACTTCTAAGTGCTTAAAAAATACATGCTGACCATTGACTGACTAACACACAATGGTATTGCCCAGCAGAATGCTGGGCCTAATTTACTGGTCTTTTCCCAAAGTGCTGAAAATGTGAAGTCCCTACAGATGGTAATAGGGATTGGGTATAAAGAGCACTGGAATGAGAATCAAAAGGCCCAAATTCTAGTCCCAGCTCTACCACTGACATTCTCATAGAACTAAAATTTTCACTTAGGCAGGGTCTCACCTAGAAGAGCTAAAGGTAGATCACATATGAGAGGGAGCATTTTAGAATAGAAATTCAGTGGACCCAGATTCAAATCCTGCCTATATGACTTTGGCCAAGTCACTTAAACTCCCCTAGGCCTCAGTTTTCTCACCTATAAAAATGAGTGGATTGGATTAGATGACTTCTGAAGTCCCCTCTAACTATATTCTTATGATCCTGTGAACTGTTGTTGGTAACCCCAGTGAATCAGTGACTGTCTATTCACTGAGGATCTGGGGTCAGTGACTTCCAGCAGGAACAGTCCTTTCAGCCTCACATAACTGATGTTCCTGCATGGCCAGCAATGGAACCTTGACAAGTCTCTGGGCCTCAGTTCTTTCATCTGTGACTTGAGAAGATTGTACTAGATCATAGCCAAAGTTTCGTAAAGTTTCTAAAGTTCTGATGTTCTCTTTGAGGAAGGGGTTGGGGGTGGGGTTTGGTGGGTATAGGGGGAGAAGCTTTTTTGCATGATTTCTTAGGAGGGAAGAAATAGCAGTACTCTGAGCCTCTGGACTATCCATAGGGGTTTGGGGTACTTGTATTCCAAGTTCCCAACACAATCCACTTTGAGAAGTGTATCCCATCCAATTAACAATCCATTACCTATCTTATTAGACAGATGGGTATTGGGACCAATGGGTCATCATCCCTCTGAATATAAAGAGAGAATTACTAGTCATTACATATGGTTGTTGTTGTTGGTTTGGTTTGGTTTTTTTGGGGGGTGGGGTTTGTGACCTCGTTCAGGGGGCTATCTCACCCAAAGAATTGGAGGTTCATCATGAATTTTGTAAAATAAAAAGAGATTTATTAGAAGAGGAATATATGCCCCTGGAACAGATCACCTTGATGACTGTCCCAGTGGAGTAAGAACAAACTGGTCTTTTGTGTCTTTACAAAACAAAGAGGAGGAAAATGCAACAGGCAGGGGATTTTAGGATAATGGGGTATCAGTAAGATATGCAGTACCTATCCATATCTTGTATATCATCTTGAAGACCTTGATATTACTTATCAGCATACTGGAGCCCTGTCCTGCTATACCCCATAACTGAGATGGGAGAGAGAGCTGTTTTTCCCTTGGCTTTGGATGTTGGGATCTTTAGGTTTCTTGGGGTCCCACTTCATTTCCATAACACATAGCTTAAATCAGGTCAGCATCTAGAATCTTGAATTCTGTGTTTGGAAAAGGGGAAGAGTGAAAGAAGAGTTTCTGATAGCTTTGCAGCTGAGCAACTCTGTGTAGACCATATGCTCTAATGCCATAGATCCTGGGGATGTCCCAGGGAGTGATTGAGAATAGCCTATTTATTTTGTTTTAATAGACTCTATAGGAAGGGGGAAGAGTCAGAAAAACATTCTGGAAGGACTTTGGATAATTACATATGATGAGCAAGTTGTTATTAATATAGGTTGTGAGTTAAAGGGAGACTTAAAGGAAGACACTTTTAATATTTTAGTGGGAAACAAATTTATTCCAGGCTCAGTCACAGCTGGCTTTCCACCTGCTAACTTCTCTTTAGGTGACAGGCATGATTTGGTGCTTGAATGAGGGAAATAAAAGCATTCAAATAAGGATAGAGTCTATATAAAGATGAGTCAGCAAGGCCAAAGGAGAGGGAGTCAGTCCAATTTGAGTTGCGGTTACAAACTCAGCATACCCCCTGCATCTTTGTGCAGCATGATGTTGGGCTCCTGGTGACCTGGAAAGAAAGTATAAATACCTATTATGCAAGTAGGAAAGGACCATTCCTGCTGGAATTCTTTGGCCCCAGAGCCTCAATGGATAGCCAGTTTCTGATTCACTGAGGTTACTAACAGTTCATGGGATCATAGACTTAGAATTAGAGGGAACTTCTGAAATCATCTAATCCAACCCACTCATTTTTATACATGAGAAACCTGAGGTCCAAGGGAGGTCAAATGACTTTCCCAAGGTCATATAGGTGGAAAGCATGAAAAGCAAGATTTGAATCTCAGTCCACTATTCTAAAATGCTCCTTCCCATATGTGATCTACCTTTAGCTCTTCTAGGTGAGATCCTGCCTAAGTAAAAAGTTTATTTCTATGAGAGTATCAGTTCTCTAGGGACAAGGATCAGCATACTTTAACTCACTATGTACCACTCCTTACCCTGCATTAGTCAGGTTCAGCCCTGGGGCAACACTATGAAGTTGCCAAAGTTCATCTTTGATACCTTTCCATTTTTTCTGTCTACTGGAAGTCATGAAAAAAAAAGTTTGTGGGCTTGAAGGGAACACATAGGGGCAAAAATAAGCAACTTAGAGAAAAAGGACATTTGAAGGAAGGTGTATGAAAAGAATTAGTAATAGTTAATTTCTTGGGGACCCAGACACCCGCTTTTAGTCCCTTTCTCTCCCCCTCCCCCCAATTCAGAAAGTTCAATTATTTTGGGGGGGAGGCGGGGAGGGGAGTAATGAGGGTTAAGTGATTTGTCCACGTCACACAGCTAGTGAGTGTCAAGTGTCTGAGGCCAAATTTGAACTCAGATCCTCCTGAATCCAGGGCCAGTGCTTTATCCACTGTGCCACCTGGCTCCCACCAGGAAAGTTCAATTCTGAAGGAAGTTTTAATCTCTTTTAGGGCAAGACCAAGTGTACAATAGGAATAGAAATAGATTCTTTTGTCTAACTCATAGCAGGACTGATGGAATTAAACCACACCTAGATAATAGACTTTGCCTTGAGCAACTTGGGGGGAAGAGTCTCTTCCCATACTTTCCCCTGATGTCATCTGTAGAGATCATTTGAAAATGGACCACCCTGAAGTCATGTCAACCAATGGAATTGAATGATGTTAGCCAATTAGCTTTGATCAATGTATAGTGACCTCTTTCTATCAAAAGAGGATAAAAGCAAAGACCACATGAGAGTTTCCATTTCCTTGGTGTTCTTGGCTTCCTGGACCCATTGTTGCTTGGTGCATGCTCTTAAGACAGTGTAGGTTGATAAGCTATGTGCTCTCTGAGAAACAACATGGTGCTGGTGTTTTCTCCTGCTTGTGCTGAACTGCTACTCAGTCAATTCTTTACTATTAGTTAACAATAAATGATTACTGCCAAACAGGTGCAATAGACATTATTATATGGCATTATATTATATGGCAATAGCCGTTATTATATGGCCTTATATTACATGGCAATATCCATTAAAATATAAGTAGCAATAATTTTAGAAAGCACAGTTTAGCAACAAATAATTTAAAAACACAAAGAAAGATGCTCAGAAAAAAAGAAGAGGGGAGTTTAGAAAAATTCCTTGGGCAGAGTCTCCAGAGGCATCATTAAATCATTATTTCTGGTTTTAATTTAACAAAAAGAAGGGAGAGGACTAGGCCCAGAAAGAAGGGATCTTGCCTTCTTGATATAGCCCCCTAATTGATTTCCTTGTATCTTATTTCTATCCTTCCCAATCCATCATATTAATAAAGTACCAGTCCGGTGGTGTTCCTCCTCTGCTCAAGAATCTTTAATAGCTTCTTCTTGCCTCAACAATAAAATATAAACTCCTCCATAGTATGGTTCCAGTCCACTCTTCAAGGCTTATTATACATTACTTTCCTTCATGATTTCTACATAGAAGATATCTGACCAAAACACAACCTGAAAGCTAAACTGATACATGAGAAATGTGCTACCTTTCATAAACTTGCAGATGACAAACCCCAACACCACAAATATAGACCCCCAAATATCCCTGAGAATTCAATGCATACAGTATACTAGAAGCAAACCATTATCAAAGACAAAATCTTTGTTGTTAATTACTTTGCCATTAAATTAATCCACAAATATTAATATTTTAGTAAAATTCACCATAATCTCATAATCTCCAAATTAACTAAATAAAAAGCTTTCAAAATATAGAGACCTAGTGGAAAAAATCAAAGTGATGTGGCAATACATATCATCTCCACAGTCCAATCTTTTGTCCCAGAGGTAATTTCATGGAGTCAACAGAAGATAAGCCTACATCCCAACACTTTTATCAATTACCAAAAGCAATTGTTTATTCACCTGTATAATTGTCCAGAAGCTGTTAAGTATAAAAGGATAATGGGAAGTTAGTTTTTTTTTCTTAACTCCATAAAAAAGATGAGAACAATGAGATTTTAATAACAATTTTCATCAAAAAAGAATATATATGGAATTACTCAGAGCACATACTAAATTCATTGAAAATATAAATATTTTTTTAATAATCAGTTATCATTTCCCCAATTAATAGTAGAGACTAATTATAGGTATATATCTTTTGATTGGTCACACGTAGCAAAGATGATTATCCTCTGGATGGAACCTATGAACCAGCTAAGATCTAATAGTAGAATAAAAAAGACCGCTAAGGACAGCATTTCCATGAACTCAACCCACAGTATGTTAACAAAAAAGAATTTAATAAACAGTTGAGTCATGTGAATTTCTTTTTAGAAATAGAAGACTATGATAGTGATTCAGGGTTCATTCAGTTATTACCAAAAAATACAAATGGATTTTCCTTAAGGAGCCTGGACTTATTGACTATTGCAGGTTGTACAATGAAATAGTAGAAACCATAACTCATCAATGGAGGCTTCAGATATTGAGCACTGACCAAATGCTTAGCAAGACACAAAATAAATAATAATAAGTAATAATGATAATAAAAATAGCTCATATTTATATAGTGTTTTGAGATTTGAAAAGTATTTAATTTCATTAATTTCATTATCTCATCTCATCCTCACAACAACCTTCTGAGGAAAAGATGATTATGATCCCCACTTTACAGACAAGGAAAATGAGACTGAGACAAGTGAAGTCATGTAGTCAGTGTTCAAGGCAGAATTTTTACCAAGTTTATCCAGATGCTAAGTGTAATAACCTATTCATGAAACCAGCAAGACAAGTAATTTTAACCTTAAATGGCAAGGAGCAAGCAGGGTGGGTTAGCAAGGAAAACCAGTGACCCATAGGACTAGGTAATAGAGCTTTTAAGGCAGTTAAGAAATAAAATAGAAGGTCTTGAATAAAATAAAATACTGGTTTAATCTGTGTCCATTTGAACTGAGTAACATGACATTATGTGCCTATAATTTATTGATTCTATACATTGTTTGTACCTTAAGATTCCCTCCCACTGTCATAAAATAATTCATGCACTTTTAGCATGAGGACATTGTCAGGGACAGGTACCAGAGGAGAAGAGATAAAGGAAAAGATCCTAATGGGAGAGAAAGTCTCTCTCTCCACAAGAGCCCCTGGGAAGAATCATGCCTAGCAATCTTCCAGGTCACAGGTGGCAAAAAAAAAAAAAAATGTGTCCAAGAAAGCATCATTTTAAAAACTTGTATTTATTTTATTCTGAACTTACAAAATAAAACAAGCATTTTCATAACAGTGAAATAGAAAAAAAAAAGAGATGATTGTACATGAAACTGGAAATCTATTATATACAACTTGCTATTCCTTTTAACTATATAATGAAGTTATCATATAGCTTTTTTTCTTTTTACTCCCACCTTCCTTCTCCCAAGCTACCATTAGACATAAGTATGTAGGTATATATATATATATATATATGTGTGTGTGTGTGTGTGTGTGTGTGTGTGTGTATATATATATATGTATGTATGTATGTATGTATGTATTTGTATATATATATACACGTGTGTGTAAATATATTCAAAACCTTTTAACATATACCTTTATTTGACAGTTCTTTCTCTGGATGCAGACTGCATCTTCCTTCATATATCCTTTGTAGTTAATTTGAGTATTTATAATATGACTTCGTCGATCAAAGTTTTTCTTACAACAATATTGTTACTGTATATGTGTCCTCTTGGTTCTGCTCATTCTGTTCTTCATTATTTTGTGCAAGTTTATCCATGTTTTTCTAATATCATCAAGCTTCAAAAAAGAATGGGTCCTCAAATATTGAAAGGGAAGAGTGTTATCTCTATGGTTGGAGATAATAGGACACTATTAACCCATGGCACATATAAGCTACCAGCTAGATGGAACAAGACTAGGCTGACTGGAGCAGGCCACAGAACTCACCTGAGTTTCTGCCATCAGGAAAGAAAGTATGTCTTTATATACCAGCTGGCAGTTTCTTGTTTCAATCAATTATTCTTACTAACTAGATGCTAAGCTCAGGGTTTTTTTTAGTATACTGTTGAAGGAAACAGCATGGTAGGATGGGAAGAGTACTGGCTCTGGAGTTAGAGGTTCCAGATTCAAATTCTGTCTCTGATGCTTATTGCCTTTATAACCATAGGCAAGTCATTTAATTTTCCTGAACCTGTTTCCTCATCTATAAAATGAGGGGATTGAACAAATTGGGATCTGAAGGATTTTCCAACTCCAGATCTGAGATTCCATGACTGGAAGTGCTAATATCACCCTGAAGCAAACCAAATTATATTTGGTTTCCCCACATATACTTCCTCCCCCAATCATAGTTATGTCTAAGTTCCGGGAGCAGAGTTAGCCGGCTTTTAATTTGGGGGTCAAATCAGGCCATATTCCATCATAGAATCATCACCAGAAGTAGCTGTGACTAGAGAGCAGGTCTTAGTGTCAAGGAAGACATAAGTTCAGATCCTGACACTGATGTATACTGGTTATGTGATCCTGGTTAAATCATTTAAACTCCCATTGCTCTCCCCCCTTTCCCCTGCAGGTACAGAGTAAGTGCAATTCTGCCTTAGTAGAGGGAATTTACACACCAGGAGTTCCCTAAGACAATGAAATCACAGGACCAATTCAAAACAATAACCATTATTATTATGGAAAGTAACTTTAAGTATCTAATGGTTTCTAATACAGTGGGGAGTTCAGAAGGGGAAGGGGTGTGTGTTGAGTGGGGGGTTACTGTCCCCAGCCTTCCTGGGCAAGGTATAACCTAAACCAGGGATTTTGCAACTACTTTAACTTCAGTGACTAGTTCAGTTGCTGCCAAATGAAGAAACTACATGAAGGAACCTTGACATGTTCAAGGTGACAAATTACAATGAAGGTGCCCTTTCATCCCCAGTTGGGGTTCATTCCTGCAGGGGCAAGAAGAATGTCACCAGGCAGCTTGTGAGAGAACAGGAGACAGTTTTTTCCTTGCTCTCCAGGCCTGCTGAGTCACTTTACAAAGGGAAATTTCAAAGGAATTGAACTCCAAATGAGACACCAAAGATTTGCAGCTAAAAACCCATCTTAGCTGAAATAACACAGACATGGGGGCAGTTGAAACTAAGAAGTATTCAGCTCTCCAGCTGACTCAATTTCTGACTAGAAGTTGAGCAAGTTTCTTTAAGGGATGCTTCCTTTTTACCCCCACCCCACCCCCTAGGAATGGGAGAAATTTATGAGATGCTAATTTTCAGGAGCAAGTACCTGACCTACATATGTGACATTTCCAAGAAATACCTGATGTCTTATGGACAGTTCACCCTGTTGGTACCCAGGTTAACTAGGATAATGGAAAGAAAGATCACTGAACTTGGAATCAGAGGTTGTCAGTCCAAGTACCAGTTCTTCCCTTTGATTTCTATGTGACCTTGTATTTCTAGGAACAAACATTTATTTTATTTTTTCCAGTTACATGTAAGGGTAGTTTTCAACATTCATTTTCATAACATTTAGAGTTCGAAATTTTTCTCTCTCCCTCCCTCCTTTCCTCCCTGCTCCACAAGATTGTAACCAGGTTATATATGTACAATCCACAAGAGTTCTTTTTATCAGTTCTTTCTATAGGGGTGCATAGTAAGCTTCCTCATTAGTTCCTTGGGATTTTCTTGGATCATTGCATTGCTGAGAGTAGTTAAGTCATTCACAATTGCTCATTGAACAATACTGCTGTCACTATGCACAATGTCCTCCCAGCTCTGCTCACTTCACTATACATCAATGTTCATTAGTCTTTGAAGGTTTTTCAGGGATCATCCTGTTTGTCATTTCCTGTAGCACAAGATCATTCCACTACAATCATATAACACAGCTTTTTCCATCATTCCTCAATTGATGGACATTCCCTTGATTCTCAATTCTTAGCCTCCACCAAGAGTTGCTATAAATATTTTTTGTACAGTTTTCCCCCTTTTCTCTTTTTCATGATTACTATTGTTAACTGTTTCCCTTCCATCCTAATCCCTTCTCCATGATATTTATTCTATTATCCATCTTCTTTCATCCCATCCCTTTTCAAAAGGGATTTGCTTCTGTCTGTCCCCTCCCCCTCTCTGCCCTTCCTTCTTTTGCCCCTCTCTCTTTATCCCCTTCCCCTCCTATTTTCCTGCAGGGTTATAGAGATTTCTCCACCGAATTGAGTGTGTACATTATTCCCTCCTTGAGCCAATTCTAATGAGATTGAGGTCTTTGACCCAATTCTGATGAGTGTTAGACTCATTTACTACCCAGATTAAATAGATTACTCCACCCAGTTGGGTGCCTGTGTTAGTCCCTCCCTGAGGCAGCTCTGATGAGTTTAAGATCTTTGAGCCTTTTCTGATGAGTGTAAAATTCATTTACTGTCCTGGTCCTCTCCCATCTCTTCCCCCACTCCATAAGCCTTTTCCTGTTGCTTTCATGTAGGATTTCACCTCTGCTCTTCCCCCTCCCCCAGTGAATTCCCTTCATCCCTCAATTTAACCCTGTAACAATTGGAATAACGCCACCTGCTGGAGACTTACTGTAGAAGAGTTCCACCCATGAAGTGAAGGTCTTTATGGGCAAGACCAGGAGTCTTTTCTTTGGTGTCAGGAAGTGACGCGGGCTAGTGGGAGGATGAAGGAAGAGACTGACTCTCACTCTCACTTTTTCCTGGGGACTCTGGCGGAGAAGGGAGCTAGAAATGTGCTCTCCCTTTAATAGATAGGAATCTAGGCCTTTCTCTCTCTCTTTACCAAATTCTTATTCTCCTTAATAAATGCTTAAAAGCCTAACTCTTGCTAAAGCTTATAATTTATTGGCGACTACTCATTAGATATTTTAGACAGACTAGCTAGAATTTTAGCCCTTAACAACCCTAAAGAAGTTATCATCTAGCTAAGTGACACAGTGGACAAATCATCACCCCTGGACCCAGGGGGATCCCAGCCAAAACCCGACATCAGACACAAGACAGTCGCCCACTGCACAACCCCAGGTATGCCCCCCAGATCCAATTTTTTTATGGTTCTCTAAGGTCTTGTATTTGAAAGTCAAATTTTCCATTCAGTTCAGGTCTTTTCATCACAAATATCTGAAAGTCTTCTTTTTCATTAAAGTCCCATTTATTCTGCTGAAAGATAATGCGGAGTTTTGCTGGGTATGTGATTCTTGGTTGTAATCCCATTTCCTTTGCCCTTTGGAACATCATATGCCATGCCCTCCAGTCCTTTAATGTAGAACCTGCTAGATCTTGTGCTATCCTGACTGGGGCTCCCACAGTACTTGAATTCTTTCTTTTTGGCAGCTTGCAATATTTTCTGCTTGACCTGAGAGCTCTGGAATTTGGCTATAATATTCCTAGGAGTTTTTCTTTTGGAATCTCTTTCTGTAGGTGATCGGTAGATTCTTTCAATTTCTATTTTAGCTTCTTCTTCTAGAATTTCAGGGCAATTTTCCCTAAGAATATCTTGGAAGATGATGTCTAAGCTCTTTCCTTGATCATGGTTTTCAGGTAGACCAATAATTTTCAAATTATCTCTCCTGGACCTATTTTCCAGGTCAGCAGTTTTTCCCAGAAGATATTTCACATTGCCCTCTATTTTTTTATTCATGTGGATTTGCTTTATTGTGTCTTGGTTTCTCATAAAGTCACTGGCTTCCATTTGTTCGATCCTAATTCTTAGGCAATTATTTTCATCAGAGAGCTTTTGTACCTCCTTTTCCATTTGGCCAATTTGACTTTTCAAGCTGTTGACTTTTTTCTCATGTCTTTCCTGCATCGCACTCATTTCTCTTTCCATTTTTTCCTCTACCTCTCTAATTTTATCTTCAAAGTCATTTTTGAGCACCTCTATGGCCTGAGACCAATTCACATTTTTCTTGGAAGCTTTAGATACAGGGGCCTTGATGTTGACATCTTCCTCTGAGGGTGCCCCGTGGTCTTCCTTGTCACTGAAGAAACTTTCTATGGTCCTCCCCTTTCTCTGTCTGCTCATCTTGCCTTTCTTTTACTTAACATTTAGCTTCTTAAAGTGGGGCACTGTTTCCAGGCTGCAGTATTCCAAGCTTAAGAAGTCCCAGGTGGTATGATTTAAGAAGGATCAGGTTCTTCACTCTGCCTGGCCTGTTCCCTGGTCAGAAGATGACCTCAGACCAACTTTCTAATCAACCAGCTTTGTGTGTTGTGGTTGTTAGCTCCAAGGAGCCTGTGCCCCTCCCCCACCTGGGTCACTGCTACTCAAGCTTACCTCCTGGTTTTCAGCAGGGGTGAAAAATCCAAGTTATGCCTCAGCACCAGCATAGACCCCTGTAGTCTCCCCCATGCCCAGGGCTCAGCCCTCTCACCAGAATGTGAGATTAGTTCCAGATGACGCTGGTGCTTCAGCTGATTCAGAGGCACTGGGAGTCTCCTTCTCTGGTGAGGCCTTCCCGGGACTGGATCTATGTCAGGGTGATTGTGGGGTTGGGCTCCACTCCTGTATCAGCACAGCAGCTCCCTCTTTCTGACCTTCTAAGCCATTCTTGGTTAGAAGATGATTTCAGCACATTCTTCTGTGAGTTTTGCTGCTCTGGGCATTTTCCTATGGTGTTATTTGGATGTTTTTTTAAGCAACCGTGTCATGAGTTTGAGAGCTCACTGCCTTTTTTCCATCTTGGTTCGTGACCTTGAATTTCTAAGTGACCTCTCTTGATTGCTCTGTGACCTTGATTTCTAAGTGACACCTCTTGGCCTCTGTTTCCTCATCTTTAAAACAAAAGGATTGGTCTAGACAGACTCTGAGGACCCTTCCAACTCTAAAATCTATGATCATATACAACATTCAGGATGAAAAGAATCCAAATTAGTTCCCTTCTTAGCCTTCTTATCTTTTCAAATTTTTTTCAAGGCAATTGGGTTTGAGTGACTTGTCCAGGGTCACACAGGTAGTAAATGGCAAGTGGCTAAGGCAGGATTCAAACTCAGGGCCTCCTAACTCCAAGGTCAGTGCTCTATCCACTGTGCCACCTAGCTGCCCCCATTTTAACTTTTTAAACTTTATCTCTGCAGAGGTAACTTTTTAGTTCTTGGAACTAACCCTTAAAAAGTTTTAAGAGTGATTTCCTATGCAATGTTGCAGAGTACTGAACCTACCTGAGCTTTTTTTCATTTGAAAATTGGAGAAGGTATCCTTCCTGCATAGGTTCCTCCCAGGAGATACTAAGGCATGGGTTGGTAACCCCTGACAAGTGTGCCAGAAAGTAGTACATGAAATAATTTCACATATCCATGGCATACATACAACAGAATCATGAGATAGGCTCTTGCCTTTGATACTTGACCAAATTGGGAAGGGAATAGACCTAGAGGTCAAGAGATTCAAGTTCTAGTCTTGACCCTGCCATTAACTTGCTGAGTGACCTTAAGGAAGATGCTTTACCTCTCTGGGACTCATTTAACTTTCCTTTAAAATTAAGAGGTTGATTTAATTTACAGCTGAGGTCCCTTCCAGCTCTAAATCCTATCATCCTATAATCACTAATGGGTTCAAGATCCCCCTTAGTGAATCTTAGAAATAATGCTGCACACACTCCCCTAGGCTGCCTTTGCCCCAGGCAGACTGCTTAGGAAGTCCCCTCAGTCTCTCCCATTTCTCTTGGGGTCTCATTTCTTCAGCTGAGTTTCAATAAAGAGAGAGCAGTGAGGCTCCTGATCAGAATTCTGTATCCATGCTGCCTCTAATTTCTCTGCTGTCCAAGGTACTGAGGTAGTTGATCACTTGGTTCTATTAGTGCTGTCCCCTGAAGGCTCAGAACTCTTTGCTGATTTTTCATAGTCTCGGCTCTTTAGAAACTGAAAAGAGCTCTCAGGAACTTTGAAGGGCTTCTTTATGGGCCACTTTATGAGTTCACCTGTAGCTCAAGTGTAATGCAGCTAAAATGGAAATGAGGAAAGTGTGATGTCTGGACCTGGAAGCAATGAAATCCAGGAGGGCAGGCAACTTTCTCATCTTACAATTAGATTTCACAAGAGCTAGGTGGTATTAGCAGAAAGGAAAATTAATTTACCCTATTTATAAATTGTTGCTAAGAGGAGAAATAAATCATTTTCATTTTATTAAAATTATGAAGTAAAACTTACGTGCTCTTCTTAAACAAGAAAGTTTCTTATGCCCCAGATAAATGGCTCTTTGTCATAATTTTCATAACAATAACAATACCAATTTACATTTTACATAGAGCTTTAAATTTTACAAAGTGCTTTCCACACAATATCTTATTACAACAACCTAGTGGGGTAAGTATTTTTATTCTCATTCTACAGTTGAAGAAACTGAGGCATATGATTTGCCCATGGCCACAAAGCTACCAAGTATCAAAGGAGGCATTTGGACCCAGATGTTTCTGTAAACAAGTTTACTATCTTATATAGTTCACCAAAATTTTGCAAGTCTCATTGTTTTGTAGGGGCAAGGGGCAGAAGCACAAGATTCAAGTTGCCATTCCACTAAAGGCAATCAGACTTACCCATAAAAGCTTAGTAGTAGTAAATACCACAAAAATATTGCTACTTGATGCCCTATATTACATTAACAAATTTCCTTCTTCAAATACACATGTGTCTCAAAAGGCAAATTCCCCTAAAAAGGAGGAATACTGAGGCCTGTTTTTGCTAATTTTGCATATTGTGGATGTCAGAGGCTTTCTTGAGAACAGATTTTCTCAGGGGGTAGAGGATGAGAAGAGTGGCAGTGGGCATTGGAGAGTGTGCGGGGTGGTGGCAGGTGGGAGTGCCATTACCGAAAGTTGGAAAAGAGGAAGCTGGAGGTCCAAAGGCAGACATTGTCTCCTTCACAATTTTGCCAAGACCTGGCTCTGCATGCAGCCACAGCCTGAAATTCATTCCCTGGAATCAATAGCAGTGAGGTGAGGCCAAAGTTGTACATTCAGTACTCAGAGGGGCCATTGATAGATGCAAACTGTGCTCTTAAACTAGGCCAGACTGCTCAGAAATATGTTTCCTCTGTCACAAGAGGGACTCAGTGAGAGAGTGGGAACTGCTCAAAGCAAATCCATCTCCATAGTCTTGGCAACATGACCCAAAGTGTGGACAATGCCACCTTTGTTTACAAAGGTTAGCATTTAAATTAATTTAAGAAATACACTAACAAATTCCTCAATTGTTTGAACATTTGGCTCAGACTTTTGTCAGAAATATATTACTGTTTTGAGTCTGACACAGGCAGTGAGTTTAGGCAACCTTCACAAATTTTAAGAGGGTATTTTCTCTCCATTGCAGATTGATTTTTCCCAAAAGTGAGGAAGAGAGAGCATTGGCCTAAGGTGAAATTGTGAAATCACTGAAGTTTGACTTTCCTTTTTCTATATTGGACCCCTTTGGTCCATATTTCAAGCTCTCATATCTCACACTTTCTATGCCCTCCTATTCTTTCTCTATGAAAACCTGATTACATGAAAGTATCTGAAACTCATTGACCTCTCAAGAAGTGATTAATTATTATTTGTTACCTACACCTCCACCATCCCCTGGAGATATTTACATTTAATAGAGATGAAAGCCTTTAGCTAAAGGAATAAGACTCTAATAGTGGATTTCATTAATTAGATTCTGCTTGAGTCAGACCAGTCCTTACTATCACCTATAAAATCATGTCACATAGCCTGTTCAACCTAAATTTAAAGTTGATACTGCCAATGAAAACAAGTGAACATTGTTCCCCATCAAGGACAAAAATGAAGTATACTGGGAATGATTAATGGGACCAATTTCACAAATCAAGCATAATAACCTGATACATTGCATCAAATTCTACATAGTCCATCTCTCTCCATCTGTCTGTCTCTCCCCCCCCTCTCTCTCTCTCTCACACACACACACACACACACACACACACATACACACCACACATTTCTTCTTTAGGTCTTTTAAAGTTGAAAAATCCAGTTTACTTAAGCCACTTCTACTCTGACAAGTGACATGTATCCTCTAGAGGCAAAAAACCTATGTGTCAGGCTCCTGAGATGCCTTACATAGTCACAGACAAGAGGGTAGACAACATCATCAGATGTTGTCAAATATATAGCCATTTCTGGCTTTGTGACAAGAAAGTATCATTATCCACAGCCTTCCATGTTTTCTGTGTCTAGAACTTCAGGTATCTTACAACAGTCTAAAGCATAAGACTTCTCCAAGAACATTCACAATAACAGTGAGAGCTCCCAAAGAACACCATGCACAACCCCTCCCCCCAAACACACCCACTGCCACCACCACCACCACAATAACTTCATTGTACTGCCATGAAAAGTTATTACCTGGATTTCTTGTTCCCCTTCTTGTCAACATGATCCTGCAGTCAATAGTATAGGGACAAGATTATAAGAATAGTAGTGTGCTGGGAAATATGATGTTTTTATGTGGAGAATGAATGGGGCACCAGAGGGTAGCTATTGGAGAAGAATTGACCAGCTTGTCACATCTATGTGTTTCTGAGGACAAAATTGTGTTTGTACTCCTGCTTTTCAGGCTATGGCAAGAACCTCTTTTCTCTCCTTTCCTTTTCATCTCCCCTCCCCCTTACTTGCCTTCTTTCTTCTCCAAGTCTCAACCTAGTATTTTATATAACAAGAAGTTCCTCTAGCAATATGTAAGCTAGGCTATTTCTTTTTTTATTTTATATTTAGAATTTTATTTTCCCAAATTACATGTCAAATACAAATTTTGACATCAATTTTTTAAAAACATTGTGTTCCAAATTCTCTTCCTCCCTCCCTACCTCTCCCAAGAATTCAAGCAATATAATATAAGCTATACATGAGCAGTCATGCAAAATATTTCCACATTAGCCAGGTCGTGAAAGAAAACAGACAAAAACAAAACTTCAGATAAAGGAACTGACAAAAAAGCATGCTTTGGGGGTAGCAAGGTGGTGCAGTGGATAAAGCACTGGCCCTGGATTCAGGAGGACCTGAATTCAAATCTGGCTTCAGACACTTGACACTTCCTAGCTGTGTGACCCAGGGCAAATCACTTAACCCTCATTGCCCTGACAAAAAAAAGCATGTTTCAATCTGTATTCGGATACCATCAGTTCTCTCTCTGTAGATGGATTGCATTTTTCATAAGACCTTCAGAGTTGTCTTGGATTATTGCATTGCTGAAAATAACCAAGTCATTCACAGCAGATCATCTCACAATAGTGCTGTTATTTTGTATACAGTACATTTCACTTTGCATCAGCTCATGCAGATCCTTCCAGGTCTTTCTGATAGCATCCTGCTCTTCATTTTTTATAGTAAACTATAGTACTTTACATAGAGATTTCCTTACAATAAATCCATGAGGTTGATTATTGCAACAATAGATAACATATATATAGTAACTTATACCTGACAAAGAATTTTCTTCACAATAGTCCAGCAAAGTAAGTACCATACACTTCATCATGATTCTCATCAATCATCATTCATCAATCCTCATCATCTTCCTCAATCAATCTTCCTCCTCATCAATCAATCCACATCTTCCTTCAATCATCATCAATCCATCAGTCAATAAATCATCATCAATCTATTGATCATTATCATCTGGGCTATTTTTTCATTTTTTTTATTAACAAGGATTTTTCTCTCCTCACATCCACCTGTCATCCTCACTAGAAAAAAAATCAAAACAAACATATGTAGTCAAGCAAAACAAATTTTCACATTGAACATGCCCAAAATATATGTCTCATTCTGAATATTTAATCTATCACCTCTTTGACAGAATATGGGTAGCATTCTTCATCACTTGTACTCTAGAATCATGATTGAGCAGAATTCCTAAATCTTTCATATTGTTCATTTTCACAATGCTGTTAGAGTATAAATGTGTTCTGTTTCTACTCACTTTACTCTGCATCAGTTCATAAAAGCCCTCTCAGGTTTCGCTGAAATTGTACTCTTTGGCACAGGGAGACCATTTTGGCTACATAATGCTTGAGCTATAAAAGGTTGTCTATAAGGAGAATGGTTGTCAGAGGTTAACCCTGAGTCCTTGTTGTTTGAAACTTTCCTTCCTGAGTTCTTAATTTGGTGACTGGAGGTAGACAGAGAGGGGAATGGTATCATATCCTTTTAACTTTTTGAGGTGTGTTCTTTTAATGTCAAATTAATATAGTGGGTTTTAATTGGATTTTATTATCTGTAAGTGGTTGTGTCTGTGTCTGTGTGTGTGCGTGTGTGTTTTAAACCTCAAACCTGTTGAACTAACTTAATTTAGGTCTAGTCCTCAATAACCTACCCAAAGATTCCAGGCTTCTCTCCCTGCTTTTATGTGCTTCCTGCCAGCAAATTCAGAGTAGGCGAAAAGCTAAGCACCTAGCTTGCCCTATTGGCCCTCAATTGAGCTAGTTTTTGTGGTAGCTAGGTGATATAATGGATGGAATACTGGGCTAGGATTCAGGGAAACCTTAGTTCAAGTCCAGCCTCGGATATTTAATAACCCTGTGTCCCTCAGCAAATTCTTTATCGTTTCCATCTTAGAATCCTCATTTGCAAAATGAGGGGGTGAGACTCAATGGCCTCAAAGTCCCTTCTAAATGGAAATTGGTGCCCTTATGCTCTATCTCCCTGTGCTTTCAGGGATAAGTTGAATCTAAATAATCTCACATACTAGCCAAATGAATAATTTGCAAAAATATCAGCAAACAATGTGCTTATAGGTAATCCACAAACAGAATGTTCTGCCATAAATTTTGTAGAACAAGGAGCCAAATAAAAACTCCTCCATGCTTGGAATATAGTCTTTCCTCCTCTACTAAATGAATCTTTGTCTTCCCTCAAGGTTCACCTCAGGTACTGCCTGCTTTATAATTTGGTGCTCACCTCTATTTGTTCGTGTTCTCTCCAACTCAATTTTCCTTATATTATGCTTATTTCTCTACATGTTGTATCCTCAGTAGAATTAAGATGCTTAAATGCAAGGATGGTTTTGTTTGTATTTATATATCCAACACTAAACACAGTGCCTTAAAAGGGATAGGAACTCAAAAATTATTTGCTCAATTGAATTGAATAGTCATCGACTTTCACCTTCCATTTTTAATGTTTGAATAATAGGTCTGACATTCTTCCATACTCTTCCCCTTGTCCACCAAACATGGGAGTTAGTTATTAATCACAGTGATGGAAATGGAGATACCAATTTAAATACAAAAATATACAAAAGAACTTTCAGAGTTGTCCTTACTCTTCAGTAACAGCAGCAGCAACAGCAACAGCAAGAATTTTGGAGCAGCTGAAAGAAAGGAAGAACTTGAATCAACAAGTGAGCCCTCCTTCCCAGTCTTTCTTGGAGTGAATGATTCAGTACCTCACTTGATGAGATCATACCTTATAGCAAAGCATTTATCCCAAGAGGGTCAAATGATATGATAAATGTCAAGGGGGTCTGAAAAGTTGCAAGTGTTATCCATATATAAGGACCCTTGTAGCTGCAAATGTGATATGGATATCATGAAGCCAACTTATAAGCCTTATAGGTACATGGCATTCTTCCATAAAGCAAAATGTGGAAAATACCATTACACAGCATTTCTAATACTGGACTCTACTATCTCTATTATCAAAACATCTTGGGCCCTTTGGAGAGTCATTCAAATGCTAATATTTACTAAGTCTTAGTAGAGAGCAAACTTGTGAATGAAGCAGAGATGATCTTTTGTCTTCTACCTACTTACTCCATCTCTATGCTCCCATCCCTATTTCCTCTACCAGGTCCCAAGGGCCCTCACACTAGTCTGTGGTTATCCAGGACAGCAGTTACTGCCCTGACAATATGTGCTTAACGCACTTAGTAAATGCCTTGTCATTCGGTCATCATTATATCAGGACTTGTCTGCCATGGTACTATCAAAACATCCATTCTATATTCCAATCTCTCATGTATCTACTTTGGTATTTTTGTTTTGTTTTGGGTTTTTTTGTGAGGCAATTGGGGTTAAGTGACTTGCCCAGGGTCACACAGCTAGTTAAGTGTTAAGTGTCTGTGGCTGGATTTGAACTCAGGTCCTCCTGAATCCAGGGCTGGTGCTCTATCCACTGCACCACCTAGCTGCCCAATATAGACTTTTTGGGGGTTTTTTGTTTTGTTTTGTTTTTGCGGAATATTTTTCTTTCTTTCTTTTTTCTTTGCGGGGCAATGAGGCTTAAGTGACTTGCCCAGGGTCACATAGCTAGTGTCAAGTGTCTGAGGCCAGATTTGAGCTTAGGTCCTCCTGAATCCAGGGCTGGTACTTTATCTACTATGCCACCTATCTGCCTCCATGCATCTACTTTGTTTCCCCCGTGACAGCTAGGAGTTGTACATTGTAGGTGTTATATAAATATTAGTCATTATTATTAAACTGATCTGTCCCATAGGCTGTACCACACAGACAATGTCCTATGTCTCAGTTCCAGGCCTTTTTACTAGCTGTCTTCCATGCCTGAAATGCTCCTCCTCTCACTTTTACTTCTTAGTTTCTATGAATTCCTTCAGGACTCAGATCAAGCCCACCTTCTATAGAAGAATTTCCCACTCCCCCAAACCCTCCTCTTTTTAAGCTTTTCCTCTGAGCTTCATATCCCTTTACATAATACATAAATATACATATATATGTATATATACTATATATATACATACACACACACACACACACACACATATATATATATATATATATATATATATATATATATATATATATAAAACATATTTGTCTCCTTCAATAGAGCGTGAACCCCTTTGTGTGCAGAGAACATTTGACTTTCTTTATATCCCTTAGGACACAGTGTATGGCACATAGTAAGTGCTTAATGAGTGTGTGTTGACTGACTCACTAACTGACTAATGAAACTGTATTAATGGTTGCTCCTGAGCTAATGGGAAATGGCTAGCCTCTCTCTCACTTCTCAAATACCTTGTTTATATCTTACATTTTAAATCCAGTAACATAATGCATACGACTACAAACACAGATTTTAATGCCCTATGGAAGGCCAACCAGAGAGATATTTAGAGAGCAACGGGACCTTTTGGCAGTGTCCTTCAAATCAAACCACAAAGGCAGAGCATCCCCTATCTATGTATGGGTAGGGTCAGAGGCAGACAAAGGTTCAGGAAAACAAATTTTTAGGTACCTGGCTAAACATGAATTCACAACTTGGAACTCAGAGGGAAAGGCAAACATTTATCTCTCATGACATTCTCTCTCCAAAATTATCCTTGTAAATTATATGGACAACTGTTCAAAAGCGTCTCCCCATCACCCTCCCCAGCCCCAGCCGAATCTGATTACACCAATGCTTTAAAGAACCATTTTTTCTCTCTCTCTGATTTCCCTTGTGGCAGTGATATAAACCTTGAACTTCTTAAATGCCACTTAATTTATATGATTTTTCTGTTTACCCTTTTAAAGTGACAAGTTGCTCCTTAGTATTTATGTCTGCTAGAAAATGAGAGTGCATTCATGTGCTTGGACTGGAGTTATATTTTGTTACCTTCAACTTACTAAGCATTTGCTGTAGTTAAAAAAAAAAAAGATATCTCCTAACAAGGAAAGCCATTACAATCCCATTGCCCCTCCAAAGGGATAAGGTTCAGTAGAGAAACAGCAGGCTGGTGTCCATGCTACTTTAAGTATGGTGGCTATAGTTTAAGATCATAGAATTTAGAGGTGGATGGGACCTTAGAGATTATTTAGTGCAACATCCTCATTTTACAAATGAGGGAATTGAGGACCAGAGAAGTGAAGTCACTTGCCAAAGTCATAGAGCACTGAATTAATATAGCTAGGATTTACAGAATCTCAGAGTTGAAAGAGAATTCAGATATCATCAAATCTCATCCATACCTCCATAATACTCACATCTACAATACACTAAATAAGAAGTAACTCAATCTTTGTTCAAAGATCTCTAGTGAAGAAGAAACTACACTTTTATTTTGCAGGACAATGAGGGTTAAGTGACTTACCCAAGGTCACACAGTCAAGTGTCTGCGGCCAGATTTGAACTCAGGTCCTCTTGAATTCAGGGTTGGTGCTTTATCCACTGCTCCACCTAGCTGCCCCCAAAACAATACATTCTTAAGGCAACTCATGTCACCTTAGGATAACCACGTGTTAGGAAGCCTTTCCTTAAATCAAGCCTAAATCTGCTTCTCTATGCCTTGTACCTGATGCTTCTGTTTCTACCATCCAAGGTAAAGGCCCCTAGCTCCTACAGCTTATCATTATATTGAATCATCTAAAGTCCCTCCACCATCCTTGACACCCTTTCCTTAATGTTCACCAGTTTATCTATGTCCTCCATCAAATATGGCACTCATAATTCAATGTAATATTCCAGATGTGGTCTGAAAAAGGCAAAGTACAAAGATACTATCAATCACCTCTCTAGTTATAGATGCTATTCTTCTCAAGGGAGCCTCAAAACCAAAAGTTTTTTGGTTGCCATAGCACACTTATGTTGAACTTGACTCATATTAAACTTGTAGTCCATTAAAACCCCCCTTTTGTTTTCCCCATGTGAACCGCTATCTAACCACATTCCTCCATTTTATACCTATGAAATATATTATCAGAACCCATGTAAAATTTTACATTTATCCCTATGAAATTTCATTTTGCTAGATCAATCCCAATGTTCTAGCCTGCCAAAGTTTATGTGAATGTATTTTGCAGGTCCCCTAACCTCAAATCCATTTTTTTTCCTCTATACCTTATTTCCCAGACCATTCTTCCTGACAAACAAGAGGGCAAATCAACTTCTAATATCAAATTACTAAGAACATAACCCCAAATTGATTTCTAATTATCTAGAGCACATGAAGCACTCTGTACCTAATGGGCTTCAAGTTCTATTTGTGCTTTTCTCTTTGAGTCTTTATTGTTTGCTATTAGTCAACAAATTTCCTACTTATGCCTTCAAAGGGGTGAGAAAATCACTGAGCTAGGAGACCTGGCCTTTACTGTCACCTCCATTAGTAACTAGGTTCTTCATCTTGGACAAGTCACTTAACCTCATTGAAACTCATTTCCTCATCTGTGGAATACATATATGAACATCTAGGGCCATCTCCAGTTACCCTGAGTTACCCTTGCCACTGGACCTAGATGGATTTGGAAGAATGGGTGAGGTTGGTGACCTTGCACAGCCTTTCTTCATTTAAATCCAATTCAGTGCAAGTCATGATATCATCCTGATATTGTGGTCCTCTTCAAGAATGGACATGTAAGAGACTAAAATTAGCCTTGGCACCCCAAACAGGCCACCTCTCCCCCAGCGAGACTGCTGTCCCTGAAACCACCCTGGGGGGCATGCCCCACCCCGCACAGAGGCCTCAGGTGCCAATGCCCTGCTCAATGGGAACATGCATGGCTTCCTCCGCCCATGCAGGATATGCACAAAAAACCTTGTGCACTGGCTCCCTCTGGCCCATGGTTCATGGGGGCTACGGAGAGAAGGGTTTTATAGCCTGGGGGTAGAGACACTAGTGGGTTGGTTGGTAAGGAGGACTGAGAAAACACACCATAGGGATGCCATGGAGAGCAGGCATGGCTGACAGTTGCAGGGGAGCAGAGAAGGAAAGAGGCTGCTGATGAGAAAAGAAGAAGGGGTTTCCAGTGAGTTGAATGAGGGTGGCTTTTGGCCAAGAGGGGAGTGGCAGTGAGTGCAAAGCGAACTGGTCCCAGAGGCGAGATGAGGGAGAAGATTTCACAGCGGCACGGAGAAAGTTAAAATGCAGTCAGGTTGTATTTTTCTTTGTATTTACCTCTAAGTTTGTTCCATATATATAAACCCTGTTTTGTTTATTTGAAAAGAGGCTGTTTCTTGTGATCTGGGAGAAGCAGTTGGGGGAATTTTTTTAAACAACCCTTACAGACTGACTTAGACAGCTAAAAGCCTATAGATAGCCAGCCAGTCAGGGGTGTACAGATTAGGCAGCAGTTAAATATTTTAACAGATAAATGGATGTGGAGCCAAGATGGCAGAGAGAAGCCAGGAAGAATGAAGGACAAACAACAGCTACAATATTATACCTGCAGGGTTGGCAGTGAGGGTCCCAAGAGATAATGAATGTAAAAGTTCATTGGTAAAGTACATTATTAATGATAGGTGGTTATAATTATTTGTGGGGTCAGGAGGAAGGGAAGAAGGAAGACAAGGAAAGGAAGAAGCAGGGAAGAATAGAGGGAGATCAGAACAAAGGGAGAAAGGGAGAAATGAAAGAAGGATAGGGAGGTATGGAATGAGAGAGATGGAAAGAGAAAGGGAAAAGCAAGGAAGAGAGGGAGGAAAGAAAGGAAAACAGAAAGAAAAGGAGAAAAGGGAAAACAAAGAAAGAGAATAATGAAAAGGAGGAAGGGAGGAGAAGGAAGAGAGGAAGGAAAGAGGAAAGGTAGGGAAAAAAGAAGAAGAAAAGGAAGGAAAGTCAAGGAAAGGAAGAGAAGGAAGAAAGGGGAAGGGAAAAGGGAAATGAGGTAGAAAAGACAGGGCTATGAGTGAACCAGAAATTTGTTTGTTGCAAGTGGGTACTAAGGATCCCTCTGTATTATCTGTTGTAAGATGAGTCCAATCATTTCACTGTGCCTCTGTACTATATTTCTAGTGTGCAATATAACTGTATTCCATGGTGGACACTGAATATGATGGTCTCACCTGGGTCAACACAGCACCAGACAAATCAACATCGCCTTGAAAAATAGTATTTTGCATTTGTGCAGCATTTAACATCTCCCAAAGCACCTTGACACCCTATTCTCATTTAATCTTCATACTATCCTTGTCATGGTCAGGCAGCATTATATATTTGATAAGAAATTTCAGATAAGGAAATTGAAGTTCATACACATAAAGTAACCTAGCCAGTTAGTGGCTATTTCCTTCCTTCCAAATTACATTAAGTAAAATTATAACTAAGGTAGGGGTGACCAGGGATTTGTCATAAGGCACTGAAATCTAAAGGGTGCAAAATCTAGCATAAGTGCTCCTTAAGCAGTTATGTGTCATTGTAACTAAGTCCCATTCAATTAAATGTATATTCTTTTATGACTTACAAAGTTGATTTGTGCTTCTAGCAGAGGTTGAGTTCTGGCACAGGTTTGTTCTTACACCAGGTGTATTTCATGTTGCTCTGGTCACCAATATTGCTAATTATGGCTCGAAATTTGAACCAACCCAACACATATACCTAACCTATATATTAGTACAGTGGAAAGAGTGCTGGATTCCATGTTCAAGGGATTGGGCTCAAGTCCCAGTCCTGGTGCTTACTATTTGTATGACCTCAAGCAAATTACTCTGGTCCTAAATTTCCTCAACTATAAAGAGAATGGATGGACTAAATTACCTATACAGTCTCTAACTATCTTCTTACCACCCTTCCTGCCACTGGACAGGATGTCTGCACCATCAAACTACCTAAGACTATGCCCTGGTGGATTTAATTCACTCGGTTTGGAAACTCCCACCCTGCAGTTGTGCTGATGGGTTGGGTACATGAACACAAACTCACATGATTAGATAAAACACTATACCTAGTTGGCCTTAGCCATGCTTCACACTCTATCCCTGCCATCTTCTTGCCATCTGCTCTTCTGCCATATCACCCACCTCGGAACTATAAACAAATCCATATTGTCACAAAAAAATCCATCAGCTTTCCTATGACTCCATTCACCAGCCCTGTGACTTCCCAAGACACTCCTACAGGTGTGTTACCCTTCCCTGTAACGAGGTAAGCACTCCTTTAGAATGAAGGACTGACTCACTATTGTATTTGTATCTCCAGCTCATAGCATGGTGCTTAGTACATACATAATATGTGTTTAATAAGTGTTTTTCATTCATTCTAAACCTGTGATCTTATGAATCCTATGATCTCCATCACTTGATTGCAGTTATTTATACTTTTTTTTTGCAAAGGCACCATTGTGTTCCTTCCCTCTCTCTACTAATTAAAACACAAGTCTGATCTCTAATAGTGAAATGAAAACCTTTGTCTCCTCTGGCACCAGAGAAGGTGGTAAAGAATTCTGATGGCATGCAGCTACATGGTACAAATGGATAGAGGATCTGGACCCTGGAATAAGGAAGACCTGAGTTCAAATTCTAGTTATGTGACCCCCAACTAAGTAATTTAACATCTGCCTCAGTTTCTTCATCTTTACTATGAAGATAACAATAGCACCTATACCCTAGAATTGTGGTGAGAATAAAATGAGGTAATATGTGTAAAGTGCAAACCTTTGAAAGCTTTATAAATGCTGGTTATCACTGGTATTGTGGTTATTCTCCATGTCTCTGAAATCACACAGTAGGCCTAGAGACAAGATGGCCCTTACCACATGAGTTCTCCTCCGTAATCCAGAAGAGCTGGTCAGAGAGAGCACCAACCTCTGAGGCAATATTCAGAGTCCAGTGGACAGAAATCCCATTCTGAAAGACATGAGCACATCAGGTTCCTAATGGCTTCTCCTTAATGGCTGTTTTCTCCATTCCAGTGTGGGCTTGACAAATGAGTTTCCAAGCTTATGGGAAAAAATATAAGTATCCCGGGTAAACTGGACAGTGTGAATCATAATTAAAACCCCCCATTACGCCATTTAAATGGAAACACTCCAGACATCATTAAACTAAAACAGAATTCCTTCAGGGAGAAATTATTTCTGGTTTGATTTCTGTCAGAATTACTTTGACTTTGAGAATACTTTTACAAAATGTTGTCTCCAGGCTCTGCCTTTGTGAGGGCTTCTTAACAAAGGAGATATTTGCCTCAAATAGATGAAACCTGATTAAAGATTTATTTCAAATTAACTTTCCCTGCTTATTCCTGTTTTTTTTAAATCCTTATTATTACTTTACAAAAAGAAAACCTCCCTAGATCAGCACATAAATCTTCATAGTAGCCACTCAACAATCTCATTAATTTCCCGTGAATATTCCAGAATGCAAAGCAAAGGATTCTTCCATAAATATAATTCATTAGAAAACTTAAGTTGCTCATATTATTTTTGTTGTTGGTTTTTTTTTTATTTTAAACTTTCACGTAGATTGACTGAGAGCTTAAGTGAGAATGCAGCATTGTTCAGCAATAGATATCCTAATCAAATCTCTAGTTTTCTACTGCAGAAGGTTTTCCTCCTTGTGGCTGGCACCACATTCTCCCCTGGAACCTTCTTGAAAGTTTTGGCGATTCTTTAGTTATGAGTAAATCAATTCATATACTGAAGCAATCACATTCTAATAGCTAATCTGTGACCTTGGGGAATAAATGCCGTTTTTAAAGGTGCCTAAGTTAATTTCTGAGAATCATTTAAACATAGAAGAAAAGATGGTATATAAAGAAATATCCATGAACATCAGTTTTAAAATGGCAATATCAAAAGCCTGCATTGTGAATAGGTATATATTGTCTTCATCTTCAGAGTTGAGTTTGGACCCTCAGCAGCTACAGTACTATGATACTATGGTACTATGAGAGGATGGATGGGAGGAGAAGAGAAAGAGGAATTTAATTTTTTTAAAAACCATAAATGAGTATTTAAAAATATTTGATCTGTAATGCTTTCGCAGTTGATTATCACTATAATTTTCTGTTGCTATGTACAATGTTCTCCTGGCTTTTCCCATTTCACTTTGTATCACTTCATATAAGTCTTCCCAGTTTTTTTCTGAAATCATCTCCTTTATCATTTCTTATAGCACCATAGTATTCAATCACAATCATATGCCACAACTTGTTCAATCATCCCACAATTTATGGGCATCTCCTCAATTTCCCTTTTTTCCCTTATTTTTTTCTTTTTGTGGGGCAATGAGGGTTAAGTGACTTGCCCAGGATCACACAGCTAATAAGTGTCAAGTGTCTGAGGCCAGATTTAAACTCAGGTCCTCCTGAATCCAGGGCCAGCGCTTTATCTACTGCACCACCTACCTGCCCTCCCCAGAATTTCAAATTCTTTGCCACCACAGAAAGAGCTGCTATAAATATTTTTATACATATAAGTTCTTTTCCTTTTTCCTTGGAATACAGACATAGTAGTGGTATTGCTAGGAAAAAGGATATGCACAGTTTTTTAGTCCTTTGGG
Source organism: Dromiciops gliroides (assembly GCF_019393635.1). NCBI lineage: Eukaryota > Metazoa > Chordata > Mammalia > Microbiotheria > Microbiotheriidae > Dromiciops > Dromiciops gliroides. Next base: position 592,097,514 of record NC_057861.1, on the reverse strand, counting down.
CATGGTTCCAAATTGTTCTTCAGAATAGTCTGACCAGTTTGTAACTCCCCCAAGAAGAAGGAATTTTAGTTACCTTCAGGCCCAGAGCAATTTCCAAACATTCAGTCTGGCTTGAATGGGGTGAGAAAGGTCTTCCATGAAGCACTTCCTTTATGATTTGCTACTGCCTTTAATGATAATGAAAAGAAAAGCTGCAGACTGACATGCCTTGGCCTGTTTAGGAGAGTCAGTACCAGATTTCATCATAGGCCTATTCCCTCTCTGACTAAGAATGCCAAGTAATATCCCTGGTTTGTTACCACTGTTCACGGACAGACAATATAATCACATCCTCAACCTAGGATTTTTTCCCCTTGAAAGACAAATAGAAAAGACCCAATGCCTGGTCTCTGAGTCCTTTAGACAGGGAGCCCAGGGAATCCAAACAATTCTTACACAAGAAAGAATAATGATGGAACCTACAAGACTACCACAATAGCTCATTTTTCTTTGAGATCCACAGAGATGTTGACATGATCCGATCAATCAGCATTTATTAAGCAGTCACTTTGTGCCAGGAACTATGCTAAGTACTGGGGATATAAAGACAAAAAAGTCTCTGGCCATCTCTCCCTATTGTAGAAGACATCATATACATATACAGGAATGGGAACTAGATTCCTGAATTCATTGGCATTGGAAACACCTAAGTGAGGGAACTCCCATAACCAATGGAAGTTCACATCTTCTCTGAAACTTATAGTCTTAAACTCCTGAAGTACTGAGAGCTAAAGTATCTTGATGATTCATGTTGGAGGAAAGTTTTAAACCCTGAATTCTGAGCCAGTTCTTTATCCACTGTAGAATACAACCTTTCTGTATACATATAAGTATGGACAAGATATGTATAAAGTAAATACAATGGAATTTGAGAAGAGAGGTATTAGTAGCTTTAGAAATGAAGGATTCATATAGGAGGCAATACCTGAGCCGAGTTTTCAAGGAAGTTAGCAGGGCAGCTAGGTGGCACAGTGGATAAAGCACCAGTCCTGGATTCAGGAGGACCTGAGTTCAAATTCATCCTCAGACACTTAGTACTATGTTCCGTCAAGGAAACATTTTGTTTCTTGAGGAACAACAGGGGGGACTGTAACGATTGGAATAACGCCACCTGCTGGATACTAACTGTAGAAGAGTTCTGCCCATGAAGCGAAGGTCTTTGAGGGCAAGACCAGGAGTCTTTGGTATCAGGAAGTGACGCGGACTAGTGGGAGGAGGAAGGAGGAGACGGAGGCTCTCTTCCTTTTGGACTCTGGCAGAGAGCGGAGCTAGAAATGTGCTCTCCCTTTAATAGATAGGAATCTAGGCCTTTCTTTTTCTTTACCAAATTCTTATTCTCCTTAATAAATGCTTAAAAGCCTAACTCTTGCTAAAGCTTATAATTTATTGGCGACCACTCATTAAATAGTTTAGACAGTTTAGCTAGAATTTTAGCCCTTAACAACTACCTGTGTGGCCTTGGGCAAGTTACTTAATCCTCATTGCGAAAGAAAGAAAGAAAGAAAGAAAGAAAGAAAGAAAGAAAGAAAGAAAGAAAGAAAGAAAGAAAGAAAGAAAGAAAGAAAGAAAGAAAGAAAGAAAGAAAGAAAGAGAAGCTACAGATCTAAGAGGCAGAGGTGAAAGGCAAAAAATTCCAAGCAAATGTCATGTCTGGGCCACACAAAGCAGACATTTGTTGTTTTGTTTGTTTTACCAAATTACAGGATTATTCTGAGAAGGGGTTCATAGATTTCACCAGATGGCTCAAGGAATCCATGATATAAAAAAAATTAAGAATGACTGGTCTAGGTGGATGTTTTCTCATTGATGTGTCTATTTTCTCCAACAAAGCAGATTGCATCCCATCCTTGCCCTCTCATCATATGCTGTTCTTGTCCACGTGCTCCAGTAAATACTCATAGGGGTCTCCCCCTAGTCTCTTGACATCGTTGGATACCTGTGCAATATATAGGGTATCTCTCAGTTATCCCCTCCCATGACTGTCATACATTCTTTTAAAGCCTTATACCTTTCTGTAAATAACCCCAAGCCTACTTGCTTTTCCACCAGGAAACAAGATTTTGTTTTGCTGGGTTGATAGCTCCTGTGCCCTTCCCCCATCTGGGCCCACCACTCAAGATTGCTTCCTAGTTTCCTGCAGCTGGGGGTAAAACAACCAAATTCCACCTCAGCTCCAGCAGAGACCCCTGTAGTTTACCCCCAGCCAACCGCTTGACCCTCTCAGCAGATCATGAGCTTAGTTCCAGAAGATGCAGGTGCTGCAACCAATTCAGCACCTCCAGGGGTAAATTTCTCTGGTGCGGTCTGCCTGGAGCAGGATCTGTGTCGTCTCAGCCGGGGCCTGGGCAGCCAACCTGGGGCTGAATCAGTGTTGGCACAACCATGGGGTTAGGCTCTACTCGCACTCTAGTATAGTAGACTCCTCCTGCTGAATTTCTAAGCTGTCTTTGGCTGGAAAATGGACTCAGCCCATTTTTTGTGGGTCTATTGGTCCAGGAATTGTCTTATGGCATTATTTGGAGTTTTTTTGAGCGATTGTTACAGGAACTCCAAGCACTTACTACCTTTCCTCTGCCATCTTGGCTCCTCCCCCTTCTCTCCCTCATGATAGGTGTATGAATATAGGTAGACTGTTTAATCCCAGGTCAACTTCAGGGTTTTTATCAACCAGACAGCATTCTGAGCCTAGAGTTGTGTTCCAAAATGGTGCTCCTTACACCTTTCTAATAAACTTGATGCAATGCTCTCATATAATTCTCAACTGGTAATATGTTACAGCCTACTTATGTCCACCTTGCACTGCTCCACCACCCTTTGGGTGACCCTCAATTTTAATAACTTTGGATGTCATCAATGGAAGAATATCTAGTGTTTGGGCAGCTAGGTGGTACAGTGAATAAAGCACTGGCCCTGGATTCAGGAGGACCTGAGTTCAAATCCAGCCTCAGATACTTGATACTTACTAGCTGTGTGACCCTGGGCAAGTCACTTAACCCTCATTGCCCTGCAAAAAAAAAAAATTGGGGGTGAGGAGCAACTAGGTGGCTCAGTGGATAAAGCACCGGTCCTGGATTCAGGAGGACCTGAGTTCAAATCCAGCCTCAGACACTTGACACTTACTAGCTGTGTGACATCAGGCAAGTCACTTAACCCTCATTGCCCTGAAAAAAAAAGAATATTTAGTGTTCAAAAGATAAGCCATTGTTTCCATCTTTGTTTCAGGCAGATATTTGATGTCATTAAAAACATGAGGAGTTTTTTTCTTTAATATTGGCTGAGATAAAAATTGATCTTATTTCATCTTATGAGGAATAAGGAAGGAGGAGCTGGAAAGAATATTTGAATTGTGGCCTCCTCACCCATGGCCCTATTTGGAAATTCCCAGCCTAGTTCTATCATGCAACACTGCAGTTCAAAAGCCCTCAAAAGTATTCATGTTCCACCTCCAACAAACCCCACAGAGGTAATCTTCTCATATTGGAGAAGCCTCATCAGACCATCACAGGTTTTGGCCCTGGCTATGGAAAGCAGTTTTCAAGGGTGATTCAGAAAATTGCTAATATTTGAAACCAGCCGGTGTAGCAGGGTTATTGAGGTGAGGAGTGGATTGCTGCCTGGAGGACACGCATTAGAAGGAGTGGGAGATGTTTCGGGCAAGTTCAATATCGGCTGCTATTTTTTACAGTAATTCCATTGCAACCGTGGCCATTGAGAGCAACCACCCTTCATTTAACCAGTGCAGCAACTCCTTTCTTTCCCAACTTTTAATCTTCCAAGGGAGGCAGCTGAATAATACCCTGTTCAAGGTAAGTGCCTGATGGCTCACATCAATCACTGCAATCTCATGTAAGCGCAACATTATACTTTAAACTTTGACCTTAGCAGGCATATCAGCATAATAATTTGAGGTAGTTGAAGGATTTAATATCAGATCTGGGGACAGAGGTGGGGGATGAGGAGAACAAGGAGGAAAAGCTAGAGGAAGAGGCAGAAGAAGAGGAAGAAGAAGAGAAAAAGAAGGAAGAAAAAACTTGTTTTGTGAGTCTGAGTTTCTTACATAGTTTCTTACCTAGATCAAGTTTCTTACCCAGGTTTTATTCAGATGCATACTAAAATGTATATTTTAAAAATTGAGACTAGTGGGCGCTCTAACATTGACTGTTAGAGAGTATCCATATATAATTCAAGTGAATTATGATCTTGTAAAGAATTAGAATCCCATAAAATGCATATCACAACAAAATTCTCTTAAATTTAATGTAACCTATCATTCAGAAGGCATTTCAGGACCTGATAATACTTCAGAGTCATTGTTATGAACGTTCATTCATATTGTCCAAATCTCTACGTAAAGAAAGCATAAGGGATTAGGTTGAATCTATGCTGATGACAGGACATTCACTGGACATTGCATTTAAAAATAAATACTGAGAGGCAGAGGCAAGATGGTGGAATAAAGGCAGGAACCTGCCTGAGCTCTTCCAAATGACTTTAAAATAACTCCTCATGACAAATTCTAATGTGGCAGAACCAGCAAAAGGATGCAGTGAAACAATTTTCCAGTTCAAGACATCTTAAGCCAGAAAGAAAAGTCTGTCTCACTGGGATTAAAGTAGAGTATGGTCCAGTGCATGCTGTTCCCTGGCAAGCCAGCAGCAGGTGTTGGGGGCAGTGGTGGCTTCCAAATATTTCAGGCCACAGATGCTAAGGGGGGTAGACAACTGGACATAAGGAGACTACAGGGGATCATTTGTTGACACTAGGTGCAGAACTCTGTTGCATTGCCTATATATGGTTCTAGATTGCAGTACCTGGGAAAAGAGCACTAGCACACCTGAACATGAAGCCAAAGGGGAATGGGGAACTGGTCACAGGTACAGGGCAGAGAAGAGTGCTTGTGATTTCTCATAGACCAGAACACAGGCCAAGAGAGTAGTAAACATACCTCTCCTTAGATCATACCATCTTAGAAGTACCCCCAAGCCCCCCAAAACCCCAAAGCAAAACAAAACACCTAAATCTAAAAATTGCAGTATGAAAAAACTGAAGGTTGGGACAGTGCCTCCTTCATGCTAGGAACAGAGCCCAACTTTAACATAAAGTTAAAAGTCAAGATATATGCTGGGGAACTGAGAAAACAACAACAGCAAAGAACCTGACCATAGACGGTGAGGAGAAGATCAAAACAAAATCAGAAGACCAACAAAGTCAAAAGAGCTATATATCAGGGGCAGCTAGGTGGCACAGTGGATAGAGCACTAGCCCTGGAGTCAGGAGGACCTGAGTTCAAATCTGGTCTCAGGGCAGCTAGGTGGCACAGTGGATAGAGCACTGGCCCTGGATTCAGGAGGACCTGAGTTCAAATCCGGCCTCAGACAGTTAACACTTACTAGCTGTGTGACCCTAGGCAAGTCACTTAACCCCAATTGCCACACCAAAAAAAAAAAAAAAAAGAGAGAGCTACATATCGTAAGCCTCAAGGAAAAATGTAAATTGGTCTCAGGCCCAAAAGAGAATTCCTGAAAGAGCTCCAAAAATTTAAAAATCAAATAAGATAGGTAGAAGAAAATTGGGAAAAGAAATGAGAGCGATGGAAGAAAATGATGAAAAAAGAGTCAACATTTTGGTAAAGGAGGCAAAAATCCACTGAAGAGAAAAACTTAAAAGACAGAACTGGCCATATGGAAAAACATGTATAAAAATTCAATGAATAAAAGAACTCTTTAAAAAAGTATAAATGGCCAAATAGAAAAGGGAGTACAAAAGCTCACTGAAGACAGAAATTCCTTAAAAATTAGAAATGGGCAAGTGGAAGCTAATAACTCAATGAGACATTAATAAACAATAAAAACACAACCAAAGGAATAAAATAAATATAAGAAAATGTGAAATATCCCATTGGAAAAACAAATAACCTCAAAAACAGGTCCAGGAGTGATAATTTAATAACTAGTGGACTATCTGAAAGCCATAATTAAAAGAAGACTAAACATCATATTTCAAGAGATTATCAAGGAAAAGTGCCCTGATACTCTAGAGTCAGAAGTTAAAATAGAAATTGAAAAAAAATTCACCAATCACCTTCTGAAAGAGATCCCAAAATAAAAACCCCCAGGAATGTTATACCTAATTCCAGAGCTCCTAAGTCAAGGAGAACATATTATAGGCATCTAGAAACAATTTAAATATCATGACATCACAGTCAGGATAACACAAGATTTAGCAGCTTCTACATTAAAGGATCAAAGGGCTTAGAGTATGATATTCCAAAGGGCAAAGAAACTAGGATTACAATCAAGAATCGTCTACTCAGTGAAGCTGAGCATAATCCTTCAGGGGGGAAATGGATATTTGATGAAATAGAGCACTTTCAAGCATTCCTGATGAAGACCAGAGCTGAATAGAAAATTTGATTTTCATATACAAGACTGAAGAGAAGAATAAAAAGGTAAACAGGAAAGAGAAATCATAAAGGATTCAATAAAGTTGAATTGTTTACACTCCTACATAGGAAGATGATGCTTGAAGCTCCTAAGAATTTCATCATTATTAGTACAGTTAGAAGGAGTATACATAGACAGAGGGCATGAGTGTGAGTTGACCATGATGGGATGATATTTAAAAAATTAAGGGATGAGAAAGAAAGATGAACTTGGAGAAGGGGGAAAGGGAAAGGTAGAATGGGGAAAACTATCTCACATAAAATAGGTACAAAAGAGCTTTTACAGTGGACCAAAACATGGTGGGGGTGGCAAACAACATTTGAACCTTACTTTCATTGAAATTGACTCTAAGAAGGAATTATATACATACTTAATTAGGTAAAGAAACCTATCTTACCTATGAGGAAAAAGGAGGGGACGGTGATAAGAAGGCTGATAGAAAGGAGGGAAGACTGGAGGAGGTTAGAAGCAAAACACTTTTGAGGAGGGAGACAGCGAAAGAAGAGAGAGGGATAAGTGGGAAAAGAGAATAGAGGGAAATAACACACTTAGTAATCATGACTGAAAAATTTTACAAGTTTCCCTGATAAAGACCTCATTTCTCAAATATTTAGAGAACTGACTCAAATGTATAAAATTAAAGGTCATTTCCCAAAGGATAAGAACAGGCAGTTTTCTGAAGAAACAAATCTATCTATAGTTATATAAAATGCTCTAAATTACTAATAATTAAAGAAGCACAAATTAAAAGAACTCTGAGGTACCCCCTCACACCTATCAAATTAGCTTCTATGACAGAAAAGGAAAATGACAAATGTTGAGGGGGTATGGGAAAATTGGGACACTTATGCACTGTTGGTGGAGTTGGGAATTGATCCAATCATTCTGGAGAACAATATCAAACTGTGCCCAATGGGCTATAAAACTGTGCATAACTTTTTTTTTACCCAGAAATACCACTATTACTAGCAATACCTAGTGGTCTATAGTCCAAAGAGATTTAAAAAGGAAAATGAAAGGGACCTATATGTACAAAAATATTTATAGTGACTTTTTTTGTTGTGGCAAAGAACTGGAAATTGAGGGGATGCCTATAGATTGGGGAATGGCTGAACAAGTTGTAGCATATGATTGTCATGAAACACTATTGTGCTATAGGAAATGACAAGCACAGTGCTTTCAGAAAAACCTGGAAATGAGAAGGAAGGTCCTTTGCCAGGAAGGAAGAAGGTAAGGAAGGAGGTTGAGGGTTGTGTTTTGAAGAGAAAAATGCGGGGTTGGAATACTGTAATTATGATGTGAACTGTGAAAGGAATCAATTGGGGGAAGAGACTTTTAAATGAGTGATATCCTGGAAATCTGTCAACCAGCATTTCATGAAAATTCATACACACACACACACACACACACACACACACACACACACACACACAACTGTTGACATCCTAGAGCAAAAGTATTTAGCCCTTCATCTTTCAAGGTTCCTTGACAACAATGGTGGTACTTAAGGTTCTAATGAGTCAAGTTCTTTCTCCACAATGAGTCAACATTCCCTTTCCACAAGGTCTACCCCCAACTAAATCAATTCACCATTTATTAAGTGCTTGCTATGTTGAGGTCACTTTTGTAAGCATGGAGTTGCAAAGATAAACACAAAATAACTTCTGCCAAGGAACTCTCTTCTTCTGGGGGAAAGAGGTCACAGTATGTACAAAAGAAAGTCAATACAAAGTCTATACAGAGAAATACAAATTTATTTCAAGAGGAAGTGTATCTGAACAAATGATGTAGAGGAGAAGAAAGAAAGACCTTATATAGAGGGCATTACTTAAGGTATGTGTTGCAGGAAGCAAGGTACTCCAAGAGTTGGAGGTAAGGAAGGAATGCATTCAGATATGGAAGATCATTTGTGTAAACTTATAGAGCTTGAAAATTGAATGTTATATATTGGAAAGAGCTAATAGGGCAGTTTAACTGAAATGGAGAGTGTGAAGGGGAGTAACATGAAATAAAAGGAGTGTGTAGTACCTGATAAATTATATAAGGTTTTGACTGCCAGATTAAGAAGTCTGTATTTTAATCTTAGAGTCAATAGGGAATCATTAAGAATGTTTGAAGAATCAGGTACTTAGGAATATCAAATTGGTAGCTATGTAAAGGGTGGAGAAAGGACAGATAGGAGTCAGGGAGACTAAATAGAAGACCACTAAAAACAGTTCATGAGTTTGAAGGACTAGGGAGGCTCTGTGTGTCAAAAAAGAGGAATACATGCAAAAGACATTGAGGACTCAGCTCAACAAAAGTTGGTAAATGATTGGATATGGGTGTTGAGGGGAAGAGAAGAGTTAAGGATGATTCCAAAGTTGTGAACCTGGATGACTGGAAGGTTGGTGGAAACATTCCGGGAAATTGAGAATTTGGAAGAATGAGTTTAAAAAAAACACGAGCTGTGAGCAATGGTTAGAAAAGGATTTTGATCCACATATTTTGATCCCTACCTAAAACCTGGGCTAACTCATTGTAATGGGTAAATGTGGTGGGAGGGATGTCTAAGTACTGCACATTAGGTACTTACTTGATTTATTGATTGTAAATTTGGTTCAAATGCTCTGAGAACTAGGACTTCTAGTGCCAACATGTACTGCAGCCTATACATGAGAATGCCAGAGAGAAAAGGGAGAGGTGATTTTTAAGGATACTGTTGTCATTGACCTTTTGACATAAAATTTTCACCCATTTTTTTGGTGGACACTTTGCCTTAATGCATCTAGCACCTCCTGGGCAATACATTATATGAGACAGGCATGTATAAAAGAGGTCAATTATAGTACAGGCACACAGGGAAAGTTACTTAAGCAACCAAATTCTCCATCCAACCTTTGACATTTACCTGCTGCACAATTTGGGACAAGTCACTTAACATTACTGAGCTCCAGCTTCTTCTGATGTAAAATGAGAGGCTTGGATGAGATGATCTCTAAGGTCTCTTCCAACTCTTGATCTAAGTTCCTATGACCCAGTCTAGCTAATGTTTGCACCTCTTTGTCACACAGTAGTCTCAGGTAGCTCTCCCATTCTTCCCTTCAGTCAGCTTTGTAATATGAGGGCCAGTTTAAGAAACAATGGTCAAGGAAAAGTCCAGGAAAACTTTGCTTTTATAAATTGGGAAAAGCAACCTCAAAATAATTGAAAGGCTATGACCTTCATCTGAGTTACTGGCAGCAGCTGCTGCCTTTCTGACCCAAAGATGGATTGCCCTGACTCCTTCTTTGTAATAACAATAATGAGAGAGCATTTTCATCTATCAGTCTGATAGAGTTCCCAGTTATGTCCCAGCACAGCAAGCTCTGCTGATGTCTTCATTACAACCCATCTAAGATATTGGGGTTCCTTTCCATGATTGATCTTTCCTCCTATTATCCCTACCTCATATTAAGATGTCAATAACAACACATTGCCAGGCTTATTTTACTACCAGCTACAATTGATAAAATACCAAATTTGTTTACTAAAATAGATTAGCTTTATTTTGAGAATATTCGGTCTGCCTCTCTAATCATCCTAATGAATCCAACCAATCTCCAAGTCTCTAATCTTTACCGGACTTTTAAGAAGTCCCTTTTCAACCTGATTCGACTCTCTACATCCTACCCCTTGTCCAGATTAATCTATAAGATGATGTCTCTTTGTTCTTTGAAAAGTATAACCTGGTGTCCAGCCTCCATGATCTCAAAACCTCTTTCTCTAATTGTCCTCCAGTCCCTGCCTCACTTCTTTGATTTATTGTTCATTAAAAGCCAGGATTATTTTGTCACTTCTGGAGGGGCCACAGAGGCATATTATTCCATTACCAATTAACTCCCATTAAATAGTTACCATTTAACATGCATTAGCATAAGAAATAGAATATTCAGTTACTAGTAATAAGGGAATGATTCACCACACCTGTTCCTACCACCCCACCACGAGGACATCATAATTCAATCCCTCTGGTCTCAACCCATTTTCAAGTGTATTTGTAGTCAGCCTTATAGACTTTTAAATGAATGCCTGCTAGCCTGGGGGCTGTAAGATGATACCATGGAGGGGAGTTGTTTTTTTCTGTCCATAGTGTTCTACAAAGCATAGTCTTGCAATTCTTCCAAAACTGAGCTTTTGTGCAACCCTGGCCAAGTGATTTGACCTTTCTAGAGCTCAGTGCCCCTCATCTATAAAATGAGGTTTTGATATTGGATGATGTCGAAGGTCTGATTGAACTTTGTAACTTTATGATGATGGCAATGAAGTAGGAGGAGGGGGTAGCATCTCTCTGAGAGTCCTGACTTTTCCTGGGTGCTATAAAAAACAAAATAGAGGCACCTGACATCTATACTCTTAGATGAGAGGCCAATTAGCTGATTCTAAGGTAGTAGTTTGTAATGTACCTAGTATATACACACATATACATACATTAATATGTGAATGTATATTTATATATATATGTGTATATATATGTGTGTGCATATATATATATGTATATATATGTGTGTGTGTGTGTGTATGTGTATATATATATATATATATATATATATATATATATATATATATATATATATATATATATACACACACACACATATATACAACATATATGTGTTGTGGATCCAGAGCTACTCCATTTTGGAAATCACTCCATTTTTTTCACACATATATGTCTGGGTCTCCTAATAGTGCTTGCAATACAAGTCACCCAAAATAGGACTTTCCATGGTATCCTGCAGTGCAACCTCTTCTGAGAAACAGTCTAGGCATTTTCCCATCTTGTTAAGCAGAAACCCCTAAACCTCAAATTGGCTAACAGGGTTATTGCAACAGATTGACCTCTAACCCCAGAAACAGGGACCTTGACCCAGCAATGTTTTCTTACCCCCTACATTTTTCCTCACTCCATGAAACCTATATAAACCTTCTGTACAATTCATTTTAAGAATCTTTGCCTCTTCAGGTGAGACTCCCCTGCTGGCAAACTCAAGAAACCCAACTTGGTCCAAATTATGTTTCTTAGTCAATTAGTTGTTCCCATTCCCTCCACCAACAGTTTATTTACATATGTGTATATATATATATATGCATATATGTGTATGTAAATATGTATATTTCTGTTGTTGTTGTTGTTTTGTTTTGTTTTTTTTGGTGAGGCAATTGGGGTTAAGTGACTTGCCCAAGGTCACACAGCTAGTAAGTGTTAAGTGTCTGAGGCCGGATTTGAACTCAGGTACTCCTGAAACCAGGGCCGGTGCTTTATCCACTGCTCCATCTAGCTGCCCCTAAATATGTATATTTCTATATCAAATATACTTAGTTTGTAGCCAACTTGATATATATATATATATATATATATACATACATACATATATACAGACAAATATAGATAACCATATTTCTATATTATTGGTTCCCTTTGTCAAATGATATATTTTGTTTTATGCCTTTAAAATTTTTAAGCTGAGAAGGAAAATTCCTATCTACACAAAATTATTTATAGCAGCTTTTTTTGGTGGCAAAAACAAATTAGAAACTAAGAGGATGTCCAGCAATCGAAGAATGATTGACTGACTTGTGGTATGTGGATGTAATGTAGTACTATTGTACTTTAAGAAATGAGCAAATAGGGGACAGCTAGATGGTGCAGTGATTAAAGCACCGGCCCTGGATTCAGGAGGACCTGAGTTCAAATCCGGCCTCAGACACTTAACACTTACTAGCTGTGTGACCCTGGGCAAGTCACTTAACCCCCATTGCCCCGCCAAAAAAAAAAAAAAAGAAATGAGCAAATAGATTTCCAAAAGGTTTGGGAAAACATATTAATGGCTGCAGAATAAAGTGAGCAGAATCAGAAGAATAATTTATACCATAACATCAAAATTTTTTAAATGTACAATTTTAAGGACTTTTATAAACTGACAAAGAATGGAAGAAGCAGAATCAAGACAACAAACCACTTTGAAAGACGTAATAATTATAATTGGCTCCATAACTATTCATGATACCAGAAGATCAATTGAGAAATTATGATATCCATTACAGAGAGATGATGGATTTAGGATATAGAATGAGGCATATACGTTTTTGGGGGTTTTGACTGCATATTTGTTACAAGAAATTTGCAATTTGCTTTCCTTTTTTCAGTTTTTTCAATAGGGTATGAGATGGAAAAGGGAGAAAATAAATTTCTGTTAACTTTTTAAAATAGATGTTGGGTATGATAGATATGAAATGTTGCATGAACTTTCAGATAAGGTCACTGTATTATTAGTTTTGTTTACTATTTTATTTTGTTATAAGAGATCTCTCACAAAGCAGGAATAATTTGTTAATGTTTGAAATGTAAAAACAAAACACTTTGATAAAACCAGAAAGGTGAAAAAAGAAAAGAAAAAAAAGAAAAATTTGATTCTGAGAAAGGGTCTACAAGTTTCCCCAGATAGACAAAGGGGACCTTGACACATACACACAAATGGTTAACATCTGTTCTAGGTTCATCAAAACACTATTCTCACATCAATATATGTTCCCATCTAGGACTGCTAAAAAATGGTATTCGGTTTAGAGAGGTTTAGAATAGACTATGCAGAGGAAACCTGGGTGATTGCCATGCACTTGCTAGTCATGTGACCTTGAATTACCACAAGCAGGACAGTTGAGCTATCCTAGTGTCATGGGGTGCAGAGCACCCCAGAAGTTCTCTGGGGCACATCAAGGAATCTTCTCCTTGAGAAACTAAACCAGAGGACAGATACACCTAGAGAAAAAAGGGGAACCAAACTGAGCTAGCTTCAGATCTCCACCCTTTATTCTAGTCTCCCTTACCATTGGGGAGATAAATTTGGGTGTGACTGCAGCCTTTGTGTCCTGAAGAGAGATTCATAGCCACCCTTCACCCAATTCCCCAGCTACCACCAGTGGGGGCTGGTCCTCCCTCACTAAAGGAACTTTCCACAGGCAGATGGTCCACCCCCATTAGCCCCCTATAAAAGTACCTGCCTCCTGCTCGAGGAGATTGGTACCACTGAGCCATGTGCTTTGTGCCTATCTCCCCATGAGAAGTCCAAGGACTTCTTTCATGGTTTCCCTTCCCCCGCCCCTTCCCGTCCCTTGCCCCTAAATAAACTACCATCTTATTCTAACTACTTTTGTGTGCAAGAGGGTGTAATTCTTTAAAGAGGAATTCCTAAGAACCCTAACCAAAACCCATACCCCATTCCCCCATTACACTAGCAAGAGGGTAATATCTGTTGTCAATAACCTTCAGTTAGCCTCTCTATAGATCTAAGGATATATTCTGGTAATAGAGTGAGTCTGTGACACCTACCACTTGTGCCTAAGTATTCTATTTCTTACATTAATACATGCAAAAATGATAATTATAACTAATATTATTTCTTATACTAACACGAGCAAAAAATAGTTTAATTTAACTGGTTCTCATACTATGCAATAGAGTATTGACAGAAGTTATGCTCCCTGAGGGGAAGGACTTTTTATTTTTGTCTTTCTAGTAGCAGCATCTGGCATAGTAATTCCTCATAAGATAGGGTCAGGGATATGGGCAGGACCTGTAATTTCATTTGGTATATATGGGAGAGCTCCCACAGCCAAAGCACGTTGACACCTCTGTAACTTATAGTATTTGACAGTTGCCAAGATAGAGCACCAAGACATTAAATGACTTGTCCAGGGTCATACAGTCAATACATGTCAGAAGCAAGACTTGAATCCATGGGGGTTTTTTGCTATCTAGATCAAATCTCTATTCCCTCTGGATAGCTCATATTAGATATTTAATGTTTGTTTAATTGAATTGAATTGACAAGAGGGAGAGCAAACTAGTCAGGTTAGACATCTTACTGGAGAACAATGTAGCCCTGGGGAGTTTGATCTTCCTTTAGAGTCTGTATTTAAATTCCACTGTGTTACCCATGTGATGAGGAAGCTCAGGCTGTACTAAAAGTTGTCTGAAGTATTAGCTATGGAGATTGCCGAAGGGTTGGGCAGTAATTACTGTCTCTCACAATATCAACAATAGCAATGCTCTCAAGAAGGCTTCATAAACTTTTCCCTGTTTTCTTGCATCAGATGTCTTTGGTGTTTGGAAGTCAGAAGTAACAAAACCCTACTATCTTGAGCAAATCATTTCATCTCTCTGAGTCTCAGTTTCCTTATTTGTAAAATTATAGTTGGATCTGTTGATCCCTAAGGTCTGTTCCAGTTCTAAAATTAATCTTAGAATAGTTCAATTAAAGTTAAAATGGAATCATTGCTAGATGGTGACAGTCACCACCACTCCCATCCCCCAACCCCATTTCCACTCACACATTTGAATGGTTGGTTGAGTAGCATTTTTGAAATGGGATGTCTTGTGTAACACCGAAAACAAAGTCTAGGCAACTTATTTATTATCATTTATACAAAGTCATTTTGGAGCCTGCACGGACTTCTGGATACATTTAATAAATAAAACATGCCATCCATCTATCAGTTAAACCACTGGGCATGCCACAAAACAAAACAGCCAGCTGATCTGTTTCTCTTTTTCTTGCCCTCCCCCTCCCCAAACTCCTTCTGTGCTGCTGTTTGAGTGAGCAGAGCCATGTTTTTGTGGGGTAGGAGGGAGAGCCAACAGGGGAAAGGGGGACAGAAGGGGGCAGCCATTAATAGAATAGAGGCAGGAGATGATAAATTAAGGGAATGCCCATTAATTTTTCATTTTGACAGATTATCTCGTGTCAGAAGGCAGAGGAGATGGCTCCTGCGCCCAGAGCTGAGGCACTTGCTTGTAAGGCAGGATTGTGGGGGGGTTTTGCCTGAATTAGGTAGTGGGCACCCAAAGAATGAAAAATTCATGACAATCTATAATTTACATGCTGGAAGATAAATAATGAACTAAACCCTGTCATTAAATTGGCCCTTCTTTCTTAATCCCTTGGGTGATAAATCTGATTTTGCAACAACATTTAGTATAAATTGATTTTTTTAAAAGAAGGGAGGGGTGGAGGAGAAGCTGTTTAAAATACTTTGGTTATAAATAGCCTCTGCTGAGGGGTACATTGCCTTGGGCTCAAAGATACAATAGCCTATTAATGTAACTTTACATTAAGACTGGCATTAATTAAAGAGGATATCGACAACACATTTTGCAAACCAAAGCAATGTTAAAATACACACACACATTCATAGTACCAGCAACTCCCACAGTCCAAGTCTGCATAGCTCTGTATTTAATGAAAAAAAAAAACTTTAAAATTCAAGGCTGGGTGGTGGATCTGGAAAGCACCCAGAGAACCTTGTGTAGACATCCCCTAGGGCTACTGTGAAAGACTTTTCCTGGCTACAACTAGACTGCCAGGTAGTCTCCCAGGGCCTAGACTTCATTAGGCTTTGGTAAACAATGTTTTTATTCCTCTCCCAGGACCAAATAGAAAGAAACCTAGAGTGACCCTTGAATAATAAGCTAATCAGCCATCTCCCCATCTTGTCTTCAAGGGGCACTGGCTCCCCACCAAGCTGATTTTCTGGCAGGAGCAAGGCCATTGGACTGGCAAAGGACAGAAGTGTGGGTAGTGGGGAAACAGTCCCTGGGACCAGTGCTCATGTTTCCTCCCTTCACTTCCACTCACCATTGATTTCTCTTTTTCTTTTCACCCTTTCATGCTTTGACAGTCTGGTGAAGCCTATGGACTCCTTATCAGAAATTTTTTGTTAAATGTGTAAAATAAAATACATAGGATTGCAAAGGAAATGAATTTTGTTGAATACAAAATTATTGAAATTTTTAAAAAATAAGTTCATGAACCCAAAATTAAGAATTCCTACTCTAGAGTCAATGGCCCTGCGGTGAAACCCCAAATGATTTTTGCTACTGGAGTAACCCTAGACATGCAATTTCACCCATCTAGGTCTCATTTTCTTCACCTGTAATATGAGAGGGAGTTAAACTAGATGGCCTCTCAGGTCCCTTCTAGCTCTAGATGTGTGATCCTATTGAGAGAAGTGCTTATTTTTCTATTACATTAATAACCAATTAGTAAATTAAGATTGAGGCTTTTTCTCTTTATTTCCTCATTCAAGGACCAGCCCCTTTAAGTCAGTCAGTCAGTCAGTCAGTCAGTCAGTCTCTGAAGGACATTTCTGATAAATGAGATTGCCCAAATCTTCCTGGAATATGCTCCTAGATCTTGGGTGGGACCCCACCAACTAGGAGACCTTAATTCTGTTTAAAATGTAAAAAAAAATCTATCCTAGGTAAATTCCAGCCTAAAAGCATCAAATCTATTCCTTGGCAGCCTTCTATTAGAGTTTAGGGTGACCCAACTCATGAAAGAGAAAACCAACCAGAGTAGAGCAGTCTGGGTAGAAATGGATTCTTTTGTCCAGATTTCTGGAGGTGGCTGAGTCTTTTGATCAAGACGCCATTTTTAGCAGGAGGAGCTGAAGACTTTTAGTCAATCTCCTCATTAATATGTCTACCCCCTCATTAATTGTTCACCAATCAAGGTTAATTTTCACCTGTTAGGGGCACCCCCTTTCCCAAAGGTATGTAAGTATTTGGTAATCTCCATGGTTTTGTCTTTGGTTACAGAGAGAAACCACTGACCATCAATTTATTGATTATTGGCTAGCCTAATTAATAAGTTGATTGTTAATTATCCAGAAACTCTGTGAGTTTTTCATTCATCTCACTATGAAGAATTTTGTAATGTCTGGAGAGACAGCAGTGCTTCCCCAAATGTCTTAGAATTATGAAATTTGGGAGTAGTAGAGCTGGAAGGGACTTTAGAGATCATCCCTTCATATTAGAGATGAAATAACTGAGGCCCAGAGATAAAATGGCTTGTCCAAAGTTACTCAATTAGTTTAGTTGCTGAGCCAGGACTCAAATTCAGCTTTCCTAAATGAGTCTAGACTCTTTCTATTGTCCCAGGCTGTCCTTCAAGCCAAAGTACCCAATGGGAGGCACAGATCTGCAACCCTTAGTTCAGGAAGAGGCTCAGAAGAGAACAACCATCTCTTATACCTAGAACATTGTTTTGGTTGTTTCCTCCAAGGAGTTTCTCCATCCCTGACCTCCTTATGCCCACACAGTGTCACTATTAATGATGGTGAAAATGACAACTATTATGATTCATCAGACTGGAAAATTAAGGTTGAAATCACAAAATGTAGGAATAGGGTAAACACAGGGAGAGAACATGCTCCCAATACCCCAGGAGGCAGCACTGAAGCTTGAAGGACGCAGTTTTAAGATGAACAAAAGGAACTCTTATAACTCTTATTTTATACCACAGAAAATCAATTAATGAAACTATGTTCCTCAAAGACAGCAAAAGCCAAGAAATGCAAATTGGCTCAGTTAGGATTTACTATACTTCATGAACGATAGATTCATAATAGATCAAAAACAAAAACTAAAAAGCAATCTACTATGTGCCAAGCACCCTAAGAGTCATTAGGTCATTAGATATAATGACAAAAAAGGAAACAGTTCCTGTCCTCAAAGAGCTTACTAATGTGAGAAACATGTGGAGGGGGCAGTGTTCCAAATCCCTTGGAGTCAGATGGCATTTTGTTGCTCAGTCTTTCCATATTTTGATATTTCTTATTTGTCCTTTGGAATCTTCCCAATACAGTTATAAAACTTTATTCTGTGTCTACACAGTACCTAAATGGTTAACTATAATACTCAAGTACAAAAGGGGTGGCAGGGAATAGTTGCTTTTTGCTTAGGATACTTTGAGTAACTTGGCCATGCTTTTGTCCAAGCTTTCCATTGGTATAGTCCTTTATACTTTAAAATGTCATTCATATCTAGTACCTTGCTTGATTCCCAAAACAACCCCGGACAGGTATTACTATTTTCTTTGCCACCACACCTTAAGAAAAATGAGACTGTTCCATCTGACTTGGCAACTAAATCTTCTATGTATGTTGTTACCCCTATTAGATTTGAGGTCTTTTATAGTGGGATGTTTGGGGTTTTTTTTCAATTTTTCTACCTGTGTCTCCAGCACTTACCCCATTGCTTTGCAAGCACTTAGTAAGTGCTTCATTCATTCATTCATTATCACTATTTTATGGCTGAGAAAATTGAGTCTTGGGGGCAGCGAGGTGGCACATAAAGCACCGGCCCTGGATTCAAATTTGTCCTCAGACATTTGACACTTACTAGCTGTGTGACCCTGGACAAGTCATTTAACCCCCAATGCCCTGTTTAAAAAAGAAAGAAAGAAAGAAAGAAAGAAAGAAAGAAAGAAAGAAAGAAAGAAAGAAAGAAAGAAAGAAAGAAAGAAAGAAAGAAAGAAAGAAAGAAAGAAAGAAAGAAAACAAAAGAAAATTGAGTCTCTGAGAAGTGAAGTGATAAGTTCATATGCCAATCACAAACTGGTAACAGAGCTAAGTCCCATTCCTCCAAACCATCACACTATACTGTCTACCCCACCCAATCCCCATCATTTAACATCCCAGGGAAACAAGCACCATGATTGAAATATATTCTTTCATTCATACTTCAAAACAGCAATGAAGAGTTCACATCTTCTGGTTACAAGTGACCCGGACTGGATTCAAATTATTTATGAAGGGCTCAGTCTCCTCTTTACAATTCCCCAAGATGCCCTTACATTACATTATATTGTGCAACATAAAAGATTCAGGTGAAATTTACATGGTGGCTAATGTAGTATATTTAATTCATATCTGTAGGTATTTCTTTCCTTCTCTCAATCAGTCATGGGAAATACATCTTAATGAGTTACCATAAAGAAATAGGGAGAAGGGAGGAAAGGGAAGTGTGATTTAATGCTGTCCTTAGCTCTCACACTCATAGATAGGGTGACAAGGAGACTGAAAGAGGCCTCCTTGGAGGCATTGTAGATTGCTTCCATATGGTATTGGCCATTATTTTTTAAGACTAATCAGTATCTTTCAAGTATTCCCTGCTACTTGCTAGCTTTTATAAAATTACAAAATCATGGAATCATCCAATGTTAAAGCTACAATGATCTTAGAAATCATTCAGTCCAATCCATTCATATTAGAGAAAAAGAAACCGAGGCCTGGTAAGGGGAAATCACTTGTTCAAGATGACTCAACCACTGAATGTCAGAACCAACACAAGAGCCCAGGCTTCCTGGTCCTCAGTCAAATGTTCTTTCTATTACACCATATTGCTCTGTTGTGATTTTTCTGTTGCATTTATGGTGTTAAATTTAATCATAGAAAACCCTGTATTCACAAAGCATGGGATGCATAGCTTTCTATTTCCTAGGACCTTAAGTCACAAAACGAGAAGTGAAAGTTGAACAAAAGGAAAGATTGATGCCAAAGATCAGTAGGCTGAGTTAGAAACCTAAGAAAGACCCTAGTTATTTGTAGGATACTCAGGAAATATAGAACTTTCCTTTTACTTTTTGACTCAGTCTCCCTATCTTGCTCACACTAGAAGTACAGCTTTAACTCAACAGCCCAATCTCACTTTTGACTGACACAGAAGTTTTGATCTGCTCTGTTTCTGAATTGGGCAGACATGCATCCTGAGGCAACCTAATTGCCCCCTGCTACAGAAGCCTCACTATATTTGTGCTGAGCTAAGCATAGACACCTGATTGCTTTAGCCCACTGTAGCTCAGAGCTCCTGAACTCAAGAGATCCACCAGCCTCGACCTCCCCAAATAGTAGGGATATAAGTCATACCAAAACCTATAAACTTTTTTTGATATTTTGATTTCCATATAATTAGTTCCTTTTGTAATTCTATGAGTTTTATTTTATGCATTTTAAATACTATTCTGAAAGGAGGCTAATAGTTTTCACCAGACTTCTAGAGGTATTTCTGATACCAAACATTTAAGAACTCTTGCTCTAAAGTCTGAATTCGCAGGGAAGGATGTATGCCTATTTGAAAGGCAGTAGGGGTAGTAGATAGAGAATTGGCTTTGGGATCAGAAGAACTGGGTTGAAATTGTGTCATTGCTGCATATTGTGTTGGGGATAGTCATATAATCACTCAATATGTAAGACAACTCTCTAGGATGATAAATTGCAGAGAAGGTGCTAACCCATATCTGTAAAGGAAATATTTTATTGGGAGTTCCCAAAACTAATGAAATTGCAGATATGTTAAAGAAAATGTGTGTGTGTGTGTGTGTGTACATAGTAGGTGAGTTCCATAAATTCTGATTGCCTATGTTTAAAAGGTGTTCCTCCTCTATATCAACTGTAAGATTTGAGCCTACATTGTAATCCAAGTGATTATAGGAGGGGAAGCAGAAGAAGGTAAAGAAGGAGAAGAAGGAGGAGGAGGAAGAGAGAAAGAAGAAGAAGAAGAAGAAGAAGATGATGATGATGACAAAGATGATGAAGTAGAAGAAGAAGAAATTAATGCAGGTAGAGTAGAATTTCTGGCATCAAAATATGTTCATTTATAAAGATTTTATCAAAAAGTATCATCCTATTCTTTCATTAACTACATTCCCTACTCTTTGGTGATGGCTTGGTTTAGGTGTTAACTTATATCTATTACACTGTCAATAGAGTGAACCATCCATCACCTAGATCAGGAGAGTGTTCTATTATTTTAAAATAATTTTTATTGATATATTTTGTTTTTACATCACTTAAATTTACACCTGTGTTCTTCTTCATCTTCCTGGAGAACCATCTCTTATAACAAAAAATTGTTGTTGTTTTTTTAAGATAAGAGGAAAGGGAGCAGCTAGGTGGTACAGTGGATAAAGCACTGGCTCTGGATTCAGAAGTACCTGAATTCAAATCTGGCCTCAGACACTTGACACTTACTAGCTGTGTGACCCTGGGCAAGTCATTTAACCCCCATAGCCCTGCAAAAAAAAAAAGAGAGAGAGAGAAAAGGAAAAATACAGCAAAACCCATCAATTCATAGACAAAAACCTCTGGCATTATATACAATGTCCCCCATCAATATATCCTCCCTGCTGCACAAGAGTGGGGATACGTGTCTTCTCATATTTCTTCTTTGAGATCAAGATTGTTCTTGGTAATTTTTACAATATTCATTTTCAATTATATTATGATAGCTATTCTTTCCAATTCCATTGTTGAAACCATTGGGTATATAATTTCCTTGGTACTGATTACTTTATTCTGGATCAGTTTATGTAAATCTTTCCATGCTTCTCTATATTCATCATAGCTATCATTTCTTACAGCACAGCAATATTTCACTTTACCACATTTTACCACATTAAATATTCACTTTACCATGATTTGTTAGTTATTCCCTAACTTATGAACATCAACTTCATGTCTAGTTCTTTTCTGCCATAAAAAATTATTCTATCCATATTTTAGTATACACGGAACATTTCTTTTGTCATTGACTTCCTTGTAATATATGTGTATCAGTGAAACCTCTGAGTCAAAGGGTATAGATAGTTTAGCTACTTTTGCATAATTCCAAATAGCTATATAGAATGGTTGTACTCATTTACAACTCCGTGATACATCAATGTACTTCTCTTTTACAACCTCTACAATACTTATTTTTTCACTGTCTCTCCAATATCTCTGCCCATTTCTGGGTGTGAGATAGAACTTCAGGGTTATTTTAGTTATTTGCATTTTCTTATATTTGGTGATATGGGACATTATGTCATATTGTTAATAGTTTGCAATTCTTTTGAGAACTGTTCACATCCTTTGATAGTGGTCAAGTTTGTTGTTATTTTTGTTGTTGTTGTTGTTGTTATAAGATGTCCTTGCCTCATAGAATCACAGAATTTCAGAGTTGGAAAAAACCTAGGAGACACATAGCCCTCAAAATAATATCTACTACATAACAGGTAATCAACCAGCCTTTGCTTGAGGACCTACAGTTAGCGGGACACTTAATGAAGAGGGCAGAATGGTATACTAAGAAAATTTCTCTCTCTCTAGAGCCAGGGGACCTATATTCAAATCTTACCTCCAACATTTACTATCTGTATGATCTTGAGCAAGTCAGTTAGCATTTCTTGGCCTCTCCTTCCTCATCTATAAAATGAAAAGGTTCGACTAAACGTGCTCTGAGGTCCCTCTTAGATCTATGATTCCATGACTTCCCAAGGTGGGCTTTTCCACTTTTGGTTAATTCTATTATTTAAATTCACTTCTTTGCTCCTAGTTCTCATGACTTTAGAGCCAAGGAGAACAAATCTAATTCTTCTATATGGTATGGGGCAGCCAGGTGGTACAGAGGATAGAGCACCAAACCTGGAGTCAGCATGACCAAAATTCAAAGCCAGCCTCAGACACTTGACTAGCTGTGTGACCCTGAGTAAGTCACTTAAACCTGTTTACCTCAGTTTCCTCATCTGTAAAATGAGCTGGAGAAGGAAATGGCAAAAACTACAGTTATTTCTACCAAGAAAACCCCAAATGGGATCATGAAGAGTTTGACACAACTGAAATGACTGAACAAAAAATAAGAAATAATCTTTTAAATCCTTGAAAACAGCTATCATATCCCCTTCCCAAATCTGCTCTTTTTCAGGATGAATATCCCTAATTTCTTCAACTGATTCTTAAATTGCATGCAATTGAAGGCATTTGCCATTCTGGTTGCCCTTTGCCAAACATTTTCTAGCTTCTCAGCATACTTCCTAAACTATAGTGCCCAGAATGGAATATGACCTTGCAGATGTGATGGTCTGTCCAGGACAGTGTACAAGGGAGATATCACCTGCTTTTTCCTAGAAACTATAGTTCTCTTCCCAAAGCCCAAATTTATATAAGTTTTTTTAGGCTGTCATATCACATTATTGACTCAGATTGAGTTTAGAGTCCACTTTAAAAAAAAAGAGGCCTTTTTTCCAGTCATACTATTATCTAGTCATGCCTCTCCAATCTTGTCCTAAGAAAGTCAATTTTTAAAATCCAAGTGACTTTACATTTATCGCTATTAAATTTCATCTAATTCAATTCAGTCCAATGTTCTAGTCTGTCAAGACTTGTTTGGATCCAGACTGTCATTCAGTGTGTTAGTTATCCTTCCCAGCTTTGTGTGATCTGCAAATGTAATAAGACTTCTTGTCTTTATCCAAGTCATCGGTAAAAAAAAATTATATATATATATATGTATATATATATATATATATATATATATATATATATGAAAAATATGTGCACCAGGCACAGTTCCTGGGACTGAAGACTTTCTTCTAAGTTGATAATGAATCATTAATGATCAGTCATTCAACTAATTCTAAATCCAACGGTTCTGTTGTTGTCCACATCTCTTCATCTTTTCCAAAAGAATAAATTGAGATTTTTTTTCAAACACTTTGCTAAAATCTAGGTAAACTACAAAATTTCCCTGATTTACCTGCTTAGTAATGCTGACCAAAAAAAAAATCAGGAGACAATAGATCTATGCTTGATTAAATAATGCTAGCTTTTTGTGATTACCAATTTATTTTCTAGATGTTTACTAACCAAATTTGTGATAATACATTTTACAACTCTTTAGGCATTGATGTCAAGATCACTGGCCTAAAGTCTGTATATTCTATCATCTTCCATTTTATGGGGAAATTACCATATATTCTTTTCCAATCCTATGGTATCTCTCCATTTTCACAATCTTTTTTTTTTTTGAGACAATTAGGGTTAAGTGATTTGCCCAGGTAACAAAGCTAATAAGTGTCTGAGGCTGTATTTGAACTCTGGTTCTCCTGATTTCAGGGCCAATGCACTATCCTCTGTGCCACCTAACTGCCTTTTCACAGTCTTTAAGATATCAGTGACAGCACCTTAAGTAATCACATCTGCCAATTCTTTCAGAACTACATCTATAGTTCCATCTGTGACAGGTAAATTAAATTTAGCAAGGACAGGTAAATACTCTTGTACTATCTTCTTATTTACCTTGGAGATAAAAATCCCCATTTGCCCTTTTTGTTCTACCCTTTCCAGTCCAAACATCACTTTCCCAAACATCATAATATGAAAATTGAATACCTCTTCCTCCTATCTATTCTCAGTTATCTTCCAATCCTTCCTTTGATTCTCCTCTTTTTTCCTAAAAGATCTTTAAAACATACTTTATGTTATCCTTGACTCTTCTCATCCACCTATGTTTATTGTGAACTTTTCTTGTAATGTAGAACATGATTCTTAAAATATTGGAAATGAAGTTAGGAAGATTTGAATTCAAATCCTGCCTCATATATTAGATGTATAATACTGAGCAAGTCACTTAATCTTTCTTGACCAATTTCATCATCTGTAAAATGAGGATGGGCAGCTAGGTGGCACACTGGATAGAGTACCAGACCTGGAGTCAGGAAGATTTATCTTTGTGAATTCAAATCTGGATTCAGGCAATTACCAGCTGTGTGATCTTGGGCAAGTTATTTAACTCTGTCAGCCTCAGTGTCTCATTTGTAAAATGAATTACGGAAGGAAATGACAAACCACTCCAGTATCTTTGCCAAGAAAACCCAAAATAGGCATTCATGTTGTTGTTGGTCCTTCATTCTTTTTTTTTTTTTTTTTTTTTTTTTTTTTTTTTTTAGTGAGGCAATTGGGGTTAAGTAACTTGCCCAAGGTCACACAGCTAGTAAGTGTTAAGTGTCTGAGGCCGGATTTGAACTCAGGTACTCCTGATTCCAGGGCCAGTGCTCTATCCACTGAGCCACCTAGCTGCCCTTGGTCCTTCATTCTTGAAGAGGAACATGACATCAGGATGATATTATGACTTGCACTGAATTAGAATTTTGAGTGACAGAGGGCTGTACAAGGTAACCAACCTCACTCTCTCCTCCAGAGCAAGCTCAGTCCAGTAACAAGATATATATCAGGATGACTGGAGATGGACGCACATGTTTAAAGCAATTGGGGTAAAATGACTTGCCCAGGGTCACACAGCTAGTAAGTATGTGAGGTGAGATTTGAACTCAGGTCCTCCTGACTTCAGGGCCAGTGCTCTACCACTATACCATTTAGTTGTCCCAAACTTCAAATAGAGTCACAAAGGGTCAGACAAGACTGAACAGTGACAAAAATGAGCAAAATAATAAAGCCTGCCTTATAGGGTTGTTGTGAGATTCAAATGAGATAAAGTATGTAAAGAGCTTTGCAACTATTTTTACTATCATCATCACCACCACCACCACCACCATCACCATTGGTATGCTATGTTTTGCCACACCAAAGGTATTCATCCTACCTTTGGCTTCATACTCCATATATATCTTTTAAAACTCTAAACCATTTGGAGACCCTTTCGGTCTCTTCAGACAACTCCCATTTCTCCTCATCATCAGAATTGTTTCTCTTTGTATCTTCAGAATTTTGTTTCTGAAAGTGTCCCAACATCTCCTATGGAAATGTAATCTTATGAGATCCCATCCAATCTTCTTCTGAGCCCTTTGAAATTTTCTCTCCCCCAAATCTAGGGTGCAGATCAAACCATTGCTAAGATCTCCTCTCCTACAGACAGGTGAGAATGATTATTTCCACCCCAGAAACCGGCACCTCCCTATTGGTGAAAATCAGAGCCAGAATAGAGTCTCCCACTCCCTTGTGGGTTACTCTACCTTTTGAAGATTGTAATTAAGGCATGGATAAAAGTTTTTCATTGTTATGCTTTTGACAGAGTGACAACTCTAGCAGCCAGAGGCAGTTACGTGGCACAGTGGATTAGAGCTCTGATTCTGAAATCGGAAACACCAAGTTCAAAGCCAGCCTCAGACATTTACTAGCTGTGGGACTCTGGACAAGTCACTTTATTTCCATTTGACTCAGTTTTCCTCAACTATAAAATGGAGATAATTGTTCAATTTTCAGTGTGAGCATTTATTCCTCAAAAATTGGGAAATGCTACAAATCAGGTTTCATTTATCATTTTGTGGATTCCTATGTATAAGAAAATGATGAAGAAAATGTTAATAATGCAGATGAAATGTAGAAATGTGCCAAGCATATTTTTTTCAGAGAGCCAGCTGTTAAATATTTACCAACACATCTCTGGTCTATGGTAGATATTCAGATGACAAAATTTCATCAACTTGCATTGGTATTAACCCAAATGCTCATTATGATGCTTCCCTCTGACTCCCAGATTTCCTCACATGAGTATGCTTTCTTAATAATAATTCTATATTACTCTTCTCCATCACCCCCTTTTACCTGCCCTCTTTCTTCAGAATAAAATAAAGTGATCAAGAATCACATATCAGTCATGGTTCTCATTCTACCAAGTCTCAATGATACCTATGAGGTCTACTAAATTATGCCTCCTTATGTTAAAATTTCTGGTTCATCTTACTCACTGTCTAAACTTTGTGCATTTATATATAGGTGTCTGAGGCCAGCCATTTTCATCCCGCCTTTTCAGTCCAAATGACATCCAATTATATTTGTAAGATACAGGAAAATACATTCTTGCCGATCTTTATTAGGTATATTCTATCTCTAGAAAAAAAAAAGTTGTGGTCTAGAAATCTAAATGTCATTCTAAGAACCACCTTCTTAACAAAGTACCCTTTCTTTTCTGTATCCATTCCTTAATGCAAATGATGAAAACACCACCTGTGTCCCTCTTGTGTTCATTTTCCTGCCAAGACTTTGTAATCTTTTGCAATGCTATATGAGTTCCATCTGGCATCATCATTTGTGTCCATGTGAATTACCAAAAGTATGTAGTTGTCATCCATTTTGACAAGTCTTGGGAGCATCTTTGATGTCTTTGATACATTCCCCAGTAGGACACTAGACTTCACTTTGGTCATTTTTCAGGCCAACACATAGCTGCCTCAGTAACCCTCAGAAGGCAGTCACCAACAAATACTCTTTTCTTTTTCCTGTAAGTCTCACCTGACTGTATCATTCTTTGGAAGTCAAACTATCTATATACAAGCAATAATAAAGCACAAAGTATGTACTAAGAATTATATAAGGCACTGGAAATACAAAGACAAAAAGAAGAGGGTTAAAAAAGAAGGTAAGGCCTATCCCGAGCAAGACTTTAGAAAAAAAGTTGGACATGTGTTTAAGAGCTTTGAAGTTGATATATATCTCTTGCTGATTCACTTTCGGTTTATTTGTGGCTATTTGTTCTTTTATTTGGCTGCTACTTCAAGCTAAGAGATGTTACTTTCCATGTGTCAAAAATGCAATGAATGTTTGACTCCCATTATATTGGGAGAATGTGGCCAAGTTGTCTGCTAATTACTGAAAATCACTGATGTCCTCATATGCCC
This sequence comes from Dromiciops gliroides, assembly GCF_019393635.1. Taxonomy (NCBI): domain Eukaryota; kingdom Metazoa; phylum Chordata; class Mammalia; order Microbiotheria; family Microbiotheriidae; genus Dromiciops; species Dromiciops gliroides. The sequence goes on along the minus strand of NC_057861.1, from coordinate 592,069,778 downwards.
CAGGGTTTTCACTCAGCCATGTGGTTGAAGAATTTAGCTTGCTCAGGAGATGGGAAATGCACATTTTGGAAAATTTGTCAATATGTTGTAGGGCTAAAATACTTTCCACAGAAAAGTTGAAAAGATAGGAAATATGATATGCTTAATTTCATCTAGTTCAATACAATGGCATTTTGTAAATACCTATTTTATGCAAAGCACTGTTATTTTTTTAAGTTTTTTGTTTGGTTGGTTTTTGTTTTTTGTTTTTAGTGAGGCAATTGGGGTTAAGTGACTTGCCCAGGGTCACACAGCTAGTAAGTGTTAAGTGTCTGAGGCTGGATTTGAACTGATATACTCTTGACTCCAGGGCTGATGCTCTATCCACTGTGCCACCTAGCTGCCCCAAAGAACTGTTATTTATGTGGTGGGGTTGTGGTGGGATGAGATACAAAAAAAATCACAGAATTTAAGAGTAAGAAAGAACTTTTTCTAGTCACATCTAAAGTAGACCAAAAATTCTCACGACAACATAGCAAACAATGAATGATACTATCCAGCCTCTACCCAGAAACCTTCAGTGATTGGAGAGTTATTATCTCCTAACCCAGCCTGTTTCACTTTGGGGAGCCCAATTGTCAGGAAGTCTTTGCTTCCAGAAAGCCTAAATATCTCTCCTTGCAACTCCCCTCGATGGGGCAAATCCTAATCTCTCCTCCTAGAGCCAAGTAGAATAATTACAGTCCCTCTTCCATAAATTAGACCTTCAGATACTAGAAGACAAAAATCACTTCCTTCCAAAGTACTTCTCTTTTATGGCTAAATATATACATTTATTTCAATCTATCCTTGTAAGGCATAGTCTCAACATCCTTAGGCATCATGTTCATCCTCCTTTATATGCTTTCTACCATGTTACTATCATTCTTTTGTGGGGGGGGGGAGGGGGCAATGAGGGTTAAATGACTTGCCCAAGGTCACACAGCTAGTAAGTGTCAAGTGTCTGAGGTCGGATTTGAACTCAGGTACTCCTGAATCCAGGACCAGTGCTTTATCCATCTAGCTGCACCCCATCAGTATCATTCTTTTTTTTTTTGCGGGGCAATGGGGGTTAAGTGACTTGCCCAGGGTCACACAGCTAGTAAGTGTCAAGTGTCTGAGGCCGGATTTGAACTCAGGTACTCCTGAATCCAGAGCCGGTGCTTTATCCACTGCACCACCTAACTGCCCCCATCAGTATCATTCTTAAAATGTTCTTTTTTATTCTTAGAACTGAGTACAATGCTCTACTTGTCCTCTAATCATAGCAGAGTGCTGTGTGACTATCATCTCCCATCTCCGAACATTTCATCTTTTTAATACCATTAAGAAAATATTCAGTTGCTTAAATGTACTGAGAGTATGTCTGTGAACATATTTCTAATCACAAATCACAATGAGAAGCATAAGCAATTGTCCCTCATGAAGATTACAATCTAAAAACAAACAAAAAAAAGGTTACAATCTAGTGAAGGGTAAAGAAAACTAATACACATAGAATAACTAGAAAAAAATTACAAAACAGCATGCAGTCGAATGCTAGATTTGTTAAACAGACTATAAATACTGCTCTGAGAAGAGAAAGATCTTTTGGTTCAAGGTAGGAAGGACCATTGAAGAAGGATTTTCCAAGGATAACGATCTGAAAATGGGCCTTGATGAAGAAGATGATAATGTAGATTTGGCAGTTTTGAGCTGTGGAAGTTCATAGAACAGATCAACCTTCCTGTTTTCCTGCTGGATGAGTTAATGTGTAGGAGGATTTTGAACTGAAAGGGTTAATAAAAATAAGATGAAATAGTGATCTCAGAGAACAATGAGGAGACACAAATAAGAACTGACTTTTACAAAGGCAAGAAGAAAGATGGTGAAGTTCAAAATGAACATGTCACTTGTCTCATGTCATCCCTGTCATTGCCAGTCATCAAGGCCTCCATCTTCAATACATCAGTCAGCTCAGTGATAGCAGGAGAGAATATTGAACTTGTCTGAGACCAGAGAAAAATCGTATCTAAGTAACTGGAGAGAATGGAGTTATGGGGCTGTCATGAAAGTGCTCAGAAACCCTAGTTCTGGGGGTCCTAAAACAGAATAGCCTGAGAATATGGGAACAAGGGAATCATGGCTGAGAGGAAAGACTCAACAGATCCTACTCTGAACCCCAGACCCAATATAGGTTCTTTAATCTCCCTTCCCCTAAGCCCAAAGAAATTCTGATCTACACAGGTATAAAACCCAATCAAAATCATAATTCGTTAGTTCAAAATGTTCCTAAAGGTGAAATGGGACAACATATAAACAACCAACAGAGAGATTATTCTCACCAACACTATCTTCTTCCAAAACTAAAATTATTTAGGTCTATGAGTTAAATAACCCTAAGTCCCAAAGGTAAATATTATTATAAGGAAAAACTCTAAGCAAGAAGGAGAGGATAACACTCTCAGATGAATACCAAGCCCCTCTTGAGGTGTTTTCCTTTCTTTCTAATAGATCCAGCCTCCAGAGTGGGGACTATCCAGACTGACATGGACTTTTTGTCTATTTTTATTTTATTTGTATCATTTTTATCTTTGTATATAACAGAAGTTTACAGAACTCCAGATTTTCTATTTGTATTTGCCAAGGTGAGATGAGGATCAGTGCCTTTCTAAGCACCTTCAGAAACCACTTTCCTAATTGTAGCAGATGCAATTGGTAAACAAGGTGAAGAAGTTACAGAACATAAGACCCATATGAGATTGTTCAGTGAACTGTCAGGAAAGACCTCAGTGTATACTATCTGGAAGAAAAGAGGGAGGGAGATTGGCCAAGGGTGGGCAAAGACTCACACCTGGACAAAGGCAGTGATGCTAGAAGGTCCCTCATGTTTCATTACAGAAAGTAAAAGATCCACCCTAGAAATTACTTAGCGATTAATCTTGTAATCCTGAAATGCAAAAAAAAAAAATCCATAGGATAACTTACATGGCTCACTTCCAGCCATCAGCTGAAAACCAGGCCCAAGGTGGCTCTCTGCAAAATTGTGACAATGTGACAAAATAGCATTGGAACATACCACAGCAGAAAAAGAAAAGAAGAAAGACAAGAAGGAAAAAGTGGAGGATGAGATGATGATGATGCTATTGATAATTATAATTTGTAGTTTGAACCTAAAAATTATTTTCTCTAAACTAAAATATTTAAAGTAATGAATAAATATAATTCTAGCCTGGTCTGAGGACAGCAGAGTGGCCAATCTCCAATGCTCCAATTTCCTGCTCCCTACCTGGCAGGATACAAAGTTTCCCTTGGAGAAAGAATGGATAGAGGAGAATATATAGATATCTTTTCATGTCTTCCAGTGAGCCATAGCTAGACAAGTCCATATGGACCAAATAACCTACTTGGGCAGCATAGATACAGAGAGATAGAGAAAGAGACAGAAAGACACAGACACAGAGATACAAACAGAGAGATCATTTGTTAAGCGCTTACTATGTGTCAGGCACTATGCTAAGCACTAGGGATACAAGCAAGATTTTCCCTGTCCTCAAGGAGCTTACATTCTAATGATCAACATACCTCCTATTCTAGTCATACATCTGTCTCTAATATCCTTTATATCACTTCTCTTGCACAATTCTTCATTGGTAGTTTTCTGTATCATTCTTGCCCTCACAATGCATCTCTCCATTACCCTTTGAGTGACCCACATCTTTAATTCTTTAAAGACTGTGATATTCTGTTTCTCAGAACTACCTAGAACCATTGGAAGAATATTGAACCTTTGTTTCAGGGAGAATTGGAGAGGGTCATTAAAGAGGGAAAGGGGAAAGGAGAAGGGAAGGGAGTAAATATCCATATACTATTTTCTAGGTACTTTGTTAGGTACTTTTTACAAATATTTCATTTGATCCCCACAGCAGCCCTGTGAGGTACGTGCCATTACTGTCTCCATTTACAGTTGAAGAAACTGAGGCTTTTAGAGGTTAAGTGACTTGTTCTAGGTCACTAGCTAGTGTCTGAGGCCACAGTTGAACTCAGGACTTCCTTACTCCAGGCCCAATGCCACCGCAAGCGTTTTTTCAGGGAGAATTTGGGGGGTCATTAAAAACACTGCATGGTTGCCTGCATGTGATATACTCTTACTCAATCACAGTTTGTTGTTTATCCACAGTGTCTTTCTAAAGTACATACGATGGATCAACTCTGTGAGCTGTCTATCCAGCTGCATATATAATCTGGACAATAAGCATTCTTAATCCTCTTGGCATTTCCTTTTGGGTTAGGTAGACCAAACTCTTTTGAGTGATCGAGCATCTTATTTGGGATCTTCTTCAGTATTGTAAGGTTTGATGTGATTAAAATAATGTTGCCACCCCCCCCCCAAAAAAATGTTCTACGTTGTAGGAAAAGCATCGAACTTGGAGTCAAAAGACGTGAGTTAAAATTCCAGCTCTGCTACTTACTAAATCATTTAACTTTCCTGGGACTCAGTTTCCTCATTTGTAAAATAAAGGGATGGTCTTGATCACCCATAAAGTCTCTTTCAGCTTTTCCATTTATGATCCTTTCTCTGATCCTAGTTAACTGATGTGAGTCATTTAGGGATCAGCTGTCTGTATACAGTTAGACAATCAATTTGTTAGAGCAAAATCAGAATCAATACCAAATTAGAAGAAAGAATAAAAATGAAAAGAAGATATGGCATGCAATTAAACACCTCCAACATCACTTATTTAAACAAGCTGTTGAAAAATGGGAAATATATAAAAGAACAGGCATTGACTACAACAACAAGGAAACCAAAAGAGCTAAGAAACTGCCTGAGCCAGCAAACACTTGATCTCCTTCACAATCAGAGGGACATTACAGCAACTGTTCAGAATACAAACTTTTATAAAATCTTATTGAGGAGGATGGTGGAAAATTATGGCCATTTTCACCTCATTAAACAGCAAGAACTAATGGAAGGAAAAACAAGTTTTTTCTTACATCAAGGTTGAATATATTTCTTTGTATTTTCTATTCATTGCTCCAAGTTCTGCCCTCTTGGGGTCAAATAGGACAGATTTAATCCCTCTTTCATGACAATCCTTCAAATATTTGAACACAACTAGCATGGTCTACCCAAGTCATCATTTCTCCAGGCAAAATGTAACAAGTTTTTCAGCTGATGGCCTACTCTAAAATTTCTTCACAATTCTGATCAACCTCCTCTGTGTTCTGCAGCTTATCCACATCCTTCATGAAATGTGGTACCCATAACTAAATATTCTTCTTTAGATACATGTGGACAAAAGAAGAATATAAGAGGCTTATCATTTCCGTGATTCCAGAACTATACCCTTTTTAATGCAACCAAAAGTTCCATTGACTTTCTTGGCTATACTATCAGATTACTGGTTCATACTTACGTGTAAGTCAGCTGAAACCCCCAAATCTTTTCCAGATTAACTGTTTTCTAACCATATTTCCCCTATCTTTTACTTGTGGAATTGATTTTTAGAACCAAAGTATAAGACTTTACATTTACCCTGATGAAATTTCTTATTAAAACCAGCCCAACATTCAAGACAAGAATTTTATGAATGCTGATCTTGTAATTTAACCAATTAACTATCTCTTCCAGCTTTATGTCATCTTCACATTTATTAAACATGATATCTATGTCTTTATCCAAGCCATCAATCAAAAATAATCAATCACATAGGGTCAAGCATAAGTCCTTGGAGAATTCCAATACAGACTTCCTTCAAAAGTGGCATTAAAGGGGCAGCTAGGTGGCACAGTGGATAGAGCATCAGCCCTGGAGTCAGGAGTACCTGAGTTCAAATCTGGCCTCAGATACTTAACACTTACTAGCTGTGTGACCCTGGGCAAGTCACTTAACCCCAATTGCCTCACTAAAAAAAAAAAAAAGTGGCATTAAAAGATAAATGACTGCTGTCTAGGTCCAGCCATTTAATCAAATTTTAATCTCCTATCATGTAGCCCACACCTCTTGATCTTGTCCACAAGGGGAGCATAAGAGACTTTGTCAAATGCTTGTTAAAATTTAGGCAACATGGTTATCTACAGAATTACTGTGAGCTAGTAGTCTAGTAATTCTGTCAGAAAAGGAAGCAGAATAAGTCTGGTGTACATAATCTATAGCTGTTGAAATCAGGCTGGCTCCATTAACCATTGCTTCCTCTTACAGATGTTCAGGAACCATTTTCTAAATATTACCTTCTGGGATTTTTGCCAGGAATTATCATTTACAGACTCCATTCTCTTCCATGTTGAGAAAATTAGGACAATTCCTCTTCTGAAGTCCTAAAGTCTTAAAACATGCTCATTCAGTGGTTACTGATGGACTCTCACCAATCACAATTGCCAAACATTTTAATAATATGGAATGTAAGTCATCTTACACTAGTGGATAGGACTCATTAAGGACACAAAGATGCCCTTTTATAAGTTTTCTTTGTATCTTGGATTCCAACTTGCTATTAAATATTTTTGAATTTGAAAAAGAGTCTAGATTCTGAGCTGGCATCTGTGCTATCTCACTTCCTGCCTGAAGGCTTAAAAAATCATTGAGGTCTCCAGGGCATGTGGGAAAAGCAGCATCCCTGAACCAGTTGTAAAAACAAGAAGACTCTTTGACCTCCTTCAGACAAGGGTTCCACCAAGGTTTGTAAGGTCTCAAAGAACCCTAAAAAGCCAAGAAGAAGTCAAGTCAGGATAAGTGGGAAAAGACTAAGGTTGGCCTCAAATGTATCATGTCACTTGATTCAACCAACATGGTTAAGTGACATGCCTAGGGTCACATAGCTAATATCTGAAGCCAGATTTGAACTCAGAAAAATGAGTCTTCTTGACTCTAGACTATATCCACTCTATCACTGTGCCACCTAGCTACCCCAATGACCCTTGGGGATCCAAATAAATAAAAACTGTATGAGATTGAGAGAAACTTAGAAAGCACTGGACTTGAAATCAGGAGAAAGTGTTGGGAGGGGAAGCTGGTTAGATGGTGCTTCATCTAAGATTACTTTCTCTCTACTATGTCTTTTTTTTGGCAACAAACATTTATTTTATTTTTTCCAGTTACACTTAAGGTAGTTGTCAACATTCAACTTCATAAAATTTAGAGTTCCAAATTTTTCTCCCTCCCTTTCCTTCCCCATCCACAAGACAGCACAAATTTGATATAGGTTATATATGTACAATTCCACAAGTGCTCTCTTTTTTTTTTAAGCCTGTGTTCAATCAAAATCAGTTCTTTCTCTGGGAGTGGATAGTATGCTTCATAATTGGTCCCTTGGGATTGTCTTAGATCATTGTATTTCTAAGAGTAGTTAAGGCATTTACAATTGCTCATAGAACAATACTGTTGTCACTGTGCACAATGTCCTCCCAGTTCTGCTCACTTCACTATACATCAGTTCAAATGAGTCTTTACAGGTTTTTCTGAAATCATCCTGCTTGTCATTTCTTATAGCACAATAATATTCAATTACAATCATGTACCACAGTTTCTTCAGTCATTCCCTAATTGAGGGACATTACTTTGATTTCTAATTCTTAGCCACCACAAAGAGTTGCCATAAACATTTTTTGTAAAATTTGTCCCCCTTTTCTCTTTTTCAGGATTACTATTGTTAATTGTTTCCCTTCCATCCTATTCCCTTCCCCATGATATTTATTCTATTATCCATCTTCTTTCATCCTATCCCTCTTCAAAAGGGATTTGCTTCTGTCTGTCCCCTCCTCCAATCTGCCCTCCCTTCTTTGGCCCCTCCCACTTTATCCCCTTCCCCTTCTATTTTCCTACAAGGTTGGATAGATTACTCAAGCCAATTGAGTGTGTATGTTATTCCCTCCTTGATACAATTATGATGAGATTAAGGTCTTTGAACCAATTCTGATGAGTGTTAGGCTCATTTACTGCCCATCTTAAATGGATTAATCTGCCTAATTGTGTGTGTGTGTGTGTGTGTGTGTGTGTGTGTGTGTGTGTGTGTTAATCCCTCCTTCAGCCAACTCTGATGAGGTTAAGGTCTTTGAGCATATTCTGATGAGTGTAAAGTTCATTTATTGCCCTGCTCCTCCCCTATCTCTTCCCCCACTCCATAAGCCCTTTCCTGTTTCTTTCATGGGGGATTTCACCTCCATGCTATCTCTCCCCTTCCCCCGCCCCACTGCATTCCTCTAACCCCTCAATTTTACCCTAAATATGTCATCATAATCGGGCAGCTAGGTGACACAGTGGATAAAGCATCCACCCTGAACCCAAGAGGACCCCAGCTCCAATCTGGCCTCAGTCACAAGATAATTACCCACTGCATGACCCCAGGCATGTTACCTAACTCCAACTTTTATGGTTCTCTAAGGTCTTGTATTTGAAAGTCAAATTTTCCATTCAGTTCAGGTCTTTTCATCATGGATACCTGAAAGTCCTCTTTTTTCAATGAAGTCCCACTTTTTCCTCTGAAAGATTATACTCAGTTTTTCTGGATACATGATTGCCCATGATATTTATTCTATTATCTATCTTCTTTCATCCTATCCCTCTTCAAAAGGGATTTACTTCTGTCTCTCCTCTCACCCACTCTGCCCTGCCTTCTTTTGCCCCTCTCTCTTTATCCCCTTCCCCTCCTATTTTCCTCCAGGGTTAGAGAGATTACTCCACCCTATTGAATGAGTACATTATTCCCTCCTTGAGCCAATTCCAATGAGATTGAGGTCTTTGAGCCAATGCTGATGAGTGTTAGGCTCATTTACTGCCGAGATTAAATAGATTACTCCACCCAGTTGGATGTGTGTGTTAGTCCCTCTTTGAGGCAACTCTGCCTAGCCTGTTCCCTGGTTGGTAGATGACCTCAGACCAACTTGCTAATCAACCAGCTTTGTATGTTGTGGTTGTTAGCTCCAACGAGCCTGTGCCCCTCCCCCACCTGGGCCACTGCTACTGAAGCCTACCTCCTGGTTCCCAGCAGGGGTGAAAAACCCATGTTTTGCCTCAGTACCAGTAGAGACCCCTGTAATCTCCACCCCCAGCCCCACCCCCTGCCAAGGGCTCAGCCCTCTCACCAGACAGTGAGCTTAGTTCTAGATGACACTGGTGCTGCAGCTGATTCAGAGGCTCTGAGGGTCTCTTTCTCTGGTGAGGCCTTCTGGGGACTGGATCTGTTTCAGTGTGACTGTGGGCTTGGGCTCCACTCCTGTCTTGGCACAGCAGCTCCCTCCTTCTGACCTTCCAAGACATCCTTGGTTGGAAAATTATCTCAGCACATTCTTTTGTGGATTTTATTGCTCCAGGAATTGTCCTATTCTGTCCTCAGAGGAGAGCAAGCACCAAGAAACAGTATTCTGGGCCCAGAGCACACGCCAAGATCTCTCTACTATGTCTTAATGTTATATGCACAACATCTCCCTCATTAAAAAGTGAGCTTGAGGGACTGGGCCCTAGTGTTGTTTTCCTTTCTTTGTATCCCCTGTGCTTAGCCCAATGCCTGATTCAGTCAGCACTTAATAAATACATCTTAGCCAACTGGAACCCACTTCTAAAGTTTCCCAGTTGTATGGCCATGGGCAATGTACTTCACTTCTGAGCCTTAGTATTCTCAACTGTGAAATGGGGATAATAAAATCACTAGTACTAGAACAGGTACTGTGAGGATCAAATGACACAACATATATACATAAAGCACTTTGCAAAGTTACAGTGGAAAGATTAGAGATCTGGAGTCATAGCTTTTGTGGTTGTTTTATCAATTCAGTCATGTCCTACTTCACATGACCCCATTTGGGGTTTTCTTGGCAAAGATACTGGAGAGGTTTGCCATTTCCTTCTCCAGCTCACTTTACAGATGAGGAATTGAGGGGAATAGGGTTAAGTGATTTGCCCTGGGGTCACATAGCTACTAAGTATCTGATGCTGGATTTGAACTCAGGTCTTCCACATTCTAGGTCCAGTGTTCTATTCACTATATCACCTACCACCCCCCTGGAGTCAGAAGACATGGATTCCAATCCCTTCCCTGCTATTTACTACCTGTGTGACCTTGAGCTAGTCATTTCTAAACTTGTTTTCTCTTCTGTAAAATAAGAGTTAACCTAATGATCTCTAATATTCCTTTTAGTTCTATATTTATAAACCTTCTCTCTATATTAATGTTAACTATTGTTATTGTTATCATTATCATCAGTGAGTAAACCAAGTCCTAGGGAGATGAAGTAACCTGCACCATGTTACAAGGTCAGTCAGTTAGAGGAAGGGTTGGGGTAGGACTCCAGGTCTCTTGCCTCTCAAGCTACTATCCCTCCCCTAACTCCGTTATCAGTCTCAACCCTCCCACTCTCACCTCATTTCTTGACTGTAGGGGAAAAAAACTGCTCCTCTTAAACCGCTATGGAGAAGCTACATAAGCAAAGATGGGGTTTGGGGGCAGATATGTTGCTCTGCGCTTTGGGAAAAAGAACTAACTTTTAAAATTAATGACTTGGTTTAAATCTACGAAACCAACTACCAGCATTAATGACCACTAATCTATTAAGATGGATCTCAGGAATTCTCTCAATTGCCCAACCACCATAGGACTCCAGAGGGTACCTGTTTATAAGAGTTACGCAAATGGGGAAAAGAATGGCCTTTAATTTAATTTCTGTTTATTGTGTTTTACCAGCAAGGATGGCTCCTGTTTGAATGCCAAGGGAGCTCCAAGATCTCTGGTTTATTCATAGATTGAATGCTGGCCAACATATATGCAGTTAGAGAGTTTAGTTAGCTTTTCATTTTAAGCTTTAACAAAAGGGCTCCTAACTGGGTTTCCACTGCTAAATAGTATTGATGGACAACTATTGTCATTAGTTGGCCCCCCAAATGGAGTGGGTATAGTCCAGAAAAACATGTACACAAGTTCTGAGGTCATGCATTGTTTTTTCACATATCTGTGACTTCACTGAGTTGTCTCCTATACCTAGAATTTCTTTCTTCCCCTTTTCTTGTTGAATTCCCACCCATTTTTAAAGCTCAACTCAAATATCACTTCCTAGAAGATCTTCCTAATTACCCTCTCTCCCTCCCCAATCACTAATGAACTTCCCCTTGGAACCAAATAACACACTTTATTTTCTAACTAATATATTTATTAGGAAATATGGTATATTTATTACAACAATCTGTGTGGCATCCTATTCTCTCCTCACCACACCCATAGATTATATCTTACTTTAAAAGAGGACCATATTGTAGTGAAAAAAAATTTATGTCTTTAAGTGCCTGACACTCCACACATAGTAAATACTTTTAAAATATTCATGAATGATGATCATATGAGAATCTTCTCTATATCCTCTGCATGAATAACTCCAGCAATTGGCAGCTCACTACCTTCTGAGACAATGCATTTCTACTTTTGGATATCACTAATTGTTAGGAATTAATTCCTTATATTGAGTCAAAATTTGTCCACCTATAACTTGCATGCATTAGTCCTAGTTGCTTCCTCTGGAGCCAGACAAAATAAGCATAATACCTTTTTTACATAATAATCTGTTGAATAAATCAAAGCTGCTACTACCTAGTCCCAGTTCCTTCAACCAATCCTCATAAAACACAGTTTTTAGGCCCTTCACCATCCTGCCTGTTCTCCAGAAAGGCTCCAATTTATCCAATAGCCCTCCTAAAATGTGGTGCCTAGAACTAAATATAATACATAGTTAGTTGTATTTCTCAACAGAGACATATAAACAATTAGAATCATTACTAGGTAGATACTTTTGAGCAGTAGGGGTAGGTGTCTGCTTTTAAAACAAATAATCAAGGGAATAATTGGGATTCTATTCATTGTAACTGGAAAGCAAATAAATATCAGATCATTTTCCTGCCAATTACTGATTATAGCTCTGAGTAAATTCTATTCAGAAATCAGTACCTTCAGAAGTTCTGCCCATCCCCTAAACTCTTTATTCTTTTTTTCTTCTTTTTTTTTTTTTGTTGCAAATCTCTGAAATCAGTCATTAGTGAGAAAATGAGCTGATGGCTTTCTGCAGGCACATAATTTCTTTTTTCAAAAAATGTTATTGCTAGCTTTTGTTTTTCTATTACCTTCTTTTACCAATATATCCCTTCCCTCTACCTCTTAAAATATTTCTTTTTCTTAAAACTAAAAAGAAAAAAATAAGGGTTTATCATTACTAATGAACACACCAACCAAGTCAAACATACACAATATTCTACACCTATAATTTCTCCTCTCCCCACATTTGCAAAGAAGGAAAGGAGGTGACTTCTCAAATATCTTCTCTAGGTCCAAGTTTGGTTATATTATTTCACAACATTTGATTTCAATTTTGTTGTTATTGTTTCCCATTTTCACTGTCGTAGTCATTGTATTTTTTTTATTTTCCTGTTTTTACTCACTTCTCTTTGCATTAGGTAAGACATAAGTCTTACCAAGTTTCCTCATATTATTTCTATTCATTATTTAATTTAGAACAATAATATTCCATTATACTGATGTACCACAATTTGGACATTTTTGGATTGATGGACAATCATGTAATTGCAATAAGATCTGACTAGATATTACCCTACATACTTGTTTCCCTCTCATACTTGAGATGTCTGACCATACCATCTTTTTATTTCTTTGGCATTAGGGTTTGGCTTTTATAGATGGAAATGAGATGTCCCCCTGATCCCTACTGAGATGTCAACTGCTGTTAGCTTAAGCTAAACCTGGAAAAGCCTTCAGATGCCAAACAAATGAATTTTTTTAGTGTATGTGTATGTACGTATATGCATGTGTGTATAGTTATAGTATCTTAAACACTGTAGCAGAAACATAGTATGGGGCATGGAAAGGAAGGAAGGAAGCAAGGAAAAAAGGAAGGAAGGAACATTTATTAAGTACTTGACATGTGCCAGGTACTATTTACTAAGCAGTACGGGTATAAATACAAATAAAACAAGTTCCTCAGGGAGCTTACATTCTAATGGGAAAAGCCAGCACACAAAAGGAAGGTAAAAAGTTGAGAGCAGGCAGGAGAAATGAAGGTACTCAGCATGGGGAATGGTTTTGAAGGTAGGAAGGCAGGAATAGGACTGGGGTGGGAGAGATGAGGAAGGAGATGTGAGCAGAGGGGAAGGAATGAAGACGAGTCTGGGCTTCTCCACAAAATAGAGAATCTAGGAAGAACTCATCAATGAGAGAAGATAGAAGGGCATACAGTGGGATATACCAGGTTAAGAAGGCCACAGGAATGGTTGAATATTCCAGGACAAGGAGGCCCCAGGTGCTAAGGGAAGTTTCAGGATGAAACCACAGTTTGAAAGTCCAAGTATAAATGTTCTTTCCATTTACATTTTTGTAGAAGTGGTGCAAATTGTTTTTTTTTTCTTTTTTAATATCTTTTCTTTTTAATTTATAAAATAAATAAGCATTCCCATAACACAATGTAATTAAAAAGATGATTGCACATGACACTGCAACTTTCTATTCTTTTTAAATATATAATAAAGTTTTCATGTAAATTTCTTTTTTTCTTCCTTCTCCCCTCCTTGCCCTAGAGATGGCTACCAATAATTACAAATGTGTGTGTG